>NW_026577916.1:600000-1200000 GCF_029407905.1 Bubalus kerabau | reverse complement strand
CACACACAGAGGTGTCTCGATAGGAGCCAAGAATGTTCCTGAGAGAGGAGGTTCACTGTTGGGGGCCAGAGTGAGGCACTCCGCCCATGGCAAAGGTCATGAGGAAGGAGGCTCGACATACGCAAAGGTGGGATCAAGCCTCAGGAGTCCCCCTGGAAATCCTCGAGCATCTACCCCCATAACCAGAGCCTGCCTACCTTACTACTTTGTGCTCTCACCTACACCTCTGACTTTACGGGGGGCTGTCCCCCACCACCTCTTTCGGAGAAGGAGTTAACCTAGAGCTCCAGTTGAGAAAAACCCCTGGGTGTGACAAGAGTGTTTTAACCTACAAACTCCTCTGAAGGTTCCCTAGCCTGCCTGACAGGCTTGTCCGGCCACATGTGATTGCTCACAGCCTCTCAACCATGAGAGGCACGAGATGCTTTAAACCTTCTAAAAACAGGTTCCTTAGAAAAGTTAGAAAATTATTAGTATAAGTATAATGGGCTGATTAGAAATCATATTGGTGAAGGGTTTTTCATTTGTTGAGCTGATGTTTACTGCTAAGTCTCCACATCCCCTGCCCTTATACACATTAATGAATATATAGAAGAAATAAGTATTAACCTTTGATATAAATCACGTTAGACCTTAGGCTAAGTAAATTCTTTCCTTAACTAAAACCCACTACACCCTCACCCTATAGGAATGTAACTTTATTTGGGTGGCGTCTGTTTTAAGAATAATCACCCCTGGAGAAATAAGTGTCCTGGTTGACTGACCGCTGTCACAAGGAGAGGGTCGTAAATTGTCAGCAGGCCCCCCGGCCAGAAGATGATGTAACACCCCTAAGACCTCTGTATACTTTTGTATGAAGCACCTGACTTTGATAAAAGTCAGGACTGCTGACCCCATGTGACTTTTGCATAACATCTCAGTGTATAAAAGTAGACCATGGAAAATAAAGAATTGGGATCAGTTTCTCGAAATACTGGTCTCCCCATGTCTCTCTCTCTCTCTCACTCTGGTTGAGTCTCCATCTGGAGCGCGGAACCCACCAAGCTTACTAATTTTGCCTGGGCTTCTAAGATCCGACCGGGGAGGCCTCAGTGTCTCCTCTCCTTCGGGAGAACGGAAGGACGCCTGCGGCCTACGTAAGTGGTGCAAGCTTCTTGTCTTGAAGTTTTAGTGGTCCCCCGCGTAAACCAAGCTTCTCAGCCTCTTTTCTCCACGGAATTTTCCTACTGAGCTATCCTCATTTTATTACTCTTTATATCCTTAACTAACGTTTAATTAAGCAGTTGTTCCCTGACCCTCGCCTACGCCGTCTCTGCTTCGAATACCCTGGATCAGCTGGGGCTGGACCCCGGCAGTTCACTAGAGATCTCCTACAGAGCATAGACCTGTCCATTTGGTTTTGCCTTCCCCTGTGAGTTGGGTCCCCGATGTCCGCCCCAACTCCGGGGAAGCAGCCCCTGAGAAAAGATCTCCAGGAACTGCTTTCCGCCCAGGCTGGGAAACGCTGTTCACAGGAAGAAAGGCAAGCGAGCCTCCTGAAGGGAAATAGAGGCCTTACTGTCCCTGGAGGAGCAGGCTGCCAGAGTGTGTGACACCTGACTGGTGCCTTACTGGCCTCAGCTCCGCCATTGCATGTTCCTCCGAACTAGGACCCAGGACTACTTGGAGAAGGGTTTGGGTGCGGATTTCTAAAAACTGCCAAGGGCTACAGCAATGAGAACTCTGTCACGGGTAAGGAAGAGCATTGTATGGATTTTCAAGGTGTTTTTTGAACAGCATCTTTAAAGCTACACAGAGAGAATCAGGCTCTCTGTGCCCCCATGTTGGGTACGCAGCTTCGCACACAGGGGTGTCTCCATATGAATCAAGAATGTTCGTGACAGAGTGAAGTTCACTAGAGCTCTCCTAGAGAGCAAAGACTTGTCCATGTGGTTTTTCTTCCCCTGTTAGTTTGGGTCTCCAGGCTTAGCCCCAGCTCCGTGGAAACAACCCCCGAGAAAAGATCTTCAAGATCCGCTTTTCCCAGAGCCTGGGAAGCTGGGTTCATAGGAGGCAGGAAAAGCAAGCCTCCTTCGGGCACGAAGAGGCAGCCGGCCGGCCTGTTTTTGGAAGTCTCAATATGGAAGGAATGAGTTAGATTCTCCTAAAGGAGACCTCCAGATCTGCTCAGAAATCGGTAATTCCAGAGGCAGGGTGCAGGCTCCTGACTGCCCTTTGCCAGCCTTGCAGAGACATTCCTAGATTCCAGCGTTATTTTCCATGAAGGAGCAGGCTTCGGGAATATGTCAGACTTGACTGGCGCCTTATTGGCCTCAGCTCAGCTCTTGCCTTTCCTTTCAAACTAGGACAAGGGCCCACTTTATGAAAGGTAAGGGTCCTCTTCTTTCCAAACTGCCAAGGGCTACAGCAATGAGACCTCTGTCAAGGCGAGGGAAGCGTAAGCTGATGGATTCTCAAGCAGGTGCTTTGCCACAAAGCATCAGCACCCCACGGAAAGAATCTGGCTCCCTTTGCCCCTACGTTGCGTGTGTAGCTACACACACAGAGGTGTCTCGATAGGAGCCAAGAATGTTCCTGAGAGAGGAGGTTCACTGTTGGGGGCCAGAGTGAGGCACTCCGCCCATGGCAAAGGTCATGAGGAAGGAGGCTCGACATACGCAAAGGTGGGATCAAGCCTCAGGAGTCCCCCTGGAAATCCTCGAGCATCTACCCCCATAACCAGAGCCTGCCTACCTTACTACTTTGTGCTCTCACCTACACCTCTGACTTTACGGGGGGCTGTCCCCCACCACCTCTTTCGGAGAAGGAGTTAACCTAGAGCTCCAGTTGAGAAAAACCCCTGGGTGTGACAAGAGTGTTTTAACCTACAAACTCCTCTGAAGGTTCCCTAGCCTGCCTGACAGGCTTGTCCGGCCACATGTGATTGCTCACAGCCTCTCAACCATGAGAGGCACGAGATGCTTTAAACCTTCTAAAAACAGGTTCCTTAGAAAAGTTAGAAAATTATTAGTATAAGTATAATGGGCTGATTAGAAATCATATTGGTGAAGGGTTTTTCATTTGTTGAGCTGATGTTTACTGCTAAGTCTCCACATCCCCTGCCCTTATACACATTAATGAATATATAGAAGAAATAAGTATTAACCTTTGATATAAATCACGTTAGACCTTAGGCTAAGTAAATTCTTTCCTTAACTAAAACCCACTACACCCTCACCCTATAGGAATGTAACTTTATTTGGGTGGCGTCTGTTTTAAGAATAATCACCCCTGGAGAAATAAGTGTCCTGGTTGACTGACCGCTGTCACAAGGAGAGGGTCGTAAATTGTCAGCAGGCCCCCCGGCCAGAAGATGATGTAACACCCCTAAGACCTCTGTATACTTTTGTATGAAGCACCTGACTTTGATAAAAGTCAGGACTGCTGACCCCATGTGACTTTTGCATAACATCTCAGTGTATAAAAGTAGACCATGGAAAATAAAGAATTGGGATCAGTTTCTCGAAATACTGGTCTCCCCATGTCTCTCTCTCTCTCTCACTCTGGTTGAGTCTCCATCTGGAGCGCGGAACCCACCAAGCTTACTAATTTTGCCTGGGCTTCTAAGATCCGACCGGGGAGGCCTCAGCGTCTCCTCTCCTTCGGGAGAACAGAAGGACGCCTGCGGCCTACGTAAGTGGTGCAAGCTTCTTGTCTTGAAGTTTTAGTGGTCCCCCGCGTAAACCAAGCTTCTCAGCCTCTTTTCTCCACGGAATTTTCCTACTGAGCTATCCTCATTTTATTACTCTTTATATCCTTAACTAACGTTTAATTAAGCAGTTGTTCCCTGACCCTCGCCTACGCCGTCTCTGCTTCGAATACCCTGGATCAGCTGGGGCTGGACCCCGGCAGTTCACTAGAGATCTCCTACAGAGCATAGACCTGTCCATTTGGTTTTGCCTTCCCCTGTGAGTTGGGTCCCCGATGTCCGCCCCAACTCCGGGGAAGCAGCCCCTGAGAAAAGATCTCCAGGAACTGCTTTCCGCCCAGGCTGGGAAACGCTGTTCACAGGAAGTAAGGCAAGCGAGCCTCCTGAAGGGAAATAGAGGCCTTACTGTCCCTGGAGGAGCAGGCTGCCAGAGTGTGTGACACCTGACTGGTGCCTTACTGGCCTCAGCTCCGCCATTGCATGTTCCTCCGAACTAGGACCCAGGACTACTTGGAGAAGGGTTTGGGTGCGGATTTCTAAAAACTGCCAAGGGCTACAGCAATGAGAACTCTGTCACGGGTAAGGAAGAGCATTGTATGGATTTTCAAGGTGTTTTTTGAACAGCATCTTTAAAGCTACACAGAGAGAATCAGGCTCTCTGTGCCCCCATGTTGGGTACGCAGCTTCGCACACAGGGGTGTCTCCATATGAATCAAGAATGTTCGTGACAGAGTGAAGTTCACTAGAGCTCTCCTAGAGAGCAAAGACTTGTCCATGTGGTTTTTCTTCCCCTGTTAGTTTGGGTCTCCAGGCTTAGCCCCAGCTCCGTGGAAACAACCCCCGAGAAAAGATCTTCAAGATCCGCTTTTCCCAGAGCCTGGGAAGCTGGGTTCATAGGAGGCAGGAAAAGCAAGCCTCCTTCGGGCACGAAGAGGCAGCCGGCCGGCCTGTTTTTGGAAGTCTCAATATGGAAGGAATGAGTTAGATTCTCCTAAAGGAGACCTCCAGATCTGCTCAGAAATCGGTAATTCCAGAGGCAGGGTGCAGGCTCCTGACTGCCCTTTGCCAGCCTTGCAGAGACATTCCTAGATTCCAGCGTTATTTTCCATGAAGGAGCAGGCTTCGGGAATATGTCAGACTTGACTGGCGCCTTATTGGCCTCAGCTCAGCTCTTGCCTTTCCTTTCAAACTAGGACAAGGGCCCACTTTATGAAAGGTAAGGGTCCTCTTCTTTCCAAACTGCCAAGGGCTACAGCAATGAGACCTCTGTCAAGGCGAGGGAAGCGTAAGCTGATGGATTCTCAAGCAGGTGCTTTGCCACAAAGCATCAGCACCCCACGGAAAGAATCTGGCTCCCTTTGCCCCTACGTTGCGTGTGTAGCTACACACACAGAGGTGTCTCGATAGGAGCCAAGAATGTTCCTGAGAGAGGAGGTTCACTGTTGGGGGCCAGAGTGAGGCACTCCGCCCATGGCAAAGGTCATGAGGAAGGAGGCTCGACATACGCAAAGGTGGGATCAAGCCTCAGGAGTCCCCCTGGAAATCCTCGAGCATCTACCCCCATAACCAGAGCCTGCCTACCTTACTACTTTGTGCTCTCACCTACACCTCTGACTTTACGGGGGGCTGTCCCCCACCACCTCTTTCGGAGAAGGAGTTAACCTAGAGCTCCAGTTGAGAAAAACCCCTGGGTGTGACAAGAGTGTTTTAACCTACAAACTCCTCTGAAGGTTCCCTAGCCTGCCTGACAGGCTTGTCTGGCCACATGTGATTGCTCACAGCCTCTCAACCATGAGAGGCACGAGATGCTTTAAACCTTCTAAAAACAGGTTCCTTAGAAAAGTTAGAAAATTATTAGTATAAGTATAATGGGCTGATTAGAAATCATATTGGTGAAGGGTTTTTCATTTGTTGAGCTGATGTTTACTGCTAAGTCTCCACATCCCCTGCCCTTATACACATTAATGAATATATAGAAGAAATAAGTATTAACCTTTGATATAAATCACGTTAGACCTTAGGCTAAGTAAATTCTTTCCTTAACTAAAACCCACTACACCCTCAACCTATAGGAATGTAACTTTATTTGGGTGGCGTCTGTTTTAAGAATAATCACCCCTGGAGAAATAAGTGTCCTGGTTGACTGACCGCTGTCACAAGGAGAGGGTCGTAAATTGTCAGCAGGCCCCCCGGCCAGAAGATGATGTAACACCCCTAAGACCTCTGTATACTTTTGTATGAAGCACCTGACTTTGATAAAAGTCAGGACTGCTGACCCCATGTGACTTTTGCATAACATCTCAGTGTATAAAAGTAGACCATGGAAAATAAAGAATTGGGATCAGTTTCTCGAAATACTGGTCTCCCCATGTCTCTCTCTCTCTCTCACTCTGGTTGAGTCTCCATCTGGAGCGCGGAACCCACCAAGCTTACTAATTTTGCCTGGGCTTCTAAGATCCGACCGGGGAGGCCTCAGTGTCTCCTCTCCTTCGGGAGAACGGAAGGACGCCTGCGGCCTACGTAAGTGGTGCAAGCTTCTTGTCTTGAAGTTTTAGTGGTCCCCCGCGTAAACCAAGCTTCTCAGCCTCTTTTCTCCACGGAATTTTCCTACTGAGCTATCCTCATTTTATTACTCTTTATATCCTTAACTAACGTTTAATTAAGCAGTTGTTCCCTGACCCTCGCCTACGCCGTCTCTGCTTCGAATACCCTGGATCAGCTGGGGCTGGACCCCGGCAGTTCACTAGAGATCTCCTACAGAGCATAGACCTGTCCATTTGGTTTTGCCTTCCCCTGTGAGTTGGGTCCCCGATGTCCGCCCCAACTCCGGGGAAGCAGCCCCTGAGAAAAGATCTCCAGGAACTGCTTTCCGCCCAGGCTGGGAAACGCTGTTCACAGGAAGAAAGGCAAGCGAGCCTCCTGAAGGGAAATAGAGGCCTTACTGTCCCTGGAGGAGCAGGCTGCCAGAGTGTGTGACACCTGACTGGTGCCTTACTGGCCTCAGCTCCGCCATTGCATGTTCCTCCGAACTAGGACCCAGGACTACTTGGAGAAGGGTTTGGGTGCGGATTTCTAAAAACTGCCAAGGGCTACAGCAATGAGAACTCTGTCACGGGTAAGGAAGAGCATTGTATGGATTTTCAAGGTGTTTTTTGAACAGCATCTTTAAAGCTACACAGAGAGAATCAGGCTCTCTGTGCCCCCATGTTGGGTACGCAGCTTCGCACACAGGGGTGTCTCCATATGAATCAAGAATGTTCGTGACAGAGTGAAGTTCACTAGAGCTCTCCTAGAGAGCAAAGACTTGTCCATGTGGTTTTTCTTCCCCTGTTAGTTTGGGTCTCCAGGCTTAGCCCCAGCTCCGTGGAAACAACCCCCGAGAAAAGATCTTCAAGATCCGCTTTTCCCAGAGCCTGGGAAGCTGGGTTCATAGGAGGCAGGAAAAGCAAGCCTCCTTCGGGCACGAAGAGGCAGCCGGCCGGCCTGTTTTTGGAAGTCTCAATATGGAAGGAATGAGTTAGATTCTCCTAAAGGAGACCTCCAGATCTGCTCAGAAATCGGTAATTCCAGAGGCAGGGTGCAGGCTCCTGACTGCCCTTTGCCAGCCTTGCAGAGACATTCCTAGATTCCAGCGTTATTTTCCATGAAGGAGCAGGCTTCGGGAATATGTCAGACTTGACTGGCGCCTTATTGGCCTCAGCTCAGCTCTTGCCTTTCCTTTCAAACTAGGACAAGGGCCCACTTTATGAAAGGTAAGGGTCCTCTTCTTTCCAAACTGCCAAGGGCTACAGCAATGAGACCTCTGTCAAGGCGAGGGAAGCGTAAGCTGATGGATTCTCAAGCAGGTGCTTTGCCACAAAGCATCAGCACCCCACGGAAAGAATCTGGCTCCCTTTGCCCCTACGTTGCGTGTGTAGCTACACACACAGAGGTGTCTCGATAGGAGCCAAGAATGTTCCTGAGAGAGGAGGTTCACTGTTGGGGGCCAGAGTGAGGCACTCCGCCCATGGCAAAGGTCATGAGGAAGGAGGCTCGACATACGCAAAGGTGGGATCAAGCCTCAGGAGTCCCCCTGGAAATCCTCGAGCATCTACCCCCATAACCAGAGCCTGCCTACCTTACTACTTTGTGCTCTCACCTACACCTCTGACTTTACGGGGGGCTGTCCCCCACCACCTCTTTCGGAGAAGGAGTTAACCTAGAGCTCCAGTTGAGAAAAACCCCTGGGTGTGACAAGAGTGTTTTAACCTACAAACTCCTCTGAAGGTTCCCTAGCCTGCCTGACAGGCTTGTCCGGCCACATGTGATTGCTCACAGCCTCTCAACCATGAGAGGCACGAGATGCTTTAAACCTTCTAAAAACAGGTTCCTTAGAAAAGTTAGAAAATTATTAGTATAAGTATAATGGGCTGATTAGAAATCATATTGGTGAAGGGTTTTTCATTTGTTGAGCTGATGTTTACTGCTAAGTCTCCACATCCCCTGCCCTTATACACATTAATGAATATATAGAAGAAATAAGTATTAACCTTTGATATAAATCACGTTAGACCTTAGGCTAAGTAAATTCTTTCCTTAACTAAAACCCACTACACCCTCACCCTATAGGAATGTAACTTTATTTGGGTGGCGTCTGTTTTAAGAATAATCACCCCTGGAGAAATAAGTGTCCTGGTTGACTGACCGCTGTCACAAGGAGAGGGTCGTAAATTGTCAGCAGGCGCCCCGGCCAGAAGATGATGTAACACCCCTAAGACCTCTGTATACTTTTGTATGAAGCACCTGACTTTGATAAAAGTCAGGACTGCTGACCCCATGTGACTTTTGCATAACATCTCAGTGTATAAAAGTAGACCATGGAAAATAAAGAATTGGGATCAGTTTCTCGAAATACTGGTCTCCCCATGTCTCTCTCTCTCTCTCACTCTGGTTGAGTCTCCATCTGGAGCGCGGAACCCACCAAGCTTACTAATTTTGCCTGGGCTTCTAAGATCCGACCGGGGAGGCCTCAGTGTCTCCTCTCCTTCGGGAGAACGGAAGGACGCCTGCGGCCTACGTAAGTGGTGCAAGCTTCTTGTCTTGAAGTTTTATTGGTCCCCCGCGTAAACCAAGCTACTCAGCCTCTTTTCTCCACTGAATTTTCCTACTGAGCTATCCTCATTTTATTACTCTTTATATCCTTAACTAACGTTTAATTAAGCAGTTGTTCCCTGACCCTCGCCTACGCCATCTCTGCTTCGAATACCCTGGATCAGCTGGGGCTGGACCCCGGCAGTTCACTAGAGATCTCCTACAGAGCATAGACCTGTCCATTTGGTTTTGCCTTCCCCTGTGAGTTGGGTCCCCGATGTCCGCCCCAACTCCGGGGAAGCAGCCCCTGAGAAAAGATCTCCAGGAACTGCTTTCCGCCCAGGCTGGGAAACGCTGTTCACAGGAAGAAAGGCAAGCGAGCCTCCTGAAGGGAAATAGAGGCCTTACTGTCCCTGGAGGAGCAGGCTGCCAGAGTGTGTGACACCTGACTGGTGCCTTACTGGCCTCAGCTCCGCTATTGCATGTTCATCTGAACTTGAACCCAGGCCTACTTGGAGAAGTGTTTGTGTGCCGATTTCCAGAAACTGCGAAGGGCTACAGCAATGATAACTCTCTCAGTGGTAAGGGAGAGCATTGTGTGGATTCTCAATTTGTTGTTTGAATGACAGCGTCAAAGCTGCACAGAGAGAATCAGGTCTCTGTGTCTCTATGTTGGGTAAGCAGCTTCCCACACAGAGATGTCCCCGTTGGAGCCAAGAACATTCCGCATAGACTGAGGTTCACTAGAGCACTCCTAGAGAGCAAAGACATATCCATGCGGTTTTCCCTTCCCCTGTGCGTGTGGGTCTCCGGGATCGGCCCCTGCTCCGTGGAAACAGCCTCTGAGAAAAGATCTCCAAGAACCTCTTATCCCCCAGGCTGGGAAGCGGAGTTTGCAGGAGGTGGGATAAGCAAGCTTCCTTCGGCAAGAAGAGACAGCCAACCGGCCTGTGTTTGGAAGCCTATATTTGCAAGGAATGGGTTAGTTTCTCCTGACCGAGACCGCCAGATGTGCTGAGAAGATAGAAATTCCAGAGGCAGGGTCGAGGTTCCTGACTGCCCTTTGCCAGCCTTGCAAAGACATTCCCAGATTCTAACGTTATTTTCCATGAAGGAGCAGGCATCGGGAATATGTCAGACTTGACTGGCGCCTTACTGGCCTCAGCTCAGCTACTGCCTTTCCATTCATCAAGGACAAGGGCCTACTTGGTGAAGGGTAAGGGTCTGCTTCTTTCCAAACTGCTAAGGACTACAGCAATGAGACCTCTGTCAAGGTGAGGGAAGCCTATGCGGATGGATTCTTAGCAGGTGCTTTGCCACAAAGCATCAGCACCCACGGAGAGAATCAGACTCCCTTTGCCACTATGTTGGGTGTGTAGCTTCATGCACAGAGGTGTCTCTGTAGAAGCCAAGAATGTTCCTGAGAGATGAGGTTCACTAGAGCTCTCCTACAGAGCATAGACCTGTCCATGTGGTTTTGTCTTCCCCTGTGAGTTGGGCCCCCGAGGTCCGACCCAGCTCCAGGGAAACAGCCCCTGAGAAAAAATCTCCAGGAACAGCTTTGCGCCCAGGCTGGGAAATGCAGTTCACAGGAGGCAAGGCAAGCGAGCCTCCTGCAGGGAAAAAGAGGCCTTACTGCTCCTGGACGATCAGGCTGCAAGAGTGTGTGAGACCTTACTTGTGCCTTACTTGCCTCTGCTCCGCCGTTGCCTGTTATTCCGAGCTAGGACCCAGGCCTACTTGGAGAAGGGTTAGGGTGCGGATTTCTACAAACTGTCAAGGACGACAGCAATGAGAATTCTCTTAGCAGAAAGGGAAAGCATTGTATGGATTCTCAAGCTGTTGTTTGAATGACAGCTTCAAAGCTACACAGAGAGAATCAGGCTCTCTGTTCCCCTATTTTGGCTGTGCAGCTTCACACACAGAATTTGACTCTGTTGGAGCCAGAAATATTCCTGAAAGACTTAGGCTCACCAAAGCTGTCCTCCAGAGCAAAGACATTGGATGTGGTTTTGCCTTCCCTTGTCAGTATGGGTCCCCTAGCTTGGCCCCAGCTCCGGGGATACAGCCTCTGAAAAAAATCTTCCAAGAAGCGATTTTCCTCCAGGCTGTTAAGCGGAATTCGCAGTTTGCAAGTTAAGGAAGCCTGCTTCGTGGAAGAGCAAGCAGCCAACTGGCCCTGTGTTAGGAAGCCTGTATTTGAAAGGAATGGGTTAGCTTCTACAGCGGGAGAACCTCAGATCTGCTCAGGGGACTGAAATACTAGAGTCAGGGTCGAGGTTCTCCCTTGTCCTTTGCGCACCTTGCAAAGACATTCCTAGCTTCTAGCGTTAGTGTCCCTGTAGTAGCAGGCTGCAGGAGCGTGTGATAAATGACTGCCGCGTTCCTGTCCTCAGCTCCGCTATTGACTTTCTATTCGAACTAGAACCCAGGCCTACTTTGAGAGGGGTTAGGGTCCAGTGTTTTCAAACTGCCAAGGGCTACGGCAATGCGAGCTCTGTCAGAGGTAAGAAAAGAGCAATTGGTTGGATTCTTAAGCTGCTGCGTGGCTGCACAGCTTCCGCGCCGCATGGAGAGCATGAGGCTCCTTGTGGCCCTATTTTGGGTATGCAGCAACATGCACACAGAATGTCTGTGTTCACTTATGTACAGGCTTATGAACACTAGAGCTCTCCTACAGAGCAAAGACCACTCAGTGGGCTCCAAGAGATACCTGTCGCGACTCGAGAAGAGAGTGGAGTCCTTTGCTTCCCCTCGAGATGAGGCCTGACTCCCCGGGTGAGTATGGAATGCAACCCCAAATCCCTGTCGCCTATGGAGAGGAACATTAAGTCCTGGATACAAGCCTAGATGAGGTCTAGTTTGCCCTTCAGTGAATGGAGCCCAATCCCCAGCTCTCCCTGGCAACTCGAATGGAAGATTAGACTTCCTGGGCCAACACAAGAGGAAGCCTGAATTCCCCGTCGTAACTCGAGAATCCCACCGCAACTCGAGAAAAACCACGTGCTTCCCTCGTCATCGCAAGATGAGGCCCTTTGTCCGCTACAGCATCTCAAGAGAAATCCCACGTTCCATCCTGAAGTGCGAAACGGTACTTGGCACCCTTGATGCGACCCCAAAAGTTCCACGACATACCAGACTCACTCAAGGGGAACACCGAGGTTCCCGGCACCACTTCATCTGAGCCCCTTCTCCTCTCCTGATTGCGACAGGAGGGTCGACTCCCCTTCTCTGTCTGCAACGGGTTCCCGACCTTCCGGGCGCACCTCAGGATGAGGCCGGTCTCATGAGGAAGTTCGAGACGTAGCCTCGTGGGTGGTGCCACATGTCGAAAGACCCCAATTTCACGGTCCACTCTTGAAAAGAACCCGATGCCAGCACACTTCTTTGAAGGAAAACCTGTGGATGAAGGCACAACACGAAGGGGCACTGACACCCGCGTGCATCATCCAGAAAAACCCGCAGGTCCCACAGACATTTCGACAAGTGGCCTGTCACCCTGTAAACCACTCGAAAGGCAAACGAAGGTCCATTCCTCAACAGAAGACTAGGTGTGACTCTCTTGTCCCTACTCTGCAGGGACCATGGGATCTGAGTCAGAAACGGAGAGGAAGCCTGAGGTTCCTGCGTCCACTCGAGATGAAGCCCTCTTCCATTGCACCACAACCAGTGGAGTCCCGAGTGGCGCCTACAAACTCCACAGTATCCCTGAGTTCTCAGAGGCACAATGAGAAGCTCCCTGAGGTCACAGGCACAAGTCGAGGGAACCCTGGGTTTTCTACCGTGACTCGAGAAAGACCTCGAGAGTGCTTCAAAATGTGTTGAGTCGCGATTCCCCTACCATGACTCGAGAGCCATGACACGCTCCCCCTCGCCACGCGCATGGAGACCTGACTAACCTGGCACTGCACGAGAGGCTCCATGAGCTCCTCATCGTACCTCGTGAGGAAACCCACACTGGCGCGGCAGCTCGAGTAAACACAAGAGACACTCCGGTCATCGCGAGATGAGGGCCTGATTTTCCTGCATGGTCTGGAGACCAATCACGAGTCCTCTCTCCAAACTGAAGAGGAGGCTGGACTCCCTTGAAGCCGCTCAGGGAGCTCCAAGAGATCCGTGTCGCGACTCGAGAGGAGAGCGGAGTCCTTGGCTTCCCCTCGAGACGAGGCCTGACTCCCCGGGGGAGCCTGGAATGGAACCCCGAGATCCCCGCCTTCCCTGGAGAGGAATATTAGGTCCCGGACACACGCCTAGGTGAGGTCTCTTGGCCCCTGCCGTGACTCGAGCGCAACCCCCAGCTTTCCCTCGCAACTCGAGGGGAAGTTTGGGCTTCCCAGGGCCAACCCAAGAGGAAGGCTGAGATCCCCGTCGAAACTTGAGAATCCCGCCGCAACTCGAGAAAAACCACGTGGTTCCCACCTCTTGGCAAGATGAGGCCCTTGCCCGGGACGGGGTCTCAAGGGAAGTCCCCTGTTCCGCCCTGAAGGGCGACGGTCTTTGACATCCTAACTGCCACCCCCAAAAGTTCCCCGACACGCCGTCTTCCCTCGAGGGGAACACCGAGTGTCCCGGCACTGCTTCATCTGAGACCCTTCTCACCTCCGGAACGCGACAGGAGAGTCGATTCCCCTGCGTGGTCTGGAAGGGGTTCCCGGCCTTCCCGGCGCACCTCAGGATGAGGCCGTCCTCACGAGGAAATTCGAGACCAGCCACGTGGGTGGTGACACATGCCGAACGCTCCCGATTCCCCGGTCCGCTCTTGAGAAGGACCCGAGGCCCGGACCCCTCTTCGAAGGCAACCCTATGGGTGAAGGCACAACACGAAGGGGCACTGCCAACCCCGTGCATCGACCGCAAAGACCCGCGGGTTCCACACACAGCTCGACGAGGGGCCTGAGACCCCCTGAGCAACTCGAGAGGCAAGCGGGGTTCCCTTCCTCCGACAAGACGAGGCCTGACCCTCCTGTCCCAACTCTGCAGGGACCCTGCGGTCGGAGTCCAAAACGGAGAGGAAGCCTGAGGTTCCTGCCTCCCCTCGAGGTGAGGCCCTCTTCCGTTGCGCCAGACCCAGCGGAGTCCCGAGGGGCCCCGCAACCTCCACAGGATCCCTCGCCTCTCAGAGGCACCCTGGGAAGTTCCCTAAGGTCCCCGCAGAAGGCGAGGGAAACGAGGGTTTCCCGCCGCCCCCCGAGAAAGACCTCGAGAGTCCTTCTTCAACGCGTCTCGAGGCCCTAGTCCCCTCCCATGACTCGAGAGCCAGGACGCGCTCCCCCTCGCCACGCGCATGGAGACCTGACTTCCCTGGCGCCGCACGAGAGGCTCCCTGAGATCCTCGTCGTGCCTCGGGAGAAAACCCCCATGGGCGCCGCAGCTCGAGGAAACCCCTGAGACGCCCCGGTCCTCGCGAGCTGAGGGCCTTCTTTTCCTGCATGGCCTGGAGAGCAATCCCGGGTCCTCTCTCCAAACGGAAGAGGAGGCTGGACTCCCTTGAGGCCGCTCAGGGGGCTCCAAGAGACCCGCGTCGCGACTCGAGAGGAGAGCGGAGTCCTTGGCTTCCCCTCGAGGCGAGGCCTGACTTCCCGGGGGAGCCTGGAATGCAACCCCGAGATCCGTGCCTTCCCTGGAGAGGAATATTAGGTCCCGGACACACGCCTAGGTGAGGTCTCTTCGGCCCTGCAGTGACTCGAGCGCAACCCCCAGCTTTCCCTCGCAACCCGAGGGGAAGATTGGGCTTCCCAGGGCCAACCCAAGGGGAAGGCTGAGATCCCCGTCGTAACTCGAGAATGCCGCCGCAACTCAAGAAAAACCACGTGGTTCCCACCTCTTGGCAAGATGAGGCCCTTGCCCGCCAGGGCGTCTCAAGGGAAGTCCCCTGTTCTGCACTGAAGGGCGAAACGGTCCCTGACAGCCTTCCTGCGACCCCCAAAAGTCCCCCGACACGCCGGGTTCCCTCGAGGGGAACACCGAGGGTCCCGGCACCGCTTCCTTTGAGCCCCTTCTCCCCTCCTGATCGCGACAGGAGAGGCGATTCCCATGCGTGGTCTGGAAGGGGTTCCTGGACTTCCCGGCGCACCTCAGGATGAGGCTGGTCTCACGAGGAAATTCGAGATGAGCCACGTGGGTGGTGCCACATGCCGAACGCCCCCTATTCCCCAGGTCCACTCTTGAGAGGGACCCGAGGCCCGGACCCCTCTTCGAAGGCAACCCTGTGGGTGAAGGCACAACATGAAGAGGCACTGCCAACCCCGTGCATCGTCCGCAAAGATCCGCGGGTTCCACACACAGCTCGACGAGGGGCCTGAGACCCCCTGAGCAACTCGAGAGGTCAGCGGGGTTCCCTTCCTCAGATAAGACGAGGCCTGACTCTCTTGTCCCAACTCTGCAGGGACCCTGCGGTCGGAGTCCGAAACGGAGAGGAAGCCTGAGGTTCCTGCCTCCCCTCGAGGTGAGGCCCTCTTCCGTTGCGCCAGACCCAGCGGAGTCCCGAGGGGCCCCGCCACCTCCACAGGATCCCTCGCCTCTCAGAGGCACCCTGGGCAGTTCCCTAAGGTCCCCGGCAGAAGGCGAGGGAAACGAGGGTTTCCCGCCGCCCCCCGAGAAAGACCTCGAGAGTCCTTCTTCAACGCGTCTCGAGGCCCTAGGCCCCTCCCGTGACTCGAGAGCCAGGACGCGCTCCCCCTCGCCACGCGCATGGAGACCTGACTTCCCTGGCGCCGCACGAGAGGCTCCCTGAGATCCTCGTCGTGCCTCGGGAGAAAACCCCCACGGGCGCCGCAGCTCGAGGAAACCCCTGAGAGGCCCCGGTCCTCGCGAGCTGAGGGCCTTCTTTTCCTGCATGGCCTGGAGAGCAATCCCGGGTCCTCTCTCCAAACGGAAGAGGAGGCTGGACTCCCTTGAGGCCGCTCAGGAGGCTCCCAGAGACCCGCGTCGCGACACGAGAGGAGGGCGGAGTCCTTGGCTTCCCCTCGAGACGAGGCCTGACTCCCCGGGGGAGCCTGGAATGCAACCCTGAGATCCCTGCCTTCCCTGGAGAGGAATATTTGGTCCCGGACACACGACTAGGTGAGGTCTCTTGGGCCCTGCAGTGACTCCAGCGCAACCCCCAGCTTTCCCTCGCACTAGAGGGGAAGATTGGGCTTCCCAGGACCAACCCAAAAGGAAGCCTGAGATCCCTGTCATAACTCGAAAATCCCGCCGCAACTCGAGAAAAACCACGTGGTTCCAACGTCTTTGCAAGATGAGCCTCTTGTCCGCTATGGCGTCTCAAGGGAAGTCCCAGTTTCCGTACTTAAGTGCGAAACAGTACCTGACACCTTTCTTGCGACCCCCAGAAATTCCCCGACACACCGGGTTCCCTCGAGGGAAACACCGAGAGTCCCGACACCACTTCATCTGAGCCCCTTCTCCCCTCCTGATCGCGACAGGAGTGTCGATTCCCCTGCATGGTCTGGAAGGGATTCCCGGCCTTCCCGGCGCATCTCAGGATGAGGCCGTCCACACGAGGAAATTCGAGGTGAGCCACGGGGGTGGTGCCACATGCCGATCGACCTTGATTTACCGGTCCACTCTTGAGAAAAACCCGTTGCACGGACAACTCTTCAAAGGCAACCCTGTGGGTGAAGGCACAACACGAAGGGGCACTGACACTCCCGTGCATCGTCCAGAAACACCCGTGGGTTCCACACAGCTCGAAGAGGGGCCTGAGACCCCCTGAGCAACTCGAGAGGCAAGTGGAGTTCCCTTCCTCAGACAAGAAGAGGCCTAACTCTCCGCTCCCAACTCTGCAGGGACCCTGAGGTCGGAGGGTCGGAGTCAGAAACAGAGAGGAAGCCTGAGGTTCCTGCCTCCACTTGAGATGAGGCCCTCTTCCATTGCGCCAACCCCAGTGGAATCCCGAGAGGCCCCGCTAACTCCACAGCATCCCTCACCTCTCAGAGGCACCCTGGGAAGTTCCCTCAGGTCCCCGGCAGAAGTCGAGGGAAATGAGGGTTTCCCGCCGCCACTCGAGAAAGACCTCGATAGTGCTTCTTCAAAGTGTCTTGAGGCCCTTGTCCCCTCTCTGGACTAGAGAGCAATGATGCGCTCCCCCTCGCCTCGCGCATGCAGACCTGGCTTCCCTGGCGCCGCACGAGAGGCTCCCTGAGATCCTCGTCGTGCCTCGGGAGAAAACCCCCATGGGCGTCGCAGCTCGAGGAAACCCCTGAGACGCCCCCGTCCTCGCGAGCTGAGGGCCTTCTTTTCCTGCCTGGCCTGGAGAGCAATCCCGAGTCCTCTCTCCAAACTGAAGAGTAGGCTGGACTCCCTTGAGGCGACTCAGTGGGCTCCAAGAGATTCGCGTCGGGGCTCGAGAGGAGAGCGCAGTCCTTTGCTTCCCCTCGAGGCGAGGCCTGACTCCCCGGGGGAGTCTGGAGTGCAATCCCGAGATCCTTGTCTTCCCTTGAGAGGACTCTTAGGTCCTGGACACACGCCTAGATGAGGTCTCTTTGGCCTTGCAGTGATTCGAGCACAACATCCAGCTTTCCCTCGCAACTCGAAGGGAAGTTTGGGCTTCCCAGGGCCAACACAAGAGCAAGCCTGAAATCCACGTCGTAACTCGAGAATCCCGCCGCAACTCGAGAAAAACCACGTGGTTCCATCGTCTTCGCAGCATGAGGCCCTTGCCCGCCACAGCGTCTCAAAAGAAGTCCCACGTTCCTACTGAAGTGCAAAACGGTACTTGGCACCCATGATGGCACCCCCAAAGTTCCCCAACATACAGGCCTCACTCGAGGGTAACACCCATGTTCCCCGCACCACATCATTTGAGCCCCTTCTCCCCTCCTGATTGCAACAGGAGTGTCGATTCTCCTGCTTTGTGTGGAAGGGGTTACCGATCTTCCCAGCGCACATCAGGATGAGGCCGGTCTCACGAGGAAATTGGAGATGTAGCCTCGTGGGTGGTGCCACATGCGGAAAGACCCCATTTCCCGGTCAGCTATTAATAAGAACCCGATGCCCGTACACTTCTTGGAATGCATCCCGTAGGATGAAGGCACAACAAGGAGGGACCCTGAACACCCGTGCATCTTTTGGAAAATTCTGCAGGTTCCACATACAGCTCGACAAGTGACCTGTTACCTCGTGAACAACTCGAGAGGCAAGCTAAGTTTCATTTCTCCACAGAATACGAGGCCTGACTCTCCTGTCCCAACTCTGCAGGAATCCTGAGATCGGAGTCTGAAATGGAGAGGAACCCTGAGGTTCCTTCCTCAACACGAGATGAGGCCCTCTTGTATTATACCACACCCAGTGGAGTCCCGAGAGGCCCCTCCCAACTCCACAGTATCAGTGTCTTCTCAGAGGCACCCTGAGCAACTCCCTGAGGTCACAGGCACAAGTCGAGGGAACACAGGGTATCCTGCCGCAACCCGAGAAAGACCTCAAGAGTCCGTCTTCAACGCGTCTTGAGGCCGGATTCCCCTACCATGACTCGAGAGCAATGACACGCTCCCCCTTGCCATGCGCATGGACACCTGACTTCCCTGGCGCCACATGAGAGGCTCCCTGAGCTCCCCGTCATACCTCGTGAGAAACCCCACACTGGCTCCGCAGCTCGGGAAAACCCACCGTCATCGCGAGATTGGGGACTTCTTTTCCTGCCTGACCTGGAGAGCAATCCCTGGTCTTTTCTCCAAACTTCACAGGAGGCTTTACTCCCTTTAGGCCACTCAATGGGCTCCAAGAGATACCTGTCGCGTCTTGAGAGGAGAGCAGAGTACTTTGTTTCCCCTCGAGACGAGGCCTTACCTCGGGTGAGTCTGGAATGCAACCCCGAGATCCCTGTTGCCCCTGGAGAGGAACATTATGTCCTGGACAAAAGCCTAGATGAGGTCTATTTTGCCCTACAGTGACTCGAGAGCAACACCCATCTCTCCCTCGCAATTCGAATGGAAGATTGGTCTTCACTGGGCCAACACAAGAGGAAGTCTGAATTTCCCGTTGTAACTCGAGATCCCGCCGCAACTCTTAAAAACCACGTGGTTCCCCATTCATCGCAATATGAGGCCTTTGCCCGCTACAGAGTCTCAAGAGAAGTCCCATGTTTTGTCATAAAGTTCGAAATGCTACTTGGCACCCTTGATGCGACCCCAAAAGTTCCCCAATATACCGGTCTCACTCCAAGGGAACACCGAAGTTCCTGGCACCACTTCATTTGAGCCCCTTCTCCCCTCCTGATCACGGCAGGAAGGTCAATCCCCCTGCTTTGTCTAGAAGGGGTTCCCGACCTTCATGGCGCACCTCAGGATGAGGCCAGTCTCACGAAGAAATTCGAGACGTAGCCTCGTGTTGGTGCCACGTGCCAAAAGACCCCGATTTCTCGGTCTTGCTCTTGATAAGAACCCGATGCCCGGACACCTCTTCTAAGGCAACCCTGTGGATGAAGGCACTACACGAGGGGGCACTGGCAACCCTGTTCATCGTCCGGAAAACCCCGCAGGATCCACATACAGCTCCACAACTGGCCTGTCACCCCTTAAACAATGAGAGAGGCAAGCGGAGTTCCCTTCCTCAGACAAGATGAGGCCTGAGTATCCAATCCCAACTCTGCAGGCACGCTTCGATCTGAGTCAGAAATGGAGAGGAAACCTGAGGTTCCTGCCTCAACCCGAGATGAGGCCCTCTCCCATTAAAACAAACCCAGTGGAGTCCCGAGAGGCCCCTCCCATCTCCACAGTATCCCTGACTTCTCATAGGCATTCTGAGAAGCTCCTTGAGGCCACCAGCAAAAGTCGAGGGAAATAAGAGTTTCCTGCCACAACCGAAGAAAGACCTCGAGAGTCCTTCTTCAATGCGTCTTGAGGTCAGATTCCCCTACCATAGCTCGAGAGCAATAATGCGCTCCCCCTCGCCACGCACATGGAGACCTGACTTCCCTGGCGCCACAGGAGAGGCTCCCTGAGCTCCCCATCGTACCTCTTGTGAAACCCCACACTGGCGCCGCAGCTCGAGAAAACCCACAAGATCCCTCCGTCATCGCGAGATGAGGGCCATCTTTTCCTGCATGGCCTGGAGAGCAGTCCCAAGTCCTCTCTCCAAACTTCACAGGAGGCTTGACTCCCTTTAGGCCACAAAGGGGGCTCCAAGAGGTGCCCGTCGCGACTCGAAAGGAGAGCGGAGTCCTTTGCCTCCTTTCGACATGAGGCCTGACTCCCTGGGTGAGTCTGGAATGCAAACCTGAGATCCCTGTGGCCCTTGGAGAGGAACATTAGGTCCTGGACACAAGCCTAGATGAGGTCTCCTTTGCCCTGCAGTGACTCGAGCGCAACCCCCAGCTCTCCCTCGCAACTCGAATGGATGATTGGACTTCCCTGGCCCAACACAAGAGGAAGCCGGAAATCCCCGTCGTAACTCGAGAATCCCGCCGCAACTCGAGAAAAACCACGTGGCTCCCCCGTCATCGCAAGATGAGGCCCTTGGCCGCTACAGCGTATCAAGAGAAGTCCCACGTTCCATCCTGAAGTACAAAACGGTACTTGGCACCCTTGATGCGACCCCCAAAGTTCCCTGACATACCGGTCTCACTCGAGGGAAACACCAAAGTTCACAGCACCACTTCCTGTGAGCCCCTTCACCACTCCTGATCGCGACAGAAGGGTCGATTCCCATGTTTTGTCTGCAAGGGGTTCCCGACGTTCCCCGCGAACCTCCGGATGAGGCCGGTCTCATGAGGAAATTCGAAAAGTAGCCTCATGGTTGGTGCCATATGCTGAAAGATCCCGAATTCCCGGTCCACTCTAGATAAGAACCTGACGCCCGGACATCTCTTCGAAGGCAACCCTGTGGATGAAGGCACAACACGAAGGGACACTGACATCCCCATGAATCGTCTGGAAAAACCCGCAGATTCCACTCACAGCTCCAAATGTGGACTGTCACCTCGTGAACAACTCGAGAGGCAAGTGAAGTTGCATTCCTTCACACAAGACGAGGCCTTACTCTCCTGGCCCAACTCTTCAGGGACCCTGCAATTGGAGTCAGAAATGGAGAGGAACCCTGAGGTTCCTGCCTCAACTAGAGAAGAGGCCCTCTTCCATTGAACCAAACTCAGTGGTGTCCCGAGAGGCCCCTCCCAACACCACAGTATCCCTGAATTCTCAGAGGCTCCCTGAGAAGCTACCTGAGGTCACTGGCACAAGTCGAGGGAACCCAGAGTTTCCTGAAGTAACCCAAGAAAGACTTGGAGAGTCCTTTTTCAACGTCTCTTGATGCCCGATTCCCCTACCATGACTCCAGAGCAAGGACGCGCTCCCCTCGCCACAAGCAGGAAAACTGACTTCCCTAGTACCACACAAGAGGCTCCCTGAGTACCCCATCGTACCTCGTGAGAAAACCCACACTGGCGCCGCAGTTCAAGAAAAACCACAAGATGCCCCCGTCAAGGAGAGATGGGGGCCTTCTTTTCCTGCCTGACCTGGAGAGCAATTCCTGGTCCTCTCTCCAAACTTCACAGGAGTATTGACTCCCTTTAGGCCACTCAGTTGGGTCCAAGAAATACCCGGTGCAACTCGAGAGGAGAGCGGAGTCCTTTGCTTCCCTGCAGACGAGGCCTGACTCCCCGGATGAGTTTGGAATGCAACCCCGAGATCCATGTCACCCCTGGAGTGGAACATTATGTCCTAGACACAAGCCTAGATGAGGTCTATTTTGCCCTACAGTGACTCGAGAGCAACCTCCAACTCTCCCTCACAATTTGAATGGAAGATTGGTCTTCCCACGGTCAACACAAGAGGAAGTCTGAATTTCCCATCGTAATTCGAGAATTCAGCCTCAAGTCTTAAAAACCATGTGGTTCCCCCTTCATCGCAATATGAGGCCCTTGCCAGCTAGAGTCTCAAGAGAAGTCCCACGTTCCATCTTAAAGTTCGAAATGCTACTTGGCACCCTTGATGCGACCCCAAAGTTCCCCAACATACCGGTCTCACTCCAGGGGAACACCGAAGTTCCCGGTGTCTCCAGGGAAGTCCCATGTTCCGCCCTGAAGGGCGACACGGTACTTGACACCCTTGATGCGACCGCAAAAGTTCCCCGACACGCTGGGTTCCCTCGAGGGGAACACCGAGAGTCCCAGCAAAACTTCATCTGAGCCCCTTCTCCCTTCCTGATCGCGACAGGAGAGTCGATTCCACTGCGTGGTCTGGAAGGGGTTCCCGGCCTTCCTGGTGCACCTCAGGATGAGGCCGGTCTCAGGAGGAAATTCGAGACTAGCCACGTGTGAGGTGCCACGTGCCGAAAGACCCCGATTTTCCGGTACGCTCTTGATAAGAACCCGATGCCCGGAAACCTCTTCGAAGGCAACCCTGTGGGTGAAGGCACAACACGAAGGGGCACTGACACCCCCGTGCATCATCCGGAAAAACCCGCAGGGTCTACACACAGCTCGACAAGGGGCCTGAGACTCCCGGAACAACTCGAGAGGTAACCAGAATTCCATTCCTCAGACAAGACGAGGCATGACTCTCCTGTCCCAAAACTGCAGGGACCGTGCAGTCGGAGTCTGAAACCGAGAGGAAGCCTGAGGTTCCTGCCTCCCCTCGAGATGAGGCCCTCTTCCATTGCGCCGAACCCAGCAGAGTCCCGAGAGGCCCTGCCAACTACACAGCATCCCTCACCTCTCAGAGGCACCGTGGGAAGTTCCCTAAGGTCCCCTGCAGAAGTCGAGGGAAACGAGGGTTTCCCGCCTCAACCCGTGAAAGACATCGAGAGTCCTTCTTCAACGCCTCTTGAGGACCTAGCCGCTTCCCATGACTCGAGAGTGATGACCAGCTCCCCCTCGCCAGGTGCATGGAGACCTGACTTCCCTGGCGCCGCACGAGAGTCTCCCTGATTTCCTCGTTGTGCCTCGTGAGAAAACCCCCATGGGCGTAGCAGCCTGAGGAAACCCATGAGACGCCCCCGTCATCGCGAGATGAGGGCCTTCTTTTCCTGCCTGGCCTGGAGAGCAATCCCGAGTCCTCTTTCCAAACTGAAGAGGAGGCTCGACACCCTTGAGTCCACTCAGTGGGCTCCAAGAGATCCGTGTCGCGACTTGAGAGGAAAGCAGAGTCCTTTGCTTCCCCTCCAGGCGAGTCCTGACCCCCCGGGGGAGTCTGGAATGGAAACCCGTGATCCCTGTCTTCCCTTGAGAGGAATATTAGGTCCTGGACACACGCCTCGATGAGGTCTCTTTGGCCCTGTAGTGACTCGAGCAGAACCCCCAGCTTTCCATCGCAACTCGAATTGAAGATTGGGCTTCCCAGGGCCAACCCAAGAGGAAGCCTGAAATTCCTGTCGTTTTCGAGAATCCCGATGCAACTCGAAAAAAACGACGTGGTTCCAACGTCTTCACAGGATGAGGCCCTTGCCTGCTACAGCGTCTCCAGGGAAGTCCCATGTTCTGTCCTGAAGTGGGAAACGGTACTTGGCTCCCTTGATGCGACCCCTAAAGTTCCCTGAAACGCCGGGTTCCCTCGAGTGGAACACCGAGGGTCCCGGCCCCACTTCATCTGAGCCCCATCTCCCCTCCTGATTGTGACAGGAGAATCGATTCCCCTACTTTGTGTGGAAGGTGTTCCCGGCCTTCCCGACGCACCTCAGGATGATGCTGGTCTCACGAGGAAATTCGAGATGAGCCACGTGGGTGGTGCCACATGCCGAATGACCCCGATTTCCCGGTCCGCTCTTGAAATGAACCCGATGCCCGGACACCTCTTTGAAGGCAACCCTGTGGGGGAAGGCACAAAACGAAGGGGCACTGACACCCCCATGCATCTTCTGGAAACACCCGCAGGTTCCACACACAGCTTGTCAAGGGCCCTGAGACCCCCTGAACGACTCGAGAGGCAAGCAGAGTTCCGTTACTCAGACAAGACGAGGCCTGACTCTCCTGTCCCAACTCTGCAGGGACCCTGCGGTCGGAGTCAGAAATGGAGAGGAAGCCTGAGGTTCCTGCCTCCAATCGAGATGAGGCCCTCTTTCATTTCGTCAAACCTAGTGGAGTCCCGAGAGGCCCCTCTAACTCCTCAGTATCCCTCACCTCTCAGAGGCACCTGGGAAGTTCCCTAAGGTCCCCTGTAGAGGTCGAGGGAAACGAGTGTTTCCCGCCCCAACCCAAGAAAGACCTTGAGAGTCCTTCTTAAATGCCTCTTGAGGCCCTAGTCCCTCCCATGACTCGAGAGCAATGATGCGATCTGCCTGGCCACACGCATGGAGTCAGGCTTCTCTGGCGCCGCACGAGAGGCTCCCTGAACTCCCCATCATATCTCTGAGAAACCCCACACTGGCGCCGCAGCTCGAGAAAACCCATGAGACGCCCCCGTCATCACGAGAGGAGGGCCATCTTTAACTGCATGGTATGCAGATCAAGCGTGAACCTTCTGTCCAAGCTACACAGGACGCTTGACTCCCTTTAGGCCACTCATTGGGCTCCAAGAGTTACGCGTCCCGACTCGAGAGGATAGTGGAATCCTTTGCTTCCACTCGAGACGAGGTGTGACCCACCGGGTGAGACTGGAATGCAACCCCGATATCCCTGTCGCCCCTGGAGAGGAACATTACATCCTGGACCCAAGCCTAGATGAGGACTCTTTGCCCTGAAGTGACTCGAGAGCAACCCCCAGCTCTCTCTGACAAGTTGAATGGAAGATTGGACTTCCTGGGCCAACACAAGAGGAAGCCTGAATTCCCCGTTGTAACTCGAGAATCCCGCCTCAACTCGAGAAAAACCACGTGTTTCCCTCGTCATCGCAATATGAGGCCCTTGCCCGCTACAGCATCTCCAGAGAATTCCCACGTTCCATCTTGAAGTGCGAAACTGTACTTGGCACCCTTGATGCGACCTCAAAAGTGCCGTGACATACCGGTCTCACTCGAGGGGACCACCGAGGTTCCCGGCACCACTTCATCTGAGCCCCTTCTCCCCTTCTGATCATGACCGGTGGGTCGATTCCCCTGCTTTGTCTGCAAGGGGTTCCCGAGCTTCCCGGCGAACCTCAGGATGAGGCCAGTCTCCCGAGGAAATTCGAGACGTAGCCTCGTGGGTGGTACCACATGCTGAAAGACCCCAATTTTCTGGTACGCTCTTGAAAAGAACCCGATGCCCGGAAACCTCTTTGAAGGCAACCCTGTGGATGAAGGCACAACACGAAGGGGCACTGACACCCCTGTGCATCGTCCGGAAAAACCCGCAGGTTCCACACTCAGCTCAAAAAGTGGCCTGTCACTCCGTGAACAACTCGAAAGGCAAGGGGAAATCCATTCCTCCTCAGAAGACGAGGCGTGACTCTCTTGTCCATACTCTGCAGGTACCCTGCGACCCGAGTCGGAAATGGAGAGGACCCCTGAGGTTCCTGCCTCCATTCGAGATGAGGCCCTCTTCGATTGCACCAAACCCAGTTGAGTAATGAAAGGCCCCTCCCAAATCCACAGTGTCCCTGACTTCTCAGAGGCACCCTGAGAAGTTGCCTGAGGTCACCGACACAAATCAAGGGAACCCAGGGTTCCCTGCCGCAACCCGAGAAAGACCTCAAGAGTCCTTCTTCAATGCGTCTTGAGGCCCGATTCACCTACTATGACTCGAGAGCAATCACGCACTCCCCTTCACCACATGCACGGAGACCTGACGTCCCTAGCACCACACGAGAGGCTCTCTGAGCTCCCCGTTGTACCTCGTGAGAAATCTGATACTGGTGCCGCAGCTGGAGAAAACCCACGAGATGCCCCCGTCATCGCGAGATGAGGGCCTTTTTTCCTGCATGGCCAGGAAAACAATCCCAAGTCATCTCCAAACTCCATAGGAGGCTTCACTCCCTTTACGCCACGCAGTGGGCTCCAAGAGATACCCGTCGCGACTCGACAGGAGAGCGGAGTCCTTTTTTTCCCCTCAAGACGAGGCCTGACTCTCCGGGTGAGTCGAGAATGCAACCCTGAGATCCCTGTCGGCCCAGTAGTGGAACACTAGGTCCTGGACACAAGCGTAGATGAGGTCTATTTTGCCCTGCAGTGACTGGAGAGCAATCCCCAGTTCTAACTTGCACTCGAATGGAATACTGGATTTTCCTGGCGCCATACAAGAGGCTCCCTGAGATCCCCGTGGTACTTCATGAAACACCCCACACTGGCGCCGCAGCTCGAGAAAACCCACGAGACGCCACCGTCATCTCGAGATGAGGGCCTTCTTTGCCTGCATGGCCTGGAGTCCAATCCCGAGTCCTCTCTCCAAACTCCACAGGAGGCTTGACTCCCTTTAGTACACACAGTGGGCTCCAAGAGATACCCATCGCGACTCGAGACGAGAGCGGAATTCTTTGCTTACCCTTGAGGTGAGAACTGACTCCCCGGATGAGTCTGGAATGCAAACCCGAGATCCCTGTCGCCCCTGGAGAGCAACATTAGATCCTGGACACAAGCCTAGATTAGGTCTCTTTTGCCCTGCAGTGACTCTAGCGCAATCCTCAGCTCCCCCTCGCAACCCGAATGGAAGATTGGATTTCAAGGCCAACAAGAGGAAGCCTAAATTCCCGGTCATAACTCGAGAATCCCGCTGCAACTCGAGCAAAACCACGTGGTTCTCCCGTCATCGCAAGATGAGGCCCTTGCCCGCTACAGCGTTTCAAAAGATGTCCCAGGTTCCATCTTGAAATGAGAAACGGTACTTGGCACCCTTGATGCGACCCCAAAGGTCCCCCAACACTCCGGTCTCACTCAAGGGGAACACCGAGGTTCCCGGCACCACTTCATTTAAGCCCCTTCTCCCCTCCTGATGGTGACTGGTGGGTCGATTCCCCTGCTTTGTCTGCAAGGGGGCCCGACCTTCCCTGCACAACTCAGGATGAGGCCGGTCTCAAGGGGAAATTCGATACGTAGCTTTGTGGGTGGTGCCACTTGCTGAAAGACTCCAATTTCCCGGTCCGCTCTTGATAAGAATCCGATGCTCGGACACCTCTTGGAAGGCAGCCTTGAGTATGAAGGTACAACACGAAGGGGCACTAACACACCTGTGCATCATCCGGAAAAACGGGCAGGTTACACACACAGCTCGACAAGTGGCCTGTCACCTCGAGAACAACTCGAGAGGCAAGAGGAGTCCCATCCTCCAGAAAAGACGAGGCCTGACTCTCCCGTACCAACATGCAGGGACCTTGCGATCTGAGTCAGAAATGGAGAGGAACACTGAGGTTCCTGCTTCAACTCGAGATGAGTCCCTCTTACATTCCACCAAATGCAGAGGAGTCTCAAGAGGCCCCTCCAAACTGCACAGTATCCCTGACTTCTCAGAGGCACTCTGAGAAGCTCCCTGAGGTCGCAGACACAAGTCAAGGGAACCCTGGGTTTTATGCAGTGACCCGAGAAAGACCTCAAGAGTCCTTCTTCAACCCGTCTTGAGGCCCGATTACCCTACCATGACTCGAGAGCGATGACGAGCTCCCCCTAGCCATCTCATGGGGACCTGACTTCCCTGGCGCCACACGAGAGGCTCCCTGAGCTCCCTCTCGTACCTCGTCAGAAACCCGGCACTAGCGCGGCAGTCTAGAAAACCCACGAGACGCCGCCATCATCGCGAGATGAGGGCCTTCTTTTCCTGCATGGCCTGGAGAGGAATCCCGAGTCCTCTATCCAAACACCACAGGAGGCTTGACTCCCTTTAGGGCACACAGTGGGCTCCAAGAGATACCCATCACGACTCAAAAGGACAGCGGAGTTCTTTGCTTCCCCTAGAGACGAGGCCTGATTCCCCGGGTGAGTCTGGTATGCAACCTCAAGATCCCTGTCGCCCCTAGGGACGAGCATTAAGTCCTGGACACAAGCCTAGATGAGGTCTATTTTGCCCTGCAGTGACTCGAGAGCAGTCCCCAGCTCTCCCTTGAAACTCGAATGGAAGATAGGACTTCCCTGGCCCAACACATGAGGAAGACTGTATTCCCCGTCGAAACTCGAGAATCCCTCCACAACTCGAGAAACGCCACGTGGTTCCCCCGTCATCCCAAGATGAGGCCCTTGCCCCCTACAGCGTCTCAAGAGAAGTCCCACGTTCTGTCTTGAAGTGCGAAACGGTATTGGCACCCTTGATGCGACCTCAAAAGTTTCTCGACACACCGGTCTGACACGAGGAGAACACCGAGGTTCCTGGCACCACTACATCTGGGCCCCTTCTCCCCTCCTGATCGCGACAGGAGGGTCGATTCCCCTGTTTTGTCTTGAAGGGGTTCCCACCTTTCCCGGTGCATCTCAGGATGAGGCCGGTCTCACGAGGATATTCGAGACATAGCCACGTGGATGGTGACACATGCCGAAAGACCCCGATTTCCCGGTCCGCTCTTGATAAGATCCTGATGCCCGGACACCTCTTTGAAGATAACCCTTTTGATGAAGGCACAACACTTAAGGGCACTGACACCCCTGGGTATCGTCCGGAGAAACCCGCAGGTACCACACACAGCTCGAGAAGTGACCTGTCACCCCGTGAACAACTGGAGAGGCAAGCAGAGTTCCATTCCTCCACACAAGACGAGGCCTGACTCTCCTGTTCGAACTCTGCAGCGAAACTGCGATCCGAGTCAGATCTGGACCAGGGGAAGTCAGGAGAGGAAACATGAGTTTCCTGCCTCCACTCGAGATGAGGCCCTCTTCCATTGCACTGAACCCAGTGGAGTCCCGAGAGACCCCTCCCAACTGCACAGTATCCCTGACTTCTCAGAGGCACCCTTAGACCTTCCTGAGATCACCGGCACAAGTCAAGGGAACCAAGGGTTTCCTGCCCCAACCCGTAAAAGACCTCGAGAGTCCTTCTTCAACGCATCTTGAGGTGCGATTCCCCTACCATGACTCGAGAGCAATGACGCGCTCCCCCTAGCCCTGCGCATAGAAACCTGACTTCCCTGGCGCCACAGGAGAGGCTCCCTGAGCTCCCCATTATACCTCGTGAGCAACACCACACTGGAGCCACAGCTCGAGAATACCCACGAGACGCCCCAGTCCTCACGACATGAGGGCCTTCTTTTGCTGTATGGCCTGGAGAGCAATCCTGAGTCCTCTCTCCAAACTCCACAGGAGGCTTGACTCATTTTAGGCCACACAGTGAGCTCCAAGATATACCCGTCGCGACTTGACAGGAGAGCGGTGTCCTTGGCTTCCCCTCGAGACGAGGCCTGACTCCCCGGGTGAGTCGAGAATGCAATGCTGAGATCGCTTTCGCCCCAGCAGAGGAACATTAGGTCCTGGACACAAGCCTAGATGAGGTCTATTTGGCCCTGCAGTGTCTCGAGAGCAATCCCCAGTTCTAACTCACAATTTGAATGAAAACTGGACTTCCCTGACCAGTTGAAGAGGAAGCCTGAATTCCCGGTTGTAACTCGAGAATCCCGCCCCAACTCAAGAAAAACCACGTGGTTCCCCCGTCATCGAAACATGAGGCCCTTGCCCGCTACAGCGTCTCAAGAGAAGTCCCACGTTCCGTATTGAAGAGCGAAAAGTTACTTGGAACCCTTGATGCGACCCCAAAAGTTCCCCGACATACCAGTCTCACTTGAGGAGAACACCGAGGTTCCCGGCACCACTTCATCTGAGACTCTTCTCCCCTCTTGATCGCGACAGGAGGTTCGATTCCCCTGCTTTGTCTGGAAGGCGTTCCCGACCTTCCTGGCGCACATCAAGATGAGGCCAGTCTCACGAGGAAATTCGAGACATAGCCTCGTGGGTGGTGTGGCATGCCAAAAGACCCGATTCCCTGGTCCGCTCTTGATAAGAACCCGATGGCAGAACCCAACTCGAAGGCAATCCTGTGGAACAAGACACAAGACGAAGGGACAGTGACACCCCAGTGCATCATCCAGAAAAACCCGCAAGTTCCACATACAAATCGACAAGTGGCCTGTCACCCCATGAACAACGCGAGAGTCAAGCGGAGTTCCATTCCTCCACACAAGACGAGGCCTGACTCTCCTGTCCCAACTCTGCAGGGACTCTGCGATCCGAGTCAGATCCGGCGCATTCGAAGCCAGGAGAGGAACCCTGTGGTTCCTGCCTCAACTTGTCATGAGGCCCTCTTCCATTGCACCAAACCCAGTGGAGTTCCGAGAGGCCCCTCCCAACTCCACAGTGACCCTGACTTCTCAGAGGCACGCTGAGAAGCTTCCTGAGGTCACTGGCACAAGTCGATGGAACCCAGGGTTTCCTGCTGCAACCCAAGAAAGACCTCGAGAGTCCTTCTTTAACCCGTCTTCAGGCCCAATTCCCCTACCATGACTCGAGAACAATGACAGGCTCCCTCTCACCACGTGCATAGAGACCTGACTGCCCTGGCACCAAATGAGAGGCTCACTGAGCTCCCAGTCTTACTTCGTGAGAAACCCCACACTAGCGCCACAGCTCGAGAAAACCTACGAGACGCCCCAGTCATCGGGAGATGAGGGCCTTCATTTCCTGCATTGCCTGGAGAGCAATCCCGTGTCCTCCCTCCAAACACCAGAGGAGGTTTGACTCCCTTTAAGCCACTCAGTGGGCTCCAAGACATACCCGTCCGACTCGAGAGGAGAGCAGAGTCCTTTGCTTCCCCTCGAGACGAGGCCTGACTCCAGGGTGAGTCTGGAATGCAACCCCGAGATTCCTGTCGCCCCTTGACATGAACATTAGGTCCTGCACACAAGCCTTGGTGGGGTCTCTTTTGCCTTCAGTGACTAGAGCACACCTCCAGCTCTTCCTCGAATCTCGAATGGAAGATAAGACTTTTGTGGGCCAACACAAGAGGAAGCATGAATTCCCTGTGGTAACTCAAATATCCCACCGCAACTAGAGAAAAACCAAGTGGTTCCCCAGTCATTCCAAGATGAGGCCCTTGCCCTCTGGAGCACCCCAAGAGAAGTCCCACGTTCCAATTTGAAGAGCGAAACGGTACTTGGAACGCGTTATGCGACCCCAAAAGTTACCCGACATACCTGTCTCACTTGAGGGAAACACCGAGGTTCCCAGCAGCACTTCATCTGAGCCACTTCTCCCCTCCTGATCGCCACAGGAGGGTCGAATCCTCTGCTTTGTCTGGAAGGGTTTCATGACCTTCGCGGCACACCTCAGGATTAGGCCGGTTTCATGAGGAAATTCGAGACTGGCCACGTGGGTGGTGCCAAATGCTGAACGACCCCGATTTCCCATTCCGCTCTTCATAAGAACACTCTGCCCGGACACCTCTTCGAAGGCAACCCTGTGGATGAAAACACAAAACGAAGGGTCACTGACACCCCCATGCATCGCCTGGAAAAACCTGCAGATTCCACACACAGTTTGACAAGGGGCCTGAAACCCCATGAACAACTCGAGAGGCTAGCGGAGTACCATTCCTCAGAAAAGACATAGCCTGACTCTCCTGTCCCAACTCTGCTGGGACACTACGATCAGAGTCAGAATTGGAGAGGAAGCCTGAGGTTTCTGCCTCCACTCGAGATGAGGCCCTCTTCCATTTCGACAAACCCAGCGGAGACCCGAGGGGCCCCGCCACCTCCACAGGATCCCTCGCCTCTCAGAGGCACCCTGGGAAGTTCCCTAAGGTCCCCGGCAGAAGGCGAGGCACACGAGGGTTTCCCGCCGCCCCCCGACAAAGACCTCGAGAGTCTTTCTTCAACGCATCTCGAGGCCCTAGTCCCCTTCCGTGACTCGAGAGCCAGGACGCGCTCCCCCTCGCCACGGGCATGGAGACCTGACTTCCCCGGCGCCGCACGAGAGGCTCCCTGAGATCCTCGTCGTGCCTCGGGAGAAAACCCCCACGGGCGCCGCACCTCGAGGAAACCCCTGAGACGCCCCCGTCCTCGCGAGCTGAGGGCCTTCTTTTCCTGCATGGCCTGGAGAGCAATCCCGGGTCCTCTCTCCAAACGGAAGAGGAGGCTGGACTCCCTTGAGGCCGCTCAGGGGGCTCCAAGAGACCCGCGTCGAGACTCGAGAGGAGAGCGGAGTCCTTGGCTTCCCCTCGAGACGAGGCCTGACTCCCCGGGGGAGCCTGGAATGCATCCCCGAGATCCCTGCCTTCCCTGGAGAGGAATATTAGGTCCCGGACACACGCCTAGGTTAGGTCTCTTCGGCCCTGCAATGAATCGAGCGCAACCCCCAGCTTTCCCTCGCAACCCGAGGGGAGGATTGGGCTTCCCAGGGCCAACCCAAGGGGAAGGCTGAGATCCCCGTCGTAACTCGAGAAATCCCGCCGCAACTCGAGAAAAACCACGTGGTTCCCACCTCTTGGCAAGATGAGGCCCTTGCCCGCCACGGCGTCTCAAGGGAAGTCCCCTGTTCCGCCCTGAAGGGCGAAACGGTCCCTGACAGCTTTCCTGCGACCCCCAATATCCCCCGACACACCGGGTTCCCCCGAGGGGAACACCGAGGGTCCCGGCACCGCTTCCTCTGAACCCCTTCTCCCCTCCTGATCACGACAGGAGAGGCGATTCCCCTGCGTGGTCTGGAAGGGATTCCCGGCCTTCCCGGCGCACCTCAGGATGAGGCCGGTCTCACGAGGAAATTCGAGACGAGCCACGTGGGTGGTGCCACATGCCGAACGCTCCCGATTCCCCTGTCCGCTCTTGAGAAGGACCCAAGGCCCGGACCCTTCTCCGAAGGCAACCCTGTGGGTGAAGGCAAAACACGAAGGGGCACTGCCACCCCCGTGCATCGTCCGCAAAGACCCGCGGGTTCCACACACAGCTGGACGAGGGTCCTGAGACCCCCTGAGCAACTCGAGAGGCCAGCGGGGTTCCCTTCCTCAGACAAGACGAGGCCGGACTCTCCTGTCCCAACTCTGCAGGGACCCTGCGGTCGGAGTCCGAAACGGAGAGGAAGCCTGAGGTTCCTGCCTCCCCTCGAGGTGAGGCCCTCTTCCGTTGCGCCAGACCCAGCGGAGTCCCGAGGGGCCCCGCCACCTCCACAGGATCCCTCGCCTCTCAGAGGCACCCTGGGAAGTTCCCTAAGGTCCCCGGCAGAAGGCGAGGGACACGAGGGTTTCCCGCCGCCCCCCGACAAAGACCTCGAGAGTACTTCTTCAACGCGTTTCGAGGCCCTAGTCCCCTCCCGTGACTCGAGAGCCATGACTCCCTCCCCCTCGCCACGCGCATGGAGACCTGACTTCCCTGGCGCCGCACGAGAGGCTCCCTGAGATCCTCGTCGTGCCTCGGGAGAAAACCCCCACGGGCGCCGCACCTCGAGGAAACCCCTGAGAAGCCTCCGTCCTCGCGAGCTGAGGGCCTTCTTTTCCTTCATGGCCTGGAGAGCAATCCCGGGTCCTCTCTCCAAACGGAAGAGGAGGCTGGACTCCCTTGAGGCCGCTCAGGGGGCTCCAAGAGACGCGCGTCGCGACTCGAGAGGAGAGCGGAGTCCTTGGCTTCCCCTCGAGACGAGGCCTGACTCCCCGTGGGAGCCTGGAATGCAACCCCGAGATACCTGCCTTCCCTGGAGAGGAATATTAGGTCCCGGACACACACTAGGTGAGGTCTCTTCAGCCCTGCAGTGACTCGAAGGCAACCCCCAGCTTTCCCTCGGAACCCGAGGGGAAGATTGGGCTACCCAGGGCCAACCCAAGGGGAAGGCTGAGATCCCCGTCGTAACTCGAGAATGCCGCCACAACTCGAGAAAACCACGTGGTTCCCACCTCTTGGCAAGATGAGGCCCTTGCCCGCGACGGCGTCTCAAGGGAAGTCCCCTCTTCCGCCCTGAAGGGCGAAACGGTCCCTGACAGCCTTCCTGCGACCCCCAAAAGTCCCCCGACACGCCGGGTTCCCCCGAGGGGAACACCGAGGGTCCCGGCACCGCTTCCTCTGAGCCCCTTCTCCCCTCCTGATCGCGACAGGAGAGGCGATTCCCCTGTGTGGTCTGGAAGGGGTTCCCGGCCTACCCGGCGCACCTCAGGATGAGGCCGGTCTCACAAGAAAATTCGAGACGAGCCACGTGGGTGGTGCCACATGCCGAACGCCCCCGATTCCCCGGTCCGCTCTTGAGAAGGACCCGAGGCCCAGACCCCTCTTCGAAGGCAACCCTGTGGGTGAAGGCACAAGAAGGGGCACTGCCACCCCTGGGCATCGTCCACAAAGACCCGCGAGTTCCACACACAGCTCGACGAGGGGCCTGAGACCCCTGAGCAACTCGAGAGGCCAGCGGGGTTCCCTTCTTCAGACAAGACGAGGCCTGACTCTCCTGTCCCAACTCTGCAGGGACCCTGCGGTCGGAGTCCGAAACGGAGAGGAAGCCTGAGGTTCCTGCCTCCCCTCGAGGTGAGGCCCTCTTCCGTTGCGCCAGACCCAGCGGAGTCCCGAAGGGCCCCGCCACCTCCACAGGATCCCTCGCCTCTGAGAGGCACCCTGGGAAGTTCCCTAAAGTCCCCGGCAGAAGGCGAGGGAAACGAGGGTTTCCCGCTGCCCCCCGAGAAAGACCTCGAGAGTCCTTCTTCAACGCTTCTCGAGGCCCTAGTCCCCTCCCGTGACTCGAGAGCCAGGACGTGCTCCACCTCGCCACGCGCATGGAGACCTGACTTCCCTGGCGCCGCACGAGAGGCTCCCTGAGATCCTCGTCGTGCCTCGGGAGAAAACCCCTACGGGCGCCGCAGCTCGAGGAAACCCCTGAGACGCCCCCGTCCTCGCGATCTGAGGGCCTTCTTTTCCTGCATGGCCTGGAGAGCAATCCCGGGTCCTCTCTCCAAACGTAAGAGGAGGCTGGACTCCCTTGAGGCCGCTCAGGGGGCTCCAAGAGACCCGCGTCGCGACTCGAGAGGAGAGCGGAGTCCTTGGCTTCCCCCGAGACGAGGCCTGACTCCCCGGGGGAGCCTGGAATGCAACCCCGAGATCCCTGCCTTCCCTGGAGAGGAATATTAGGTCCCGGACACACGCCTAGGTGAGGTCTCTTCGGCCCTGCAGTGACTCGAGCGCAACCCCCAGCTTTCCCTCGCAACCCAAGGGGAAGATTGGGCTTCCCAGGGCCAACCCAAGGGGAAGGCTGAGATCCCCGTCGTAACTCGAGAATCCCGCTGCAACTCGAGAAAAACCACGTGGTTCCCACCTCTTGGCAAGATGAGGCCCTTGCCCGCGACGGCGTCTCAAGGGAAGTCCCCTGTTCCGCCCTGAAGGGTGAAACGGTCCCTGACAGCCTTCCTGCGACCCCCAAAAGTCCCCCGACACGCCGTGGTCCCCCGAGGGGAACACCGAGTTTCCCGGCACCGCTTCCTCTGAGCCCCTTCTCCCCTCCTGATCGTGACAGGAGAGGCGATTCCCCTGCGTGGTCTGGAAGGGGTTCCCGGCCTTCCAGGCGCACCTCAGGATGAGGCCAGTCTAACGAGGAAATTCGAGATGAGCCACGTGGGTGGGGACACATGCCGAATGCCCCCGATTACCCGGGCCGCTCTTGAGAAGGACCCGAGGCCCGTACCCCTCTTCGAAGGCAACCCTGTGGGTGAAGGCACAACACGAAAGGGCACTGCCACCCCCGTGCATCGTCCGCAAAGACCCGCGGGGTCCACACACAGCTCGTCGAGGAGCCTGAGACCCCCTGAGCAACTCGAGAGGCCAGCGGGGTTCCCTTCCTCAGACAAGACGAGGCCTGACTCTCCTGTCCCAACTCTGCAGGGACCCTGTGGTCGGAGTCCGAAACGGAGAGGAAGCCTGAGGTTCCTGCCTCCCCTCGAGGTGAGGCCCTCTTCCGTTGCGCCAGACCCAGCGGAGTCCCGAGGGGCCCCGCCACCTCCACAGGATCCCTCGCCTCTCAGAGGCACCCTGGGAAGTTCCCTAAGGTCCCCGGCAGAACGCGAGGTAAACGAGGGTTTCCCGCCGCCCCCCGACAAAGACCTCGAGAGTCCTTCTTCAACGTGTCTCGAGGCCCTAGTGCCCTCCCGTGACTCGAGAGCCATGACGCGCTCCCGCTCGCCACGCGCATGGAGACATGACTTCCCTGGTGCCGAACGAGAGTCTCCCTTAGATCCTCGTCGTGCCTCCGGAGAAAACCCCCATGGGCGCCGCAGCTCGAGGAACACCTGAGACGCCCCCTTCCTCACGAGCTGAGGGCCTTCTTTTCCTGCATGGCCTGGAGAGCAATCCCGGGTCCTCTCTCCAAACTGAAGAGGAGGCTTGACTCCCTTGAGGCCATTCAGTGGGCTCCAAGAGATCCGCGTCGTGGCTCGAGAGGAGAGCGCAGTCCTTTGCTTCCCCTCGAGGCGAAGCCTGACTCCCCGGTGGATTCTGGAGTGCGACCCCGAGATCCTTGTCTTCCCATGAGAGGACTATTAGGTCCTGGACACACGCCTAGATGAGGTCTCTTTGGCCCTGCAGTGACTCGAGCACAACCCCCAGCTTTCGCTCGCAACTCGAAGGGAAGTTTGGGCTTCCCAGGGCCAACACAAGAGGAAGCCTGAAATCCCTGTTGTAACTCGAGAATCCCGCCGCAACTCGAGAAAAACCACGTGGTTCCATCGTCTTCGCAGCATGAGCCCCTTGCCCGCTACGGCGTCTCAAAAGAAGTCCCACGTACCTACTGAAGTGCAAAATGGTACTCTGCACCCATGATGGCACCCGCAAAGTTCCCCAACGTACATGCCTCACTCGAGCGGAACACCCATGTTCCCCACACCACATCATTTGAGCCCCTTCTCCCCTCCTGATTGCAACAGGAGTGTCGATTCTCCTGCTTTGTCTGGAAGGTGTTACCGATCTTCCCAGCGCACCTCAGAATGAGGCCGGTCTCACGAGGAAATTGGAGATGTAGCCTCGTGGGTGGTGCCACATGCGGAAAGACCCCATTTCCTGGTCCGCTATTAATAAGAACCCGATGCTCGTACACTTCTTCGAATGTATCCCGTTGGATGAAGGCACAATAAGGAGGGGCCCTGCCCACCCATGCATCTTTTGGAAAATTCTGCAGGTTCCACATACAGCTCGACAAGTGATCTGTTACCTCGTGAACAACTCGAGAGGCAAGCTAAGTTTCATTTCTCCACAGAATACGAGGCCTGACTCTCCTGTCCCAACTCTGCAGGAATCCTGAGATCGGAGTCTGAAATGGAGAGGAACCCTGAGGTTCCTTCCTCAACACGAGATGAGGCCCTCTTGCATTATACCACACCCAGTGGTGTCCCGAGTGGCCCCTCCCAACTCCACAGAATCCCTGACTTCTCAGAGGCACCATGTTAAGCTCCCTGATGTCACCGGCACAAGTCGAGAAAAACCAGGGTTTCCTGCCGCAACCGGAGAAAGACCTTGAGAGTCGTTCTTCAACGCCTCTTGAGGCCCGATGCCCCTACCATGACTCGAGAGCAATGACGCGCTCCCCCTCCACACGTGCATGGAGACCTGACTTTCCTGTCACCACACGAGAGACTCCCTGAGCTCCCCATCGTATCTTGTGAGAAACCCCATCCTGGCACCGCACCTCGAGAAAATGCACAAGACGCCCCTGTCATCACGATATGCGGGCCTTCTTTTCCTGCATGGCCTGGAGAGCAATCCCGAGTCCTCTCTCCAATCTCCACAGGAGGCTTGACTCCCTTTAGGCCACACAATGGGCTCTAACAGATACCCGTCGCGACTCAAGAGGAGAGGGGAGTCCATTCATTACCCTCTTGAAGAGGCCTGACTCCTCGGGAGGATCTGGAATGCAACTCCGAGATCCCTGTTGCCCCTTGAAAGGAACATTAGGTGCTAGACACAAGCCTAGATGAGGTCTCTTTTGCCCTGCAATAACTCGAACCAACCCCCAGCTCTAGCTCTCAACTTGTATGGAAATTTGGACTTCCCTGGGCCAACACAAGAGGAAGCCTGAATTCCCTGCCGCAACTCGAGAAAAACCACGTGGTTCCCCCGTCATCACAAGATGGGGCCCGTGCTCACTACAGCGTCTCAAGAGAAGTCCCACGTTCCGTGTTGAAGTGCGAAACGTTACTTGGCACCCTTAATGCGACCCCAAATGTTCCCCGACACACCGGTTTCATTTGAGGGGAACACCGAGGTTCCCGGCACCACTTCTTTTGAGCCCCTTCTCCCCTCCTGATAGCGACAAGAGGGTCGATTCCCATGCTTTGACTTAAAGGGGTTCCCGACATTCACGGCGCACCTCAGGATGAAGCCGGACTCATGGGAAATTTCGAGACGTGGCCTCATGGGGGGTGCCACATGCCGAAAGACCCCAATTTCCCAGTACACTCTTGAGAAGAACCCGATGACCAGACACCTCTTTGAAGACAACCCTGTGGATGAAGGTACAACAAAAGGGGCACTGACACCCCTGTGCATCGTCCAGAAAAACCCACAGGTTCCACATACAGCTCTACAAGAGGCCTGTCACCCCGTGAACAACTCAAGATGCAAGCGGATTTCCATTCCTCCACACAAGATGAGTCCTGACTCTCCTCTCCCAACTCTGCAGGAACATGCGATCCGAGGCAGAAATGAAGAGGAAACCTGATGTTCCTGCTTTATCTAAAGATGATGCCTTTTTCCATTTCACCAAACCCAGTGGAGTTCCGAGAGGTCACTCCCAACTCCACAGTATCCCTGATTTCACAGAGGCACCTGAGAAGCTCCCTGACGTAACATGCATGAGTCGAGGGAACCCATGGTTTCCTGCCACAACCTGAGAAAGACCTTGAGAGTCCTTCTTCAATGCATCTTGAGGTCCAAATCCCCTATCATGACAAGAGAGCAATGACGCACTCCCCCTCGCCACGCGCATGGAGACCTGACTTCCCTGGCGCCGCACAAGATGCTCCCTGAGCTCCCAGCCTTACCACGTGGGAAACACCACACTTGTGCCTCAGCTCGAGAAAACCCACGAGATGCCCCTGTCATCGCGAGATGAGGGCCTTCTTTTTCTGCATGGCCTGGAGAGCAATACCGAGTCCTCTCTCCAAAATCCACAGGAAGCTTGACTCCCTGTAGGCCACTCAGTGGGCTCCAAGAGATATCCGTCGCGACTCGAGAGGAGAGTGGAGTCATTTGCTTCCCCTCGAGACGAGGCCTGACTCCCCGGGTGAGTCTGGAATGCAACCCCGAGATCCCTGTCGCCCCTGGAGAGGAACATTAGATCCTGGACACAAGCCAAGATGAGGTCTCTTTTTCCCTACAGTGACTCGTGTGCAATCCCCAGCTCTCCCTCGCAACTCGAATTGAAGATTGGACTTCCCTGGGACAACACAAGAGGAAGCCTGAAATCCCCGTCGTAACTCGAGAATCCCGCCGTAACTCGAGAAAAACCAAGTGGTTGCCCCACCATCGCAATATGAGGCACTTTCCCGCTACAGCGTCTCAAGAGTAGTCCCACGTTCCATCTTGAAGTGCGAAACAGTACTTGGCACCCTTGATGCGACCCCAAAAGTTCCCCAACATACCGGTCTCACTTGAGGGGAACACCGAAGTTCCCGGCACCATTTCTTTTGAACGCCTTCTCCCCTCCTGATCACGACAGGAGGGTCGATTCCCCTGCTTTGTCTGCAAGGGTTTCCCGACCTTAACGGCGCACCTCAGGATGATGCCGGTCTCACGAGGAAGTTCGAGACGTAGCCTCGTGGGTGGTGCCACATGCCGAAAGACTCCGATTGCCCGGCCCGCTGTTGATAAGAACCCGATGCCTGGACACCCCTTAGAAGGCAACCCTGTGGATGAAGGCACAACACGAAGGGGCACAGACACACCCGTGCACCGTCCGGAAAACCTACAGGTTCCACACACAGCTCGACACGTGGTCTGTCACCCCGTGCACAACTCGAGAGGCAAGCTGAGTTCCATTCTCCACACAGGACGAGGCCTGACTCTCCTGTCCCAAATCTGCTGGGACCCTTCAATCCGAATCAGAAATGGAGAGGAACCCTGAGGTTCCTGCCTCAACTCAAGATGAGGCCCTCTTCCATAGCACCAAAACCACTGGAGTCCCGAGAGGTCCCTCCAACCCACAGTGTCCCTGACTTCTCAGAGGCACCCTGACAAGCTCCCTGAGATCTCCAGCACAAGTTGATGGAACCCAGGGTTTCCTGCCGCAACCCGAGAAAGATTGGATAGTCCTTCTTTGATGCATCTTGAGGCCCGATTCCCCTACCATGTCTCAAGAGCAATGAAGCGCTCCCAGTACCCATGCGCATGGAGACTTAACTTCCCTGGCACCTCACGAGAGGCTCCCTGAGGTCCCCGTCGTACCTCGTGAGAAACCCCAAACTGGCGCCGCAGCTCGAGAAAACCCACGAGACGCCCCCGTTATAGTGAGATGAGGGCCATCATTAACTGCATGGCCTGGAGGGCAATCCCGAGTCGTCTCTCCAAACTCCACGGGAGGCTTGACTCACTAAGGCTACTCAGTGCGCTCAATAGGTACCCGTCGCGACTCGAGAGGAAACAGGAGTACTTTGCTTCCCCTAGAAACAAGGCCGGACTTCCCGGGTGAGTCTGGAATGCAACCCCGAGATCCCTGTCACCCCTGGAGAGGAATATTCGGTCCTGGACACAAGCCTAGATATGGTCTATTTTGCCCAGCAGTGACTCGAGTGGGATCCCAGCTCACCCTCGAAACTCGAATGAAAGATTGGACTTCCATGGGCCAACACAGGAGGAAATCTGAATCCCTCGTCGAAACTCGAGACTCCCGCCGCAATGCGAGAAAAACCACGTGGTTCACTCGTCATCCCAAGATGAGGCCCTGGCCCGCTACAGCGTCTCAAGTGAAGTCCCACGTTCCGTCTTGAAGTGCGAAATGCTACTTTTCACCCTTGATGTAACCCCAAAAGTTCCCCGACACACCGTTCTCACCGAGGGGAACACCGAAGTTCCCGGCACCACTTCATCTGATCACTTTCTCCCCTCCTGATCACGACAGGAGGGTAAATTCCCCTGCTTTGCCTGGAAGGAGTTCCCGCCCATCCCGGCGCACCTAAGGATGAGGCCTTTCTCAGGAGGAAATTCGAGACGTAGCCTCGTGGGTGGTGCCACATGCCAAAAGACCCCGATTGTTCGGTCCACTCTGGATAAGAACCCGATGCCCGGACACCACTTCGAAGGCAACCCTGTGGATGAAGGCACAACAGAAGGGTTACTAAAACTCCCGTGCATCGTACAGAAAAACACGCAGGTTCTACACACAGCTCGACAAGTGGAATGTCACCCCATGAACAACTCGATAGGAAAGCAGAGTTCGTTTCCTCCACACAAGACGAGGCCTGACTCTCCTGTCCCAACTCTTCAGGGACCCTGCCATCCGAGTCAGAAATGGAGAGGAAACCTGAGGTTCCTGCCTCAACTCGAGATGAGGCCCTCTTCCATTGCACCAAACCCAGATGAGTCGCGAGAGGCCCCTCCCAACTCCACAGTATCCCTGAATTCTCAGAGGCACCTTGAGAATCTACCTGAGGTCACCGGCACAAGTCGAGGGAACACAGGGTTTCCTGCTGCGACCCGAGAAAGACCTTGAGAGTCCTTCGGCGCGTCTTGAGGCCCAATTCCCCTACCATGACTCGAGAGCAAAGACCCGCTCCCCATCGCCATGCGCATGGAGACCTGACTTCCCTGACGCCTGAAGAGAGTCTCCCTGAGCTCCCCGTCGTACGTCTTCGGAAACCCCATTCAGGCACCGCAGCTCGAGAAAACCCACGATACGCCCCCGTCATCACGAGATGAGAGACTTCTTTCCTGCCTGGCATGGAGAGCAAAACCGAGTCCTCTCTCCAGACTCCACAGGAGGCTTGACTCTCTTTAGGCCTCTCAGTTGGCTCCAAGAGATACCTGTCAGGACTTGAAGGGAGAGCGGAGTCCTTTGCTTCCCCTCGAGACGAGGCCTGACTCCCCGTGTGAGTCTGGAATGCAACCCCGAGTTCCTGTCGCACCTGGAGAGGAAAATTCGGTCCTGGACACAAGCCTAGATGAGGTCTATTTTGCACTGCAGTTACTAGAGAGCAATCGCCAGCTCTACCTCGCAAATCGAATGGAAGATTGGACTTCCCTGGGCCAATACAATTGGAAGCCTGAATTCGACACCGTAACTCGAGAATCCCACCGAAACTCGAGAAAATCCACGTGGTTCCCCCATCAGCGCTAGATGAGGCCCTTGCCCGCTACAGCGACTCAAGAGAAGTCCCACATTCTGTCTTGAAGTGCGAAACGGTACTTGGCACCCTTGATGCAATCTCAAAATTCCCCGACATACCGGTCTCACTGGAAAGGAACACCGAGGTTCCCGGAACCACTTCATTTGAGCTCCTTCTCCCCTCTTGATCGCGACAGGAGTGTCGATTCCCCTGCTATGTCTGGAAGGGGTTCCCGACCTTTCCGGCGCGCCTAAGGATGAGGCAGGTCTCACGAGGAAATTCGAGACATAGCCTCGTGGGTGGTGCCACAAGCCGAAAGACCCCGATTTCCCGGTCTGCTCTTGATAAGAACGTGATGCCCTGACACCTTTACGAAGGAAAACCTGTGGATGAAAGCACAACACGAAGGGGCACTGACACCCCCGTGCATCGTCCAGAAAAACCCGCAGGTTACAAACACAGTTCAACAAGTGGTCTGTCAGCCCGTGAACAACTCGAGAGGCAAGTGGAGTTCCATTCCTCCACACAAGACGAGACCTGATTTTCTGTACCAACTCTGCAGGGAAACTGCGATCCGAGTCAGTACCAGCGACAGGAAACCCAGGAGAGGAAACATGAGGTTCCTGCCTCCACTCGAGATGAGGCTCTCATCCATTGCACCAAACCCAGTGGGGTCCAGAGAGGCCCCTCCCAACTCCACAGTACCCCTGACTTCTCAGAGGCACCCGGAGAAGCTCCATGAGGTCACCGGCACATGTCGAGGGAACCCAGGGTTTCCTGCCACAATGCGAAAAAGACCTCGAGAGTCCTACTTCAACGTGTCTTGAAGCCCGAATCTGCTTCCATGGCTCTATAGAAATGACACGCACCCTCTCGCCACACACATGGAGACCTGACTTCCCTGGCGCCTTAAGAGAGGCTCCCTGAGCTCCCTGTCGAACCTCGTGAGAAACCCCACACTGACGCCGCAGCTCGAGAAAACCCACCATACGCCCCTGTCATCGCGAGATGAGGGCCTTCTTTTCCTGCATGGCCTGGAGAGGAATCCCGAATCCTCTTTCCAAACTCCACAGGAGGCTTGACTCCCTTTAGGCCACTTAGTGGGCTCCAAGAGATACCCGTCGCGACTCGAGAGGAGAATGGAGTCCTTTGCTTCTCCTCGAGACAAGGCCTGACTCACCAGGTGGGTCTGGGATGCAACCCCGAGATCCCTATCTCCCCTGGAGAGGAACATTAGGTCCTGGAAACAAGCCTAGATGAGGTCTCTTTTGCCCTTCTGTAACTCGAGAGCAATCCCCCGCTCTCCCTAACAACTCGAATGGAAGATTGGACTTCCCTGGGCCAACACAAGAGGAAGCCTGAATTCCCCTTCGTAACTCGAGAATCCCGCCGCAACTCGAGAAAAAGCACTTGGTTCCCTTGTCCTCGCAAGATGAGGCCCTTGCCCGCTACAGCTTCTCAAGAAAAGTCCCACGTTCCGTCTTGAAGTGCGAAACGTTACTTGACACCCTTGATGTGACCCCAAAAGTTTCCCGAAATATCAGTCTCACTCGAGGTGAACACCGAGGTTCCCGGCACCAGTTTATCTGAGCCCCTTCTCCCCTCCTGTTCGAGATAGGAGGTTCACTTCCCCTGCTTTGTTTGTAAGGGGTTCCCGACCATCACGGGGCACTTCAGGATGAGGCCGGTCTCACGAGGAAATTCGAGACGTAGCTCGCGGGTGGTGCCACATGCCAAAAGACTATGATTTCCCGGTATGTTCTTGATAAGAACCCGATGCCTGGACACCTCTTCGAAGGCAACCCTGTGGATGAAGGCACAACACAAAGGGGCACTGACACCCTCGTGCATCGTCTGGAAAAACCCGCAGGTTCTACATACAGCTCAATAAGTGGCTTGTCACCCCTGAAGAACTCGAGAGGCAAGTGGGGTTTCATTCCTCTACACAAGACGAGGCCTGACTCTCCTGTCCCAACTCTGCAGGGACTTTGCGATCCGAATCAGACCAGCGCCAGTGAAGTCACGAGAGGAACGCTGAGGTTCCTGCCTCCACTCGAGATTAGCACCTCTTCCATTGCACGAAACCCAGTGGAGTCCCAAGAGACGCGTCCCAGCTCCACAGTATCCCTGATTTCTCAGAGGCACCCTGAGAAGCTCCCTGAGGTCACCAGCACAATTCGAGTGAACCCAGGGTTTATTGCCGCCACCATAGAAAGAACTCAAGAGTCCTTCTTCAACACGCATTGAGGCCTGATTCCCCTACCATGACTCGAGGGCAATGACGCACTCCCTCTGCTACACTCATGAAGCCCTGACTTCCCTGGCGCCACACGAGAGGCTCCCTGAGCTCCCCATCACACCTCGTGAGAAACCCCACACTGGCGCCGCAGATAGAGAAAACCCACGAGACGCCCCCGTTTTCGCGACATGATGGCCTTCTTTTCTAGCACGGCCTGGAGAGCAATCCCGAGTCCTCTCTCCAAACTCCACAGTAGGCTTGACTCCATTTTGGTCACTCAGTGGACTCCAAGACATACCCGTCGCGACTCGAGAGGAGAGCGGAGTCTTTTCCTTCCCCTCGAGGCGAGGCCTGACTCCTCGGGTGAGTCTGATATACGAACCGGAGATCCCTGTCGCCCCTGGAGAGAAACATTAGGTCCTGGACACAAGCCTAGATGAGGTCTCTTTTTCCTGCAGTGACTCTAGAGCAATCCCCAACTCTCCCTCGAAACTCGAATGGAAGACTGGACTTCCCTGGGCCAACAGAAGAGGAAGCCTGAATTTCCCGTTGTAACTCAAGAATCCCGCCACAACTCGAGAAAAACCACGTCATTCCCTCTTTATCGCAAGATGCGGCCATTGCCGCTACAGCTTCTAAAAAGAAGTCTTACGTTCCATCTTGAAGTGCGATACGGTACTTGGCACCTTTGATGCGACCACAAAAGTTCCCCAACACACTGGTCTCACTGGAGGGGAACACCGAGGTTCCCGGCATCACCTCATCTGTGCCCCTTCTCCCCTCCTAATCGAGACAGGAGGGTCGATTCCCCTGCTTTGTCTGCAAGGGGTTCCGACCTTCCCGGCGCACCTCAGGATGAGGCCGGTCTCACTAGGAAATTCGAGACGTAGCCTGGTGGGTGGTGCCACATGCGGAAAGACCCCGATTTCCCGGTGCGCTCTTAATAAGAACCCGATGCCCGGGCACCTCTTCGAAAGCAAACCTGTGGATGAATGCACAACACGAAGGGGTACTGACATCCCCATGCATAGTACGGAAAAACACGCAGATTCCAAACACAGATCGACAAGTGTCCTGTCATCCCTTGAAGAACTAGAGAGGCATGCGGAGTTCCGTCCCTGCACACAAGAGAAGGCCTGACTCTCCTTTCCCAACTCTGCAGGGACCGTGCGATCGGAGTCAGAAATGTAGATGAAACCTGACGTTCCTGCATCAACTCGAAATGAGGCCCTCTTCCATTGCGCCATACCCAGTGGAGTCCCGAGAGGCCCCTCCCAACTCCACAGTATCCCTGACTTCTCAGAGGCACCCTCAGAAGCTCTCTGCGGTCACTGGCACAAGTCGAGTGAACCCAGGGTTTCCTGCTGCATTCTGAGAAAGACCTCGAGAGTCCTTCTTTACCGCGTCCTGAGGCCCGATACACTACAATGACTGGAGAGCAATGACGCATTTCCCTCGCCACGCCCATTGAAACCTAACTTCCCTGGCGCCACACGAGAGGCTCCCTGCGCTCCCCGTCCTACCTCATGAAAACCCCACACTGGCACCGCCGCTCGAGAAAACTCACGAGACGCCCCCGTCATCGTCAGATGAAGGCCTTCTTTTCCTACATGACCTAGAGAGCAATCCCGAGTCCACTCTCCAAACTCCACTGGAGGCCTGTCTCCCTTTAGGCCACTCAGTAGCCTCCAAGAGATACACGTCGCTGCTCTAGAGGAGAGCGGTGTCCGTTGCTTCCCCTAGAGCCGAGTCCTGACTACTTGGGTGAGCCTGGAATGGGATCCCGGGATCCGTGTCGCCCCTGTAGAGGAAAACTCGGTCCTGGACACAAGCCTAAATGAGGCCTTTTTTGTCCTGCATTGACTCAAGTGCAATCTCCAGCTCTCCCTCGCAACTCGAATGGATGATTGGACTTCCCTGGGCCAACACAAGAGGAAGCCTGTATTCCCATTGTAATTCGAGAATCCCGCGGCAACTGGAGAAAAACAACGTGGTTCCTCCGTCATCGAAATATGAGGCCCCTGTCAGCTCTAGCGTCTCCAGGGAAGTCCCATGTTCCGTCTTGAAGTGTGAAACGGTACTTGGCACCCTTGATGCGACCCCCAAATTTCCCTGACACCCCGGTCTCACTCGAGGAGAACACGGAGGTTCCCAGCACCGCTTCAGCTGAGCCTCTTCTCCCCTCCTGATAGCGACAGGAGGGTCGATTCCCCTGCTTTGTCTGGAAGGGGTTCCCAGACTTCCCGGCGAACCTCAGGATGAGGCCAGTCTCACGAGGGAAGTCGAGACGTAGCCTCGTGTGTTGTGCCACATGCCGAAAGACCCCGATTTCCTGGTCCGCTATTGAAAAGATCCCGATGCCCAGTCACCTCTTCGAAGGTAACCCTGTGGATGAAGGCACAACACGAAGGGGCACTGACACCCCTGTGCATCGTCCCCCAAAACCGCAGGTTCCACATACAACTCGACAGGTGGCCTGTCATCCCGTGAACAACTCGAGAGGCAAGCGGAGTTCCATTACTCCACACAAGACGAGGTCTGACTCTCCTGTCCCAACTCTGCAGGGACCCTGCTATCCGAGTCAGAAATGGAGAGGAACCCTGACGTTACTGCCTCAATCCGAGATTAGGTCCTCTTCAATTGCACCAGTCCCTGTGAAGTCCCGAGAAGTCCCTCTCAATTCCACAGTATCCCTGACTTCTCAGAGGAACCCCGCTAAGCTCCCTGAGGTCATGGGCACAAGTCGAGGGAACCCAGGGTTTCCTGCCACACCCCGAGAAAGACCTCGATAGTTTTTCTTCGAAGCGTCTTGAGGCTCGATTCCCCTACCATTACTTGAGAGCAATGAGGCGCTCCCCCTCGCCACGTCCATGGAGACCTGACTTCCGTGGCACCACAGGTGTCTCCCTGAGTTCCCCGTCCTATCTCGTGAGAAACCCCAACCAGGCACTGCACCTTGAGAAAACCCACGAGACGCCCTCGTCATCGCGAGATGAGGGCCTTCTTTTCCTGCATGGCCTAGAGAGCAATCCCGAGTCCTCTCTCCAAACTCCACAGGAGGCTTAACTCCATTTAGGCCACTCTTGGGTTCCAAGGGATACCCGTCGCGACTCGAGAGGAGAGCGGAGTCCATTCATTCCCTTCGAGACGAGGCCTGACTCCCCGGGTGAGTCTGGAATGCAACCCCGAGATCCCTGTCGCCCCTGGAGAGAAAAACTCGGTCCTGGACACAAACCTAGATGAGCTCTATTTTGCCCTGCAGTGACTCGAGAGCAATCTCCAGCTCTCACTTGCAACTCGAATGGAAGATTGGACTTCCCTGGGCCAACACAAGAGGAAACCTGTATTCCCCATCGTAACTCAAGAATCCGGCCGCAACTCGAGAAAAAACACGTGGGTTCCCCGTCAGCGCTAGATGAGGCCCTTGCCCACTACTGCGTCTCAAGAGAAGTCCCAGGTTCCATCTTGAAGTGCGAAACGGTACTTGGCACCCTTGATGCAACCCGAAAAGTTACCCGACTTACCAGTTTCACTCAAGGGGAGCACCGAGGTTCCCGGCACTACTTCATCTGAGCCCTTTCTCTTCTCCTGATCCCGAAAGGAGGGTCGATTCCCCTGCTTTGTCTGGAAAGGGTTCCCAGACTTTCCTGCGCACCTCAGGATGAGGGCGATCTCACGAGGAAATTCGAGACGTAGCCTAGTGGGTGGTGCAACATGCTGAAAGACCCCGATTTCCCGGTCCGCACTTGAGGAGAACCCGATGCCTGGACACCTCTTCGAAGGTAACCCTGTGGATGAAGGCACAACAGGAAGGAGCACTGACGCCCCCGTGCATCTCCGAAAAACCCGCAGGTTCCACACACATCACGAAAAGTGGTGTCATCCTTGAACAACTTGAGATGTAAGCGGAGTTCCATTCCTCCGCAGAACACGAGACCTGACTCCTGAGCAAACTCAGCAGGGACCCTGCTATCTGAGTCAGATCCGGCTCCAGGAAGTCAGGAGCAGAACCCTGAGGTTCCTGCCTCAACTCGAGATGAGGCCCTCTTCCATTGCACCAAACGCAGAGGAGTCCCGAGAGGCCTCTCCCAAATCCACAGTATCCCTGACTTCTCAGAGGCACCCTGAGAAGCTCCCTGAGGTCACCGGCACAAGTCAAGGGAACCCAGGGTTTCCTGCCGCAACCCTAGAAAGACATCGAGAGTCCTTTTTCAACCCGTCATGAGGCCCGATTCCCCTACCCTGACTGGAGAGCAATGACGCGCTCCCCCTTGCCCCGCCCATGGAGACCTGACTTCCCTGGCGCCACACGAGAGGCTACCTGAACTCCCCGTCATACCTCGAGAGAAATCCCACACTGGCTCCCCAGCTCGAGAAAACCCACGATACGCATCCGTCATCGCGAGATGAAGGCCTTCTTTTCCTGCATGGCCTGGAGAGCAATCCTGAGTCCTCTCTCCAAACTCCACAGGGGGCTTGACTCCCTTTAGGCCACTCAGTGGGCTCCAAGAGACACCTGTGGCGACTCAAGAGGAGAGCGGGGTCCTTTGCTTCCCCTCGAGTCGAGCTCTGACTCCCAGGATGCGTCTGGAATGCAACCCCGAGATCGCTGTCGGCCCTGGAGAGGAATATTAGGTCCTGGACACAAGCCTAGATGAGGTCTCTTTTGCCCTGCAGTGACGCAAGAGCAAACCCCAGCTCTCCCTCGAAACTCGAATGGAAGATTGGACTTCCCTGGGCCAACACAAGAGGAAGCCTGAATTCCCCGTCGTAACTCGAGAATCCCTCCGCACCTTGAGAAAAACCACGTGATTCCCCCGTCATCCCAAGATGAGGCCCTTGCCCTCTACAGCATGTCAAGTGAAGCCCCAAGTCCGTATTGAAGTGCAAAACGGTACTTGGCACCCTTGAAGCGACCCCAAAAGTTTCCCGACACACCGGTCCCACTCGAGGGCAACACCGAGGTTCCCGGCACGACTTCAACTGAGCCCTTTCACTCCTCCTGGTCGCGACAAGATGGTCGATTCCCCTGCTTTGTCTGGAAGGGGTTCCCGATCTTCATGGCGCACCTCAGGATGACACCAGTCTAACGAAGAAATTCGAGACGTAGCCTCATGGATGGTGCCACGTTCTGAAAGACCCCGATTTCCTGCTCCGCTATTGATAAGAACCCGATATCCGGACACCTCTTTGAAGGCAACCCTGTGGATGAAGGCACAACACGAAGGGGCACTGACCCCCTCATGCATCTTACGGAAAAAACCGAAGGTTCCACTCACAGCTCGACAAATGGTCTGTTATCCTGTGAACAACTCGAGAGGCAAGCGGAGTTCAATTCCTCCACACAAGACGAGGCCTGACTCTCCTGTCCCAACTCTTCAGGGACCCTGTGGTCGGAGTTTGAAATGGAGAGGAACCCTTAGGTTCCTGCCTCAACTCGAGATGAGAACCTTTGCCATTGCACCAAACCCAGTGGAGTTCCGGGAGCCCCTCCCAAGTCCACAGTATGCCTGACTTCTCAGAGGCACCCTGAGAAGCTCCCTGAGGTCACCGGTTCAAGTCGAGGGAACCCAAGGTTTCCTGCCGCAACCTGAGAAAGACCTCGAGACTCCTTCTTCAACGCGTCTTGAGTCCTGATTTCCCTACCATGACTCGAGAGCATTTATGGGCTCCCCCTCATCACACGCATAGAGACCTGACTTTCCTGGCGCCACACGAGAGGCTCCCTGAGCTCCCCGTCGTACCTCGTGAGAAAACTCATACTTGCGCCCCAACTCGAGAAAACCCACAAGACGCCCCCGTCATTGCGAGCTGAGGGCCTTCTCTTCCTGTATGGCCTGGAGAGCAATCCCGAGTCCTCTCTCCAACTCCACAGGAGGCTTGACTCCCTGGAGGCCACTCAGTGGGCTCCAAGAGATACCTATCGCGACCCAGGAGGATATCAGAATCCTTTGCTTCCCCTCGAGCCGAGGCCTGACTCACTGGGTGAGTCTGGAATGCGTCCCCGTGATCCCTATCACCCCTGGAGAGGAACATTAGGTCCTGGACACAAGCCTAGATGAGGTCTATTTTGACCTGCCGTGACTCGAGAGCAATTCCCACCCAGCTCTCCCTGGCAACTCGAATGGAAGAATGGACTTCCCTGGGCCAACACAAGAGGAAGCCTGAATTCCCCGTCGTAAGTCAACAATCCCATCGCAACTTGAAAAAAACCACGTGGTTTCCCCTTCATCACAAGATGAGGCCCTTGCCCGCCACAGCGTCTCAAGAGAAGTCCCACGTTTCGTCTTGAAGTTTGAAACAGTATTTGGCAAGCTTCATGTGACCCCAAAAGTTCCCTGACATACTGGTCTCACTCGAGGGGAACTCCGAGGTTCCCGGCACCACTTCATCTGAGCCCCTTCTCCCCTCCTGATCGCGACAGGAGGGTCGATTAACCTGCTTTGTCTGGAAGGCTTTCCCCACCTTCCAGGGGCACCTCAGCATGAGGCCCGTCTCACGAGGAAATTCGAGACGTAGCCTCGTGTGTAGTGCCGCATTCCAAAAGACCCCGATTTCCCGGTCCGCTCTTGATAAGAACCCGATGCCCACACATCACTTCGAAGGCAACCCTGTGGATGAAAGCACATCACGTAGGGGCACTGACACCCCCATGCATTGTCTGGAAAAAACCGCAGGTTCCACACACAGCTCGCCAAGTGGCCTGTCACTCCTTGAACAACTCGAGAGGCAAGCGGAGTTCCATTCCTCCACACAAGACGAGGCCTGACTCTCCTGTCCCAACTCTGCAGGGACCCTGCGATCTGAGTCAGAAATGGAGAGGAACCCTGAGGTTCCTTCCTGATCTCGAGATTAGGCCCTCTTCCATTGCAGCAAACCCAGTGGAGTCCCGAGAGGCCTCTCCCAGCTCCATAGTATCCCTGACTTCTCAGAGGCACCCTGAGAAGCTACCTGAGGCCACAGGCACAAGTCGAGGGAACCCAGGGTTTCCTGCTGCAACCCGAGAAAGACCTCGAGCGTCCTTTTTCATTGCGTTGAGCCCTGATTCCACTACCATGACTCGAGAGCAATGACGTGTGCCCCCTCGCCACTCGTATGGAGACTTGACTTCCCTGACACCACACGAGAGGCTCCCTGAGCTCCCGGTCGTACCTTGTGAGAAACCCCACACTGGCACCGCAGCTCCAGAAAAACCACGAGACTCCCCCGACATCGCGAGATGAGGGCCTTCTTTTCCTGCATGGCCTGGAGAGCAATCCCGCGTGCTCTCTCCAAACTCCACAAGAGAGGAGCCAAGATTGCTGAGGAGTAGGACGAGGAGAACTCTTTCCCCCCCAAACAATTTCATCAAAAGAGCATTTAAACGTCGAGTAAATTCCACAGTACAACTTATGAATGCTGCCAGAGGACATCAGGCACCCAGAAAAGCAACCCAACTCTTGGAAAGTAGGTAGGAAAAAGTATAAAAGACAAAAAAAGAGACAAAAGAGGGAGGGAGGGATTTCTGTCCCGGGAAGATAGTCTTAAAAAGAGAAAAGTTTCCAAACACCAGGAAAGCTTTTCACTGCCAAATCTTTGCCAAGCTTTGGAAGCACAAAGGGCAACATAAGGGGGATAAAAATAAATAAACAATTAAACCTAGCAGATTGCAAGCCCTACGGTAACTCCCCCAGCCGCGAAGCAGTGCAGACGCCTGCTCACACCATTAGCAAGCAGTGGCTGGGCAGGGAGGCGCGGCGCGGGCTGCATCGCTTAGAGTAAGAATCTGGCCTAAATACCCTGAGCGCTATCTGAACGAAATAACTTGGGCTAGCAAACCAGACTCTGGGATATCTACCACGCAAAAAGCCAGCCCTAACCTAAGACACCGCCAGGCCCGCGCACGGAACAAAGGACTGAACAGAGATAGCCGGCTGCAGACCTTCCCCCTCCGGTGACAGGCAGCCAGAGCCGGAAGGGGGCAATCGCAGCCCCAGAGAGACATTATCTATAAAACTGTAAGCAGGCTTCTTTGCTAACTAAAACTTCTTGGGGATCTGGACGGTCAACATCTGCCTGAGAAGGTGCGCCTGTTTTACACCCAGATAACCGAGTGGCGGGGAGGCGATAAGTCACAACATTGGCGCTCGCCAAACACCTCATCACCTGAGCTGCTCGGACCTGGGAAGAGCACAAAACGCAGGCCGAACTGAGTCTGTGCCTCTGAGGACTACCCGAGTGCCTGAACCTGAGCGGCTTGGACCTGGGAGGTGCATGCAGCCCAGGGCCAGCCTCGGATTGTTCCCGGTGGAACAACCTAGAGCCCGAGCAGTGTGGGCAGGGAGGCTACACGCGCCGTGAGCGGGGGCAGACCCAGTGTGGCTGAGGCACTGCGAGCGCACGCCAGTGTTATTTGTTTGCAGCATCCCTCCCTCCCTCCCCACTGCGCAATTGAACAAGTGAGCCTAAAAAAAAAAAGTGTCCTCCACCGTCCCCTTTGTGTCAGGGCGTAAACCGGACACTGAAGAGACCAGCAAACAAAAGAAGCCATAACAGAGGGAATCGCCTTGGAAGCTACAGGCAATAGATTAAAACCCTGTGGTTACTAGGACTACATAGGAAGGCGCCTATAGATCTTGAGAAATATAAGTCGGACCAAGGAACTAGCCAAAAATGAAACGAACCCACGATACTCACAACAAAACCAGAGAAAGTCCTAGATATATTTTTATGATCATTCATTCTTTTTTTTAATTTTTTTTAATTTTATGTCCTCTATTGTTCCTTTAATTTTCACTTTTATAACCTATTACTTTGCAAAAAAAAGACCCTGTTTTTTTCTTCTTCAGCAAACTTCATATATATATATATATATATATATATATATATATAATAATTTTTTGACCGTGTTTTTTTGTTTTGTTTTTTTTTTCTTCTTTTCTTTATCATTGTATTTTTGAAATTCCAAAATCTACTCTAGATTTTTAATTTATGCTTTTTGGTATTTGATATCCATTTTGTACCTGTAGTTTCTTTATAATTTTTGCGACACTGCTTGTTTTGGTTTGTTTGTTTTCTCTTTAGTTTTCTTCTTCCGTTTTTTTAACATTGTATTTTTGAAATTCCAAACTCTACTCTAGATTTTTAATTTTTGCTTTTTGGTATTAGTTATCAATTTTGTACCTGTATTTTCTTGATAATTTTTGCGACCTTGTTTGTTTTTCTTTGTTCGTTTTTTCTCTCTTTCTTTTCCTTCTTCTTTTCTTTAAAATCATATTTTTGAAAGTCCAAACTCTACTCTAGATTTTTAATTTTTGCTTTTATGTATTTGTTACCAATTTTGTACCTTTAAGAACCCAATCTTCAGTACCCATTTTTCACTAGGGAGCGAGATTACTGGCTTGACTGCTCTCTCTCCCTTTGGACTCTCCTTTTTCTCCACCAGGTCGCCTGTGTCTCCTCCCTAACCCCTCTCTATTCTACCCAACTCTGTGAATTTCTGTGTATTCCAGACGGTGGAGAACACTTAGGGAACTGATTACTGGCTGGATCTGTCTCCCTCCTTTTCATTCCCCCCTTTTATCCTTCTGGCCACCTCTGTCTCCTTCCTCCTTCTTCTTGTCTCTGTATAACTCTGTGAACATCTCTGAGCGGTCCAGTTGTGGAGTGCACATAAGGAAGTGACTACTGGCCAGCCCACTCTCTCCACTATTGATGCCACCTCATCTCATTTGGGTCACCTCTAACTCCCTCCTCCCTCTTCTCTTCTCCATGTAACGCTGTGAACCTTTCTGAGTGACCCTCACAGTAGAGAAACTTTTCTTCTTTAACGTAGATGTTTTATCAATGGTGCTGTATAGAAGGAGAAGTTTTGAAACTACTGTAAAAGTAAGACAGATAACTGGAAGCAGGAGGCTTAAGTCCAAACCCTGACTCCAGGGAACTCCTGACTCCAAGGAACATTAATTGACAGGAGCTCATCAAATGCCTCCATACCGACACTGAAATCAAGCACCACACAAGGGCCAACAAGTTCCAGGGCAAGACATACCAAGCAAATTCTCCAGCAACAAAGGAACGCAGCCCTGAGCTTCAAGATACAGGCTGCCCAAAGTCACCCCAAAACCACAGACATCTCATAACTCATTACTGGACACTTCATTGCACTCCAGAGAGAAGAAATACAGCTCCACCCACCAGAACACGGACACAAGCTTCCCTAACCAGGAAATCTTGACAAGACACCTGTACAAACCCACACACAGCGAGGAAATGCCACAGTAAAGAACTCCACAAACTGCCAGAATACAGAAAGGACACCCCAAACTCAGCAATTTAAACAAGATGAGACAGAGGAATACCCAGCAGATAAAGGAACAGGATAAATGCCCACCAAACCAAACAAAAGAGGAAGAGATAGGGAATCTACCTGATAAAGAATTCCGAATAAGGAGAGTGAAATGGATCTAAAATCTTGAAATTAAAATGGAATCACAGATAAATAGCCTGGAGACAAGGATTGAGAAGATGCAAGAAAGGTTTAACAAGGACCTAGAAGAAATAAAAAAAGTCAATATATAATGAATAATGCAATAAATGAAATTAAAAACACTCTGGAGGCAACAAATAGTAGAATAACAGAGGCAGAAGATAGGATTAGTGAATTCGAAGATAGAATGGTAGAAATAAATGAATCAGAGAGGATAAATGAAAAACGAATTAAAAGAAATGAGCACAATCTCAGAGACCTCCAGGACAATATTAAACGCTACAACATTCGAATCATAGGGGTCCCAGAAGAAGAAGACAAAAAGAAAGACCGTGAGAAAATACTTGAGGAGATAATAGTTGAAAACTTCCCTAAAATGGGGAAGGAAATACCCACTCAAGTCCAAGAAACCCAGAGAGTCCCAAACAGGATAAAGCCAAGGCGAAACCCCCCAAGACACATATTAATCACATTAACAAAAATCAAACACAAAGAACAAATATGAAAAGCAGCAAGGGAAAAACAACAAATAACACACAAGGGAATTGCCATAAGGATAACAGCTGATCTTTCAATAGAAACTCTTCAAGCAAGGAGGGAATGGCAAGACATACTTAAAATGATGAAAGAAAATAACCTACAGCCCAGATTATTGTACCCAGCAAGGATCTCATTCAAGTATGAAGGAGAAATCAAAAGCTTTTCAGACAAGCAAAAGCTGAGAGAATTCTGCACCACCAAACCAGCTCTCCAACAAATACTAAACAGGAAACACAAAAACGGTGTATAAATTCGAACCCCAAACAATAAAGTAAATGGCAATGGGATCATACTTATCAGTAATTACCTTAAACGTAAATGGGTTGAATGCTCCAACCAAAAGACAAAGACTGGCTGAATGGATACAAAAACAAGACCCCTACATATGTTGTCTACAAGAGACCCACCTCAAAACAGGGGATACATACAGACTGAAAGTGAAGGGCTGGAAAAAGATTTTCCATGCAAATAGGGACCAAAAGAAAGCAGGAGTAGCGATACTCATATCAGATAAAATAGACTTTAAAACAAAGGCTGTGAAAAGAGACAAAGAAGGTCACTACATAATGATCAAAGGATCAATCCAAGAAGAAGATATAACAATTATAAATATATATGCACCCAACGCGGGAGCACCACAGTATGTAAGACAAATGCTAACAAGTATGAAAGGAGAAATTAACACTAACACAATAATAGTTGGAGATTTTAATACCCCACTCACACCTATGGATAGATCAACTAAACAGAAATTTAACAAGGAAACACAAACTTTAAAAGATACAATAGACCAGTTAGACCTAATTGATATCTATAGGACATTTCATCCCAAAACAATGAATTTCACCTTTTTCTAAAGTGCACATGGAACCTTCTCCAGGATAGATCACATCCTGGGCCATAAAGCTAGCCTTGGTAAATTCAAAAAAATAGAAATCATTCCAAGCATCTTTTCTGACCACAATGCAGTAAGATTAGATCTCAATTACAGGAGAAAAACTATTAAAAATTCCAACATATGGAGGCTGAACAACACGCTGCTGAATAACCAACAAATCACAGAAGAAATCAAAAAAAGAAATCAAAATTTGCATAGAAACGGATGAAAATGAAAACACAACAACCCAAAACTTGTGGGACACGGTAAAAGCAGTCCTAAGGGGAAAGTTCATAGCAATACAGGCACACCTCAAGAAACAAGAAAAAGGTCAAATAAATAACCTAACTCTACACCTAAAGCAACTAGAAAAGGAAGAAATGAAGAACCCCAGGGTTAGTAGAAGGAAAGAAATCTTAAAAATTAGAGCAGAAATAAATGCAAAAGAAACAAAAGAGACCATAGCAAAAATCAACAAAACCAAAAGCTGGTTCTTTGAAACGATAAATAAAATTGACAAACCATTAGCCAGACTCATCAAGAAACAAAGGGAGAAAAATCAAATCAATAAAATTAGAAATGAAAATGGAGAGATCACAACAGAAAACACAGAAATACAAAGGATCATAAGAGACTACTATCAACAATTATATGCCAATAAAATGGACAACGTGGAAGAAATGGACAAATTCTTAGAAAAGTACAACTTTCCAAAACTGGACCAGGGAAGAACTAGAAAATCTTAACAGACCCATCACAAGCACGGAAATTGAAACTGTAATCAAAAATCTTCCAGCCAACAAAAGCCCAGGTCCAGACGGCTTCACAGCTGAATTCTACGAAAAATTTAGAGAAGAGCTAACACCTATCCTGCTCAAACTCTTCCAGAAAATTGCAGAGGAAGGTAAAGTTCCAAACTCATTCTATGAGGCCACCATCAGCCTAATACCAAAACCTGCCAAAGATCCCACAAAAAAAGAAAACTACAGGCCAATATCACTGATGACATAGATGCAAAAATCCTTAACAAAATTCTAGCAATCAGAATCCAACAACACATTAAAAAGATCATACACCATGACCAAGTGGGCTTTATCCCAGGGATGCAAGGATTCGTCAATATCCGCAAATCAATCAATGTAATACACCACCTTAACAAATTGAAAAATAAAAACCATATGATTTTCTCAATAGATGCAGAGAAAGCCTTTGACAAAATTCAACATCCATTTATGATAAAAACTCTCCAGAAAGCAGGAATAGAAGGAACATACCTCAACATAATAAAAGCTATATATGACAAACCCACAGCAAACATTATCCTCAATGGTGAAAAATTGGAAGCATTTCCTCTAAAGTCAGGAACAAGACAAGGGTGCCCACTTTCACCATTACTATTCAACATAGCTTTGGAAGTTTTGGCCACAGCAATCAGAGCAGAAAAAGAAACAAAAGGAATCCAAATTGGAAAAGAAGAAGTAAAACTCTCACTGTTTGCAGATGACATGATCCTCTACATAGAAAACCCTAAAGACTCCAGCAGAAAATTACTAGAACTAGCCAATGACTATAGTAAAGTTGCAGGATATAAAATCAACACACAGAAATCCCTTGAATTCCTATACACTAATAATGAGAAAACAGAAAGAGAAATTAAGGAAACAATTTCATTCACCATTGCAACGGAAAGAATAAAATACTTAGGAATATACCTACCTAAAGAAACTAAAGACCTATATATAGAAAACTATAAAACACTGGTGAAAGAAATCAAAGAGGACACTAATAGGTGGAGAAATATACCATGTTCATGGATTGGAAGAATCAATATAGTGAAAATGAGTATACTACCCAAGGCAATTTATAGATTCAATGCAATCCCTATCAAGCTACCAACAGTATTCTTCACAGAGCTAGAACAAATAATTTCACAATTTGTATGGAAATACAAAAAACCTCGAATAGCCAAAGCGATCTTGAGAAAGAAGAATGGAACTGGAGGAATCAACCTACCTGATTTCAGGCTCCGCTACAAAGCCACAGTTATCAAGACAGTATGGTACTGGCACAAAGACAGAAATATAGATTAGTGGAACAAAATAGAAAGCCCAGACATAAATCCACACACATATGGACACCTTATCTTTGACAAAGGAGGCAAAAATATTCAATGGATTAAAGACAATCTCTTTAACAAGCGGTGCTGGGAAATCTGGTCAACCACTTGTAAAAGAATGAAACTAGAACACTTTCTCACACAATACACAAAAATAAACTCAAAATGGATTAAAGATCTAAACGTAAGACCAGAAACTATAAAACTCCTAGAGGAGAACATAGGCAAAACACTCTCTGAAATACATCACAGCAGGATCCTCTATGACCCACCTCCCAGAATATTGGAAATAAAAACAAAAATAAACAAATGGGACCTAATTAACCTTAAAAGCTTCTGCACATCAAAACAAACTATTAGCAAGGTGAAAAGACAGCCTTCAGAATGGGAGAAAATAATAGGAAATGAAGCAACTGACAAACAACTAATCTCAAAAATATACAAGCAACACCTACAGCTCAACTCCAGAAAAATAAATGACCCAATCAAAAAATGGGCCAAAGAACTAAATAGACGTTTCTCCAAAGAAGACATACAGATGGCTAACAAACACATGAAAAGATGCTCAAAATCACTCATTATCATAGAAATGCAAATCAAAACCACTATGAGGTACCATTTCACGCCAGTCAGAATGGCTGCAATCCAAAAGTCTACAAATAATAAATGCTGGAGAGGGTGTGGAGAAAAGGGAACCCTCTTACACTGTTGGTGGGAATGCAAACTAGTACAGCCACTATGGAGAACAGTGTGGAGATTCCTTAAACAACTGGAAATAGAACTGCCTTATGATCCAGCAATCCCACTGCTGGGCATACACACTGAGGAAACCAGAAGGGAAAGAGACACGTGTACCCCAATGTTCATCGCAGCACTGTTTCTAATAGCCAGGACATGGAAGCAACCTAGATGTCCATCAGCAGATGAATGGATAAGAAAGCTGTGGTACATATACACAATGGAGTATTACTCCGCCATTAAAAAGAATAGAATGAATCAGTTCTAATGAGGTGGATGAAACTGGAGCCTATTATACAGAGTGAAGTAAGCCAGAAAGAAAAACACCAATACAGTATACTAACGCATATATATGGAACTTTGAAAGACGGTAACAATAACCCTGAGTACGAGACAGCAAAAGAGACACTGATGTATAGAAGAGTCTTATGGACTCTGTGGGAGAGGGAGAAGGTGGGAAGATGTGGGAGAATGGCATTGAAACATGTAAAATATCATGTATGAAAAGAGTTGCCAGTCCAGGTTTGATGCATGACACTGGATGCTTGGGGCTAGTGCACTGGGACGACCCAGAGGGATGCTATGGGGGGGAGGAGGGAGGAGGGTTCAGGATGGGGAGCACATGTATACCTGAGGCGGATTCATTTTGATATTTGGAAAAACTAATACAATTATGTAAAGTTTAAAAATAAAATAAAATTAAAAAAAAATCCACAAGAGGCTTGACTCCCTTTAGGCCACTCAGTGGTCTCCAAGAAATACCCGTGGGGACTCGAGAGCAGAGCAGAGTCCTTTCCTTCCTCTCGAGATGAGGCCTGACTCCTCGGGTGCGTCTAAAATGCAACCCCGAGATCTCTGTCGCCCCTGGAGAGGAACATTAGGTCCCGGACACAAGCTTAGATGAGGTCTCTTTTGCCCTGAAGTGACTCGAGAGCAATCCCTAGCTCTCTCTCACAACTCCAATGGAAGATTGGATTTCCCTGGGCCAACACAAGAGGAAGCCTGAATTCCCCATCGTAACTCGAGAATCCCGCCGAAACTCGAGAAAAACCACATGGTTACCCCGTCATCGCAAGATGAGGCCCTTGCCCGCTACAGCGTCTAAAGAGAAGTCCCAGGTTTCTTCTTGAAGTGTTTTCACACTTCAAGTGTGAAAACTTGGCACCCTTGATGCGATTCCAAAAGTTCCCCGACACCCTGGTCTCTCTCGAGGGGAACACCGAGGTTCCCGGTACGACTTCATCTGAGCCACTTCTCCCCTCCTGATTGCGACTGGAGGGTCGACTCCCGTGCTTTGTCTGGAAGGGGTTCCCAACCTTCCCGGCGCACCTCAGGATGAGGCCGGTCTAACGAGAATATTTGAGACGTAGCTTCATGGGTGGTAACACATGCCGAAAGACCCCGATTCCCCGGTCCGCTCTTGATAAGAACCCGATGCTCGGACACCTCTTCAAAGACAACCCTGTGGAAGAAGGCACAACACGAAGGGGCACTGACACCCTCGTGCATCGTCCGGAAAAACCCGCAGATTCCAAACACAGTTCGACAAGTTGCCTGTCACCCCGTGAATAACTCGAGAGGCAAGCGGAGGTCCATTCTTCCTTACAAGACGAGGCCTGACTCTCCTGTCCCAACTCTGCAGGGACCCTGCGATCAGAGTCAGAAATGGAGATGAACCCTGAGGTTCCTGCCTCCACTCGAGATGAGGCCCTCTTCTATTGCACCAAACCCAGTGGAGTCCCGAGAGGGCCCTCCCAACTCCAGGGTATCCTTGACTTCTCAGAGGCACACTGAGAAGCTCCCTGAGGCCACCGGCACTAGTCGAGGGAACCCAGGGTTTACTGCCGTGACCCAAGAAACACCTTGAAAGTCCTTCTTTAACGGTTCTTGAGGCCCGATACACCTGCCATGACTCTAGAGCAATGACGCGCTCCCCCTCGCAATGCGCATGGAGACCTGACTTCCCAAGCGCCACATGAGAGGCTCCCTGAGCTCCCCGTAGTACCTCATGAGAAACCCCACACTGGCGCTGCAGCTCGAGAAAACCCACGAGACCCCCCCTTCATCGCGAGATGATGGCCTTCTTTTCCTGCATGGCCTGGAGAGCAATCCCGAGTCCTCTCTCCAAACTCCACAGGAGGCTTGACTCCCTTTAGGCCACTCAGTGGGCTCCAAGAGATACCCGTCGCAACTCGAGAGGAGAGCGGAGTCCTTCGCTTCCCCTCGAGACAAGGACTGACTCCCCGCGTGCATCAGGAAAGCAACCCCGAGATCCCTGTCGCCCCTGGAGACGAACATGATGTCCTGGACACAAGCCTAGATAAGGTCTCTTTTGCCCTGCAGTAACTCAAGCGCAATCCCTAGCTCTCCCTCGCAACTCGAATGGAAGACTGGACTTCCCTGGGCAAACACAAGAGGAAGCCTGAATTTCCCGTCTTAACTCGAGAATCCCGCCGCAACTCTTAAAAACCACGTGGTTCCCCATTAATCGCAATATGAGGCCTTTGCCCGCTACAGAGTCTCAAGAGAAGCCCCATGTTTCGTCATAAAGTTCGAAATGCTACTTGGCACCCTTGATGCGACCCCAAAAGTTCCCCAATATACCGGTCTCAGCGAAGGTCCTGGCACCACTTCATTTGAGCCCCTTCTCCCCTCCTGATCACGGCAGGAAGGTTTATTCCCCTGCTTTGTCTAGAAGGGGTTCCCGACCTTCATGGCGCACCTCAGGATGAGGCCAGTCTCACGAAGAAATTCGAGACGTAGCCTCGTGTTGGTGCCACATGCCAAAAGACCCCGATTTCTCGGTCTTGCTCTTGATAAGAACCCGATGCCCGGACACCTCTTCTAAGGCAACCCTGTGGATGAAGGCACTACACGAGGGGGCGCTGGCAACCCTGTTCATCGTCCAGAAAATCCCACAGGATCCACATACAGCTCCACAACTGGCCTGTCACCCCTTAAACAACGAGAGAGGCAAGCGGAGTTCCCTTCCTCAGACAAGACGAGGCCTGAGTATCCAATCCCAACTCTGCAGGCACGCTTCGATCTGAGTCAGAAATGGAGAGGAAACCTGAGGTTCCTGCCTCAACCCGAGATGAGGCCCTCTTCCATTAAAACAAACCCAGTGGAGTCCCGAGAGGCCACTCCCATCTCCACAGTATCCCTGACTTCTCATAGGCATTCTGAGAAGCTCCTTGAGGCCACCGGCAAACCTCGAGTGAAATAAGGGTTTCCTGCCACAACCGAAGAAAGACCTCGAGAGTCCTTCTTCAATGCGTCTTGAGGTCAGATTCCCCTACCATGGCTCGAGAGCAATAACGCGCTCCCCCTCGCCATGCACATGGAGACCTGACTTCCCTGGCGCCACATGAGAGGCTCCCTGAGCTCCTTGTCGTGCCTCGTGTGAAACCCCACACTGGTGCCGCAGCTCGAGAAAACCCACAAGACCCCTCCGTCATCGCGAGATGAGGGCCATCTTTTCCTGCATGGCCTGGAGAGCAGTCCCAAGTCCTCTCTCCAAACTTCACAGTAGGCTTGACTCCCTTTAGGCCACAAAGTGGGCTCCAAGAGGTGCCCGTCGCGACTCGAAAGGAGAGCGGAGTCCTTTGCTTCCCTTCGACACGAGGCCTGACTCCCTGGGTGAGTCTGGAATGCAAACCTGAGATCCCTGTGGCCCTTGGAGAGGAACATTAGGTCCTGGACACAAGCCTAGATGAGGTCTCCTTTGTCCTGCAGTGACTCGAGCGCAACCCCCAGCTCTCCCTCGCAACTCGAATGGATGATTGGACTTCCCTGGCCCAACACAAGAGGAAGCCTGAAATCCCGGTCGTAACTCGAGAATCCCGCCGCAGCTCGAGAAAAAACACGTGGCTCCCCCGTCATCGCAAGATGAGGCCCTTGGCCGCTACAGCGTATCAAGAGAAGTCCCACGTTCCATCCTGAAGTACAAAACGGTACTTGGCACCCTTGATGCGACCCCCAAAGTTCCCTGACATACCGGTCTCACTCGAGGGAAACACCAAAGTTCACGGCACCACTTCCTGTGAGCCCCTTCACCCCTCCTGATCGCGACAGGAGGGTCGATTCCCATGCTTTTTCTGCAAGGGTTCCCGACGTTCCCCGTGAACCTCCGGATGAGGCCGGTCTCATGAGGAAATTCGAAAAGTAGCCTCATGGTTGGTGCCACATGCTGAAAGATCCCGAATTCCCGGTCCACTCTAGATAAGAACCTGATGCCCGGACATCTCTTCGAAGGCAACCCTGTGGATGAAGGCACAACACAAAGGGACACTGACATCCCCATGCATCGTCTGGCAAAACCCGCCGATTCCACTCACAGCCCCAAATGTGGACTGTCACCCCGTGAACAACTCGAGAGGCAAGTGAAGTTGCATTCCTTCACACAAGATGAGGCCTTACTCTCCTGTCCCAACTCTTCAGGGACCCTGCGATTGGAGTCAGAAATGGAGAGGAACCCTGAGGTTCCTGCCTCAACTAGAGAAGAGGCCCTCTTCCATTGAACCAAACTCAGTGGTGTCCCGAGAGGCCCCTCCCAACACCACAGTATCCCTGAATTCTCAGAGGCTCCCTGAGAAGCTACCTGAGGTCACTGGCACAAGTCGAGGGAACACAGAGTTTCCTGAAGTAACCCAAGAAAGACTTGGAGAGTCCTTTTTCAACGTCTCTTGATGCCCGATTCCCCTACCATGACTCCAGAGCAAGGACGCGCTCCCCTCGCCACAAGCAGGAAAACTGACTTCCCTAGTAACACACAAGAGGCTCCCTGAGTACCCCATCATACCTCGTGAGAAAACCCACAGTGGCGCAGCAGTTCGAGAAAAACCACAAGATGCCCCCGTCAAGGAGAGATGGGGGCCTTCTTTTCCTGCCTGACCTGGAGAGCAATCCCTGGTCCTCTCTCCAAACTTTACAGGAGGATTGACTCCCTTTAGGCCACTCAGTTGGGTCCAAGAAATACCCGGTGCGACTCGAGAGGAGAGCGGAGTCCTTGGCTTCCCCTCGAGACGAGCCCTGACTCCCCGGGGGAGCCTGGAATGCAACCCCGAGATCCCTGCCTTCCCGGGAGAGGAATGTTAGGTCCTGGACACACGCCTCGATGAGGTCTCTTTGGCCCTGTAGTGACTCGAGCAGAACCCCCAGCTTTCCCTCGCAACTCCAGGGGAAGATTGGGCTTCCCAGGGCCAACCCAAGAGGAAGCCTGAAATCCCCGTCGTTTTCGAGAATCCAGACGCAACTCGAGAAAAACGACGTGGTTCCAACGTCTTCACAGGATGAGGCCCTTGCCCGCTACAGCGTCTCCAGGGAAGTCCCATGTTCCGTCCTGAAGTGGGAAACGGTACTTGGCTCCCTTGATGCGACCCCTAAAGTTCCCTGAAACGCCGGGTTCCCTCGAGTGGAACACCTAGAGTCCCGGCCCCACTTCATCTGAGCCCCATCTCCCCTCCTGATCGCGACAGGAGAGTCGATTCCCGTGCTTTGTGTAGAAGGTGTTCCCGGCCTTCCCGGCGCACCTCAGGATGATGCTGGTCTCACGAGGAAATTCGAGATGAGCCACGTGGGTGGTGCCACATGCCGAACGACCCCGATTTCCCGGTCCGCTCTTGAAATGAACCCGATGCTCGGACACCTCTTTGAAGGCAACCCTGTGGGGGAAGGCACAAAATGAAGGGGCAATGAAACCCCCGTGCATCTTCTGGAAACACCCGCAGGTTCCACACACAGCTCGACAAGGGGCCTGAGACCCACTGAACACCTCGAGAGGCAAGCAGAGTTCCATTACTCAGACAAGACGAGGCCTGACTCTCCTGTCCCAACCCTGCAGGGACCCTGCGGTCGGAGTCAGAAATGGAGAGGAAGCCTGAGGTTCCTGCCTCCAATCGAGATGAGGCCCTCTTTCATTTCGTCACACCTAGTGGAGTCCCGAGAGGCCCCTCTAACTCCTCAGTATCCCTCACCTCTCAGAGGCACCTGGGAAGTTCCCTAAGGTCCCCGGTAGAGGTTGAGGGAAACGAGTGTTTCCCGCCCCAACCCAAGAAAGACCTCGAGAGTCCTTCGTAAATGCGTCTTGAGGCCCTAGTCCCTCCCATGACTCCAGAGCAATGACGCGATCTGCCTGGCCACACGCATGGAGGCCTGACTTCTCTGGCGCTGCACGAGAGGCTCCCTGATCTCCCCATCATATCTCTTGAGAAACCCCACACTGGCGCCGCAGCTCGAGAAAACCCATGAGACGCTCCCGTCATCACGAGAGGAGGGCCATCTTTAACTGCATGGTATGCAGATCAAGCGTGAACCTTCTGTCCAAGCTACACAGGACGCTTGACTCCCTTTAGGCCACTCATTGGGCTCAAAGAGTTACACGTCGCACTCGAGAGGATAGTGGAGTCCTTTGCTTCCACTCGAGACGAGGCGTGACCCACCGGGTGAGACTGGAATGCGACCCCGATATCCCTGTTGCCCCTGGAGAGGAACACTACGTCCTGGACCCAAGCCTAGATGAGGACTCTTTGCCCTGAAGTGACTCGAGAGCAACCCACAGCTCTCTCTGACAAGTTGAATGGAAGATTGGACTTCCTGGGCCAACACAAGAGGAAGCCTGAATTCCCCGTTGTAACTCGAGAATCCCGCCGCAACTCGAGAAAAACCACGTGTTTCCCTCGTCATCGCAATATGAGGCCCTTGCCCGCTAGAGCATCTCCAGAGAATTCCCACGTTCCGTCTTGAAGTGCGAAACTATACTTGGCACCCTTGATGCGACCTCAAAAGTTCTGTGACATACCGGTCTCACTCGAGGGGACCACCGAGGTTCCCGGCACCACTTCATCTGAGCCCCTTCTCCCCTTCTGATCGCGACCGGTGGGTCGATTCCCCTGCTTTCTCTGCAAGGGGTTCCCTACCTTCCCGGCTCACCTCAGGATGAGGCCAGTCTCCCGAGGAAATTCGAGACGTAGCCTCGTGGGTGGTACCACATGCTGAAAGACCCCAATTTTCTGGTACGCTCTTGAAAAGAACCCGATGCCCGGACACCTCTTTGAAGGCAACCCTGTGGATGAAGGCACAACACGAAGGGGCACTGACACCCCTGTGCATCGTCCGGAAAAACCCACAGGTTCCACGCACAGCTCAACAAGTGGCCTGTCACTCTGTGAACAACTCGAAAGGCAAGCGGAGATCCATTCCTCCACAGAAGACGAGGCGTGACTCTCTTGTCCATACTCGGCAGGTAGCCTGCGACCCGAGTCAGAAATGGAGAGGACCCCTGAGGTTCCTTCCTCCATTCGAGATGAGGCCCTCTTCGATTGCACCAAACCCAGTTGAGTAACGAAAGGCCCCTCCCAAATCCACAGTGTCCCTGAATTCTCAGAGGCACCCTGAGAAGTTGCCTGAGGTCACCGACACAAGTCGAGGGAACCCAGGGTTCCCTGCCGCAACCCGAGAAAGACCTCAAGAGTCCTTCTTCAATGCGTCTTGAGGCCAGATTCGCCTACTATGACTCGAGAGCAATCACGCACTCCCCTTCAACACACGCACAGAGACCTGACGTCCCTAGCACCACACGAGAGGCTCTCTGAGCTCCCCGTCGTACCTCGTGAGAAATCTGATACTGGCGCCGCAGCTGGAGAAAACCCACGAGACGCCCCCGTCATCGCGAGATGAGGGCCTTTTTTCCTGCATGGCCAGGAAAACAATCCCGAGTCATCTCTCCAAACTCCATAGGAGGCTTCACTCCCTTTACACCACGCAGTGGGCTCCAAGAGATACCCGTCGCGACTCGACAGGAGAGCGGAGTCCTTTTTTTCCCCTCAAGATGAGGCCTGACTCTCCGGGTGAGTCCAGAATGCAACCCTGAGGTCCCTGTCGGCCCAGTAGTGGAACACTAGGTCCTGGACACAAGCGTAGATGATGTCTATTTTGCCCTGCAGTGACTGGAGAGCAATCCCCAGTTCTAACTTGCAACTCGAATGGAATACTGGATTTTCCTGGCGCCACACAAGAGGCTCCCTGAGATCCCCGTGGTACTTCATGAGACACCCCACACTGGCGCCACAGCTCGAGAAAACCCACGAGACGCCACCGTCATCTCGAGATGAGGGCCTTCTTTTCCTGCATGGCCTGGAATCCAATCCCGAGTCCTCTCTCCAAACTCCACAGGAGGCTTGACTCCCTTTAGTACACACATTGGGCTCCAAGAGATACCCATCGCGACTCGAGACGAGAGCGGAATTCTTTGCTTACCCTCGAGGTGAGAACTGACTCCCCGGATGAGTCTGGAATGCAAACCCGAGATCCCTGTCGCCCCTGGAGAGCAACATTAGATCCTGGACACAAGCCTAGATTAGGTCTCTTTTGCCCTGCAGTGACTCTAGCGCAATCCTCAGCTCCCCCTCGCAACCCGAATGGAAGATTGGATTTCAAGGCCAACAAGAGGAAGCCTAAATTCCCGGTCATAACTCGAGAATCCCGCTGCAACTCGAGCAAAACCACGTGGTTCTCCCGTCATCGCAAGATGAGGCCCTTGCCCGCTACAGCGTTTCAAAAGATGTCCCAGGTTCCGTCTTGAAATGCGAAATGGTACTTGGCACCCTTGATGCGACCCCAAAAGTCCCCCAACACGCCGGTCTCACTCAAGTGGAACACCGAGGTTCCCGGCACCACTTCATTTAAGCCCCTTCTCCCCTCCTGATCGTGACCGGTGGGTCGATTCCCCTGCTTTGTCTGCAAGGGGGCCCGACCTTCCCTGCACAACTCAGGATGAGGCCGGTCTCATGGGGAAATTCGATACGTAGCTTTGTGGGTGGTGCCACTTGCCGAAAGACTCCAATTTCCCGGTTCGCTCTTTATAAGAATCCGATGCTCAGACACCTCTTGGAAGGCAGCCTTGAGTATGAAGGTACAACACGAAGGGGCACTAACACACCTGTGCATCATCCGGAAAAACGGGCAGGTTACATACACAGATCGACAAGGGGCCTGTCACCTCGAGAACAACTCGAGAGGCAAGAGGAGTCCCATCCTCCAGAAAAGACGAGGCCTGACTCTCCTGTACCAACATGCAGGGACCTTGCGATCTGAGTCAGAAATGGAGAGGAACACTGAGGTTCCTGCTTCAACTCGAGATAAGTCCCTCTTACATTCCACCAAATGCGGAGGAGTCTCGAGAGGCCCCTCCAAACTTCACAGTATCCCTGACTTCTCAGAGGCACTCTGAGAAGCTCCCTGAGGTCGCAGGCACAAGTCAAGGGAACCCTGGGTTTTATGCAGTGACCCGAGAAAGACCTCGAGAGTCCTTCTTCAACCCGTCTTGAGGCCCGATTACCCTACCATGACTCGAGAGCAATGACGAACTCCCCCTAGCCATCTCATGGGGACCTGACTTCCCTGGCGCCACACGAGAGGCTCCCTGAGCTCCCTCTCGTACCTCGTCAGAAACCTGGAACTAGCGCGGCAGTCTAGAAAACCCACGAGATGCCGCCGTCATCGCGAGATGAGGGCCTTCTTTTACTGCATGGCCTGGAGAGGAATCCCGAGTCCTCTATCCAAACACCACAGGAGGCTTGACTCCCTTTAGGGCACACAGTGGGCTCCAAGAGATACCCATCGCGACTCAAAAGGACAGCGGAGTTCTTTGCTTCCCCTCGAGACGAGGCCTGATTCCCCGGGTGAGTCTGGTATGCAAGCCCGAGATCCCTGTCGCCCCTAGGGATGAACACTAAGTCCTGGACACAAGCCTAGATGAGGTCTATTTTGCCCTGCAGTGACTCGAGGGCAATCCCCAGCTCTCCCTTGAAACTCGAATGGAAGATAGGACTTCCCTGGGCCAACACATGAGGAAGACTGTATTCCCCTTCGAAACTCGAGAATCCCGCCACAACTCGAGAAACGCCACGTGGTTCCCCCGTCATCGCAAGATGAGGCCCTTGCCCCCTACAGCATCTCAAGAGAAGTCCCATGTTCCGTCTTGAAGTGCGAAACGGTATTGGCACCCTTGATGCGACCTCAAAAGTTCCTCGACACACCGGTCTGACTCGAGGAGAACACCGAGGTTCCCAGCACCACTACATCTGGGCCCCTTCTCCCCTCCTGATCGAGACAGGAGGGTCGATTCCCCTGTTTTGTCTTGAAGGGGTTCCCGCCTTTCCCGGTGCATCTGAGGATGAGGCCGGTCTCACGAGGATATTCGAGACATAGCCTCGTGGATGGTGACACATGCCAAAAGACCCCGATTTCCCGGTTCGCTCTTGATAAGATCCCAATGCCCGGACACCTCTTTGAAGATAACCCTTTTGATGAAGGCACAACACGAAGGGGCACTGACACCCCCAGGTATCGTCCGGAGAAACCCGCAGGTACCACACACAGCTCGAGAAGTGACCTGTCACCCCGTGAACAACTGGAGAGGCAAGCAGAGTTCCATTCCTCCACACAAGACGAGGCCTGACTCTCCTGTTCGAACTCTGCAGCGAAACTGCGATCTGAGTCAGATCTGGCCCAGGGGAAGTCAGGAGAGGAAACATGAATTTCCTGCCTCCACTCGAGATGAGGCCCTCTTCCATTGCACCGAACCCAGTGGAGTCCCGAGAGGCCCCTCCCAACTGCACAGTATCCCTGACTTCTCAGAGGCACCCTTATACCTTCCTGAGATCACCGGCACAAGCCGAGGGAAGCAAGGGTTTCCTGCCCCAACCCGTAAAAGACCTCGAGAGTCCTTCTTCAACGCGTCTTGAGGTGCGATTCCCCTACCATGACTCAAGAGCAATGACGTGCTCCCCCTAGCCACGCGCATAGAAACCTGACTTCCCTGGCGCCACAGGAGAGGCTCCCTGAGCTCCCCATTATACCTCGTGAGCAACACCACACTGGAGCCGCAGCTCGAGAATACCCACGAGACACCCCAGTCCTCACGAGATGAGGGCCTTCTTTTGCTGTATGGCCTGGAGAGCAATCCTGAGTCCTCTCTCCAAACTCCACAGGAGGCTTGACTCATTTTAGGCCACACAGTGAGCTCCAAGATATACCCGTCGCGACTTGACAGGAGAGTGGTGTCCTTGGCTTCCCCTCGAGACGAGGCCTGATTCCCTGGGTGAGTCGAGAATGCAATGCCGAGATCGCTGTCGCCCCAGCAGAGGAACATTAGGTCCTGGACACAAGCCTAGATGAGGTCTATTTGGCCCTGCAGTGTCTCGAGAGCAATCCCCAGTTCTAACTCGCAATTCGAATGAAAACTGGACTTCCCTGGGCCAGTTGAAGAGGAAGCCTGAATTCCCCGTCGTAACTCGAGAATCCCGCCGCAACTCAAGAAAAACCACGTGGTTCCCCCGTCATCGAAAGATGAGGCCCTTGCCCACTACAGCGTCTCAAGAGAAGTCCCACGTTCCTTATTGAAGAGCGAAAAGTTACTTGGAACCCTTGATGCGACCCAAAAGTTTCCCGACATACCATTCTCACTTGAGGAGAACACCGAGGTTCCCGGCACCACTTCATCTGAGACTCTTCTCCCCTCTTGATCGCGACAGGAGGTTCGATTCCCCTGATTTGTCTGGAAGGTGTTCCCGACCTTCCTGGCGCACCTCAAGATGAGGCCAGTCTCACGAGGAAATTCGAGACATAGCCTCGTGGGTGGTGCGGCATGCCAAAAGACCCCGATTCCCTGGTCCGCTCTTGATAAGAACCCGATGGCAGAACCCAACTCGAAGGCAATCCTGTGGATCAAGGCACAACACGAAGGGGCAGTGACACCCCGGTGCATCGTCCAGAAAAACCCGCAAGTTCCACATACAAATCAACAAGTGGCCTGTCACCCCATGAACAACGCGAGAGTCAAGCAGAGTTCCATTCCTCCACACAAGACGAGGCCTGACTCTCCTGTCCCAACTCTGCAGGGACTCTGCGATACGAGTCAGATCTGGCGCATTCGAAGCCAGGAGAGGAACCCTGACGTTCCTGCCTCAACTTGTCATGAGGCCCTCTTCCATTGCACCAAACCCAGTGGAGTTCCGAGAGGCCCCTCCTAACTCCACAGTGACCCTGACTTCTCAGAGGCACGCTGAGAAGCTTCCTGAGGTCACTGGCACAAGTCGATGGAACCCAGGGTTTCCTGCTGCAACCCAAGAAAGACCTCGAGAGTCCTTCTTTAACACGTCTTCAGGCCCAATCCCCTACCATGACTCGAGAACAATGACGGGCTCCCTCTCACCACGTGCATAGAGACCTGACTGCCCTGGCACCACGTGAGAGGCTCACTGAGCTCCCAGTCTTACTTCGTGAGAAACCCCACACTAGCGCCACAGCTCGAGAAAACCTACGAGATGCCCCAGTCATCGGGAGATGAGGGCCTTCATTTCATGCATTGCCTGGAGAGCAATCCCGTGTCCTCCCTCCAAACACCAGAGGAGGTTTGACTCCCTTTAAGCCACTCAGTGGGCTCCAAGAGACCCGTGTCGCGACTCGAGAGGAGAGCGGAGTCCTTTGCTTCCCCTCGAGACGAGGCCTGACTCCAAGGTGAGTCTGGAATGCAACCCCGAGATTTCTGTCGAGCCTTGACATGAACATTAGGTCCTGCACACAAGCCTTGGAGGGGTCTCTTTTGCCTTCAGTGACTAGAGCGCACATCCAGCTATCCCTCGAATCTCGAATGGAAGATAAGACTTTTGTGGGCCAACACAAGAGGAAGCATGAATTCCCTGTGGTGACTCAAATATCCCACCGCAACTCGAGAAAAACCAAGTGGTTCCGCAGTCATTCCAAAATGAGGCCCTTGCCCGCTGGAGCACCCCAAGAGAAGTCCAACTTTCCATTTTCAATTGCGAAACGGTACTTGGAACGCTTTATGCGACCCCAAAAGCTACCCGACATACCTGTCTCACTTGAGGGAAACACCGAGGTTCCCAGCACAGCTTCAGCTGAGCCTCTTCTCCCCTCCTGATGGAGACAGGAGGGTCAATTCCCCTGCTTTGTGTGGAAGGAGTTCCCAGACTTCCCGGCGAACTACAGGATGAGGCCAGTCTCACGAGGGAATTCGAGACGTAGCCTCGTGGGTTGTGCCACATGCCGAAAGACCCCAATTTCCTGGTCCGCTATTGATAAGATCCCGATGCCCGGTCACCTCTTTGAAGGTAACCCTGTGGATGAAGGCACAAAACGAAGGGGCACTGACACCCCTGTGCATCATCCCCCAGAACCGCAGGTTCCACATACAACTCGATAGGTGGCCTGTCATCCCGTGAACAACTCGAGAGGCAAGCAGAGTTCCACTACTCCACACAAGACGAGGTCTGACTCTCCTGTCCCAAATCTGCAGGGACCCTGCTATCCGAGTCAGAAATGGAGAGGAACCCTGACGTTACTGCCTCAATCCGAGATTAGGTCCTCTTCAATTGCACCAGTCCCTGTGATGTCCTGAGAAGCCCCTCTCTACTTCACAGTATCCCTGACTTCTCAGAGGAACCCCGCTAAGCTCCCTGAGGTCATGGGCACAAGTCGAGGGAACCCAGGGTTTCCTGCCACACCCCGAGAAAGACCTCGAGAGTTCTTCTTCGAAGCGTCTTGAGGCTCGATTCCCCTACCATGACTCGAGAGCAATGAGGCGCTCCCCCTCGCCATGTCCATGGAGACCTGACTTCCGTGGCACCACAGGAGTCTCCCTGAGCTCCCCGTCCTATCTCGTGAGAAACCCCAACCAGGCAGTGCACCTTGAGAAAACCCACGAGACACCCCGTCATCGCGAGATAAGGGCCTTCTTTTCCTGTATGGCCTAGAGAGCAATCCCGAGTCCTCTCTCCAAACTCCACAGGAGGCTTAACTCCATTTAGGCCACTCTTGGGCTCCAAAGGATACCCGTCGCGACTCGAGAGGAGAGCGGAGTCCATTCATTCCCTTCGAGATGAGGCCTGACTCCCCGGGTGAGTCTGGAATGCAACCCCGAGGTCCCTGTCGCCCCTGGAGAGAAAAACTCGGTCCTGGACACAAACCTAGATGAGCTCTATTTTGCCCTGCAGTGACTCGAGAGCAATCTCCAGCTCTCACTTGCAACTCGAATGGAAGATTGGACTTCCCTGGGCCAACACAAGAGGAAACCTGTATTCCCCGTCGTAACTCAAGAATCCTGCCGCAACTCGAGAAAAAACACGTGGGTCCCTCGTCAGAGCTAGATGAGGCCCTTGCCCACTACAGCGTCTCAAGAGAAGTCCCAGGTTCCGTCTTGAAGTGCGAAACGGTACTTGGCACCCTTGATGCAACCCGAAAAGTTACCCGACTTACCAGTTTCACTCAAGGGGAGCACCGAGGTTCCTGGCACTACTTCATCTGAGCCCTTTCTCTCCTCCTGATCCCGAAAGGAGGGTCGATTCCCCTGCTTTGTCTGGAAAGGGTTCCCGGACTTTCCTGCGCACCTCAGGATGAGGCCGGTCTCACGAGGAAATTCGAGACGTAGCCTCGTGGGTGGTGCAACATGCTGAAAGACCCCGAATTCCCGGTCCGCACTTGAGGAGATCCCGATGCCCGGACAACTCTTCGAAGGCAACCCTGTGGATGAAGGCACAACAGGAAGGAGCACTGACGCCCCCGTGCATCTCCGAAATACCTGCAGGTTCCACACACATCAAGAAAAGTGGTGTCATCCTTGAACAACTTGAGATGTAAGCGGAGTTCCATTCCTCCGCAGAACACGAGACCTGACACTCCTGAGCAAACTCAGCAGGGACCCTGCGATCTGAGTCAGATCCGGCTCCAGGAAGTCAGGAGCAGAACCCTGAGGTTCCTGCCTCAACTCGAGATGAGGCCCTCTTCCATTGCACCAAACCCAGAGGAGTCCCGAGAGGCCTCTCCCAAATCCACAGTATCCCTGACTTCTCAGAGGCACCCTGAGAAGCTCCCTGAGGTCACCAGCACAAGTCAAGGGAACCCAGGGTTTCCTGCCGCAACCCTAGAAAGACATCGAGAGTCCTTTTTCAACCCGTGATGAGGCCCGATTCCCCTACCCTGACTTGAGAGCAATGACGCGCTCCCCCTTGCCCCGCCCATGGAGACCTGACTTCCCTGTTGCCACACGAGAGGCTACCTGAACTCCCCGTCGTACCTCGTGAGAAACCCCACACTGGCGCCACAGCTCGAGAAAACCCACGAGACGCCCCCATCATCTCGAGATGTGGGCCTTCTTTTCCTGCATGGCCTGGAGAGCAATTCCGAGTCCTCTCTCCAAACTGAAGAGGAGGCTTGACTCCCTTTAGACCAGTCAGTGGGCTCCAAGAGATACACGTCGCAACTCGAGAGGAGAGCCGAGTCCTTTGCTTCCCCTCGAGACGAGGCCTAACTCCATGGGTGAGTCTGTAATGCAAACCCGAGATCCCTGTCGCCCTTGGAGAGGATCATTGGGTCCTGAACACAAGGCTAGATGAGGTCGCTTTTGCCCTGCAGTAACTCGAGAGCACTCCCCAGCTTTCCCTCGCAACCCGAATGGAAGATTGGACCTCCCTGAGCCAACACAAGAGGAAGCCTGAATTCCCAGTAGTAATTCGAGAATTCCGCCTCAACTTGAGAAAAACCACGTGGTTCCCCCGTCATTGCAAGATGAGGCCCTTGCCCGCTCCAGCGTCTCAAGAGTAGTCCCACGTTCCGTCTTGAAGTGCGAAATGATATTTGGCACCCTTAATGCTACCCCAAAAGTTCCCCGACATATGGGTCGCACTCGAGGCGAACACCGAGGTTCCTGGCACCACTTCATCTGAGCCCCTTCTCCCCTCCTGATCGCGAAAGGAGGGTCGATTCCCCTGCTTTGTCTGCAAGGGGTTCCCGACCTTCTCCGCGCACCTCAGATGAGGCTGTCTCACGAGGAAATTCGAGACGTAGCCTCAATGGTGGTGCCACATGCTGAAAGACCGCGATTTCGCGATCTGCTCTTGATAAGAACGCGATGCCCAGACACCTATTCGAAGATAGTGTGGATGAAGGCATAACACGAAGGGGCACTGACACCCCCGTGCATCGTCCGGAAAAGACCGCAGGTTACTCATACAGCTCAACAAGTGCCTGTCACCCAGTGAACAACTCGAGAGGCAAGCGGAGGTCCATTCCTACACACAAGACGAGGCCTGACTCACCTCTCCCAACTATGCAGGGGGCTGCGATCGGAATCGGAAATGGAGAGGAACCCTGAGGTTCCTGCCTCCCCTCGAGATGAGGCCCCCTTCCATTTCACCAAACCCAGTGGAGTCCCGAGAGGTCTTTCCCAACTCCATAGTATCCCTGACTTCTCAGAGGCACCCGGAGAATCTCCCTGAGGTCACCGGCACAAGTCGAGGGAACCCAGGTATTCTTGCCAAGACCTGAGAGAGATCTTGAGAGTCCTTCTTCAACGCGTCTAGAGGCCTGATTCCCCTACCATGACTCGAGAGCAATGACGCGCTCCCCCTCGCCACACGCATCAAGACCTAACTTCCCTGGCGCCACACAAGAGGCTCCCTGAGCTCCCCGTCGTACCCCCTGAGAAACCAACACAGGCGCTGCAGCTCGGTAAAACCACCGAGACCCCCCTGTCTTCGTGAGATGAAGGCCTTCTTTTCCTGCATGTCCTGGAGTGCAATCCCGAGTCCTCTCTCCAAACTCCAGAGGAGGCTTGACTCCCTTTAGTCCACTCAGTGGGCTCCAAGAAATACACGTCGCGACTCGAGAAGAGAGAGAAGGCCTTTGTTTCCCCTCGAGACGACGCCTGACTCCCGGGTGAGTCTGGAATGCAACCCCAAGTTCCCAGTCATCCCTTGAGAGGAACATTAGGTCCTAGACACAAGCCTGGATGAGGTCTCTTTTGCCCTGCAGTGACTCGAGCGCAACCCCCAGCTATCCCTCGCAACTCGAATGGAAGGTTGGACTTCCCTGGGCTAACACAAGAGGAAGCCTGAATTCCCCGTCGTAACTCGAGAATCCCGCCGCACCTTGAGAAAAACCACGTGATTCCCCCATCATCCCAAGATGAGGCCCTTGCCCTCTACAGCGTCTCAAGAGAAGCCCCAAGTCCGTCTTGAAGTGCAAAACGGTACTTGGCACCCTTGAAGTGACCCGAAAAGTTTCCCGACACACCGGTCCCACTCGAGGGGAACACCGAGGTTCCCGGCACGACTTCAACTGAGCCCTTTCACTTCTCCTGATCGCGACAAGATGGTCGATTCCCCTGCTTTGTCTGGAAGGGGTTCCCGATCTTCATGGTGCACCTCAGGATGACACCAGTCTAACGAAGAAATTCGAGACGTAGCCTCATGGATGGTGCCACGTTCTGAAAGACCCCGATTTCCTGCTCTGCTATTGATAAGAACCCGATGTCCGGACACCTCTTTGAAGGCAACCCTGTGGATGAAGGCACAACACGAAGGGGCACTGACTCCCTCATGCATCTTACGGAAAAAACCGAAGATTCCACTCACAGCTCGACAAATGGTCTGTTATCCTGTGAACAACTAGAGAGGCAAGCGGAGTTCCATTCCTCCACACAAGACGAGGCCTGACTCTCCTGTCCCAACTCTTCAGGGACCCTGTGGTTGGAGTTTGAAATGGAGAGGAACCCTTAGGTTCCTGCCTCAACTCGAGATGAGAACCTTTGCCATTGCACCAAACCCAGTGGAGTTCCGAGAGCCCCTCCCAAGTCCACAGTATGCCTGACTTCTCAGAGGCACCCTGAGAAGCTCCCTGAGGTCACCAGTACAAGTCGAGGGAACCCAGGGTTTCCTGCCGCAACCTGAGAAAGACCTCAAGACTCCTTCTTCAACGCGTCTTGAGTCCCGATTTCCCTACCATGACTCGAGAACATTTATGGGCTCCCCCTCGTCACACACATAGAGACCTGACTTTCCTGGCGCCACACGAGAGGCTCCCTGAGCTCCCCGTCGTACCTCGTGAGAAAACTCATAATTGTGCCCCAACTCGAGAAAACCCACAAGACGCCCCCGTCATTGCGAGCTGAGGGCCTTCTCTTCCTGCATGGCCTGGAGAGCAATCCCGAGTCCTCTCTCCAACTCCACAGGAGGCTTTACTCCGAGCAGGCCACTCAGTGGGCTCCAAGACATACCCGACGCGACTCGAGAAGAGAGTGGAGTCCTTTGCTTTCCTTCGAGAAGAGGCCTGACTCCTTGTGTGAGCCTGGAATGCAACTCCGAGATCCCTGTCACCCCTGGAGAGGAAAATTAAGTCCTGGGCACAGGCCTAGATGAAGTATATTTTGCCCTGCAGTGACTCGAGAGAAATCCCAGCTCTCCCTCGAAACTCGAATGGAAGATTGGACTTCCCTGGACCAACACAAGAGGAAGCCCGAATTCCCCGTTGTAACGCGAGAATCCTGCTGCAACTCGAAGGAAACCACGTAGTTCCCCCCTCATCTCAAGATGAAGCCCTTTCACGTTAGAGCGTCTCAAGAAAAGTCTCACGTTCATGTTGAAGTTTGAAACATTACTTGGCACCCTTCATCAGACTCCAAAAGTTCCCTGACATACCGGTCTCACTCGAGGGGAACCCCGAGGTTCCCAGCACCACTTCATCTGAGCCCCTTCTCCCCTCCTGATCGCGACAGGAGGGTCGATTAACCTGCTTTGTCTGGAAGGCTTTCTCGACCTTCCCAGCGCACCTCAGGATGAGCCCAGTCTCAAGAGGAAATTCGAGAGGTAGCCTCGTGTGTGGTGCCACATGCCAAAAGACCCCGATTCTCTGGTCCTCTCTTCACAAGAACCCATGCCCGGACACCTCTTCGAAGGCAACCCTGTGGATGAAGTCACAACACGAAGGGGCATTGACAACCCCGTGCATCATCTGGAAAAACCCACAGGTTCCACATACAGCTCGACAAGTGGCCTGTCACCTCGTGAACAACTTGGGAGGCAAGCAGAGTTCCATTCCTCCACACAGCACGAGCCCTGAGTCTCCTGTCCCAACTCAGCAGGGACGCTGCAATCGGTGTCTGAAATGGAGAGAAACAGTAAGGTTCCTGCATCAACTCTAAATGAGGCCCTCTTCCATTGCACCAAACCCAGTGGAGTCCCGAGAGGCCCCTCCCAACTCCACAGTATCCCTGACTTCTCAGAGGCAACCTGAGTAGCACTCTGAGGTCACCGGCAGAAGTCGAGGGAACCCAGCGTTTCCTGCCACAACCCCAGAAAGACCTCGAAAGATCTTCTTCAACGCGTCTTGAGGCCGGATTCCCCTAACATGACTCGAGAGCAATTACCCGCTCCCCCTCACCACGGGCATGGAGACCTGACTTCCCTGGTGCTGCACGAGAGGCCCCCTGAGCTCTCCATTGTACCTCGTGAGAAACACAACGTGGCGCCCCAGCTGGATTAAACCCACGAGACGTCCACGTCTTCGCGAGATGTGGGCTTTCTTTTATTGCATACCCTGGAGAGCAATCCGGAGTCCTCTCTCCAAACTCCACAGGAGGCTTGACTCCCTGGAGGCCACTCAGTGGGCTCCAAGGGATACCTATCGCGACCCAGGAGGATATCAGAATCCTTTGCTTCCCCTCGAGCTGAGGCCTGACTCACTGGGTGAGTCTGGAATGCGTCCCCGTGATCCCTATCGCCCCTGGAGAGGAACATTAGGTCCTGGACACAAGCCTAGATGAGGTCTATTTTGACCTGCCGTGACTCGAGAGCAATTCCCACCCAGCTCTCCCTGGCGACTCGAATGGAAGAATGGACTTCCCTGGGCCAACAGAAGAGGAAGCCTGAATTCCCCGTCGTAAGTCAACAATCCCATCGCACCTCGAGAAAAACCACGTGGTTTCCCCTTCATCACAAGATGAGGCCCTTGCCCACCACAGCGTCTCAAGAGAAGTCCCACGTTTCGTCTTGAAGTTTGAAACAGTATTTGGCAAGCTTCATGAGACCCCAAAAGTTCCCTGACATACCGGTCTCACTCGAGGGGAACACCGAGGTTCCCGGCACCACTTCATCTGAGCCCCTTCTCCCCTCCTGATCACGACAGTAGGGTCGATTAAACTGCTTTGTCTGGAAGGCTTTCCCGACCTTCCAGGGACACCTCAGCATGAGGCCCGTCTCACGAGGAAATTCGAGACGTAGCCTCGTGTGTGGTGCCGCATTCCAAAAGACCCCGATTTCCCGGTCCGCTCTTGATAAGAACCTGATGCCCGCACACCACTTCGAAGGCAACCCTGTGCATGAAAGCACATCACGAAGGGGCACTGACACCGCCGTGCATTGTCTGGAAAAAACCGCAGGTTCCACACACAGCTCGACAAGTGGCCTGTCACTCCTTGAACAACTCGAGAGGCAAGCGGAGTTCCATTCCTCCACACAAGACGAGGCCTGACTCTCCTGTCCCAACTCTGCAGGGACCCTGCGATCTGAGTCAGAAATGGAGAGGAACCCTGAGGTTCCTTCCTGATCTCGAGATTAGGCCCTCTTCCATTGCAGCAAACCCAGTGGAGTCCCAAGAGGCCTCTCCCAGCTCCATAGTATCCCTGACTTCTCAGAGGCACCCTGAGAAGCTACCTGAGATCACAGGCACAAGTCGAGGGAACACAGGGTTTCCTGCCGCAACCCGAGAAAGACCTCGAGCGTCCTTTTTCATTGCGTTGAGCCCTGATTCCACTACCATGACTCGAGAGCAATGACGTGTGCCCCCTCGCCACTCGTATGGAGACTTGACTTCCCTGACACCACACGAGAGGCTCCCTGAGCTCCCGGTCGTACCTTGTGAGAAACCCCACACTGGCACCGCAGCTCCAGAAAAACCACGAGACTCCCCCGACATCGCGAGATGAGGGCCTTCTTTTCCTGCATGGCCTGGAGAGCAATCCCGCGTGCTCTCTCCAAACTCCACAAGAGAGGAGCCAAGATTGCTGAGGAGTAGGACGGGGAGAACTCTTTCCCCCCCAAACAATTTCATCAAAAGAGCATTTAAACGTCGAGTAAATTCCACAGTACAACTTATGAATGCTGCCAGAGGACATCAGGCACCCAGAAAAGCAACCCAACTCTTGGAAAGTAGGTAGGAAAAAGTATAAAAGACAAAAAAAGAGACAAAAGAGGGAGGGAGGAATTTCTGTCCCGGGAAGATAGTCTTAAAAAGAGAAAAGTTTCCAAACACCAGGAAAGCTTTTCACTGCCAAATCTTTGCCAAGCTTTGGAAGCACAAAGGGCAACATAAGGGGGATAAAAATAAATAAACAATTAAAACTCGCAGATTGCAAGCCCTACGGTAACTCCCCCAGCCACGAAGCAGTGCAGACGCCTGCTCACACCATTAGCAAGCAGGGGCTGGGCAGGGAGGCGCGGCGTGGGCTGCATCGCTTAGAGTAAGAATCTGGCCTGAATACCCTGAGCGCTATCTGAACGAAATAACTTGGGCTAGCAAACCAGACTCTGGGATATCTACCACGCAAAAAGCCAGCCCTAACCTAAGACACTGCCAGGCCCGCGCACGGAACAAAGGACTGAACAGAGATAGCCGGCTGCAGACCTTCCCCCTCTGGTGACAGGCAGCCAGAGCCGGAAGGGGGCAATCGCAGCCCCAGAGAGACATTATCTATAAAACTGTAAGCAGGCTTCTTTGCTAACTAAAACTTCTTGGGGATCTGGACGGTCAACATCTGCCTGAGAAGGTGCGCCTGTTTTACACCCAGATAACCGAGTGGCGGGGAGGCGATAAGTCACAACATTGGCGCTCGCCAAACATCTCATTACCTGAGCTGCTCGGACCTGGGAAGAGCACAAAACGCAGGCCCAACCGAGCCTGTGCCTCTGAGGACTACCCGAGTGCCTGAACCTGAGTGGCTTGGACCTGGGAGGTGCATGCAGCCCAGGGCCAGCCTCGGATTGTTCCCGGTGGAACAACCTAGAGCCCGAGCAGTGTGGGCAGGGAGGCTACACGCGCCGTGAGCGGGGGCAGACCCAGTGTGGCTGAGGCACTGTGACCGCACGCCACTGTTATTTGTTTGCAGCATCCCTCCCTCCCTCCCCACAGTGCAACTGAACAAGTGAGCCTAAAAAAAAAAGTGTCCTCCACCGTCCCCTTTGTGTCAGGGCGTAAACCAGACACTGAAGAGACCAGCAAACAAAAGAAGCTATAACAGAGGGAATCGCCTTGGAAGCTACAGGCAATAGATTAAAACCCTGTGGTTACTAGGACTACATAGGAAGGTGCCTATAGATCTTGAGAAATATAAGTCGGACCAAGGAACTAGCCAAAAATGAACTGAACCCACGATACTCACAACAAAACCAGAGACAGTCCTAGATATATTTTTATGATCATTCTTTCTTTTTTTTAATTTTTTATTTTTAAGTCCTCTATTGTTCCTTTAATTTTCACTTTTATAACCTATTACTTTGCAAAAAAAAAAGACCCTATTTTTTTCTTCTTCAGCAAACTTCATATATATATATATATATATATATATATATATATATATAATAATTCTTTGATCTTGTTTTTTTGTTTTTTTTTTTTTCTTCTTTTAACATTGTATTTTTGAAATTCCAAACTCTACTCTAGATTTCTAATTTATGCTTTTTGGTATTTGATATCAATTTTGTACCTGTAGTTTCTTTATAATTTTTGCGACATTGCTTGTTTTTGTTTGTTTGTTTTCTCTTTAGTTTTCTTCTTCCTTTTTTTTAACATTGTATTTTTGAAATTCCAAACTCTACTCTAGATTTTTAATTTTTGCTTTTTGATATTAGTTATCAATTTTGTACCTGTATTTTCTTGATAATTTTTGCGACCTTGTTTGTTTTTCTTTGTTCGTTTTTTCTCTCTTTCTTTTCCTTCTTCTTTTCTTTAACATCGTATTTTTGAAATTCCAAACTCTACTCTAGATTTTTAATTTTTGCTTTTATGTATTTGTTACCAATTTTGTACCTTTAAGAACCCAATCTTCAGTACCCATTTTTCACTAGGGAGCGAGATTACTGGCTTGACTGCTCTCTCTCCCTTTGGACTCTCCTTTTTCTCCACCAGGTCGCCTGTGTCTCCTCCCTAACGCCTCTCTACTCTACCCAACTCTGTGAATTTCTGTGTATTCCAGACGGTGGAGAACACTTAGGGAACTGATTACTGGCTGGATCTGTCTCCCTCCTTTTCATTCCCCCCTTTTATCCTTCTGGCCACCTCTGTCTCCTTCCTCCTTCTTCTCGTCTCTGTATAACTCTGTGAACATCTCTGAGCGGTCCAGTTGTGGAGTGCACATAAGGAAGTGACGACTGGCCAGCCCACTCTCTCCACTATTGATTCCACCTGATCTCATTTGGGTCACCTCTAACTCCCTCCTCCCTCTTCTCTTCTCCATGTAACGCTGTGAACCATTCTGAGTGGCCCTCACAGTAGAGAAACTTTTCTTCTTTAACGTAGATGTTTTATCAATGGTGCTGTATAGAAGGAGAAGTTTTGAAACTACTGTAAAAGTAAGACAGATAACTGGAAGCAGGAGGCTTATGTCCAAACCCTGACTCCAGGGAACTCCTGACTCCAAGGAACATTAATTGACAGGAGCTCATCAAATGCCTCCATACCGACACTGAAATCAAGCACCACACAAGGGCCAACAAGTTCCAGGGCAAGACATACCAAGCAAATTCTCCAGCAACAAAGGAACGCAGCCTTGAGCTTCAAGATACAGGCTGCCCAAAGTCACCCCAAAACCACAGACATCTCATAACTCATTACTGGACACTTCATTGCACTCCAGAGAGAAGAAATACAGCTCCACCCACCAGAACACGGACACAAGCTTCCCTAACCAGGAAATCTTGACAAGACACCTGTACAAACCCACACACAGCGAGGAAATGCCACAGTAAAGAACTCCACAAACTGCCAGAATACAGAAAGGACACCCCAAACTCAGCAATTTAAACAAGATGAGACAGAGGAATACCCAGCAGATAAAGGAACAGGATAAATGCCCACCAAACCAAACAAAAGAGGAAGAGATAGGGAATCTACCTGATAAAGAATTCCGAATAAGGAGAGTGAAATGGATCTAAAATCTTGAAATTAAAATGGAATCACAGATAAATAGCCTGGAGACAAGGATTGAGAAGATGCAAGAAAGGTTTAACAAGGACCTAGAAGAAAAAAAAAAAGAGTCAATATATAACGAATAATGCAATAAATGAAATTAAAAACACTCTGGAGGCAACAAATAGTAGAATAACAGAGGCAGAAGATAGGATTAGTGAACTCGAAGATAGAATGGTAGAAATAAATGAATCAGAGAGGATAAATGAAAAACGAATTAAAAGAAATGAGCACAATCTCAGAGACCTCCAGGACAATATTAAACGCTACAACATTCGAATCATAGGGGTCCCAGAAGAAGAAGACAAAAAGAAAGACCGTGAGAAAATACTTGAGGAGATAATAGTTGAAAACTTCCCTAAAATGGGGAAGGAAATACCCACTCAAGTCCAAGAAACCCAGAGAGTCCCAAACAGGATAAAGCCAAGGCGAAACCCCCCAAGACACATATTAATCACATTAACAAAAATCAAACACAAAGAACAAATATGAAAAGCAGCAAGGGAAAAACAACAAATAACACACAAGGGAATTGCCATAAGGATAACAGCTGATCTTTCAATAGAAACTCTTCAAGCAAGGAGGGAATGGCAAGACATACTTAAAATGATGAAAGAAAATAACCTACAGCCCAGATTATTGTACCCAGCAAGGATCTCATTCAAGTATGAATGAGAAATCAAAAGCTTTTCAGACAAGCAAAAGCTGAGAGAATTCTGCACCACCAAACCAGCTCTCCAACAAATACTAAACAGGAAACACAAAAACGGTGTATAAATTCGAACCCCAAACAATAAAGTAAATGGCAATGGGATCATACTTATCAGTAATTACCTTAAACGTAAATGGGTTGAATGCTCCAACCAAAAGACAAAGACTGGCTGAATGGATACAAAAACAAGACCTCTACATATGTTGTCTACAAGAGACCCACCTCAAAACAGGGGATACATACAGACTGAAAGTGAAGGGCTGGAAAAAGATTTTCCATGCAAATAGGGACCAAAAGAAAGCAGGAGTAGCGATACTCATATCAGATAAAATAGACTTTAAAACAAAGGCTGTGAAAAGAGACAAAGAAGGTCACTACATAATGATCAAAGGATCAATCCAAGAAGAAGATATAACAATTATAAATATATATGCACCCAACGCGGGAGCACCACAGTATGTAAGACAAATGCTAACAAGTATGAAAGGAGAAATTAACACTAACACAATAATAGTTGGAGATTTTAATACCCCACTCACACCTATGGATAGATCAACTAAACAGAAATTTAACAAGGAAACACAAACTTTAAAAGATACAATAGACCAGTTAGACCTAATTGATATCTATAGGACATTTCATCCCAAAACAATGAATTTCACCTTTTTCTAAAGTGCACATGGAACCTTCTCCAGGATAGATAACATCCTGGGCCATAAAGCTAGCCTTGGTAAATTCAAAAAAATAGAAATCATTCCAAGCATCTTTTCTGACCACAATGCAGTAAGATTAGATCTCAATTACAGGAGAAAAACTATTAAAAATTCCAACATATGGAGGCTGAACAACACGCTGCTGAATAACCAACACATCACAGAAGAAATCAAAAAAGAAATAAAAATTTGCATAGAAACGGATGAAAATGAAAACAGAACAACCCAAAACCTGTGGGACACGGTAAAAGCAGTCCTAAGGGGAAAGTTCATAGCAATACAGGCACACCTCAAGAAACAAGAAAACAGTCAAATAAGTAACCTAACTCTACACCTAAAGCAACTAGAAAAGGAAGAAATGAAGAACTCCAGGGTTAGTAGAAGGAAAGAAATCTTAAAAATTAGAGCAGAAATAAATGCAAAAGAAACAAAAGAGACCATAGCAAAAATCAACAAAACCAAAAGCTGGTTCTTTGAAACGATAAATAAAATTGACAAACCATTAGCCAGACTCATCAAGAAACAAAGGGAGAAAAATCAAATCAATAAAATTAGAAATGAAAATGGAGAGATCACAACAGAAAACACAGAAATACAAAGGATCATAAGAGACTACTATCAACAATTATATGCCAATAAAATGGACAACGTGGAAGAAATGGACAAATTCTTAGAAAAGTACAACTTTCCAAAACTGGACCAGGGAAGAACTAGAAAATATTAACAGACCCATCACAAGCACGGAAATTGAAACTGTAATCAAAAATCTTCCAGCCAACAAAAGCCCAGGTCCAGACGGCTTCACAGCTGAATTCTACGAAAAATTTAGAGAAGAGCTAACACCTATCCTGCTCAAACTCTTCCAGAAAATTGCAGAGGAAGGTAAAGTTCCAAACTCATTCTATGAGGCCACCATCAGCCTAATACCAAAACCTGCCAAAGATCCCACAAAAAAAGAAAACTACAGGCCAATATCACTGATGACATAGATGCAAAAATCCTTAACAAAATTCTAGCAATCAGAATCCAACAACACATTAAAAAGATCATACACCATGACCAAGTGGGCTTTATCCCAGGGATGCAAGGATTCTTCAATATCCGCAAATCAATCAATGTAATACACCACCTTAACAAATTGAAAAATAAAAACCATATGATTTTCTCAATAGATGCAGAGAAAGCCTTTGACAAAATTTAACATCCATTTATGATAAAAACTCTCCAGAAAGCAGGAATAGAAGGAACATACCTCAACATAATCAAAGCTATATATGACAAACCCACAGCAAACATTATCCTCAATGGTGAAAAATTGAAAGCATTTCCTCTAAAGTCAGGAACTAGACAAGGGTGCCCACTTTCACCATTACTATTCAACATAGCTTTGGAAGTTTTGGCCACAGCAATCAGAGCAGAAAAAGAAGCAAAAGGAATCCAAATTGGAAAAGAAGAAGTAAAACTCTCACTGTTTGCAGATGACATGATCCTCTACATAGAAAACCCTAAAGACTCCACCAGAAAATTACTAGAACTAGTCAATGACTATAGTAAAGTTGCAGGATATAAAATCAACACACAGAAATCCCTTGAATTCCTATACACTAATAATGAGAAAACAGAAAGTGAAATTAAGGAAACAATTTCATTCACCATTGAAATGGAAAGAATAAAATACTTAGGAATATACCTACCTAAAGAAACTAAAGACCTATACATAGAAAACTATAAAATACTGGTGAAAGAAATCAAAGAGGACACTAATAGATGGAGAAATATACCATGTTCATGGATTGGAAGAATCAATATAGTGAAAATGAGTATACGACCCAAGGCAATTTATAGATTCAATGCAATCCCTATCAGGCTACCAAAAGTATTCTTCACAGAGCTAGAACAAATAATTTCACAATTTGTATGGAAATACAAAAAACCTCGAATAGCCAAAGCAAACTTGAGAAAGAAGAATGGAACTGGAGGAATCAACCTACCTGATTTCAGGCTCCACTACAAAGCCACAGTTTCAAGACAGTATGGTACTGGCACAAAGACAGAAATATAGATTAGTGGAACAAAATAGAAAGCCCAGAGATAAATCCACACACATATGGACACCTTATCTTTGACAAAGGAGGCAAAAATATACAATGGATTAAAGACAATCTCTTTAACAAGTGGTGCTGGGAAACCTGGTCAACCACTTGTAAAAGAATGAAACTAGAACACTTTCTAACACAATACACAAAAATAAACTCAAAATGGATTAAAGATCTAAACGTAAGACCAGAAACTATAAAACTCCTAGAGGAGAACATAGGCAAAACACTCTCTGAAATACATCACAGTAGGATCCTCTATGACCCACCTCCCTGAATATTGTAAATAAAAACAAAAATAAACAAATGGGACCTAATTAACCTTAAAAGCTTCTGCACATAAAAGCAAACTATTAGCAAGGTGAAAAGACAGCCTTCAGAATGGGAGAAAATAATAGGAAATGAAGCAACTGACAAACAACTAATCTCAAAAATATACAAGCAACTCCTACAGCTCAACTCCAGAAAAATAAATGACCCAATCAAAAAATGGGCCAAAGAACTAAATAGACATTTCTCCAAAGAAGACATACAGATGGCTAACAAACACATGAAAAGATGCTCAAAATCACTCATTATCATAGAAATGCAAATCAAAACCACTATGAGGTACCATTTCACGCCAGTCAGAATGGCTGCAATCCAAAAGTCTACAAATAATAAACGCTGGAGAGGGTGTGGAGAAAAGGGAACCCTCTTACACTGTTGGTGGGAATGCAAACTAGTACAGCCACTATGGAGAACAGTGTGGAGATTCCTTAAACAACTGGAAATAGAACTGCCTTATGATCCAGCAATCCCACTGCTGGGCATACACACTGAGGAAACCAGAAGGGAAAGAGACACGTGTACCCCAATGTTCATCGCAGCACTGTTTCTAATAGCCAGGACATGGAAGCAACCTAGATGTCCATCAGCAGATGAATGGATAAGAAAGCTGTGGTACATATACACAATGGAGTATTACTCCGCCATTAAAAAGAATAGAATGAATCAATTCTAATGAGGTGGATGAAACTGGAGCCTATTATACAGAGTGAAGTAAGCCAGAAAGAAAAACACCAATACAGTATACTAACACATATATATGGAATTTTGAAAGACGGTAACAATAACCCTGAGTACGAGACAGCAAAAGAGACACTGAGGTATAGAAGAGTCTTATGGACTCTGTGGGAGAGGGAGAAGGTGGGAAGATTTGGGAGAATGGCATTGAAATATGTAAAATATCATGTATGAAAAGAGTTGCCAGTCCAGGTTTTAATGCATGACACTGGATGCTTGGGGCTAGTGCACTGGGACGACCCAGAGGGATGCTATGGGGGGGGAGGAGGGAGGAGGGTTCAGGATGGGGAGCACATGTATACCTGAGGCGGATTCATTTTGATATTTGGAAAAACTAATACAATTATGTAAAGTTTAAAAATAAAATAAAATTAAAAAAAAAAATCCACAGGAGGCTTGACTCCCTTTAGGCCACTCAGTGGTCTCCAAGAAATACCCGTGGGGACTCGAGAGCAGAGCAGAGTCCTTTCCTTCCTCTCGAGATGAGGACTGACTCCTCGGGTGCGTCTAAAATGCAACCTCGAGATCTCTGTCGCCCCTGGAGAGGAACATTAGGTCCTGGACACAAGCTTAGATGAGGTCTCTTTTGCCCTGAAGTGACTCGAGAGCAATCCCTAGCTCTCTCTCGCAACTCGAATGGAAGATTGGACTTCCCTGGGCCAACACAAGAGGAAGCCTGAATTCCCCATCGTAACTCGAGAATCCCGCCGAAACTCGAGAAAAACCACATGGTTACCCCGTCATCGCAAGATGAGGCCCTTGCCCGCTACAGCGTCTAAAGAGAAGTCCCACGTTTCTTCTTGAAGTGTTTTCACACTTCAAGTGTGAAAACTCGGCACCCTTGATGCGATTCCAAAAGTTCCCCGACACCCTGGTCTCTCTCGAGGGGAACACCGAGGTTCCCGGTACGACTTCATCTGAGTCACTTCTCCCCTCCTGATTGCGACTGGAGGGTCGACTCCCGTGCTTTGTCTGGAAGGGGTTCCCAACCTTCCCGGCGCACCTCAGGATGAGGCCGGTCTAACGAGAATATTTGAGATGTAGCTTCATGGGTGGTAACACATGCTGAAAGACCCCGATTCTCCGGTCCGCTCTTGATAAGAACCCGATGCCCGGACACCTCTTCAAAGGCAACCTTGTGGAAGAAGGCACAACACGAAGGGGCACTGACACCCTCGTGCATCGTCCGGAAAAACCCGCAGATTCCAAACACAGTTCGACAAGTTGCCTGTTACCGCGTGAATAACTCGAGAGGCAAGCGTAGTTCCATTCCTCCTTACAAGACGAGGCATGACTCTCCTGTCCCAACTCTGCATGGACCCTGCGATCAGAGTCAGAGATGGAGACGAACCCTGAGGTTCCTGCCTCCACTCGAGATGAGGCCCTCTTCTATTGCACCAAACCCAGTGGAGTCCCGAGAGGGCCCTCCCAACTCCAGGGTATCCCGGACTTCTCAGAGGCAAACTGAGAAGCTCCCTGAGGCCACCGGCACTAGTCGAGGGAACCCAGGGTTTACTGCCGTGACCCAAGAAACACCTTGAAAGTCCTTCTTTAACGGTTCTTGAGGCCCGATACACCTACCATGACTCTAGAGCAATGACGCGCTCCCCCTCGCAATGCGCATGGAGACCTGACTTCCCAAGCGCCACATGAGAGGCTCCTTGAGCTCCCCGTAGTACCTCATGAGAAACCCCACACTGGCGCTGCAGCTCGAGAAAACCCACGAGATGCCCCCTTCATCGCGAGATGATGGCCTTCTTTTCCTGCATGGCCTGGAGAGCAATCCCGAGTCCTCTCTCCAAACTCCACAGGAGGCTTGACTCCCTTTAGGCCACTCAGTGGGCTCCAAGAGATACCCGTCGCAACTCGAGAGGAGAGCCGAGTCCTTTGCTTCCCCTCGAGACAAGGACTGACTCCCCGGGTGCATCAGGAAAGCAACCCCGAGATCCCTGTCCCCCCTGGAGACGAACATTATGTCCTGGACACAAGCCTAGATAAGGTCTCTTTTGCCCTGCAGTGACTCAAGCGCAATCCCTAGCTCTCCCTCGCAACTCGAATGCAAGACTGGACTTCCCTGGGCCAACACAAGAGGAAGCCTGAATTTCCTGACCTAACTCGAGAATCCCGTCACAACTCGAGAAAAACGACGTGGTTAACCCGTCACCACAAGATGAGGCCCTTGCCAGCTACAGCGTCTCAAGAGAAATCTCACGTTCCGTCTTGAAGTTTGAAACGGTACTTAGCACCTTTGATGCGAACCCAAAAGTTCCCCGATATCCCAGTTTTACTCGAGGGGAACATCGAGGTTCCCGGCACCACTTCATCTGAGCCCTTCTCCCCTCCTGATCGGGACAAGAGGGTCGATTCACTTGCTTTGTCTGAAAGGGTTACCGACTTTCCTGGTGCACCTCAGGTTGAGGTCCGTCTCAAGAAGAAATTCGAGACGTAGGCTTGTGGGTGGTGCCACATGCCGAAAGACCCTGATTTCCAGGTCTGCTCTTGATAAGAACCTGAAGGCTGGATACCTCTTCGAAGGCAACCCTGTGTATGAAGGCAAAAAACAAAGGGGAACTGACACCCCCATGCATCGTCCGGATAAAACCGCAGGTTCCACACACAGCTCGACAAGTGGCCTGTTATCCGGTGAACAACTCGAGAGTCCAGCGGAGTTCCATTCCTCCACACAAGACGAGGCCTGACTCTCCTGTCCTAACTCTGTAGGGACTCTGTGTTCAGAGTCAGAAATGGAGAGCAACCCTGAGGTTCCTGCTTCAAATCGAGATGAGGCCCTCTTCTGACAAGGTCCAGCCTCGGCTGGTCCAGGGTTTTTGAAGGGGAGACAGAGTAGGCGACCTATTGATTTATTTATCAAAGATATAAAGAGTAATAGAATGAGGATATCTCAGTAGGAAAATTTAGTGGAGAAAAGAAGCTGAGTAGCTTGGTTTATGCGGAAAATCAGTATAACCCGTGACACCAGGTTAGCTCTGACCACGGAGGCCGCAGGCTCCCTCTCTAATAGCGAAAAGTGCCCCATCTTAGACACCTTCTCAAGTGGTCATCGAAGCCCAGGCAAATAAATGGTCGCAGAAGATATCCGCGCTCCAGATGGACACTCATCTGAAAATTGAGGGGAAGAATGACATTAGGAGACTAAGCGTTGGCAATCAAGGCCCGTAGCTTTATTTTCAACAGGGGTTTTTTTTTACCCTAAGTTACACATAGAGGATAATGGGGATGCAAAGTCAGCAGCCTTTGATCCTTATCAAAAACCAGGGTTTCTTTCCTGCAAATGTATCATATACAAATGGTTTAGGTGATTTACATCATCTTCTAGCCAGAAGGCCTATTAACATTTTATGACTCTTGACAAAGACTTATCAACCGTAAGACTTATTTTCTCTAAGAGTAATTATTTTAAGGTTTGGCCCCATCTTTCGAAGATAAAATTGCATTCCTATAGGGCGGATGTGTAATGGGTTTACAACAAAGGAAAGAATTTATTACCTTAAGGGTCTAAAGTTAGTAACACCAAGGCCACTACTTATTTCTTCTACATACCAACTATATTAATTAATACACATTCAAGGATACAATTCAGGGGATGTGGAAACTTGGCAACAAGCATTGGTTCATCAATGAAATCTTTTACTAGTTTTATTCTGACAGTTTCTAACTCTCTGAGAGGCTCTAAGCTATTTGAATATCTTAAGCTTCCCGTGCCTCTCGAGGCTCGGAGACTGTAAACAATTGTATGCCTTGCTGTAGGAGACCGGCTAAACTTGTCAGGCGAGTTAGAGAGCCATCTGACGTGTTTGGATTTAAACACTCCTAATTGCCCAGGAACTTTATTAATTGGAGCTGTAAGTTAGCTCTTTGACAGAAAGAGGGAGATGGTGGTGGGGGACAGCCCCCAGGAAAGTCAGAGGTGAGAGCACAAAGCAATAAAGTAGGCAGACTCTGGTTTTGGGGGGTAGATGCTCAAGAATATCCGGGAGGACTCCCGAGGCTCGATCCCGCCTTTGTGTATGCCCAGCCTCCTTCCTCATGACCTTTGTCACGAGTGGAATGTCTCTCGCCGGCTCCCGGCATCTCCCCGTTTTTTATTTCTTAAAACAGCCAGATGTAGCTCAGTCGCGAACCTCTGAATACTCTGCAGAAGAATCCTGACAATACAAGGAAGAATGATTATGAGAAGCAGAATTAAAGCAGCCACCCCAGCATAGCTAAAGACATTAGACAGAATATTCTTTCCTGAGATGTAGTTAGGGAAAGTATGGAAGAAATCATTTGCTGTTCCAGCAGCAGTAAAATCTAATCGGGAGTGCTCCATGGTTGCTATTTGATAGTGAAGTTTCCCTACGTCTCAACCAATGTCAGAGCTGTTCCAGATACCTGAAATATGGTTTTTAATCTTTTCCCATTCAAAATCTGTCTCATTTACTTTCAGGGGTGTTCCACATATCCACTGATAGTCAGCATGACAAGACAATGCCATTTTCACCTTTAAAGCCTGCAATTCAGTCCCAATATGTATTACTGCTTCCTCTAGGGCATCTACCCTCATTTCTAATTTTCTCTCTATAGCTTTCTGTGTTGCCAATGTTAAAGAAACATTTTTGGACATAGAATCAACATATTGAGCAGTATGTACTTGTTGAGTCAATGATATTGCTGCCACAGTAACAGAAGTGATTGCACTTATCAAAGCTGCTGTTCCCAAGATAAGTAAGCCCACAAACCGTCGTGTTTGCATTAAATCCTGTAGTTGTTGTAATACAGCAAGACCATAATTCAATAAGTGGTTACATCATAAGATAAGGTGGATGTTGTAGCATTACAAAGGAGCAAACATTATATTGAGGGTTTAAACAAGATGAACCAGGGAGCAGCTGTAGGCGTCGGCCCGGGGGAGCAGTGTCCCCAGCATCAGGAGGCAGAACGCGAGCGGCAGGCTGTGGGCCAAGATGCCTATGGCGGGTGGAGGGGCAGGGTTCATGGTTTAGGGCTAGCCGCCACCGCTTGGGCTCAAGGCGGTCCCCTCTTGCCAGTGGGGCCACGCTGGTCTGGATGGCACTCCGCAGGCGCGCTTTCCTCTCTGGCCCTCACTCGCTGCACAGACTTCTTTGCTCTAGGTCACGGGGTGCAGCGAGGAGGGTGCGAGGCGCTGCTGGTGGCATGGAGGTGAGAGCTGGCTGGGGGAGGGGGAGCAAGTGAGTGCGCACGCCGCGAACCTGGTCTTTGGGGAATGTGACATGACGAATTTGTCTGAGATCCAAACCGGAGAATCTGCATTCTGTAGAAATATACAAGCATACCCTCTCCCACAAGTTAGCAACACATCTGGCTTTTTCACTATCCCGTAAGGAGGCCTTTTTACTTGACCAGGGGCCAAGTCGTAGCCTGTAATTCAGGCATCTAGTGTCTCATCATTGTAGTCTGCCCCTGTGTGTTTACGTTTAAGTGATTAATTACAATTGGAACATAACTTCACTATTTGTCTAGCTGTTTCCCTATGGATATGTTAATTTAGGTCTAATGTTTAGTTTAGGTCTCTGTATAAATTAAAGTAATAAATGTATAACCTCCTTATCTCATTTTGGTATACAGGTATACAGATATACCTAAATGCAAAATGCATTTATATATGTATTTATATATGGCAACAAGTATAAAGTTATTGACATATAATATATATAAATCAATATACTTGAATTAATCTTTATAATTAATATATTAATTAATATATATTACAGCAATACAACACATACACAGCTAATACCAACCAACACAAACCAATATACTGTAATAATACATGTCACACATTTATAATTATACAGTATATAGAACATATATCATCACAGCACATCAATCCATACCAATTAATATCAGCCACACACACATTATATTACTGCCATATATATTTAATTATACAGTATATATATATGTGTGTGTATATAGTATACATATTAATTTATATACAAATTAATTAAGTATAGATCTATAAATAGAATTAGGTATACCTTTATTATATTTTATTTATACCCATACCTAATTAGGCAAACTGTAATTAGGCAAATATATTTATATTATGTATTTATAAAAATATATAATGTATTGTTAAGTGTACCACCTGTACAGCATCTCCACCCCACATACCACTTTCTCTAATCCCACCAACTCATTTTCAGTATTATGTGTTGGCCAGGAGCTGGGCCAGTCTTTCCCAGCAATGTTAAGAGACGTCTGTTCCTGTGTCTAATAGCCCTGGCGTTTTATTCTCTTGAAGTAAAAGATCTTTTAAAGGCCTTGGAACTGTAATTTCCTGCACCCAAAAGGCTAGATCACTAGATCCAAATGTTTTGTGGCTCTTAGCTTGAGAAGTCAAGTTTTTCCTTGTCTGATAGTAAGGTAAAAGTAAAAGCTGTGTTACTCTTTGACCTTTATTAATTTGTACAGTTTTGATAGGCAGTGAGATCAAGACTTTAATTTCTCAATATCATCAGAATCTACTACACCATGCACCAGCGAAATTTCTTTTCTTTCTTTTTTTTTTTTTTTGTTTAATTTTTTTTTTAAAAGAAAGCGAGCTACGCCCCAGGACAAATCTTACAATGTCCTCAGATAGGGGGCCAGCCACTCCGGTTGGAATTGGAGTAAGCGGCACATCAGGGGTTAATATTGCTATTAAATGTCCTTGCCTTTTCGCTTTTCTCCTAGCCTGGGTGAGACCCCCCTGAGGGAGTTTTCTCCAAGGAGCACGCTCTGAATATTGTGTACTAAAAGCTCCTTTGTTTAAAAAACTTTTTATCTTCCTCAGTCTTAGGCAACACTTTGGGAGGCATTTGGGGCAAAGTGGGGAACTCCTGGGTCCTGGGAGGCACAATCGAAGGCGGTGGCGGTCTCCTTAAATCAGAAAGTGGTGGATAAGTTTTTTAAAGGTTTGCGCAGAGGGGGAGGGAGCTCGCCAGGGCTCTCGGCCGCAGCGTCCTGTAAGCCCTCTCCTTCCTCGGGAGGTAGACCACTTTCTCCCTCCTTTTTTTTTTTTTTCAATGGCAGAAAATATGATCTGTGCAGTAAATGGAGACTCACCACCATCCACCTCTATAGCCTCCCCCATAGGCTATTTAACAGCCTCATGACGGAGGTCCAGGACATTTCTAATCATATTCCACAGTCAATAAATATTTGTCTATTCTTTGATGCAGAGAAATCCATTTTTAATTTTTTTTTTTAATTTTAGAGAATATTTTTATTTATTTTGTAACCTCTTTACCCTGGCTAAACTGCAGAGGGGACTAGAAAAGAAGCCTCAAGGTGAGGATCAAGTTCATCCTTGGGACTAGAGAAAATCCTTCTCCGGGAAACTCCTAGCGGTGGCCCTTTACCCTGACATGGAGGAGGAGGCATAGGGGGATGGGAGCGTCCCGAAGTTTTCCTCTTCTGTTCCGGAGATCCTTTAACTGTTTGGTAACTAAATCTTACGAACTGTCTGATCGGGGATGTTTCCCTCAACCTCCTAGGAGCGGATGGTCTGATTAGGGATGTTTTCTTAAACTTTTAGGAGCATCTTTAGCTAAAAAAAAAACAATCCTCATCAGAATGGCATCGAGCTGCTCTTTCCTCTAAACCTTTTTCAAATTGAGGGGAGAGCTGATCTTTCTTTTCATCCCTATCTTTTACATGCTCATTGGCAGTCATAGCGGCTAGCCATTCATTTAGCTGTCGATAGCTAGGTATAGCCTCTTCATTTTCACTTTTCTTTATAACAGGTACCTTTTCAGATTTGCTTTTTTGTTTAACAGGTACTTTTCCAACTTTACTTTCCTCTTTAACAGGTACCTTTTCAAATTCATGAGCTGGATCTAAAACATCTCTAGTCATATTCCACAGAGGAAAGGTGTAAGTAGGGATTTTTTCCAAACCTTGCTGAGCACAATAAGCTCTTAGCTGTCTTCCTAGTTTTTTCAAGATACCTAGGTTAACAGTGCCTTGTTGTAGAAACGAAGGGCAGTGGTCTTGTACAAATGTAAAAAATGATTGAATGGAAGATGTTTTAACCTTGATTCTTCTTTTACTTAATAACTGTAAAATTACTCCTATAAAGAGCTGTCTTTCATTTGATTCAGTGTTGCCCATGTCAGAAACTTAAGGATAGTAAAAGATTTTGCTTTTAGCTATCTAAAGATTAGGCCTTTTTTGTCAGCCTTTTTAGAAACCGTTTTTTCTCTCTAACTCTTCAACACTTCCCACTCCTCTCGCCCTGTCTATTCTACAGGGGGATCTGCAGCCCCCTAAGTGGGATCCTATCTGTCCCGAAAACTGAACACTGGGGGAATGGGGTTGAGGATTTACCTTCGAAATGCCTGTCTCGGGCGCCACCTGCAGAGGTCCAGCCCCAGCTGATCCAGGGTATTCGAAGGGAAGATGGAGTAGGCGACCTATGTATTTATTTATTTATTCATCAAAGATATAAAGAGTAATAGAATGAGGATAGCTCAGTAGGAAAATTCAGTGGAGAAAAGCAACTGAGTAGCTTGGTTTACGCGGAAAATCAATATAACCCGTGACACCAGGTTAGCTCTGACCACGGAGGCTGCAAGTGCCCTCTAGAATAGAGGAAGGTGCCCCACCTTAGACACCTTATCGAGTGGGTCTTCGAAGCCCAGGCAAATAAATGGCCGCAGAGGATATCCGCGCTCCAGATGGACACTCATCTGAAAATTGAGGGGAATAATGACATGGGGAGACCAAGCGTTGGCGAGCAGGGCCCGTAGCTTTATTTTCAACACAGGTTTTAATACCCTAAGTTACACATAGAGGATAATAGGGGATGCAAAGTCAGCAGTCTTTAATCCTTATCAAAAACCAGGGTTTCTTTTCTGCAGATTTATCGTATAAAAATGGTTTAGATGATTTACATCATCTTCTGGCCAGAAGACCTATTAACATTTTATGACTCTTGACAAAGACTTATCAACCATAAGAGTTATTTTCTCTAAGAGTAATTGTTTAAGGTTTGGCGCCATCTTTCGAAGATAAAATTGCATTCCTATAGGGAGGATGTGTAATGGGTTTACAACAAAGAAAATAATTTATTACCTTAAGGGTCTAAAGTTACCAACATGAAGGCCACTACTTATTTTTTCTACATACCAACTATATTATTTAACACACATTCAAGGATACAATTCAGGGGATGCGGAAACTTGGCAAAAAGCACTGGTTCATCAATGAAATCTTTTACTAGTTTTATTCTGACAGTTTCTAACTCTCTGAGAGGCTCTAAGCTATTTGAATATCTTAAACTTCCCGTGCGTCTCGAGGCTGGGAGACTGTACACAATCGTATGCATAGCTGTAGGAGACCGGGTAAACTTGTCAGGCGAGTTAGAAAACCATCTGAGGGGTTTGGATTTAAACACTACTAATTGCACAGGAACATTATTAGTTGGAGCTGTAAGTTAGCTCTTTGACAGAGAGAGTGAGATGGTGGTGGGAGACATCCCCAGTAATGTCAGAGGTGAGAGAACAAAGCAATAAAAAAGGCAGACTTTGGTTTTTGGGGGTAGATGCTCAAGAATATACGGGGGAACTCCCGGAGGCTCGATCCCGCCTTTGCGTATGCCGAGACTCTTTCCTCATGACATTTGTCACGAGTGGAATGTCTCTCGCTGGCTCCCGGCAATCTTCCATTGCACCAAACGCAGTGGAGTCCCGAGAGGCCCCTCCCAACACCACAGTATCAGTGTCTTCTCAGAGGCACCCTGAGCAACTCCCTGAGGTCACCGGCACAAGTCGAGGGAACACAGGGTCTCCTGCCGCAACCCGAGAAAGACCTCAAGAGTCCGTCTTCAACGCGTCTTGAGGCCGGATTCCCCTACCATGACTCGAGAGCAATGACACGCTCCCCCTCGCCATGCGCATGGACACCTGACTTCCCTGGCGCCACATGAGAGGCTCCCTGAGCTCCCCGTCATACCTCGTGAGAAACCCCACACTGGCGCCGCAGCTCGGGAAAACCCACGAGACGCCACCGTCATCGCGAGATTGGGGACTTCTTTTCCTGCCTGACCTGGAGAGCAATCCCTGGTCCTTTCTCCAAACTTCACAGGAGGCTTTACTCCCTTTAGGCCACTCAATGGGCTCCAAGAGATACCTGTCGCGACTTGAGAGGAGAGCAGAGTACTTTGTTTCCCCTCGAGATGAGGCCTTACCTTGGGTGAGTCTGGAATGCAACCCCGAGATCCCTGTTGCCCCTGGAGAGGAACATTATGTCCTGGACAAAAGCCTAGATGAGGTCTATTTTGCCCTACAGTGACTCGAGAGCAACACCCACCTCTCCCTCGCAATTCGAATGGAAGATTAGTCTTCATTGGGCCAACACAAGAGGAAGTCTGAATTTCCCGTTGTAACTCGAGAATCCCGCCGCAACTCTTAAAAACCACGTGGTTCCCCATTCATCGCAATATGAGGCCTTTGCCCACTACAGAATCTCAAGAGAAGTCCCATGTTTCGTCATAAAGTTCGAAATGCTTCTTGGCACCCTTGATGCGACACCAAAAGTTCCCCAATATACCGGTCTCACTCCAAGGGAACACCAAAGTTCCTGGCACCACTTCATTTGAGCCCCTTCTCCCCTCCTGATCACGGCAGGAAGGTCGATTCCCCTGCTTTGTCTAGAAGGGGTTCACAACCTTCATGGCGCACCTCAGGATGAGGCCAGTCTCACGAAGAAATTCGAGATGTAGCCTCATGTTGGTGCCACGTGCCGAAAGACCCCGATTTCTCGGTCTTGCTCTTGATAAGAACCCGATGCCCGGACACCTCTTCTAAGGCAACCCTGTGGATGAAGGCACTACACGAGGGGGCACTGGCAACCCTGTTCATCGTCCGGAAAATCCCGCAGGATCCACATACAGCTCCACAACTGGCCTGTCACCCCTTAAACAACGAGAGAGGCAAGCGGAGTTCCCTTCCTCAGACAAGACGAGGCCTGAGTATCCAATCCCAACTCTGCAGGCACGCTTCGATCTGAGTCAGAAATGGAGAGGAAACCTGAGGTTCCTGCCTCAACCCAAGATGAGGCCCTCTTCCATTAAAACAAACCCAGTGGAGTCCCGAGAGGCCCCTCCCATCACCACAGTATCTCTGACTTCTCCTAGGCATTCTGAGAAGCTCCTTGTGGCCACCGGCAAAAGTCGAGGGAAATAAGGGTTTCCTGCCACAACCGAAGAAAGACCTCGAGAGTCCTTCTTCAATGCGTCTTGAGGTCAGATTCCCCTACCATGGCTCGAGGGCAATAACCCGCTCCCCCTCGCCACACACAAGGAGACCTGACTTCCCTGGCGCCACACGAGAGGCTCCCTGAGCTCCCTGTCGTATCTCGTGTGAAACCCCACACTGGCGCCGCAGCTCGAGAAAACCCACAAGACCCCTCCGTCATCGCGAGATGAGGGCCATCTTTTCCTGCATGGCCTGGAGAGCAGTCCCAAGTCCTCTCTCCAAACTTCACAGGAGGCTTGACTCCTTTTAGGCCACAAAGTGGGTTCCAAGAGGTGCCCGTCGCGACTCGAAAGGAGAGCGGAGTCCTTTGCTTCCCTTCGACACGAGGCCTGACTCCCTGGGTGAGTCTGGAATGCAAACCTGAGATCCCTGTGGCCCTTGGAGAGGAACATTAGGTCCTGGACACAAGCCTTGGTGGGGTCTCCTTTGCCCTGCAGTGACTAGAGCGCACCTCCAGATCTTCCTCGAATCTCGAATGGAAGATAAGACTTTTGTGGGCCAACACAAGAGGAAGCATGAATTCGCTGTGGTAACTCAAATATCCCACCGCAACTCGAGAAAAACCAAGTGGTTCCCCAGTCATTCCAAGATGAGGCGCTTGCCCGCTGGAGCACCCCAAGAGAAGTCCCACGTTCCATTTTGAAGAGCGAAACGGTACTTGGAACGGTTTATGCGACCCCAAAAGTTACCCGACATACCTGTCTCACTTGAGGGAAACACCGAGGTTCCCAGCAGCACATCATCTGAGCCACTTCTCCCCTCCTGATCGCCACAGGAGGGTCGATTCCTCTGCTTTGTCTGGAAGGGTTTCATGACCTTCGCGGCACAACTCAGGATAAGGCCGGTTTCATAAGGAAATTCGAGACTAGCCACGTGGGTGGTGCCAAATCCTGAACGACCCCGATTTCCCGCTCCGCTCTTCATAAGAACTCGATGCCCGGACAGCTCTTCGAAGGCAACCCTGTGGATGAAGACAAAAACGAAGGGTCACTGACACTCCCGTGCATCGTCGGGAAAAACCTGCAGATTCCACACACAGTTTGACAAGGGGCCTGAAACCCCATGAACAACGCGAGAGGCAAGCGGAGTTCCATTCCTCAGAAAAGACGTAGCCTGACTCTCCTGTCCCAACTCTGCAGGGACCCTGCTGTCGGAGTCCGAAACGGAGAGGAAGCCTGAGGTTCCTGCCTCCCCTCGAGGTGAGGCCCTCTTCCATTGCGCCATTCCCAGCGGAGTCCCGAGGGGCCCCGCCACCTCCACAGGATCCCTCGCCTCTCAGAGGCACCCTGGGAAGTTCCCTAAGGTCCCCGGCAGAAGGCGAGGGAAACGAGGGTTTCCCGCCGCCCCCCGAGAAAGACCTCGAGAGTCCTTCTTCAACGCGTCTCGAGGCCCTAGTCCCCTCCCGTGACTCGAGAGCCATGAGGCGCTCCCCCTCGCCACGCGCATGGAGACCTGACTTCCCTGGCGCCGCACGAGAGGCTCCCTGAGATCCTCGTCGTGCCTCGGGAGAAAACCCCCACGGGCGCCGCAGCTCGAGGAAACCCCTGAGACGGCCCTGTCCTCGCGAGCTGAGGGCCTTCTTTTCCTGCATGGCCTGGTGAGCAATCCCGGGTCCTCTCTCAAAACGCAAGAGGAGGCTGGACTCCCTTGAGGCCGCTCAGGGGGCTCCAAGAGACGCGCGTCGCGACTCGAGAGGAGAGCGGAGTCCTTGGCTCCCCCTCGAGACGAGGCCTGACTCACCGGGGGAGCCTGGAATGCAACCCCGAGATCCCTGCCTTCCCTGGAGAGGAATATTAGGTCCCGGACACACGCCTAGGTGAGGTCTCTTCAGCCCTGCAGTGACCCGAGCGCAACCCCCAGCTTTCCCTCGCAACTCGAGGGGAAGATTGGGCTTCCCAGGGCCAACCCAAGAGGGAGCCTGAGATCCCCGTCGTAACTCCAAAATCCCGCCGCAACTCGAGAAAAACCACGTGGTTCCCACCTCTTGGCAAGATGAGGCCCTTGCCCTTGACGGCGTCTCAAGGGAAGTCCCCTGTTCCGCCCTGAAGGGCGAAACGGTCCCTGACAGCCTTCCTGCGACCCCCAAAAGTTCCCCGACACGCCGGGTTCCCTCGAGGGGAACACCGAGGGTCCCGGCAAAGCTTCATCTGAGCCCCTTCTCCCCTCCTGATCGTGACAGGAGAGTCGATTCCCCTTCGTGGTCCGAAGGGGTTCCCGACCTTCCTGGCGCACCTGAGGATGAGGCCGGTCTCACGAGGAAATTCGAGACGAGCCACGTGGGTGCGGCCACATGCCGAACGCCCCCAAATCCCCGGTCCGCTCTTGAGAAGGACCCGAGTCCCGGACCCATCTTCGAAGGCAACCCTGTGGGTGAAGGCACAACACGAAGGGGCACTGCCACCCCCGTGCATCGTCCGCAAAGACCCGCGGGTTCCACACACAGCTCGACGAGGGGCCTGAGACCCCCTGAGCAACTCGAGAGGCCAGCGTGGTTCCCTTCCTCAGTCAAGAAGAGGCCTGACTCTCCTGTCCCAACTCTGCAGGGACCCTGCGGTCGGAGTCCGAAACGGAGAGGAAGCCTGAGGTTCCTGCCTCCCCTCGAGGTTAGGCCCTCTTCCGTTGCGCCAGACCCCGCGGAGTCCCGAGGGGCCCCGCCACCTCCACAGGATCCCTCGCCTCTCAGAGGCACCCTGGGAAGTTCCCTAAGGTCCCCGGCAGAAGGCGAGGGAAACGAGGGTTTCCCGCCGCCCCCCGAGAAAGACCTCGAGAGTCCTTCTTCAACGCGTCTCGAGGCCCTAGTCCCCTCCCGTGACTCGAGAGCCATGAGGCGCTCCCCCTCGCCACGCGCATGGAGACCTGACTTCCCTGGCGCCGCACGAGAGGCTCCCTGAGATCCTCGTTGTGCCTCGGGAGAAAACCCCCACGGGCGCCGCAGCTCGAGGAAAGCCCTGAGACGCCCCCGTCCTCGCGAGCTGAGGGCCTTCTTTTCCTGCATGGCCTGGAGAGCAATCCCGGGTCCTCTCTCCAAACGGAAGAGGAGGCTGGACTCCCTTGAGGCCGCTCAGAGGGTTACAAGAGACCGGCGTCGCGTCTCGAGAGGAGAGCGGAGTCCTTGGCTTCCCCTCGAGACGAGGCCTGACTCCCCGGGGGAGCCTGGAATGCAACCCCGAGATCCCTGCCTTCCCTGGAGAGGAATATTAGGTCCCGGACACACGCCTAGGTGAGGTCTCTTCGGCCCTGCAGTGACTCGAGCCCAACCCCCAGCTTTCCCTCGCAATTCGAGGGGAAGATTGGGCTTCCCAGGGCCAACCCAAGAGGAAGCCTGAAATCCCCGTCGTAACTCGAGAATCCCGCCGCAACTCGAGAAAAACCACGTGGTTCCCACCTCTTGGCAAGATGAGGCCCTTGCCCTTGACGGCGTCTCAAGGGAAGTCCCCTGTTCCGCCCTGAAGGTCGAAACGGTCCCTGACAGCCTTCCTGCGACCCCCAAAAGTTCCCCGACACGCCGGGTTCCCTCGAGGGGAACACCGAGGGTCCCGGCACCACTTCATCTTAACCTCTTCTCCCCTCCTGATCACGACAGGAGAGTCGATTCCCCTGCGTGGTCCGGAAGGGGTTCCCAGCCTTCCCGGCGCACCTCAGGATGAGGCCGTTCTCACGAGGAAATTCGAGACGAGCTACGTGGGTGGTGCTACATGCCGAACGCCCCCGATTCCCCGGTCTGCTCTTAATAAGAACACGATGCCCGGGCACCTCTTCGAAATCAAACCTGTGGATGAATGCACAACACGAAGGAGTACTGACATCCCCATGCATAGTACGGAAAAACACGCAGATTCCAAACACAGATCAACAAGTGTCCTGTCATCCCTTGAAGAACTAGAGAGGCATACGGAGTTCCGTTCCTCCACACAAGAGAAGGCCTGACTCTCATTTCCCAACTCTGCAGGGACTGTGCGATCGGAGTCAGAAATGTAGATGAAACCTGACGTTCCTGCATCAACTCGAAATGAGGCCCTCTTCCATTGCGCCATACCCAGTGGAGTCCCGAGAGGCCCCTCCCAACTCCACAGTATCCCTGACTTCTCAGAGGCACCCTCAGAAGTTCTCTGCGGTCACTGGCACAAGTCGAGTGAACCCAGGGTTTCCTGCTGCATTCTGAGAAAGACCTCGAGAGTCCTTCTTTACCGCGTCTTGAGGCCCGATACCCTACCATGACTGGAGAGCAATGACGCATTTCCCTGGCCACGCCCATTGAAACCTAACTTCCCTGGCGCCACACGAGAGGCTCCCTGCGCTCCCCGTCCTACCTCATGAAAACCTCACACTGGCACCGCCGCTCAAGAAAACTCACGAGACGCCCCCGTCATCGTAAGATGAGGGCCTTCTTTTCCTACATGACCTAGAGAGCAATCCCGAGTCCACTCTCCAAACTCCACTGGAGGCCTGTCTCCCTTTAGGCCACTCAGTAGCCTCCAAGAGATACACGTCGCTACTCTAGAGGAGAGCGGAGTCCGTTGCTTCCCCTCGAGCTGAGGCCTGACTACTTGGATGAGTCTGGAATGGGATCCCGAGATCCGTGTCGCCCCTGTAGAGGAAAACTCGGTCCTGGACACAAGCCTAAATGAGGTCTTTTTTGTCCTGCATTGACTCAAGTGCAATCCCCAGCTCTCCCTCGCAACTCGAATGGAAGATTGGACTTCCCTGGGCCAACACAAGACGAAACCTGTATTCCCCGTTGTAACTCAAGAATCCTGCCGCAACTCGAGAAAAAACACGTGGGTCCCCCGTCAGCGCTAGATGAGGCCCTTGCCCACTACAGCGTCTCAAGAGAAGACCCAGGTTCCGTCTTGAAGTGCGAAACGGTACTTGGCACCCTTGATGCAACCCGAAAAGTTACCCGACTTACCAGTTTCACTCAAGGGGAGCACCGAGGTTCCCGGCACTACTTCATCTGAGCCCTTTCTCTCCTCCTGATCCCGAAAGGAGGGTCGATTCCCCTGCTTTGTCTGGAAAGGGTTCCCGGACTTTCCTGCGCGCCTCAGGATGAGGCCGATCTCACGAGGAAATTCGAGATGTAGCCTCGTGGGTGGTGCAACATGCTGAAAGACCCCGATTTCCCAGTCCGCACTTGAGGAGAAACCGATGCCAGGACACCTCTTCGAAGGCAACTCTGTGGATGAAGGCACAACAGGAAGGAGCACTGACACCCCCGTGCATCTCCGAAAAACCCGCAGGTTCCACACACATCATGAAAAGTGGTGTCATCATTAAACAACTTGAGATGTAAGCGGAGTTCCATTCCTCCGCAGAACACGAGACCTGACACTCCTGAGCAAACTCAGCAGGGACCCTGCGATCTGAGTCAGATTCGGCTCCAGGAAGTCAGGAGCAGAACCCTGAGGTTCCTGCCTCAACTCGAGATGAGGCTCTCTTCCATTGCACCAAACCCAGAGGAGTCCCGAGAGGCCTCTCCCAAATCCATAGTATCCCTGATTTCTCAGAGGCACCCTGAGAAGCTCCCTGAGGTCACCGGCACAAGTCAAGGGAACCCAGGGTTTCCTGCCGCAACCCTAGAAAGACATCGAGAGTCCTTTTTCAACCCGTGATGAGGCCCGATTCCCCTACCCTGACTTGAGAGCAATGACGCGCTCCCCCTTGCCCCGCCCATGGAGACCTGACTTCCCTGTTGCCACACGAGAGGCTACCTGAACTCCCCGTCGTACCTCGTGAGAAACCCCACACTGGCGCCACAGCTCGAGAAAACCCACGAGACGCCCCCGTCATCTCAAGATGTGGGCCTTCTTTTCCTGCATGGCCTGGAGAGCAATCCCGAGTCCTCTCTCCAAACTGAAGAGGAGGGTTGACTCCCTTTAGACCACTCAGTGGGCTCCAAGAGATATGCGTCGCAACTCGAGAGGAGAGCCGAGTCCTTTGCTTCCCCTCGAGACGAGGCCTAACTCCCCGGGTGAGTCTGTAATGCAAACCCGAGATCCCTGTCGCCCTTGGAGAGGATCATTGGGTCCTGAACACAAGGCTAGCTGAGGTCGCTTTTGCCCTGCAGTAACTCGAGAGCACTCCCCAGCTTTCCCTCGCAACCCGAATGGAAGTTGGACCTCCCTGAGCCAACACAAGAGGAAGCCTGAATTCCCAGTAGTAATTCGAGAATTCCGCCTCAACTCGAGAAAAACCACGTGATTCCCCCGTCATTGCAAGATGAGGCCCTTGCCTGCTCCAGCGTCTCAAGAGTAGTCCCACGTTCTGTCTTGAAGTGCGAAATGATATTTGGCACCCTTAATGCTACCCCAAAAGTTCCCCGACATATGGGTCGCACTCGAGGGGAACACCGAGGTTCCTGGCACCACTTCATCTGAGCCCCTTCTCCCCTCCTGATCGCGAAAGGAGGGTCGATTCCCCTGCTTTGTCTGCAAGGGGTTCCCGACCTTCTCCGCGCACCTCAGATGAGGCTGTCTCATGAGGAAATTCGAGATGTAGCCTCGATGGTGGTGCCACATGCTGAAAGACCGCGATTTCCCGATCCGCTCTTGATAAGAACGCGATGCCCAGACACCTATAAGAAGATAGTGTGGATGAAGGCACAACACAAAGGGGCACTGACAACCCCGTGCATCGTCCAGAAAAGACCGCAGGTTACTCTTACAGCTCAACAAGTGCCTGTCACCCAGTGAACAACTCGAGAGGCAAGCGGAGGTCCATTCCTGCACACAAGACGAGGCCTGACTCACCTCTCCCAACTCGGAAGTGACCCTGCGATTGGAGTCCGAAATGGAGAGGAACCCTGAGGTTCCTGACTCCACTCGAGATGAGGCCCTCTTCCATTACACCAAAAATAGTGGAGGCCCGAGAGGCCCCTCCCAAATCCACAGTATCCCGACTTCTCAGAGGCACCCTTAGAAGCTCCCTGAGGTCACCGGCACAAGTCGAGGGAACACAGGGTTTCCTGACGCAACCCGAGAAAGACCTCGAAAATCCTCCTTCAACGCGTCTTGAATCCCGATTCCCCTACCATGACTCAAGAGCAATGACGCGTTCCCCCTCGCCACTCGCATGGAGACTTGACTTCCCTGGCGCCACACGAGAGGCTCCCTGACCTCCCCGTCATACCTCGTGAGAAATCCCACACTGGCTCCCCAGCTCGAGAAAACCCATGAGACGCCTCCGTCATCGCGAGATGAAGGCCTTCTTTTCCTGCATGGCCTGGAGAGCATCTCGAGGCCTCTCTTCAAACTCCACAGGAGGCCTGACTCCCTTTAGGCCACTCTGTGGGCTCAAGAGATACCCGTTGGGACTCAAGAGGAGAGCGGAATTCTTTGCTTCCCCTATATACCAGGCCTGACTCCTCAGGTGAGTCTGGAATGCAACCCCGAGATCCCTGTCGCCCCTGGAGAGGAACATTAGGTCCTAGACACAAGCATAGATGAGGTCTCATTTGCCCTGAAGTGACTCGAGAGCAATCCCCTTCTGTCCCTCGCACCTCGAATGCAAGAATGGACTTCCCTGGGACAACACAAGAGGAAGCCTGAATTCCCCGTCGTAATTCGAAAATCCCGCCGCAACTCGAGAAAAACCACGTGGTTCCCCCGTCATCGCAAGATGAGGCCCTTGCCAGCTACAGCGTCTCAGGAGAAGCCCCACGTTCCATCTTGAAGTTTAAAACGATAATTGGCAACCTTGATGTTACCACAAAAGTTCCCCGACACCCTGGTCTCACTCGAGGGGAACACCAAGGTTCGGTGCACCGCTTGTTCTGAGCCCCTTATCCCCTCCTGATCACGACGGGAGGGTCGATTACCCTGCTTTGCCTGGAAGGGGTTCCGGACCTTCCCGGCGCACCTCAGGATGAGGCCGGTCTCACGAGGAAATTCAAGACGTAGCCTTGTGGTTGGTGCCACACGCCGAAAGACCCCGATTTCCCTGTCTGCTCTTGATAAGAACCCAATGCTAGGACACCTCTTCGAAGGCAATCCTGTGGACGAAGGCACAAAACGAAGGGGTCTGACACCCTCGTGCATCGTTGGAAAAGCCCGCAAGTTCCACATACAGATCGACAAGTGGCTTGTCACCCCATGAACAACTCGAGAGGCAAGAGGAGTTCAATTCCTCCACACAAGACGAGGCCTGACTCTCCTGTCCCAACTCTGCATGGACACTGAGATCCGATTCAGAAATGGAGAGGAACACTGAGGTTCCTGCCTCAACTCGAGATAAGGCCCTCTTCTACTGCACCAAACCCAGTGGAGTTCGGAGCGGCCCCTCCCAACTGCACAGTATCCCTGACTTCTCAGAGGCACCCTGAGAAGCTCCCTGAGGTCACGGGCATAAGTCGAGGGAACCCAGGGTTTCCTGCCATAACCTGAGAAAAACCTCGAGAGTCCTTCTTCACGCGTCTTGATGCCCGATTCCCCTACCATGACTGGAGAAAAATGACGCGCTCCCCCTCACCACGCGCATGAAGATCTGACTTCCCCGGCACCACATGAGAGGCTCCCTGAGCTCCCCATCGTACCTCGTGAGAAACCCCACACTGGCGCCGCAGCTCGAGAAAACCCACGAGACGCCCCTGTCATGGTGAAATGAGGGCCTTCTTTCCTGCATGACCTGAAGAGCAATCCCGAATCCTCTCTCCAAACTCCAAAGGAGGCTTGACTCCCTTTAGGTCACTCAGTGGGCTCCAAGAGATACTCGTCGATACTCAGGAGGAGAGCGGTGTCCTTTGATTCCCCTCGAGATGAGGCCTGACTACGAGGGTGAGTCTGGAATGCAACCCTGGATCCCTGTCGCCCCTGGAGAGGAACCTTAGGTCCTGGACAAAAGCCTAGAGGAGGTCTCTTTGGCCTTGCAGTGACTCAAGCGCAACCCCTAGCTTTCCCTTGCAACTCGAACAGAAGATTGGCCTTTCTGGGCCAACACAAGAGGAAGCCTGAATTTCCAGTCGTAATGCGAGAAACCCGCCGCAAATCGAGAAAAATCATGTGGTTCCCCGTATTGCAAGATGAGGCCCTTGCCCCCTACAGCATCTCAAGAGAAGTCTCACATTCCGTCTTGAAGTGCAAAACAGTACTTGGCACCCTTGATGCGACCCCAAAAGTTCCCCTATATACCGATCTCACTAGAGGGGACACTGAAGTTCCCGGCACCACTTCATCTGAGGCCTTTCTCCTCTCCTGATCGCGACAGGAGGGTCGATTCCCATGCTTTGTCTGCAAGGGGTTCCCGACGTTCCCCTCGAACCTCCGGATGAGGCCGGTCTCATGAGGAAATTCGAAAAGTAGCCTCATGGTTGGTGCCACATGCTGAAAGATCCCGAATTCCCGGTCCACTCTAGATAAGAACCTGATGCCCGGACATCTCTTCGAAGGCAACCCTGTGGATGAAGGCACAACACGAAGGGACACTGACATCCCCATGCATCGTCTGGCAAAACCCGCCGATTCCACTCACAGCTCCAAATGTGGACTGTCACCCCGTGAACAACTCGAGAGGCAAGTGAAGTTGCATTCCTTCACACAAGACGAGGCCTTACTCTCCTGGCCCAACTCTTCAGGGACCCTGCGATCGGAGTCAGAAATGGAGAGGAACCCTGAGGTTCCTGCCTCAACTAGAGAAGAGGCCCTCTTCCATTGAACCAAACTCAGTGGTGTCCCGAGAGGCCCCTCCCAACACCACAGTATCCCTGAATTCTCAGAGGCTCCCTGAGAAGCTACCTGAGGTCACTGGCACAAGTCGAGGGAACCCAGAGTTTCCTGAAGTAACCCGAGAAAGACTTGGAGAGTCCTTTTTCAACGTCTCTTGATGCCCGATTCCCCTACCATGTCTCCAGAGCAAGGACGCGCTCCCCTCGCCACAAGCAGGAAAACTGACTTCCCTAGTACCACACAAGAGGCTCCCTGAGTACCCCATCGTACCTCGTGAGAAAACCCACAGTGGCGCCGCAGTTCGAGAAAAACCACAAGATGCCCCCATCAAGGAGAGATGCGGGCCTTCTTTTCCTGCCTGACCTGGAGAGCAATCCCTGGTCCTCTCTCCAAACTTCACAGGAGGATTGACTCCCTTTAGGCCACTCAGTTGGGTCCAAGAAATACCCGGTGCGACTCGAGAGGAGAGCGGAGTCCTTTGCTTCCCTCGAGACGAGGCCTGACTCCCCGGGTGAGTTTGGAATGCAACCCCGAGATCCCTGTCGCCCCTGGAGTGGAACATTATGTCCTAGACACAAGCCTAGATGAGGTCTATTTTGCCCTACAGTGACTCGAGAGCAACCTCCATCTCTCCCTCACAATTTGAATGGAAGATTGGTCTTCCCAAGGTCAACACAAGAGGAAGTCTGAATTTCCCATCGTAATTCGAGAATTCAGCCTCAAGTCTTAAAAACCATGTGGTTCCCCCTTCATCGCAATATGAGGCCCTTGCCAGCTAGAGTCTCAAGAGAAGTCCCACGTTCCATCTTAAAGTTCGAAATGCTACTTGGCACCCTTGATGCGACCCAAAAGTTCCCCAACATACCGGTCTCACTCCAGGGGAAGACCGAAGTTCCTGGAGCCTCCAGGGAAGTCCCATGTTCCGTCCTTAACTGCGAAACGGTAATTGACACCCTTGATGCGACCGCAAAAGTACGCCGACACGCTGGGTTCCCTCGAGGGGAACACCGAGGGTCCCGGCACCACTTCATCTGAGCCCCTTCTCCCCTCCTGATCGCGACAGGAGAGTCGATTCCCCTGCTTTCTCTGGAAGGGGTTCCCGGCCTTCCTGGTGCACCTCAGGATGAGGCCGGTCTCAGGAGGAAATTCGAGACTAGCCATGCGTGAGGTGCCACGTGCCGAACAACCCCGATTTTCCGGTCCGCTCTTGATAAGAACCCGATGCCCGGACACCTCTTCGAAGGAAACCCTGTGAGTGAAGGCACAACACGAAGGGGCACTGACACCCCCGTGCATCATCCGGAAAAACCCGCAGGGTCTACACACAGCTCGACAAGGGGCCTGAGACTCCCGGAACAACTCGAGAGGCCACCAGAATTCCATTCCTCAGACAAGACGAGGCATGACTCTCCTGTCCCAACACTGCAGGGACCGTGCAGTCGGAGTCAGAATCGGAGAGGAAGCCTGAGGTTCCTGCCTCCCCTCGAGATGAGGCCCTCTTCCATTGCGACGAACCCAGCAGAGTCCCGAGAGGCCCCGCCAACTCCACAGCATCCCTCACCTCTCAGAGGCACCCTGGGAAGTTCCCTATAGTCCCCTGCAGAAGTCGAGGGAAACGAGGGATTCCCGCCGCCACCCGAGAAAGACCTCGAGAGTCCTTCTTCAACGCGTCTTGAGGCCCTAGTCGCTTCCCATGACTCGAGAGTGATGACCAGCTCCCCCTCGCCATGCACATGGAGACATGAGTTCCCTGGCGCCGCACGAGAGGCTCCCTGAGGTCCTCGTCATGCCTCGTGAGAAAACCCCCACGGGCGCTGCAGCCTGAGGAAACCCATGAGACGCCCCCGTCCTCGCGAGCTGAGGGCCTTCTTTTCCTGCCTGGCCTGGAGAGCAATCCCGAGTCCTCTCTCCAAACTGAAGAGGAGGCTCGACACCCTTGAGTCCACTCATTGGGCTCCAAGAGATCCGTGTCGCGACTTGAGAGGAAAGCGGAGTCCTCTGCTTCCCCTCGAGGCGAGGCCTGACTCCCCGGGGGAGTCTGGAATGCAAACCCGAGATCCCTGTCTTCCCTTGAGAGGAATATTAGGTCCTGGACACACGCCTCGATGAGGTCTCTTTGGCCCTGTAGTGACTCGAGCAGAACCCCCAGCTTTCCCTCGCAACTCCAGGGGAAGATTGGGCTTCCCAGGGCCAACCCAAGAGGAAGCCTGAAATCCCCGTCGTTTTCGAGAATCCAGACGCAACTCGAGAAAAACGACGTGGTTCCAACGTCTTCACAGGATGAGGCCCTTGCCCGCTACAGCGTCTCCAGGGAAGTCCCATGTTCCGTCCTGAAGTGGGAAACGGTACTTGGCTCCATTGATGCGACCCCTAAAGTTCCCTGAAACGCCGGGTTCCCTCGAGTGGAACACCTAGAGTCCCGGCCCCACTTCATCTGAGCCCCATCTCCCCTCCTGATCGCGACAGGAGACTCGATTCCCGTGCTTTGTGTGGAAGGTGTTCCCGGCCTTCCCGGCACACCTCAGGATGATGCTGGTCTCACGAGGAAATTCGAGATGAGCCACGTGTGTGGTGCCACATGCCGAACGACCCCGATTTCCCGGTCCGCTCTTGAAATGAACCCGATACCCGGACACCTCTTTGAAGGCAACCCTGTGGGGGAAGACACAAAATGAAGGGGCAATGACACCCCCGTGCATCTTCTGGAAACACCCGCAGGTTCCACACACAGCTCGACAAGGGGCCTGAGACCCACTGAACGACTCGAGAGGCAAGCAGAGTTCCATTACTCAGACAAGATGAGGCCTGACTCTCCTGTCCCAACCCTGCAGGGACCCTGCGGTCGGAGTCAGAAATGGAGAGGAAGCCTGAGGTTCCTGCCTCCACTCAAGACGAGGCCTTTTCCATTGCCGCAAAACCAGAGGCGTCCCGAGAGGCCCGTCCCAAATCCACAGTATGCCTGACTTCTCAGAGGCACCCTGAGAAGCTCCCTAAGGTCACCGGCAGAAGTCGACGGAACCCAGGGTTTCCTGCCCCAACCTGAGAAAGACCTTGAGAGTCCTGCTTTAACGTATCTTGAGGCCCGATTCCCGTACCATATCTCGAGAGCAATGACGCACTCCCCCTTGCCATGCTCATGGAGACCTGACTTCCCTGGCGCCACACGAAAGGCTCTCTGAGCTTCCCGTCGCACCTCGTCAGAAACCGCACACTGGCACCACAGCTCGAGAAAACCAACAAGACGCCCCTGTCATCGCGAGATGAGGATCTTCTTTTCCTGCATGGCCTGGAGAGCAATCCCAAGTCCTCTCTCCAAACTCCACAGGGGGCTTGACTCCCTTTAGGCCACTCAGTGGGCTCCAAGAGACACCTGTGGCGACTCGAGAGGAGAGCGGGGTCCTTTGCTTCCCCTCAAGTCGAGCTCGGACTCCCAGGATGCGTCTGGAATGCAAACCCGAGATCGCTGTCGGCCCTGGAGAGGAATATTAGGTCCTGGACACAAGCCTAGATGAGGTCTCTTTTGCCCTGCAGTGACTCAAGAGCAAACCCCAGCTCTCCCTCGAAACTCGAATGGAAGATTGGACTTCCCTGGGCCAACACAAGAGGAAGCCTGAATTCCCCGTCGTAACTCGAGAATCCCGCCGCACCTTGAGAAAAACCACGTGATTCCCCCGTCATCCCAAGATGAGGCCCTTGCCCTCTACAGCGTGTCAAGTGAAGCCCCAAGTCCGTATTGAAGTGCAAAACGGTACTTGGCACCCTTGAAGCGACCCCAAAAGTTTCCCGACACACCGGTTCCACTCGAGGGGAACACCGAGGTTCCCGGCACGACTTCAACTGAGCCCTTTCACTCCTCCTGATCGCGACAAGATGGTCGATTCCCCTGCTTTGTCTGGAAGGGGTTCCCGATCTTCATGGCGCACCTCAGGATGACACCAGTCTAACAAAGAAATTCGAGACGTAGCCTCATGGATGGTGCCACGTTCTGAAAGACCCCGATTTCCTGCTCCGCTATTGATAAGAACCCGATGTCCAGACACCTCTTTGAAGGCAACCCTGTGGATGAAGGCACAACACAAAGGGGCACTGACCCCCTCATGCATCTTACGGAAAAAACCGAAGGTTCCACTCACAGCTCGACAAATGGTCTGTTATCCTGTGAACAACTCGAGAGGCAAGTGGAGTTCCATTCGTCCACACAAGACGAGGCCTGACTCTCCTGTCCCAATTCTTCAGGGACCCTGTGGTCGGAGTTTTAAATGGAGAGGAACCCTTAGGTTCCTGCCTCAACTCGAGATGAGAACCTTTGCCATTGCACCAAACCCAGTGGAGTTCCGAGAGCCCCTCCCAAGTCCACAGTATGCCTGACTTCTCAGAGGCACCCTGAGAAGCTCCCTAGGTCACCGGTACTAGTCGAGGGAACCCAGGGTTTCCTGCCACAACCTGAGAAAGACCTTGAGACTCCTTCTTCAACGCGTCTTGAGTCCCGATTTCCCTACCATGACTCGAGAGCATTTATGGGCTCCCCCTCATCACACGCATAGACACCTGACTTTCCTGGCGCCACATGAGAGGCTCCCTGAGATCCCCGTTGTACCTCGTGAGAAAATTCATACTTGCGCCCCAACTCGAGAAAACCCACAAGACGCCCCCGTCATTGCGAGCTGAGGGCCTTCTCTTCCTGTATGGCCTGGAGAGCAATCCCGAGTCCTCTCTCCAACTCCACAGGAGGCTTGACTCCCTGGAGGCCACTCAGTGGGCTCCAAGAGATACCTATCGTGTCCCAGGAGGATATCAGAATCCTTTGCTTCCCCTCGAGCCGAGGCCTGACTCACTGGGTGAGTCTGGAATGCATCCCCGTGATCCCTATCGCCCCTGGAGAGGAACATTAGGTCCTGGACACAAGCCTAGATGAGGTCTATTTTGACCTGCCGTGACTCGAGAGCAATTCCCACCCAGCTCTCTCTGGCAACTCGAATGGAAGAATGGACTTCCCTGGGCCAACAGAAGAGGAAGCCTGAATTCCCCGTCGTAAGTCAACAATCCCATCACAACTCGAAAAAAACCACGTGGTTTCCCCTTCATCACAAGATGAGGCCCTTGCCCACCACAGCGTCTCAAGAGAAGTCCCACGTTTCGTCTTGAAGTTTGAAACAGTATTTGGCAAGCTTCATGAGACCCCAAAAGTTCCCTGACATACCAGTCTCACTCAAGGGGAACACCGAGGTTCCCGGCACCACTTCATCTGAGCCCCTTCTCCCCTCCTGATCGCGACAGTAGGGTCGATTAACCTGCTTTGTCTGGAAGGCTTTCCCGACCTTCCAGGGGCACCTCAGCATGAGGCCCGTCTCACGAGGAAATTCGAGATGTAGCCTCGTGTGTGGTGCCGCATTCCAAAAGACCCCGATTTCCTGGTCCGCTCTTGATAAGAACCCGATGCCCGCACACCACTTCGAAGGCAACCCTGTGGATGAAAGCACATCACGAAGGGGCACTGGCACCGCCGTGCATTGTCTGGAAAAAACCGCAGTTTCCACACACAGCTCGACAAGTGGCCTGTCACTCCTTGAACAACTTGAGAGGCAAGCGGAGTTCCATTCCTCCACACAAGACGAGGCCTGACTCTCCTGTCCCAACTCTGCAAGGACCCTGCGATCTGAGTCCGAAATGGAGAGGAACCCTGAGGTTCCTTCTTGATCTCAAGATTAGGCCCTCTTCCATTGCAGCAAACCCAGTGGAGTCCCGAGAGGCCTCTCCCAGCTCCATAGTATCCCTGACTTCTCAGAGGCACCCTGAGAAGCTACCTGAGGTCACAGGCACAAGTCGATGGAACCCAGGGTTTCCTGCCGCAACCCGAGAAAGACCTCGAGCGTCCTTTTTCATTGCGTTGAGCCCTGATTCCACTACCATGACTCGAGAGCAATGACGTGCGCCCCCTCGCCACTCGTATGGAGACTTGACTTCCCTGACACCACACGAGAGGCTCCCTGAGCTCCCGGTCGTACCTTGTGAGAAACCCCACACTGGCACCGCAGCTCCAGAAAAACCACGAGACTCCCCCAACATCGCGAGATGAGGGCCTTCTTTTCCTGCATGGCCTGGAGAGCAATCCCGCGTGCTCTCTCCAAACTCCACAAGAGAGGAGCCAAGATTGCTGAGGAGTAGGACGGGGAGAACTCTTTTCCCCCCCAAACAATTTCAGCAAAACAGCATTTAAACGTCGAGTAAATTCCACTGTACAACTTATGAATGCTGCCAGAGGACATCAGGCACCCAGAAAAGCAACCCAACTCTTGGAAAGTAGGTAGGAAAAAGTATAAAAGACAAAAAAAGAGACAAAAGAGGGAGGGAGGGATTTCCGTCCCGGGAAGATAGTCTTAAAAAGAGAAAAGTTTCCAAACACCAGGAAAGCTTTTCACTGCCAAATCTTTGCCAAGCTTTGGAAGCACAAAGGGCAACATAAGGGGGATAAAAATAAATAAACAATTAAAACTCGCAGATTGCAAGCCCTACGGTAACTCCCCCAGCCGCGAAGCAGTGCAGACGCCTGCTCACACCATTAGCAAGCAGGGGCTGGGCAGGGAGGCGCGGCGCGGGCTGCATCGCTTCGAGTAAGAATCTGGCCTGAATACCCTGAGCGCTATCTGAACGAAATAACTTGGGCTAGCAAACCAGACTCTGGGATATCTACCACGCAAAAAGCCAGCCCTAACCTAAGACACCGCCAGGCCCGCGCACGGAACAAAGGACTGAACAGAGATAGCCGGCTGCAGACCTTCCCCCTCCGGTGACAGGCAGCCAGAGCCGGAAGGGGGCAATTGCAGCCCCAGAGAGACATTATCTATAAAACTGTAAGCAGGCTTCTTTGCTAACTAAAACTTCTTGGGGATCTGGACGGTCAACATCTGCCTGAGAATGTGCGCCTGTTTTACACCCAGATAACCGAGTGGCAGGGAGGCGATAAGTCACAACATTGGCGCTCGCCAAACATCTCATTACCTGAGCTGCTCGGACCTGGGAAGAGCACAAAACGCAGGCCGAACTGAGTCTGTGCCTCTGAGGACTACCCGAGTGCCTGAACCTGAGCGGCTTGGACCTGGGAGGTGCATGCAGCCCAGGGCCAGCCTCGGATTGTTCCCGGTGGAACAACCTAGAGCCCGAGCAGTGTGGGCAGGAAGGCTACACGCGCCGTGAGCGGGGGCAGACCCAGTGTGGCTGAGGCACTGCGAACGCACGCCAGTGTTATTTGTTTGCAGCATCACTCCCTCCCTCCCTCCCCACAGCGCAACTGAACAAGTGAGCCTAAAAAAAAAAAGTGTCCTCCACCGTCCCCTTTGTGTCAGGGCGTAAACCAGACACTGAAGAGACCAGCAAACAAAAGAAGCTATAACAGAGGGAAACGCCTTGGAAGCTACAGGCAATAGATTAAAACCCTGTGGTTATTAGGACTACATAGGAAGGCGCCTATAGATCTTGAGAAATATAAGTCGGACCAAGGAACTAGCCAAAAATGAACCGAACCCACGATACTCACAACAAAACCAGAGAAAGTCCTAGATATATTTTTATGATCATTCTTTCTTTTTTTTAATTTTTTTAATTTTAAGTCCTCTATTGTTCATTTAATTTTCACTTTTATAACCTATTACTTTGCAAAAAAAAGACCCTATTTTTTTCTTCTTCAGCAAACTTCATATATATATATTTATATATATATAATAATTTTTTGACCTTGTTTTTTTGTTTTGTTTTTTTTTTCTTCTTTTCTTTAACATTGTATTTTTGAAATTCCAAACTGTACTCTAGATTTTTAATTTATGCTTTTTGATATTTGATATCAATTTTGTACCTGTAGTTTCTTTGTAATTTTTGCGACATTGCTTGTTTTTGTTTGTTTGTTTTCTCTTTAGTTTTCTTCTTCCTTTTTTTTAACATTGTATTTTTGAAATTCCAAACTCTACTCTAGATTTTTAATTTTTGCTTTTTGGTATTAGTTATCAATTTTGTACCTGTATTTTCTTGATAATTTTTGTGACCATGTTTGTTTTTCTTTGTTCGTTTTTTCTCTCTTTCTTTTCCTTCTTCTTTTCTTTAACATCGTATTTTTGAAATTCCAAACTCTACTCTAGATTTTTAATTTTTGCTTTTATGTATTTGTTACCAATTTTGTACCTTTAAGAACCCAATCTTCAGTACCCATTTTTCACTAGGGAGCGAGATTACTGGCTTGACTGCTCTCTCTCCCTTTGGACTCTCCTTTTTCTCCACCAGGTCGCCTGTGTCTCCTCCCTAACCCCTCTCTACTCTACCCAACTCTGTGAATTTCTGTGTATTCCAGACGGTGGAGAACACTTAGGGAACTGATTACTGGCTGGATCTGTCTCCCTCATTTTCATTCCCCCCTTTTATCCTTCTGGCCACCTCTGTCTCCTTCCTCCTTCTTCCCGTCTCTGTATAACTCTGTGAACATCTCTGAGCTGTCCAGTTGTGGAGTGCACATAAGGAAGTGACTACTGGCCAGCCCACTCTCTCCACTATTGATTCCACCTCATCTCATTTGGGTCACCTCTAACTCCCTCCTCCCTCTTCTCTTCTCCATGTAACGCTGTGAACCTTTCTGAGTGACCCTCACAGTAGAGAAAATTTTCTTCTTTAACGTAGATGTTTTATCAATGGTGCTGTATAGAAGGAGAAGTTTTGAAACTACTGTAAAAGTAAGACAGATAACTGGAAGCAGGAGGCTTAAGTCCAAACCCTGCCTCCAGGGAACTCCTGACTCCAAGGAACATTAATTGACAGGAGCTCATCAAATGCCTCCATACCGACACTGAAATCAAGCACCACACAAGGGCCAACAAGTTCCAGGGCAAGACATACCAAGCAAATTCTGCAGCAACAAAGGAACGCAGCCCTGAGCTTCAAGATACAGGCTGCCCAAAGTCACCCCAAAACCACAGACATCTCATAACTCATTACTGGACACTTCACTGCACTCCAGAGAGAAGAAATACAGCTCCACCCACCAGAACATGGACACAAGCTGCCCTAACCAGGAAACCTTGACAAGACACCTGTACAAACCCACACACAATGAGGAAATGCCAGAGTAAAGAACTCCACAAACTGCCAGAATACAGAAAGGACACCCCAAACTCAGCAATTTAAACAAGATGAGACAGAGGAATACCCAGCAGATAAAGGAACAGGATAAATGCCCACCAAACCAAACAAAAGAGGAAGAGATAGGGAATCTACCTGATAAAGAATTCCGAGTAAGGATAGTGAAATGGATCTAAAATCTTGAAATTAAAATGGAATCACAGATAAATAGCCTGGAGACAAGGATTGAGAAGATGCAAGAAAGGTTTAACAAGGACCTAGAAGAAATAAAAAAAAGAGTCAATATATAATGAATAATGCAATAAATGAAATCAAAAACACTCTGGAGGCAACAAATAGTAGAATAACAGAGGCAGAAGATAGGATTAGTGAACTGGAAGATAGAATGGTAGAAATAAATGAATCAGAGAGGATAAATGAAAAACGAATTAAAAGAAATGAGCACAATCTCAGAGACCTCCAGGACAATATTAAACGCTACAACATTCGAATCATAGGGGTCCCAGAAGAAGAAGACAAAAAGAAAGACCGTGAGAAAATACTTGAGGAGATAATAGTTGAAAACTTCCCTAAAATGGGGAAGGAAATACCCACTCAAGTCCAAGAAACCCAGAGAGTCCCAAACAGGATAAAGCCAAGGCGAAACCCCCCAAGACACATATTAATCACATTAACAAAAATCAAACACAAAGAACAAATATGAAAAGCAGCAAGGGAAAAACAACAAATAACACACAAGGGAATTGCCATAAGGATAACAGCTAGTCTTTCAATAGAAACTCTTCAAGCAAGGAGGGAATGGCAAGACATACTTAAAATGATGAAAGAAAATAACCTACAGCCCAGATTATTGTACCCAGCAAGGATCTCATTCAAGTATGAAGGAGAAATCAAAAGCTTTTCAGACAAGCAAAAGCTGAGAGAATTCTGCACCACCAAACCAGCTCTCCAACAAATACTAAACAGGAAACACAAAAACGGTGTATAAATTCGAACCCCAAACAATAAAGTAAATGGCAATGGGATCATACTTATCAGTAATTACCTTAAACGTAAATGGGTTGAATGCTCCAACCAAAAGACAAAGACTGGCTGAATGGATACAAAAACAAGACCCCTACATATGTTGTCTACAAGAGACCCACCTCAAAACAGGGGATACATACAGACTGAAAGTGAAGGGCTGGAAAAAGATTTTCCATGCAAATAGGGACCAAAAGAAAGCAGGAGTAGCGATACTCATATCAGATAAAATAGACTTTAAAACAAAGGCTGTGAAAAGAGACAAAGAAGGTCACTACATAATGATCAAAGGATCAATCCAAGAAGAAGATATAACAATTATAAATATATATGCACCCAACGTGGGAGCACCACAGTATGTAAGACAAATGCTAACAAGTATGAAAGGAGAAATTAACACTAACACAATAATAGTTGGAGATTTTAATACCCCACTCACACCTATGGATAGATCAACTAAACAGAAATTTAACAAGGAAACACAAACTTTAAATGATACAATACACCAGTTAGACCTAATTGATATCTATAGGACAATTCATCCCAAAACAATGAATTTCAACTTTTTCTAAAGTGCACATGGAACCTTCTCCAGGATAGATCACATCCTGGGCCATAAAGCTAGCCTTGGTAAATTCGAAAAAATAGAAATCATTCCAAGCATCTTTTCTGACCACAATGCAGTAAGATTAGATCTCAATTACAGGAGAAAAACTATTAAAAATTCCAACATATGGAGGCTGAACAACACGCTGCTGAATAACCAACAAATCACAGAAGAAATCAAAAAAGAAATCAAAATTTGCATAGAAACGAATGAAAATGAAAACACAACAACCCAAAACTTGTGGGACACGGTAAAAGCAGTCCTAAGGGGAAAGTTCATAGCAATACAGGCACACCTCAAGAAACAAGAAAAAAGTCAAATAAATAAACTAACTCTACACCTAAAGCAACTAGAAAAGGAAGAAATGAAGAACCCCAGGGTTAGTAGAAGGAAAGAAATCTTAAAAATTAGAGCAGAAATAAATGTAAAAGAAACAAAAGAGACCATAGCAAAAATCAACAAAACCAAAAGCTGGTTCTTTGAAACGATAAATAAAATTGACAAACCATTAGCCAGACTCATCAAGAAACAAAGGGAGAAAAATCAAATCAATAAAATTAGAAATGAAAATGGAGAGATCACAACAGAAAACACAGAAATACAAAGGATCATAAGAGACTACTATCAACAATTATATGCCAATAAAATGGACAACGTGGAAGAAATGGACAAATTCATAGAAAAGTACAACTTTCCAAAACTGGACCAGGGAAGAACTAGAAAATCTTAACAGACCCATCACAAGCACGGAAATTGAAACTGTAATCAAAAATCTTCAAGCCAACAAAAGCCCACGTCCAGACGGCTTCACAGCTGAATTCTACCAAAAATTTAGAGAAGAGCTAACACCTATTCTGCTCAAACTCTTCCAGAAAATTGCAGAGGAAGGTAAAGTTCCAAACTCATTCTATGAGGCCACCATCAGCCTAATACCAAAACCTGCCAAAGATCCCACAAAAAAAGAAAACTACAGGCCAATATCACTGATGAACATAGATGCAAAAATCCTTAACAAAATTCTAGCAATCAGAATCCAACAACACATTAAAAAGATCATACACCATGACCAAGTGGGCTTTATCCCAGGGATGCAAGGATTCTTCAATATCCGCAAATCAATCAATGTAATACACCACCTTAACAAATTGAAAAATAAAAACCATATGATTTTCTCAATAGATGCAGAGAAAGCCTTTGACAAAATTCAACATCCATTTATGATAAAAACTCTCCAGAAAGCAGGAATAGAAGGAACATACCTCAACATAATAAAAGCTATATATGACAAACCCACAGCAAACATTATCCTCAATGGTGAAAAATTGGAAGCATTTCCTCTAAAGTCAGGAACAAGACAAGGGTGCCCACTTTCACCATTACTATTCAACATAGCTTTGGAAGTTTTGGCCACAGCAATCAGAGCAGAAAAAGAAACAAAAGGAATCCAAATTGGAAAAGAAGAAGTAAAACTCTCACTGTTTGCAGATGACATGATCCTCTACATAGAAAACCCTAAAGACTCCAGCAGAAAATTACTAGAACTAGCCAATGACTATAGTAAAGTTGCAGGATATAAAATCAACACACAGAAATCCCTTGAATTCCTATACACTAATAATGAGAAAACAGAAAGAGAAATTAAGGAAACAATTTCATTCACCATTGCAACGGAAAGAATAAAATACTTAGGAATATACCTACCTAAAGAAACTAAAGACCTATATATAGAAAACTATAAAACACTGGTGAAAGAAATCAAAGAGGACACTAATAGGTGGAGAAATATACCATGTTCATGGATTGGAAGAATCAATATAGTGAAAATGAGTATACTACCCAAGGCAATTTATAGATTCAATGCAATCCCTATCAAGCTACCAACAGTATTCTTCACAGAGCTAGAACAAATAATTTCACAATTTGTATGGAAATACAAAAAACCTCGAATAGCCAAAGCGATCTTGAGAAAGAAGAATGGAACTGGAGGAATCAACCTACCTGATTTCAGGCTCCGCTACAAAGCCACAGTTATCAAGACAGTATGGTACTGGCACAAAGACAGAAATATAGATTAGTGGAACAAAATAGAAAGCCCAGAGATAAATCCACACACATATGGACACCTTATCTTTGACAAAGGAGGCAAAAATATACAATGGATTAAAGACAATCTCTTTAACAAGTGGTGCTGGGAAATCTGGTCAACCACTTGTAAAAGAATGAAACTAGAACACTTTCTAACACAATACACAAAAATAAACTCAAAATGGATTAAAGATCTAAACGTAAGACCAGAAACTATAAAACTCCTAGAGGAGAACATAGGCAAAACACTCTCTGAAATACATCACAGCAGGATCCTCTATGACCCACCACCCAGAATATTGGAAATAAAAACAAAAATAAACAAATGGGGCCTAATTAACCTTAAAAGCTTCTGCACATCAAAGCAAACTATTAGCAAGGTGAAAAGACAGCCTTCGGACTGGGAGAAAATAATAGGAAATGAAGCAACTGACAAACAACTAATCTCAAAAATATACAAGCAACACCTACAGCTCAACTCCAGAAAAATAAATGACCCAATCAAAAAATGGGCCAAAGAACTAAATAGACATTTCTCCAAAGAAGACATACAGATGGCTAACAAACACATGAAAAGATGCTCAAAATCACTCATTATCATAGAAATGCAAATCAAAACCACTATGAGGTACCATTTCACGCCAGTCAGAATGGCTGCAATCCAAAAGTCTACAAATAATAAACGCTGGAGAGGGTGTGGAGAAAAGGGAACCCTCTTACACTGTTGGTGGGAATGCAAACTAGTACAGCCACTATGGAGAACAGTGTGGAGATTCCTTAAACAACTGGAAATAGAACTGCCTTATGATCCAGCAATCCCACTGCTGGGCATACACACTGAGGAAACCAGAAGGGAAAGAGACACGTGTACCCCAATGTTCATCGCAGCACTGTTTCTAATAGCCAGGACATGGAAGCAACCTAGATGTCCATCAGCAGATGAATGGATAAGAAAGCTGTGGTACATATACACAATGGAGATTTACTCCGCCATTAAAAAGAATAGAATGAATCAGTTCTAATGAGGTGGATGAAACTGGAGCCTATTATACAGAGTGAAGTAAGCCAGAAAGAAAAACACCAATACAGTATACTAACGCATATATATGGAACTTTGAAAGACGGTAACAATAACCCTGAGTACGAGACAGCAAAAGAGACACTGATGTATAGAAGAGTCTTATGGACTCTGTGGGAGAGGGAGAAGGTGGGAAGATTTGGGAGAATGGCATTGAAATATGTAAAATATCATGTATGAAAAGAGTTGCCAGTCCAGGTTTGATGCATGACACTGGATGCTTGGGGCTAGTGCACTGGGACGACCCAGAGGGATGCTATGGGGGGGAGGAGGGAGGAGGGTTCAGGATGGGGAGCACATGTATACCTGAGGCGGATTCATTTTGATATTTGGAAAAACTAATACAATTATGTAAAGTTTAAAAATAAAATAAAATTAAAAAAAAATCCACAGGAGGCTTGACTCCCTTTAGGCCACTCAGTGGTCTCCAAGAAATACCCGTCGGGACTCGAGAGCAGAGCAGAGTCCTTTCCTTCCTCTCGAGATAAGGCCTGACTCCTCGGGTGCGTCTAAAATGCAACCCCGAGATCTCTGTCGCCCCTGGAGAGGAACATTAGGTCCCGGACACAAGCTTAGATGAGGTCTCTTTTGCCCTGAAGTGACTCGAGAGCAATCCCTAGCTCTCTCTCGCAACTCTAATGGAAGATTGGACTTCCCTGGGCCAACACAAGAGGAAGCCTGAATTCCCCATCATAACTCGAGAATCCCGCCGATACTCGAGAAAAACCACATGGTTACCCCGTCATCGCAAGATGAGGCCCTTGCCCGCTACAGCGTCTAAAGAGAAGTCCCAGGTTTCTTCTTGAAGTGTTTTCACACTTCAAGTGTGAAAACTTGGCACCCTTGATGCGATTACAAAAGTTCCCCAACACCCTGGTCTCTCTCGAGGGGAACACCGAGGTTCCCGGTACGACTTCATCTGAGCCACTTCTCCCCTCCTGATTGCGACTGGAGGGTCGACTCCCGTGTTTTGTCTGGAAGGGGTTCCCAACCTTCCCGGCGCACCTCAGGATGAGGCCGGTCTAACGAGAATATTTGAGACGTAGCTTCATGGGTGGTAACACATGCTGAAAGACCCCGATTCCCCGGTCCGCTCTTGATAAGAACCCGATGCCCGGACACCTCTTCAAAGGCAACCCTGTGGAAGAAGGCACAACACGAAGGGGCACTGACACCCTCGTGCATCGTCCGGAAAAACCCGCAGATTCCAAACACAGTTCGACAAGTTGCCTGTCACCCCATGAATAATTCGAGAGGCAAGCGGAGTTCCATTCCTCCTTACAAGACGAGGCCTGACTCTCCTGTCCCAACTCTGCAGGGACCCTGCGATCAGAGTCAGAAATGGAGATGAACCTTGAGGTTCCTGCCTCCACTCGAGATGAGGCCCTCTTCTATTGCACCAAACCCAGTGGAGTCCCGAGAGGGCCCTCCCAACTCCAGGGTTTCCCTGACTTCTCAGAGGCACACTGAGAAGCTCCCTGAGGCCACCGGCACTAGTCGAGGGAACCCAGGGTTTACTGCCGTGACACAAGAAACACCTTGAAAGTCCTTCTTTAACGGTTCTTGAGGCCCAATACACCTTCCATGACTCTAGAGCAATGACGCGCTCCCCCTCGCAATGCGCATGGAGACCTGACTACCAAGCGCCACATGAGAGGCTCCCTGAGCTCCCCGTACTACCTCATGAGAAACCCCACACTGGCGCTGCAGCTCGAGAAAACCCACGAGACGCCCCCTTCATCGCGAGATGATGGCCTTCTTTTCCTGCATGGCCTGGAGAGCAATCCCGAGTCCTCTCTCCAAACTCCACAGGAGGCTTGACTCCCTTTAGGCCACTCAGTGGGCTCCAAGAGATACCCGTCACAACTCGAGAGGAGAGCTGAGTCCTTCGCTTCCCCTCGAGACAAGGACTGACTCCCCGGGTGCATCAGGAAAGCAACCCCGAGATCCCTGTCCCCCCTGGAGACGAACATTATGTCCTGGACACAAGCCTAGATAAGGTCTCTTTTGCCCTGCAGTAACTCAAGCGCAATCCCTAGCTCTCCCTCGCAACTCGAATGGAAGACTGGACTTCCCTGGGCCAACACAAGAGGAAGCCTGAATTTCCTGACCTAATTCGAGAATCCCGCCACAACTCGAGAAAAACGACGTGGTTAACCCGTCACCACAAGATGAGGCCCTTGCCAGCTACAGCGTCTCAAGAGAAGTCTCACGTTCCGTCTTGAAGTTTGAAACGGTACTTAGAACCTTTGATGTGACTCCAAAAGTTCCCCGACATCCCAGTTTTACTCGAGGGGAACATCGAGGTTCCCAGCACCACTTCATCTGAGCCCCTTCTCCCCTCCTGATCGGGACAAGAGGGTCGATTCACTTGCTTTGTCTGAAAGGGTTACCGACCTTCCTGGTGCACCTCAGGTTGAGGTCCGTCTCAAGAAGAAATTCGAGACGTAGGCTTGTGGGTGGTGCCACATGCCGAAAGACCCTGATTTCCTGGTCTGCTCTTGATAAGAACCTGAAGGCTGGATACCTCTTCGAAGGCAACCCTGTGTATGAAGGCAAAAAACAAAGGGGAACTGACACCCCCATGCATCGTCCGGATAAAACCGCAGGTTCCACACACAGCTCGACAAGTGGCCTGTTATCTGGTGAACAACTCGAGAGTCCAGCGGAGTTCCATTCCTCCACACAAGACGAGGCCTGACTCTCCTGTCCTAACTCTGTAGGGACTCTGTGTTCAGAGTCAGAAATGGAGAGCAACCCTGAGGTTCCTGCTTCAAATCGAGATGAGGCCCTCTTCTGACAAGGTCCAGCCTCGGCTGGTCCAGGGTTTTCGAAGGGGAGACAGAGTAGGCGACCTATTGATTTATTTATCAAAGATATAAAGAGTAATAGAATGAGGATAGCTCAGTAGGAAAATTTAGTGGAGAAAAGAAGCTGAGTAGCTTGGTTTATGCGGAAAATCAGTATAACCCGTGACACCAGGTTAGCTCTTACCACGGAGGCCGCAGTCTCCCTCTAGAAGAGCGAAAAGTGCCCCACCTTAGACATCTTCTTAAGTGGTCTTCGAAGCCCAGGCAAATAAATGGTCGCAGAGGATATCCGCGCTCCAGATGGACACTCATCTGAAAATTGAGGGGAAGAATGACATTAGGAGACTAAGCGTTGGCAATCAAGGCCTGTAGCTTTAGTTTCAACAGGGGTTTTTATACCCTAAGTTACACATAGAGGATAATGGGGATGCAAAGTCAGCAGCCTTTGATCCTTATCAAAAACCAGGGTTTCTTTCCTGCAAATGTATCATATACAAATGGTTTAGGTGATTTACATCATCTTCTAGCCAGAAGACCTATTAACATTTTATGACTCTTGACAAAGACTTATCAACCGTAAGACTTATTTTCTCTAAGAGTAATTATTTTAAGGTTTGGCCCCATCTTTCGAAGATAAAATTGCATTCCTATAGGGCAGATATGTAATGGGTTTACAACAAAGGAAAGAATTTATTACCTTAAGGGTCTAAAGTTTGTAACACCAAGGCCACTACTTATTTCTTCTACATACCAACTATATTAATTAATACACATTCAATTATACAATTCAGGGGATGTGGAAACTTGGCAACAAGCATTGGTTCATCAATGAAATCTTTTACTAGTTTTATTCTGACAGTTTCTAACTCTCTGAGAGGCTCTAAGCTATTTGAATATCTTAAACTTCCCGTGCCTCTCGAGGCTCGGAGACTGTAAACAATTGTATGCATTGCTGTAGGAGTCCGGGTAAACTTGTCAGGCGAGTTAGAGAGCCATCTGACGTGTTTGGATTTAAACACTCCTAATTGCCCAGGAACTTTATTAATTGGAGCTGTAAGTTAGCTCTTTGACAGAAAGAGTGAGATGGTGGTGGGGGACAGCCCCCAGGAAAGTCAGAGGTGAGAGCACAAAGCAATAAAGTAGGCAGACACTGGTTTTGGGGGGTAGATGCTCAAGAATATCCGGGAGGACTCCCGAGGCTCGATCCCGCCTTTGTGTATGCCCAGCCTCCTTCCTCATGACCTTTGTCACGAGTGGAATGTCTCTCGCCGGCTCCTGGCATCTCCCCATTTTTTATTTCTTAAAACAGCCAGATGTAGCTCAGTCGCGAGCCTCTGAATACTCTGCCGAAGAATCCTGACAATACAAGGAAGAATGATTATGAGAAGCAGAATTAAAGCAGCCACCGCAGCATAGCTAAAGACATTAGACAGAATATTCTTTCCTGAGATGTAGTTAGGGAAAGTATGGAAGAAATCATTTGCTGTTCCAGCAGCAGTAAAATCTAATCGGGAGTGCTCCATGGTTGCTATTTGATAGTGAAGTTTCCCTACGTCTCAACCAATGTCAGAGCTGTTCCAGATACCTGAAATATGGTTTTTAATCTTTTCCCATTCAAAATCTGTCTCATTTACTTTCAGGGGTGTTCCACATATCCACCGATAGTCAGCATGACAAGACAATGCCATTTTCACCTTTAAAGCCTGCAATTCAGTCCCAATATGTATTACTGCTTCCTCTAGGGCGTCTACCCTCATTTCTAATTTTCTCTCTATAGCTTCCTGTGTTGCCAATGTTAAAGAAACATTTTTGGGCATAGAATCAACATATTGAGCAGTATGTACTTGTTGAGTCAATGATATTTCTGCCACAGTAACAGAAGTGATTGCACTTATCAAAACTGCTGTTCCCAAGATAATTAAGCCCACAAACCGTCGTGTTTGCATTAAATCCTGTAGTTGTTGTAATACAGCAAGACCATAATTCAATAAGTGGTTACATCATAAGATAAGGTGGATGTTGTAGCATTACAAAGGAGCAAACATTATATTGAGGGTTTAAACAAGATGAACCAGGGAGCAGCTGTAGGCGTCAGCCCGGGGGAGCAGTGTCCCCAGCATCAGGAGGCAGAACGCGAGCGGCAGGCTGTGGGCCAAGGCGCCTATGGTGGGCGGAGGGGCAGGGTTCTTGGTTTAGGGCTAGCCGCCACCGCTTGGGCTCAGGGCGGTCCCCTCTCGCCGGTGGGGCCACGCTCGTCTGGACAGCACTCTGCGGGTGCGCTTTCCTCTCTGGCCCTCACTCGCTGCACAGACTTCTTTGCTCTAGGTCACGGGGTGCAGCGAGGTAGGTGCGAGGCGCTGCTGGTGGCACGGAGGCGAGAGCTGGCTGGGGGAGGGGGAGCGAGCGAGTGCGCGCGCCGCAAACCTGGTCTTTGGGGAATGTGACATGACGAATTTGTCTGAGATCCAAACCGGAGAATCTGCATTCTGTAGAAATATACAAGCATACCCTCTCCCACAAGTTAGCAACACATCTGGCCTTTTTCACTCTCCCGTAAGGAGGCCTTTTTACTTGACCAGGGGCCGAGTCGTAGCCTGTAATTCAGGCATCTAGTGTCTCATCATTGTAGTCTGCCCCTGTGTGTTTACGTTTAAGTGATTAATTACAATTGGAACATAACTTCACTATTTGTCTAGCTGTTTCCCTATGGATATGTTAATTTAGGTCTAATGTTTAGTTTAGGTCTCTGTATAAATTTAAGTAATAAATGTATAACCTCCTTATCTCATTTTGGTATACAGGTATACAGATATACCTAAATGCAAAATGCATTTATATATGTATTTATATATGGCAACAAGTATAAAGTTATTGACATATAATATATATAAATCAATATACTTGAATTAATCTTTATAATTAATATATTAATTAATATATATTACAACAATACAACACATACACAGCTAATACCAACCAACACAAACCAATATACTGTAATAATACATGTCACACATTTATAATTATACAGTATATAGAACATTTATCATCACAGCACATCAATCCATACCAATTAATATCAGCCACACACACATTATATTCTGCCATATATATTTAATTATACAGTATATATATATGTGTGTGTATATAGTATACATATTAATTTATATACAAATTAATTAAGTATAGATCTATAAATAGAATTAGGTATACCTTTATTATATTTTATTTATACCCATACCTAATTAGGCAAACTGTAATTAGGCAAATACATTTATATTATGTATTTATAACAATATATAAAGTATTGTTAAATGTACCACCTGTACAGCATCTCCACCCCACATACCACTTTCTCTAATCCCACGAACTCATTTTCAGTATTATGTGTTGGCCAGGAGCTGGGCCAGTCTTTCCCAGCAATGTTAAGAGACGTCTGTTCCTGTGTCTAATAGCCCTGGCGTTTTATTCTCTTGAATTAAAAGATCTTTTAAAGGCCTTGGAACTGTAATTTCCTGCACCCAAAAGGCTAGATCACTAGATCCAAATGTTTTGTGGCTCTTAGCTTGAGAAGTCAAGTTTTTCCTTGTCTGATAGTAAGGTAAAAGTAAAAGCTGTGTTACTCTTTGACCTTTATTAATTTGTACAGTTTTGATAGGCAGTGAGATCAAGACTTTAATTTCTCAATATCATCAGAATCTACTACACCATGCACCAGCGAAATTTCTTTTCTTTCTTTTTTTTTTATTTAATTTTTTTTTTAAAAGAAAGCGAGCTACGCCCCAGGACAAATCTTACAATGTCCTCAAATAGGGGGCCAGCCACTCCGGTTGGAATTGGAGTAAGTGGCACATCAGGGGTTAATATTGTTATTAAATCTCCTTGCCTTTTCGCTTTTCTCCTAGCCTGGGTGAGACCCCCCTGAGGGAGTTTTCTCCAAGGAGCACGCTCTGAATATTGTGTACTAAAAGCTCCTTTGTTTAAAAAACTTTTTATCTTCCTCAGTCTTAGGCAACACTTTGGGAGGCTTTGGGGGCAAAGTGGGGAACTCCTGGGTCCTGGGAGGCACAATCGAAGGCGGTGGTGGTCTCCTTAAATCAGAAAGTGGTGGATAAGTTTTTTAAAGGTTTGTGCAGAGGGGGAGGGAGCTCGCCAGGGCTCTCGGCCGCAGCGTCCTGTAAGCCCTCTCCTTCCTCGGGAGGTAGACCACTTTCTCCCTCCTTTTTTTTTTTTCAATGGCAGAAAATATGATCTGTGCAGTAAATGGAGACTCACCACCATCCACCTCTATAGCCTCCCCCATAGGCTATTTAACAGCCTCGTGACGGAGGTCCAGGACATTTCTAATCATATTCCACAGTCAATAAATATTTGTCTATTCTTAGATGCAGAGAAATCCATTTTTAATTTTTTTTTTAATTTTAGAGAATATTTTTATTTATTTTGTAACCTCTTTACCCTGGCTAAACTGCAGAGGGGACTAGAAAAGAAGCCTCAAGGTGAGGATCGAGTTCATCCTTGGGACTAGAGAAAATCCTTCTCCGGGAAACTCCTAGCGGTGGCCCTTTACCCCGACATGGAGGAGGAGGCATAGGGGGATGGGAGCGTCCCGAAGTTTTCCTCTTCTGTTCCGGAGATCCTTTAACTGTTTGGTAACTAAATCTTACGAACTGTCTGATCGGGGATGTTTCCCTCAACCTCCTAGGAGCGGATGGTCTGATTAGGGATGTTTTCTTAAACTTTTAGGAGCATCTTTAGCTAAAAAAAAAAAAAAAAAAAAAATCAATCCTCATCAGAATGGCATCGAGCTGCTGTTTCCTCTAAACCTTTTTCAAATTGAGGGGAGAGCTGATCTTTCTTTTCATCCCTATCTTTTACATGCTCATTGGCAGTCATAGCGGCTAGCCATTCATTTAGCTGTCGATAGCTAGGTACAGCCTCTTCATTTTCACTTTTCTTTATAACAGGTACCTTTTCAGATTTGCTTTTTTGTTTAACAGGTACTTTTCCAAATTTACTTTCCACTTTAACAGGTACCTTTTCAAATTCATGAGCTGGATCTAAAACATCTCTAGTCATATTCCACAGAGGAAAGGTGTAAGTAGGAATTTTTTCCAAACCTTGCTGAGCACAATAAGCTCTTAGCTGTTTTCCTAGTTTTTTCAAGATATCTAGGTTAACAGTGCCTTGTTGTAGAAACCAAGGCAGTGGTCTTGTACAAATGTAAAAAAATGATTGAATGGAAGATGTTTTAACCTTGATTCTTCTTTTACTTAATAACTGTAAAATTACTCCTATAAAGAGCTGTCTTTCATTTGATTCAGTGTTGCCCATGTCAGAAAATTAAGGATAGTAAAAGATTTTGCTTTTAGCTATCTAAAGATTAGGCCCTTTTTGTCAGCCTTTTTAGAAACCGTTTTTTCTCTCTAACTCTTCAACACTTCCCACTCCTCTCGCCCTGTCTATTCTACAGGGGGATCTGCAGCCCCCTAAGTGGGATCCTATCTGTCCCGAAAACTGAACACTGGGGGAATGGGGTTGGGGATTTACCTTCGAAATGCCTGTCTCGGGCGCCACCTACAGAGGTCCAGCCCCAGCTGATCCAGGGTATTTGAAGGGAAGATGGAGTAGGCGACCTATTTATATATTTATTTATTCATCAAAGATATACAGAGTAATAGAATGAGGATAGCTCAGTAGGAAAATTCAGTGGAGAAAAGCAGCTGAGTAGCTTGGTTTACGCGGAAAATCAATATAACCCATGACACCAGGTTAGCTCTCACCACGGAGGCTGCAAGCGCCCTCTAGAATAGAGGAAGTTGCCCCACCTTAGACACCTTATCGAGTAGGTCTTCGAAGCCCAGGCAAATAAATGGTCGCAGAGGATATCCGCGCTCCAGATGGACACTCATCTGAAAATTGAGGGCAATAATGACATGGGGAGACCAAGCGTTGGCGAGCAAGGCCCGTAACTTTATTTTCAACACAGGTTTTAATACCCTAAGTTACACATAGAGGATAATAAGGGATGCAAAGTCAGCAGTCTTTAATCCTTATCAAAAACCAGGGTTTCTTTTCTGCAGATTTATCGTATTAAAATGGTTTAGATGATTTAAATCATCTTCTGGCCAGAAGACCTATTAACATTTTATGACTCTTGACAAAGACTTATCAACCATAAGAGTTATTTTCTCTAAGAGTAATTGTTTAAGGTTTGGCGCCATCTTTCAAAGATAAAATTGCATTCCTATAGGGAGGATATGTAATGGGTTTACAACAAAGAAAAGAATTTATTACCTTAAGGGTCTAAAGTTACTAACTTCAAGGCCAGTACTTATTTTTTCTACATACCAACTATATTAATTAACACACATTCAAGGATACAATTCAGGGGATGTGGAAACTTGGCAAAAAGGATTAGTTCATCAATGAAATCTTTTACTAGTTTTATTCTGACAGTTTCTAACTCTCTGAGAGGCTCTAAGCTATTTGAATATCTTAAACTTCCCGTGCGTCTCGAGGCTGGGAGACTGTACACAATCGTATGCATAGCTGTAGGAGACCGGGTAAACTTGTCAGGCGAGTTAGAAAACCATCTGAGGGGTTTGGATTTAAACACTACTAATTGCCCAGGAACATTATTAGTTGGAGCTGTAAGTTAGCTCTTTGACAGAGAGAGTGAGATGGTGGTAGGGGACATCCCCAGTAATGTCAGAGGTGAGAGAACAAAGCCATAAAAAAGGCAGACTTTGGTTTTTGGGGGTAGATGCTCAAGAATATACGGGGGAACTCCCGGAGACTCGATCCTGCCTTTGCGTATGCCGAGACTCTTTCCTCATGACATTTGTCACGAGTGGAATGTCTCTCGCTGGCTCCCGGCAATCTTCCATTGCACCAAACGCAGTGGAGTCCCGAGAGGCCCCTCCCAACACCACAGTATCAGTGTCTTCTCAGAGGAACCCTGAGCAACTCCCTGAGGTCACCGGCACAAGTTGAGGGAACACAGGGTCTCCTGCCGCAACCCGAGAAAGACCTCAAGAGTCCGTCTTCAACGCGTCTTGAGGCCGGATTCCCCTACCATGACTCGAGAGCAATGACACGCTCCCCCTCGCCATGTGCATGGACACCTGACTTCACTGGCGCCACATGAGAGGCTCCCTGAGCTCCCCGTCATACCTCGTGAGAAACCCCACACTGGCGCCGCAGCTCGGGAAAACCCACAAGACGCCACCGTCATCGCGAGATTGGGGACTTCTTTTCCTGCCTGACCTGGAGAGCAATCCCTGGTCCTTTCTCCAAACTTCACAGGAGGCTTTACTCCCTTTAGGCCACTCAATGGGCTCCAAGAGATACCTGTCGCGACTTGAGAGGAGATCAGAGTACTTTGTTTCCCCTCGAGATGAGGCCTTACCTCGGGTGAGTCTGGAATGCAACCCCGAGATCCCTGTTGCCCCTGGAGAGGAACATTATGTCCTGGACAAAAGCCTAGATGAGGTCTATTTTGCCCTACAGTGACTCGAGAGCAACACCCATCTCTCCCTCGCAATTCGAATGGAAGATTGGTCTTCACTGGGCCAACACAAGAGGAAGTCTGAATTTCCCGTTATAACTCGAGAATCCCGCCGCAACTCTTAAAAACCACGTGGTTCCCCATTCATCACAATATGAGGCCTTTGCCCGCTACAGAGTCTCAAGAGAAGTCCCATGTTTCGTCATAAAGTTTGAAATGCTGCTTGGCACCCTTGATGCGACCCCAAAAGTTCCCCAATATACCGGTCTCACTCCAAGGGAACACCGAAGTTCCTGGCACCACTTCATTTGAGCCCCTTCTCCGCTCCTGATCACGGCAGGAAGGTCGATCCCCCTGCTTTGTCTAGAAGGGGTTCCCGACCTTCATGGCGCACCTCAGGATGAGGCCAGTCTCACGAAGAAATTCGAGAGGTAGCCTCGTGTTGGTGCCACGTGCCGAAAGACCACGATTTCTCGGTCTTGCTCTTGATAAGAACCCGATGCCCAGACACCTCTTCTAAGGCAACCCTGTGGATGAAGGCACTACACGAGGGGGCACTGGCAACCCTGTTCATCGTCCGGAAAATCCCACAGGATCCACATACAGCTCCACAACTGGCCTGTCACCCCTTAAACAATGAGAGAGGCAAGCGGAGTTCCCTTCCTCAGACAAGACGAGGCCTGAGTATCCAATCCCAACTCTGCAGGCACGCTTCGATCTGAGTCAGAAATGGAGAGGAAACCTGAGGTTCCTGCCTCAACCCGAGATGAGGCCCTCTTCCATTAAAACAAACCCAGTGGAGTCCCGAGAGGCCACTCCCATCTCCACAGTATCCCTGACTTCTCATAGGCATTCTGAGAAGCTCCTTGAGGCCACCGGCAAAAGTCGAGGGAAATAAGGGTTTCCTGCCACAATCGAAGAAAGACCTCGAGAGTCCTTCTTCAATGCGTCTTGAGGTCAGATTCCCCTACCATGGCTCGAGAGCAATAACGCGCTCCCCCTCGCCACGCACATGGAGACCTGACTTCCCTGGCGCCACATGAGAGGCTCCCTGAGCTCCCTGTCGTACCTCGTGTGAAACCCCACACTGGCGCCGCAGCTCGAGAAAACCCACAAGATCCCTCCGTCATCGCGAGATGAGGGCCATCTTTTCCTGCATGGCCTGGAGAGCAGTCCCAAGTCCTCTCTCCAAACTTCACAGGAGGCTTGACTCCCTTTAGGCCACAAAGTGGGCTCCAAGAGGTGCCCGTCGCGACTCGAAAGGAGAGCGGAGTCCTTTGCTTCCCTTTGACACGAGGCCTGACTCCCTGGGTGAGTCTGGAATGCAAACCTGAGATACCTGTGGCCCTTGGAGAGGAACATTAGGTCCTGGACACAAGCCTAGATGAGGTCTCCTTTGCCCTGCAGTGACTCGAGCGCAACCCCCAGCTCTCGCTTGCAACTCGAATGGATGATTGGACTTCCCTGGCCCAACACAAGAGGAAGCCTGAATTCCCGTCGTAACTCGAGAATCCCGCCGCAACTCGAGAAAAACCACGTGGCTCCCCCGTCATCGCAAGATGAGGCCCTTGGCCGCTACAACGTATCAAGAGAAGTCCCACGTTCCATCCTGAAGTACAAAACGGTACTTGGCACCCTTGATGCGACCCCCAAAGTTCCCTGACATACCGGTCTCACTCGAGGGAAACACCAAAGTTCACGGCACCACTTCCTGTGAGCCCCTTCACCCCTCCTGATCGCGACAGGAGGGTTGACTCCCATGCTTTGTCTGCAAGGGGTTCCCGACGTTCCCCGCGAACCTCTGGATGAGGCCGGTCTCATGAGGAAATTCGAAAAGTAGCCTCATGGTTGGTGCCACATGCTGAAAGATCCCGAATTCCCGGTCCACTCTAAATAAGAACCTGACGCCCGGACATCTCTTCGAAGGCAACCCTGTGGATGAAGGCACAACACGAAGGGACACTGACATCCCCATGCATCGTCTGGAAAAACCCGCCGATTCCACTCACAGCGCCAAATGTGGACTGTCACCCCGTGAACAACTCGAGAGGCAAGTGAAGTTGCATTCCTTCACACAAGACGAGGCCTTACCCTCCTGGCCCAACTCTTCAGGGACCCTGCGATCGGAGTCAGAAATGGAGAGGAACCCTGAGGTTCCTGCCTCAACTAGAGAAGAGGCCCTCTTCCATTGAACCAAACTCAGTGGTGTCCCGAGAGGCCCCTCCCAACACCACAGTATCCCTGAATTCTCAGAGGCTCCCTGAGAAGCTACCTGAGGTCACTGGCACAAGTCGAGGGAACCCAGAGTTTCCTGAAGTAACCCGAGAAAGACTTGGAGAGTCCTTTTTCAACGTCTCTTGATGCCCGATTCCCCTACCATGACTCCAGAGCAAGGACGCGCTCCCCTTGCCACAAGCAGGAAAACTGACTTCCCTAGTACCACACAAGAGGCTCCCTGAGTACCCCATCGTACCTCGTGAGAAAACACACAGTGGCGCCACAGTTCGAGAAAAACCACAAGATGCCCCCGTCAAGGAGAGATGGGGGCCTTCTTTTCCTGCCTGACCTGGAGAGCAATCCCTGGTCCTCTCTCCAAACTTCACAGGAGGATTGACTCCCTTTAGGCCACTCAGTTGGGTCCAAGAAATACCCGGTGCGACTCGAGAGGAGAGCGGAGTCCTTTGCTTCCCTCGAGACGAGGCCTGACTCCCCGGGTGAGTTTGGAATGCAACCCCGAGATCCCTGTCGCCCCTGGAGTGGAACATTATGTCCTAGACACAAGCCTAGATGAGGTCTATTTTGCCCTACAATGACTCGAGAGCAACCTCCATCTCTCCCTCACAATTTGAATGGAAGATTGGTCTTCCCACGGTCAACACAAGAGGAAGTCTGAATTTCCCATCGTAATTCGAGAATTCAGCCTCAAGTCTTAAAAACCATGTGGTTCCCCCTTCATTGCAATATGAGGCCCTTGCCAGCTAGAGTCTCAAGAGAAGTCCCACGTTCCATCTTAAAGTTCGAAATGCTACTTGGCACCCTTGATGCGACCCCAAAGTTCCCCAACATACCGGTCTCACTCCAGGGGAACACCGAAATTCCCGGCGTCTCCAGGGAAGTCCCATGTTCCGTCCTTAAGTGTGAAACGGTACTTGACACCCTTGATGAGACTGCAAAAGTTCGCTGACACGCTGGGTGCCTCGAGGGGAACACCGAGGGTCCCGGCACCACTTCATCTGAGCCCCTTCTCCCCTCCTGATCGCGACAGGAGAGTCGATTCCCCTGCTTTCTCTGGAAGGGGTTCCCGGCCTTCCTGGTGCACCTCAGGATGAGGCCGGTCTCAGGAGGAAATTCGAGACTAGCCATGTGTGAGGTGCCACGTGCCGAACGACCCCGATTTTCCGGTCCGCTCTTGATAAGAACCCGATGCCCGGACACCTCTTCGAAGGCAACCCTGTGAGTGAAGGCACAACACGAAGGGGCACTGACACCCCCGTGCATCATCCGGAAAAACCCGCAGGGTCTACACACAGCTCGACAAGGGGCCTGAGACTCCCGGAACAACTCGAGAGGCAACCAGAATTCCATTCCTCAGACAAGACGAGGCATGACTCTCCTGTCCCAACACTGCAGGGACCGTGCAGTCGGAGTCAGAATCGGAGAGGAAGCCTGAGGTTCCTGCCTCCCCTCGAGATGAGGCCCTCTTCCATTGCGCCGAACCCAGCAGAGTCCCGAGAGGCCCTGCCAACTCCACAGCATCCCTCACCTCTCAGAGTCACCATGGGAAGTTCCCTATAGTCCCCTGCAGAAGTCGAGGGAAACGAGGGTTTCCCGCCGCAACCCGAGAAAGACCTCGAGAGTCCTTCTTCAACGCGTCTTGAGGCCCTAGTCACTTCCCATGACTCGAGAGTGATGACCAGCTCCCCCTTGCCATGCGCATGGAGACATGAGTTCCCTGGCACCGCACGAGAGGCTCCCTGAGGTCCTCGTCGTGCCTCGTGAGGAAACCCCCATGGGAGCCGCAGCCTGAGGAAACCCATGAGACGCCCCCGTCATCGCTAGATGAGGGCCTTCTTTTCCTGCCTGGCCTGGAGAGCAATCCCGAGTCCTCTCTCCAAACTGAAGAGGAAGCTCGACACCCTTGAGTCCACTCATTGGGCTCCAAGAGATCCGTGTCGCGACTTGAGAGGAAAGCGGAGTCCTCTGCTTCCCCTCGAGGCGAGGCCTGACTCCCTGGGGGAGTCTGGAATGGAAACCCGAGATCCCTGTCTTCCCTTGAGAGGAATATTAGGTCCTGGACGCACGGCTCGATGAGGTCTCTTTGGCCCTGTAGTGACTCGAGCAGAACCCCCAGCTTTCCCTCGCAACTCCAGGGGAAGATTGGGCTTCCCAGGGCCAACCCAAGAGGAAGCCTGAAATCCCCGTCGTTTTCGAGAATCCAGACTCAACTCGAGAAAAACGACGTGGTTCCAACGTCTTCACAGAATGAGGCCCTTGCCCGCTACAGCGTCCCCAGGGAAGTCACATGTTCCGTCCTGAAGTGGGAAACGGTACTTGGCTCCCTTGTTGCGACCCCTAAAGTTCCCTGAAACGCCGGGTTCCCTCGAGTGGAACACCTAGAGTCCCGGCCCCACTTCATCTGAGCCCCATCTCCCCACCTGATCACGACAGGAGAGTCGATTCCCCTTCTTTGTGTGGAAGGTGTTCCCGGCCTTCCCGGCGCACCTCAGGATGATGCTGGTCTCACGAGGAAATTCGAGATGAGCCACGATGGTGCTGCCACATGCCGAACGACCCCGATTTCCTGGTCCGCTCTTGAAATGAACCCGATGCCCGGACACCTCTTTGAAGGCAACCCTGTGGGGGAAGGCACAAAATGAAGGGGCAATGACACCCCTATGCATCTTCTGGAAACACCCGCAGGTTCCACACACAGCTCGACAAGGGGCCTGAAACCCACTGAACGACTCAAGAGGCAAGCAGAGTTTCATTACTCAGACAAGACGAGGCCTGACTCTCCTGTCCCAACCCTGCAGGGACCCTGCGGTCGGAGTCAGAAATGGAGAAGAAGCCTGAGGTTCCTGCCTCCAATCGAGATGAGGCCCTCTTTCATTTCGTCAAACCTAGTCGAGTCCCGAGAGGCCCCTCTAACTCCTCAGTATCCCTCACCTCTCAGAGGCACCTGGGAAGTTCCCTAAGGTCCCCGGTAGAGGTCGAGGGAAATAAGTGTTTCCCGCCCCTACCCAAGAAAGACCTCGAGAGTCCTTCTTTAATGCGTCTTGAGGCCCTAGTCCCTCCCATGACTCCAGAGCAATGACGCGATCTGCCTGGCCACACGCATGGAGGCCTGACATCTCTGGCGCCACACGAGAGGCTCCCTGAGCTCCCCATCATATCTCGTGAGAAATCCCACACTGACGCCGCAGCTCGAGAAAACCCATGAGATGCTCCCGTCATCAAGAGAGGAGGGCCATCTTTAACTGAATGGTATGCAGATCAAGCGTGAACCTTCTGTCCAAGCTACACAGGACGCTTGACTCCCTTTAGGCCACTCATTGGGCTCCAAGAGTTACACGTCGCGACTCGAGAGGATAGTGGAGTCCTTTGCTTCCACTCGAGACGAGGCGTGACCCACCGGGTGAGACTGGAATGCGACCCCGATATCCCTGTTGCCCCTAGAGAGGAACACTACATCCTGGACCCAAGCCTAGATGAGGACTCTTTGCCCTGAAGTGACTCGAGAGCAACCCACAGCTCTCTGTGACAAGTTGAATGGAAGATTGGACTTCCTGGGCCAACACAAGAGGAAGCCTGAATTCCCCGTCGTAACTCGAGAATCCCGCCGCATCTCGAGAAAAACCACGTGTTTCCCTCGTCATCGCAATATGAGGCCCTTGCCCGCTAGAGCATCTCCAGAGAATTCCCACGTTCCGTCTTGAAGTGCGAAACTGTACTTGGCACCCTTGATGCGACCTCAAAAGTGCCGTGACATACCGGTCTCACTCGAGGGGACCACCGAGGTTCCCGGCACCACTTCATCTGAGCCCCTTCTCCCCTTCTGATCGTGACCGGTGGATCGATTCCCCTGCTTTGTCTGCAAGGGGTTCCCTACCTTCCCGGCGAACCTCAGGATGAGGCCGGTCTCCCGAGGAAATTCGAGACGTAGCCTCGTGGGTGGTACCACATGCTGAAAGACCCCAATTTTCTGGTACGCTCTTGAAAAGAACCCGATGCCCGGACACCTCTTTGAAGGCAACCCTTTGGATGAAGGCACAACACGAAGGGGCACTGACACCCCTGTGCATCGTCTGGAAAAACCCGCAGGTTCCACACACACCTCAACACGTGGCCTGTCACTCCGTGAACAACTCGAAAGGCAAGCGGAGATCCATTCCTCCACAGAAGACGAGGCGTGACTCTCTTGTCCATACTCGGCAGGTACTCTGCGACCCGAGTCAGAAATGGAGAGGACCCCTGAGGTTCTTGGCTCCATTCGAGATGAGGCCCTCTTCGATTGCACCAAACCCAGTTGAGTAACGAAAGGCCCCTCCCAAATCCACAGTGTCCTTGACTTCTCAGAGGCACCCTGAGAAGTTGCCTGAGGTCACCGACACAAGTCGAGGGAACCCAGGGTTCCCTGCCGCAACCCGAGAAAGACCTCGAGAGTCCTTCTTCAATGCGTCTTGAGGCCCGATTCGCCTACTATGACTCGAGAGCAATCACGCACTCCCCTTCACCACATGCACGGAGACCTGACGTCCCTAGCACCACACGAGAGGCTCTCTGAGTTCCCCGTCGTACCTCGTGAGAAATCTGATACTGGCGCCGCAGGTGGAGAAAACCCACGAGACGCCTCTGTCATCGCGAGATGAGGGCCTTTTTTCCTGCATGGCCAGGAAAACAATCCCGAGTCATCTCTCCAAACTCCATAGGAGGCTTCACTCCCTTTACGCCACGCAGTGGGCTCAAAGAGATACCCGTCGCGAATCGACAGGAGAGTGGAGTCCTTTTTTTCCCCTCAAGACGAGGCCTGACTCTCCGGGTGAGTCGAGAATGCAACCCTGAGATCCCTGTCGGCCCAGTAGTGGAACACTAGGTCCTGGACACAAGCGTAGATGATGTCTATTTTGCCCTGCAGTGACTGGAGAGCAATCCCCAGTTCTAACTCTCAACTCAAAAGGAATACTGGATTTTCCTGGCGCCACACAAGAGGCTCCCTGAGATCCCCGTGGTACTTCATGAGACACCCCACACTGGCGCCGCAGCTCGAGAAAAACCACGAGACGCCACCGTCATCTCGAAATGAGGGCCTCCTTTTCCTGCATGGCCTGGAGTTCAATCCCGAGTCCTCTCTCCAAACTCCACAGGAGGCTTGACTCCCTTTAGTACACACATTGGGCTCCAAGAGATACCCATCGCGACTCGAGATGAGAGCGGAATTCTTTGCTTACCCTCGAGGTGAGAACTGACTCCCCGGATGAGTCTGGAATGCAAACCCGAGATCCCTGTCGTCCCTGGAGAGCAACATTAGATCCTGGACACAAGCCCAGATTAGGTCTCTTTTGCCCTGCAGTGACTCTAGTGCAATCCTCAGCTCCCCCTCGCAACCCGAATGGAAGATTGGATTTCAAGGCCAACAAGAGGAAGCCTAAATTCCCGGTCATAACTCGAGAATCCCGCCGCAACTCGAGCAAAACCACGTGGTTCTCCCGTCATCGCAAGATGAGGCCCTTGCCCACTACAGCGTTTCAAAAGATGTCCCAGGTTCCGTCTTGAAATGCGAAACGGTACTTGGCACCCTTGATGCGACCCCAAAAGTCCCCCAACACGCCGGTCTCACTCAAGGGGAACACCGAGGTTCCCGGCACCACTTCATTTAAGCCCCTTCTCCCCTCCTGATGGTGACCAGTGGGTCGATTCCCCTGCTTTGTCTGCAAGGGGGCCCGACCTTCCCTGCACAACTCAGGATGAGGCCGGTCTCATGGGGAAATTCGATACGTAGCTTTGTGGGTGGTGCCACTTGCCGAAAGACTCCAATTTCCCGGTCCGCTCTTGATAAGAATCCGATGCTCGGACACCTCTTGGAAGGCAGCCTTGAGTATGAAGGTACAACACGAAGGGGCACTAACACACCTGTGCATCATCCGGAAAAACGGGCAGGTTACATACACAGCTCGACAAGTGGCCTGTCACCTCGAGAACAACTCGAGAGGCAAGAGGAGTCCCATCCTCCAGAAAAGACGAGGCCTGACTCTCCTGTACCAACATGCAGGGACCTTGCGATCTGAGTCAGAAATGGAGAGGAACACTGAGGTTCCTGCTTCAACTCGAGATGAGTCCCTCTTACATTCCACCAAATGCAGAGGAGTCTCGAGAGGACCCTCCAAACTGCACAGTATCCCTGACTTCTCAGAGGCACTCTGAGAAGCTCCCTGAGGTCGCAGGCACAAGTCAAGGGAACCCTGGGTTTTATGCAGTAACCCGAGAAAGACCTCGAGAGTCCTTCTTCAACCCGTCTTGAGGCCCGATTACCCTACCATGACTCGAGAGCAATGACAAACTCCCCCTAGCCATCTCATGGGGAACTGACTTCCCTGGAGCCACACGAGAGGCTCCCTGAGCTCCCTCTCGTACCTCGTCAGAAACCCGGCACTAGCGCGGCAGTCTAGAAAACCCACGAGATGCCGCCGTCATCGCGAGATGAGGGCCTTCTTTTCCTGCATGGCCTGGAGAGGAATCCCGAGTCCTCTATCCAAACAGCACAGGAGGCTTGACTCCCTTTAGGGCACACAGTGGGCTCCAAGAGATACCCATCGCGACTCAAAAGGACAGCGGAGTTCTTTGCTTCCCCTCGAGACGAGGCCTGATTCCCCGGGTGAGTCTGGTATGCAACCCCCAGATCCCTGTCGCCTCTAGGGACGAACATTAAGTCCTGGACACAAGCCTAGATGAGGTCTATTTTGCCCTGCAGTGACTCGTGGACAATCCCCAGCTCTCCCTTGAAACTCGAATGGAAGATAGGACTTCCCTGGGCCAACAAATGAGGAAGACTGTATTCCCCGTCGAAACTCGAGAATCCCGCCACAACTCGAGAAACGCCACGTGGTTCCCCCGTCATCGCAAGATGAGGCCCTTGCCCCCTACAGCGTCTCAAGAGAAGTCCCACGTTCCGTCTTGAAGTGCGAAACGGTATTGGCACCCTTGATGCGACCTCAAAAGTTCCTCGACACACCGGTCTGACTCGAGGAGAACACTGAGGTTCCCGGCACCACTACATCTGGGCCCCTTCTCCCCTCCTGATCGTGACAGGAGGGTTGATTCCCCTGTTTTGTCTTGAAGGGGTTCCCGCCTTTCCCGGTGCATCTCAGGATGAGGCCGGTCTCACGAGGATATTCGAGACATAGCCTCGTGGATGGTGACACATGCCAAAAGACCCCGATTTCCCGGTTCACTCTTGATAAGATCCCAATGCCCGGACACCTCTTTGAAGATAACCCTTTTGATGAAGGCACAACACGAAGGGGCACTGACACCCCCAGGTATCGTCCGGAGAAACCCGCAGGTACCACACACAGCTCGAGAAGTGACCTGTCACCCCGTGAACAGCTGGAGAGGCAAGCAGAGTTCCATTCCTCCACACAAGACGAGGCCTGACTCTCCTGTTCGAACTCTGCAGCGAAACTGCGATCCGAGTCAGATCTGGCCCAGGGGAAGTCAGGAGAGGAAACATGAGTTTCCTGCCTCCACTCGAGATGAGGCCCTCTTCCATTGCACCGAACCCAGTGGAGTCCCGAGAGGCCCCTCCCAACTGCACAGTATCCCTGACTTCTCAGAGGCACCCTTAGACCTTCCTGAGATCACCGGCACAAGTCGAGGGAACCAAGGGTTTCCTGCCCCAACCCGTAAAAGACCTCGAGAGTCCTTCTTCAACGCGTCTTGAGGTGCGATTCCCCTACCATGACTCGAGAGCAATGAGGCGCTCCCCCTAGCCACGCGAATAGAAACCTGACTTCCCTGGCGCCACAGGAGAGGCTCCCTGAGCTCCCCATTATACCTCGTGAGCAACACCACACTGGAGCCGCAGCTCGAGAATACACACGAGACGCCCCAGTCCTCACGAGATGAGGGCCTTCTTTTCCTGTATGGCCTGGAGAGCAATCCTGAGTCCTCTCTCCAAACTCCACAGGAGGCTTGACTCATTTTAGGCCACACAGTGAGCTCCAAGATATACCCGTCGCGACTCGAGAGGAGAGCGGTGTCCTTGGCTTCCCCTCGAGACGAGGCCTGATTCCCAGGGTGAGTCGAGAATGCAATGCCGAGATCGCTGTCGCCGCAGCAGAGGAACATTAGGTCCTGGACACAAGCCTAGATGAGGTCTATTTGGCCCTGCAGTGTCTCGAGAGCAATCCCCAGTTCTAACTCGCAATTCGAATGAAAACTGGACTTCCCTGGGCCAGTTGAAGAGGAAGCCTGAATTCCCCGTCGTAACTCGAGAATCCCGCCACAACTCAAGAAAAACCACGTGGTTCCCCCGTCATCGAAAGATGAGGCCCTTGCCGGCTACAGCGTCTCAAGAGAAGTCCCACGTTCCGTATTGAAGAGCGAAAAGTTACTTGGAACCCTTGATGCGACCCCAAAAGTTCCCCGACATACCAGTCTCACTTGAGGAGAACACCGAGGTTCCCGGCACCACTTCATCTGAGACTCTTCTCCCCTCTTGATCGCGACAGGAGGTTCGATTCCCCTGCTTTGTCTGGAAGGCGTTCCCGACCTTCCTGGCGCACATCAAGATGAGGCCAGTCTCACGAGGAAATTCGAGACATAGCCTCATGGGTGGTGCGACATGACAAAAGACCCCGATTCCCTGGTCCGCTCTTGATAAGAACCCGATGGCAGAACCCAACTCGAAGGCAATCCTGTGGATCAAGGCACAACACGAAGGGGCAGTGACACCGTGGTGCATCGTCCAGAAAAACCCGCAAGTTCCACATACAAATCGACAAGTGGCCTGTCACCCCATGAACAACGCGAGAGTCAAGCGGAGTTCCATTCCTCCACACAAGACGAGGCCTGACTCTCCTGTCCCAACTCTGCAGGGACTCTGGGATCCGAGTCAGATCCGGCGCATTCGAAGCCAGGAGAGGAACCCTGAGGTTCCTGCCTCAACTTGTCATGAGGCCCTCTTCCATTGCACCAAACCCAGTGGAGTTCCGAGAGGCCCCTCCCAACTCCACAGTGACCCTGACTTCTCAGAGGCATGCTGAGAAGCTTCCTGAGGTCACTGGCACAAGTTGATGGAACCCAGGGTTTCCTGCTGCAACCCAAGAAAGGCCTTGAGAGTCCTTCTTTAACACGTCTTCAGGCCCAATTCCCCTACCATGACTCGAGAACAATGACGGGCTCCCTCTCACCACGTGCATAGAGACCTGACTGCCCTGGCACCACGTGAGAGGCTCACTGAGCTCCCAGTCTTACTTCGGGAGAAACCCCACACTAGCGCCACAGCTCGAGAAAACCTACGAGACGCCCCAGTCATTGGGAGATGAGGGCCTTCATTTCATGCATTGCCTGGAGAGCAATCCCGTGTCCTCCCTCCAAACACCAGAGGACGTTTGACTCCCTTTAAGCCACTCAGTGGGCTCCAAGACATACCCGTCCGACTCGAGAGGAGAGCAGAGTCCTTTGCTTCCCCTCGAGACGAGGCCTGACTCCAAGGTGAGTCTGGAATGCAACCCCGAGATTTCTGTCGAGTCTTGAGATGAACATTAGGTCCTGCACACAAGCCTTGGTGGGGTCTCTTTTGCCTTCAGTGACTAGAGCGCACCTCCAGCTCTTCCTCGAATCTCGAATGGAAGATAAGACTTTTGTGGGCCAACACAAGAGGAAGCATGAATTCCCTGTGGTAACTCAAATATCCCACCACAACTCGAGAAAAACCAAGTGGTTCCGCAGTCATTCCAAGATGAGGCCCTTGCCCGCTGGAGCACCCCAAGAGAAGTCCCACGTTCCATTTTGAAGAGTGAAACGGTACTTGGAACGCTTTATGCGACCCCAAAAGTTACCCGACATACCTGTCTCACTTGAGGGAAACACCGAGGTTCCCAGCAGCACTTCATCTGAGCCACTTCTCCCCTCCTGATCGCCACAGGAGGGTCGATTCCTCTGCTTTGTCTGGAAGAGTTTCATGACCTTCGCGGAACACCTCAGGATGAGGCCGGTTTCATGAGGAAATTCGAGACAACCCACGTGGGTGCTGCCAAATGCTGAACGACCCCGATTTCCCAGTCCGCTCTTCATAAGAACCCGATGCCCGGACACCTCTTCGAAGGCAACCCTGTGGATGAAGGCACAAATCGAAGGATCACTGACACCCCCGTGCATCGTCTGGAAAAACCTGCAGATTCCACACACAGTTTGACAAGGGGCCTGAAACCCGATGAACAACTCGAGAGGCAAGCGGAGTTAAATTCCTCAGAAAAGACGTAGCCTGACTCTCCTGTCCCAACTCTGCAGGGACCCTGCGGTCTGAGTCCGAAACAGAGAGGAAGTCTGAGGTTCCTGCCTCCCCTCGAGATGAGGCCCTCTTCCATTGCGACAAACCCAGCGGAGTCCCGAGAGGCCCCGCCAACTCCACAGTATCCATCAACTCTCAGAGACACCCTGGGAAGTTCCCTAAGGTCCCCGGCAGAAGGCGAGGGAAATGACTTTTCCCGACACAACCCGAGAAAGACCTCGATAGTCCCTCTTCAACGCGTCTCGAGGCCCTAGTCCCCTCCCGTGACTCGAGAGCCATGACGCGCTCCCCCTCGCCACGCGCAGGGAGACCTGACTTCCCTGGCGCCGCACGAGAGGCTCCCTGAGATCCTCGTCGTGCCTCGCGAGAAAACCCCCAAGGGCGCCGCAGCTCGAGGAAACCCCTGAGACGCCCCCGTCCTCACGAGGTGAAGGGCCTTCTTTTCCTACATGGCCTGGAGAACAATCCCGAGCCCTCTCTCCAAAATGAAGAGGAGGCTTGACTCCACTGAGGCCACTAGGGGGCTCCAAGAGATCCGCGTCGCGACTCGGGAGGACAGCGGAGTCCTTGGCTTCCCCTCGAGACGAGGCCTGGCACCCCGGGGGATCCTGGAATGCAACCCCGAGATCCCTGCCTTCCCTGGATAGGAACATTAGGTCCTGGACACACGCCTAGATGAGGTCTCTTTGGCCCTGCAGTGACTCAAGGCAGCCCCCAGCTTTCCCTCGCCACTCGAATGGAAGACGGGGCTTCCCAGGGCCAACAGAGGAGGAAGCCTGTAATCCCCGTCGTCACTCGAGAATCCCACCGCAAATCGAGAAAAAACACGTGGTTTCAACGTCTTCGCAAGATGAGGCCCTTGCCCACTACGGCGTCTCAAGGGAAGTCCCATGTTCCGCCCTGAAGTGCGAAACGGTACCTGACACCCTTCGTACGACACCCAAAAGTTCCCTGACACGCCGGGTTCCCTCGAGGGGAACACCGAGAGTCCCGGCACAGCTTCATCTGAGCCCCTTCTCCCCTCCTGATCGCGACAGGAGTGGCGATTCCCCTGCGTGGTCCAGAAGGGGTTCCCGGCCTTCCCGGCGCACCTCAGGATGAGGCCGGTCTCACGGGGAAATTCGAGACGAGCCACGTGGGTGGTGCCACATGCCGAACGCCCCCGATTCCCCGGTCCGCTCTTGAGAAGGACCCGAGGCCTGGACCCCTCTTCGAAGGCAACCCTGTGGGTGAAGGTACCACTCGAAGGGGCACTGACACCCCCGTGAGTCGTCCGGAAAAACCCGCGGTTTCCACACACAGCTCGACGAGGTACGTGAGACACCCTGAGCAATTCGAGAGGCAAGCGGAGTTCCCTTCCTCAGACAAGACGAGGCCTGACTCTCCTGTCCCAACTCTGCAGGGACCCTGTGGTTGGAGTCCGAAAAGGAGAGGAAGCCTAAGTTTCCTGTCTCCCCTCGAGATGAGGCCCTCTTCCATTGCGCCAAGCCCAGCGGAGTCCCGAGAGGCCCTGCCAACTCCACAGCATCCCTCACCTATCAGAGGCACCATGGGAAGTTCCCTCAGGTCCCTGGCAGAAGTCGAGGGAAATGAGGCTTTCCCGCCGCAACCCCAGAAAGACCGCGAGTGTCCTTCTTCAACGCGTCTGGAGGCCCTAGTCCTCTCCCATGACTCGAGAGCCATGACGCGCTCCCCCTCGCCACGCGCACAGAGACCTGACTTCCCTGGCACCGCACGAGAGGCTCCCTGAGATCCTCGTCTTGCCTCGTGAAAAACCCCCAGGGGCGCCGCAGCTCAAGGAAACCCCTGAGAAGCCCCCATCCTCGCGAGGTGAGGGCCTTCTTTTCCTGCCTGACCCAGACCGCAATCCTGAGTCCTCTCTCCAAACTGAAGAGAAGGCCTGACTCCCTTGAGGCCATTCAGTGGGCTCCAGGAGATCTGCGTCGCGACTTGAGAGGAGAGCGGCATCCTTTGCTTGCCCTCGAGGCTAGGCCTGACTCCCCGGGGGAGTCTGGAACGCCACCCTGAGATCCCTGTCTTCCCTTGAGAGGAACGTTAAGTCCCGGACACAGGCCTAGATGAGGTCTCTTTGGCCCTGCAGTGACTCGAGTGCAACCCCAAGCTTTCCCTCGCAACTCGAATGGAAGATTAGGCTTCCCGAGGCCAACACAAGAGGAAGCCTGAAATCCCCGTCGTAACTCGAGAATCCCGCCGCAACTCGAGAAAATCCACATGGTTCCAACGTCTTCGCAAGATGAGGCCCTTGCCCGCTACGGCGTCTCAAGGGAAGTCCCAGGTTCTGTCCTGAAGTGCGAAATGGTACCTGACTCCTTTCATGCAACCCCCAAAAGTCCCCCACACGCCGGTTTCTCTCGAGGGTAACACCGAGGGTTCCGGCCCCACTTCATCTGAGCCCCTTCTCCCCTCCTGATGGCGACAGGAGAGTCGATCCCCATGCGTTGTCTGGAAGGGGTCCCCGGCCTTCCCGGCACACGTCAGGATGAAGCCGGCCTCACTAGGAAATTTGAGACTAGCCCCGTGGGTGGTCCCACATGCCGAAAGACCCCGATTTCCCGGTCCGCTCTTAAAAAGAACCCGAGGCCCAGACACCTCTTCGAAGGCAACCCAGTGGGTGAAGGCACAACACGAAGGGGCACTGTCACCGTCGTGCATTTCCGGAAATACCCGCAGTTTCCACACACAGCTCAACAAGGGGCCTGAGACCCCCTGAGCACCTCGCGAGGCAAGCGGAGTTCCCTTCCTCAGACAAGACGATTCCTGACTCTCCTGTCCCAACTCTGCAGGGACCCTGCGGTCGGAGTCCGAAACGGAGAGGAAGCCTGAGGTTCCTGCCTTCCCTGGAGATGAGGTCCTCTTCCATTGCGCCAAACCCAGCAGAGTCCTGAGAGGCCCCGCCAACTCCACAGCATCCCTCATCTGTCAGAAGCACACTGGGAAGTTCCCTAAGTTCACCGGTAAACTTTTATTGCACAAGGTCCCCATGAAAAGGCCCACGCAGCAGGACAGCCACAGATTCTGTCTGCCATTAAAGGGCAGTAAGGTGCCCTCCCCTCTTCTTTGCTGCCTTGGCGGCCACCAGGGTGCAATTCGCATACCCTTCCCTTTCCCATCCTAGCAGGTGCTCCAGGGCCCGCTGGCCTACAAAGTGTCAGAAGCAGGGCTGGGCCAGCCGGCCAGAATTCAGGGTTCTGTCCCTTGGACTTCCAGCAGACACTAGGCTGCTTGGGAAAACCGCGCAGACTCTGAGGATTTTCAGCAGAGGGGTGGAGTGGTAAAGGCCTTGACCCCAAAGACGAGGCCTTCCTGCGACCGACAGGTTGGGGAGCTCTGAGACTGTGCCAACACAGGGCGGAATACATGGTTCCCTGCTCCACGCAGTCCCCGTTCCCTTACCTGTGTTCCGCACCCCTCCGCTGTGGCCAATGGATGCCGATCCTTGGGGATCCAGGAGTTCACGAAATGGGCATTCCCAGCCGCAATGGCGACCCCCAACAGCACATCTGGAAAGCCCTCCCCCACCCCTGCCAGGAGCCGACCCCTGCTGCGAACGGACCCCCACCCCGCCCCGCGCCGCCAGGTTTCGTCCCGGCCCTGCCGGGCTCCCTGCGGGTTCCCAGCCATATTGGCGACCCCCGGGAGCACAACAGGGACCGACCCCCCCAGCCACAGCGAGCGGAATCACGACCTGTGCAGCCCAGGTTTACCCCACCCTGGCTGCGCTCCCGGCGCGTTTCCAGCCGCAGTGGCCATCTCCGAGAGCACAACTGGGAAGCCGTCCCCTACCCCCGCCAGGAGCCGACACCCGCCCTGCGCCGCCCGGGGCTCCCCACCCCTGCCGTGCTCCAGGGGCGCTGCCCACCTTCACCAGCGGCTCTCGGTGAGCCCCGTCCCCACGCCCGGTTCCAGGAGAGGCTCTCAGACCTCGCTGCTGCCGCCAGGTCAAACATGAGGACAATACATACACCCCACAGAGACAATCCAAGCTGTCTATGATTTAGGGATAAAACGAGGACTACAGAAAGGCAAGATGACCAGACCTAGGAGGGCCATGATATTCTATAGAACCAGACAAAGTTGGTTACCAAGGAAACTTTTTTACTTGGAACCCGGAAAGCTGGTTCTTTGCATATGCAATGACCAACAATTAGCTTGTTACCCAAGCCTGCCTTACTGCCACCTCCATCCCCCCACTCCCCAGAAGACTGGCTCAAAGAAATATTTTAAATCTCAGGCGGAAACCTGGAAGATGTCTTGTCTGTCTGTTTGGATTAAGGTATGTGTCAGTGTGAGCCTTGTGTTTTTTGATAATATTGCTCAAGTTCTGTGTTCTGATTTCAATGGTCTCAAGACAAGGCAGCCCTTCCAAATCAAACTGCTGGAAATACAAGAAAACATTGACCTAAATGAATGTCAGAGTCCCGTGAACTGGGAACTAGTCAATATTAAATATCTAGTATTTTTGGTTTTGCTCCTCCATTATAGACATGTCTAAGAGTCAACAACATTAAACACAACATGTTCATAGTGCCTAGGTTTCTTTTGAGGTAAAAATTGCTCTATTGTTATATGTGTCACAAGCTTGTCAGCAAGAAACTACCTGGAAACGACAACAACAAAAGTAAAAAATGTAAATGTGATATGAGCTTTTAGACAAACTCTTTACAATAATTATACTCTAAAATATCTGCCTCTCATAGTCTTGATTGAAGGCAGAGGAGAAGGGGATGACAAGGGTATGATGGTTGGATGGCATCACTGACTCGATGGACATGAGTTTGAGCAAGCCCCTGGAGCTGGTGACGGACACGGAAGCCTGGCGTCCTTCAGGCCACGGGGTCCCAAAGAGTCAGACACGACTGAGCAACTGAACTGAACTGAACTAACAAACGTTTCTCCAGGTGTTTTGGTTACCCGAGTTTCTATCCTTGTGACGACAGTGTATTGAATAGCTAGGTCATTTCCAAATAAATGAAAGTTCTGAAACATTCACGACTTGAAAGGACCTCCGTTTTACACAGAAACAAAAGAGATTTTTGACTCTCCATGAATAGTGTCTGGCACCATCCTGACATGTTACATGTAAGAAAGCAATTGTTTTGTTTTGTTTTGTTCTGTTCTTGGGGGTGGGGGGAGGGGGGCGGGCTATAGCGAATGCCAATATAAAAGTCAGTTCTTGGTTGCTGAAGGGAAATGTATGACTTGTTATATCAAGAAAGTATGTGGAATGCAATGGCACTTGAGGAAGGAAAACGAAGTAGTTCTGTCTTACAGGTGGCACTTTCAGGATGGGAGAAGCAAAGGAATGGGTACAGAATGGGATAAGGAGGTTGTAGGGAAAGTGGACCCCCAGAAAAGAGTTCTGTGCCTAGCACAAGTTTTCTTGAGATGTCGAACTGCCTTTGCTAATGGATTTTAAGTTTCTTTACCTCTTAAGTGATCTCTTCTAGGTTGACCTAGAACAGAAATCTTTGGTTAGCTTTGGCTAAGTGGAGAAGTAGTGTTTCACGGTGACATATGTGATCCTTCCTGACTGTTTGCAGCCCTTTTGATATCGATGCCTTGCTTCTGCTGCTGCTGCCGCCGCCGCTGCTGCTAAGTCGTTTCAGTCGTGTCCGACTCTGTGCGACCCCATAGACGGCAGCCCACCAGGCCCCGCAGTCCCTGGGGTTCTCTAGGCAAGAACACTGGAGTGGGTTGCCATTTCCTCCTCCCATGCATGAAAGTGAAAAGTGAACGTGAAGTCGCTCAGTGGTGTCCGACTCTTAACCACCCCATGGACTGCAGCCCACCAGGCTCCTCCATCCATGGGATTTTCCACGCAAGAGTACTGGAGTGGGGTGCCATTGCCTTCTCCCATATCTATGCACAAGCCTGCCTAAATAATTGACTTCTAGCTAGCTTTGGGATGCCAATGACCATCCACCCTTACCAGGCAACAGAGAAGAGAAAAACACTTACCACAGGAGGTCCTGGTAAGGAACAAGGAACTAACAAGCTCCCGCCAACCAGGATTCTGCAGAGGTCAACAAGAGGTCAGTAAGAGATGGAAGACTGCAGTCCAGAGGTCCTAGCAACTTCCATCTTGCAGCAGAGACCCAGCATAGTCAAAACGAATTCAATGTTGCAAAAAATAAGTAAACAAACAAAGGACAGAAGTCCTTTGAACACATGACTGAGATTAGGGGTGAGGCAGTACATGTACGGTGCCCGGAAAATCTTAAAGTATGAGAAAGGAAAGAATTTAAAGACAACTATCAAGCTGTCCGAACTGATAAAAACGAAAGATTACACAGTTTTTTCTGTATATATTAGCAGATAATAATCTGAAAAGGAATTAAAAAAAATTCCCTTTCAATAATGTCAACATGAATACAACACTTTGCCATAGATGTAACGAGGATGACAAGACTGGCACACTGGAAATTATACACCCTGGCTGAAAACTATCCTGAATACATGGACAGATATTCCATAACAATGGAAAGACTTAAGATGGCAATACCATGGAATGCATCTTCAATCTGAAATGAAGATTTGATATGATTTGATCGCTCAGAGCTTTTGTGTCATCAATTGTTATTAAAGTATAAATGAGATAGAGAAAGCTGCTGACTTAGACTTGAGGCGGGGTGTACGCCCTGCTGGTCTCTAGCCAGATATTCTACAGGCACTAGCAGTCAGCTAAGGAAAGAAAGGCACTGTCTCAGGGAATGGCACCAGGCCCCTCCCCCACGACATGCCTTGAGGTCACATTGGTAGCAGGTGAGTCATCCTGGGCCAAAAACTGATTGACATGAATCTTGAAGAAAGGCAGTATTCCAGGCAAATATATCATTTCCTTAACATAGATTAGGAGAACAAGGTACGAGGAAAACATACTGTTTTGTTCAAGTCGCTTCTGAGCCTATTGGGGGAACCGACCTGAAGCCAGAGTCCAGCAGATATACATAGGATATTTACATCGCTTAAGACAAACATTTCCTCAGGAACAAATGCATTGCTTAGCTCAAGGTTTGTCTGCGAAATTCTTACACATCAGTAGATGGCTCCGAGCTGGGTTTCTACACACAAGAACATGAATGCAAAGGACAAGCCTGCACAGCCCATCTGCCCCCCTCCCCCACAGCCAGCAGCATTTCCAAGTGACCTCCTAAGGCCTTCCCCAAAATACAGGGGCACCTCTGGGTTTCCTGTTTCAAGCTCTTCGAACACTTTTCTTAAAAAAAAAAAAAATCCTGCACACTTCTTGATAGAATGCCACAGTGCAAGGAAAACAGGCCTTCAATACTTAAACCTCCCTGTGCCAAACACTTGGGGCTTGGTTTTGTTTTGTTTTGTTTTTTAATTACACCACCACATAATTTAAACTTTTTACAATTTCTAATTATTCAGTACCAAAACACCAAACTTTTATTGCACAAGGTCCCCATGAAAAGGCCCACGCAGCTGGACAACCACAGATTCTGCCATGAAAGGGCAGCAAGGTGCCCTCCCCACTTCTTTGCTGCCTGGGCGGCCACCAGGGTTTGAAATCCATGCACCCTACTAACTTTCTAGGGTGCAATTCGTGGACCCTTCCCTTTCTCATCCTAGCAGGTGCTCCAGGGCCCGCTGGCCTACAAAGTGCCAGAAGCAGGGCTGGGCCAGACGGCCAGAGTTCAGGGTTCTGTCCCTTGGACTTCCAGCGGACACTAGGCTGCTTGGGAAAACCGTGCAGACTGAGATTTTTCAGCAAAGGGGTGGAGCGGTAAAGGCCTTGACACCAAGGGCGAGGCCTTTCTGCAACCGCCAGGTTGGGGAGCTCCGAGAATGTGCCAACAGAGGGCGGAATACTTGGTTCCCTGCTCCAAGCAGTCCCAGTTCTCTGACCTGTGGCCCGCAGCCCTCCGCTGCACCCACTAGATGTGGATCCTTGGGGACACATTAGCATAGGAAATGGGCATTCCTAGCCGCAGTGGCGACCCCGGAGAGCACAACTGGGACCGAACCCCCACCCACAGCCATCTAAATCTCGACCCGCGCAGCCCAGGTTTACCCCGCCCCGGGTGCGCTCCAGGCGCGTTTCCAGCCTCAGTGGCCACCACCGAGAGCACAACTGGGAAGCCCTCCCCCACCCACGCCAGGAGCCGAACCCCGCCCCGCGCCACCAGGGTTCACCCCGCCCCTGCCGCACTCCCAGCGCGTTTCCAGCTGCAGTGGGCACCCCCGAGAGCACAACTGTTACCACCCCCCACCCCCTCCCGACCGGAACCCCGACCCGCGCCGCCTGGGATCGCCCCGCCCCTGGCGTGCTCCCGGCGCATTGCCCACTTCCACCAGGGGCTCCCGGTGAGCCCTGTCCCCACGCCCGGTTCCAGGAGAGGCTCTCGGACCTCGCTACTGCCGCCAGGTCAAACACGAGGACAATACATCCACCCCACAGAGACAATCCAAGCTGTCTATGATTTAGGGTTCAAACGAGGACTACAGAAAGGAAAGATGTCCTGACCTAGGAGGGCCATGAGAGTCTATAGATCCAAACAAAATTGGGTACCAAGGAAGCTTTTTTCCTTGGAACCCGGAAAGCTGGTTCTTTGCATATGCAATGACCAACAATTAGCTTGTTACCCAAGCCTGCCTCGCTGCCACCCCCACTCCCCCCCCCCACTTCCCAGGAAAACGGCTCAAAGAAATATTTTAAATCTCAGGCGGAAAACTGGAAGATGTCTTGTCTGTCTGTCTGGATTAAGGTATATGTCAGTGTGAGCCTTGTGTTTTTTGATAATATTGCTCAAGTTCTGAGTTCTGATTTCAATGGTCTCAAGACAAGGCAGCCCTTCCAAATCAAACTGCTGGAAATACAAGAAAACATTGACCTAAATGAATGTCAGAGTCCCGTGAACTGGGAACTAGTCAATATTAAATATCTAGTATTTTTGGTTTTGCTCCTCCACTATAGACATGTCTAAGAGTCAACAACATTAAGCACAACATGTTCATAGTGCCTAGGTTTCTTCTGAGGTAAAAATTGCTCTATTGTTATATGTGTCACAAGCTTGTCAGCAAGAAAGTACCTGGAAACAGCAACAACCAATGTAAAAAATGTAAATGTGATATGAGCTTTTAGATAAACTCTTAACAATAATTATACTCTAAAATATCCGCCTCTCATAGTCTTGATTGAAGGCAGAGGAGAAGGGGATGACAGAGGATAAGATGGTTGGATGGCATCACTGACTCGATGGACATGAGTTTGAGCAAGCCCCTGGAGTTGGTGATGGACACGGAAGCCTGGCGTCCTGCAGGCCACGGGGTCACAAAGAGTCAGACTCGACTGAGCAACTGAACTGAACTGAACTTACAATCGTTCCTCCAGGTGTTTTGGTTACCTGAGTTTCTATCCTGGTGCTAAACTAAGTGACGACAGTGTATTGAATAGCTAGGTCACTTCCAAATAAATGAAACTTCTTAAACATTCACGACTTGAAAGGACCTCCCTTTTACACAGAAACAAAAGAGATTTTTGACTCTGCATGAATAGTGACTGGCACCATCCGAACATATTAAATGTAAGAAAGCAATTTTTTTGTTTTGTTTTGTTTTGTTCTGTTCTTGCAGGAAGCGGGGTGGGCGCTATTATCACTGATAGGTATGCTCACCAATCTATCAAATGCCAATATAAGAGTGAGTTCTTGGTTGCTGAAGGGAAATGTATGACTTGTTATTACAAGAATGTATGGAATGCAATCACACTTTAAGAAGGAAAACGAAGTAGTTCTGTCTTACAGGTGGCATTTTCAGGACGGGAGAAGCAAAGGAATGGGTACAGAATGGGATAAGGAGGTTGTAGGGAAAGTAGGCCCCCAGAAAAGAGTTTTGTGCCTAGCACAAGTTTTCTTGAGATGTTGAACTGCCTTTGCTAATGGAGTTTAAGTTTCTTTACCTCTTAAGTGATCTCTTCTAGGTTGACCTAGAACAGAAATCTTTCGTTAGCTTTGGCTAAGAGGAGAAGTATTGTTTCACGATGACATATGTGATCCTACCTGACTGTTCTCATCCCCTTTGATATCTATGCACTGCTGCTGCTGCTGCTGCAGCTGCTAAGTGGTTCAGTTGAGGCCGACCCTGTGCCACGCCATAGATGGCAGCCCACCAGGCCCCGCAGTCTCTGGGGTTCTCTAGGCAAGAACACTGGAGTGGGTTGCCATTTCCTCCTCCTATGCATGAAAGTGAAAAGTGAAAATGAAGTCACTCAGTGGTGTCCGACTCTTAGCCACCCCATGGACTGCAGCCTACCAGGCTCCTCCATCCTTGGGATTTTCCAGGAGTGGGGTGCCATTGCCTTCTCCCATATCTGTGCACAAGCCTGCCTAAATAATTGACTTCTAGCCAACTTTGGGATGCCCATGACCACCCACCCTTACCAGGCAACAGAGAAGAGAAAAACACTTACCACAGGAGGTTCTGATAAGGAACAAGGAACTAACAAGCTCCCACCTACCAGGAATCTGCAGAGGTCAACAAGAGGTCAGCAAGAGATGAGAGACTGCAGTCCAGAGGTCCTAGCTACTTCCATCTAGCAACAAACACCCAGCATAGTCAAAACGATTTCAATGTTAAAGAATAAATAAATAAAAAAATAAAAGGACAGAAGTTCTTTGAACACATGTCTGAATTTAGGGGTGAGGCATTACATATGTGTCCCAGGATAATCTTAAAGTGTCAGAAAGTAAAGAAATTAAAGACAACTATCAAGCTGTCCAAACTGATAAAAATGAATGATTACACAGTTTTATCTGTATACATTAGCAGATAATAATCTGAAAAGGAATTTTAAAAAATTCCCTTTCAATAATATCAACATGAATAAAACACTTTGCCATGGATGTAACGAGGATGACAAGACTGGCACACTGGAAATTATACACCCTGGCTGAAAACTATCCTGAATACATGGACAGATATTCCATAACGATGGAAAGACTTAAGATGGCAATACCATGGAATGCATCTTCAATCTGAAATGAAGATTTGATATGATTTGATCGCTCAGAGCTTTTGTGCCATCAACTGTTATTAAAGTATGAAAGAGATAGAGAAAGCTGCTGACTTAGACTCGAGGCGGGGTGGGGGGGGGTAGTAAGAGTACCCCCTGCTGGTCTTTAGCCAGATATTCTACAGGCACTAGCAGTCAGCTAAGGAAAGAAAGGAACTGTTTCAGGGAATGGCACCAGGCCCCTCCCCCACGACATGCATTGTGATAATATTGGCAGCAGGTGAGTCATCCCGGGCCAAAACTTGATTGACATGAATCTTGAAGAAAGGCAGTATTGCAGGCAAATATATCATTTCCTTAACATAGATAAGGAGAACAAGCTAGGAGGAAAACATGCTGTTTTGTTCAAATCGCTTCTGAGCCTTTTGGGGGAACCGACCTGAAGCCAGAGTCTAGCGGAAATACATAGGATATTTACATCGTTTAAGACAAACATTTTCTTAGGAAAAAATGCATTGCTTAGCTCAAGGTTTGTCTGCGAAATTCTTACACATCAGGAGATGGCTCCGAGCTGGGTTTCCACACACAAGAACATCCATGCAAAGGACAAGCCTGCACAGCCCATCTGCCCCCCTCCCGCACAGCCAGCAGCATTTCCAAGTGACCTCCTAAGGCCTTCCCCAAAATACAGGGGCACCTCTGGGTTTCCTGTTTCCCTCACTTTGAACACTTTTCTTAAAAAAAAAAAATCCTGCACACTTCTTGATAGAATGCCACAGTGCAAGGAATACAGTCCTTCAATATTTAAACCTCCATTTGCAAAACACTTGGAGCTTGGTTTTGTTTTGTTTTGTTTTTTAATTACACCACCACATAATTTAAAGCTTTTACACGTTCTAATTATTCAGTTCCAAAACACCAAACTTTTATTGCACAGGGTCCTCATGAAAAGGCCCACGCAGCTGGACAACCAAAGATTCTGCCATGAAAGGGCAGCAAGGTGCCCTCCCCCCTTCTTTGCTGCCTGGGCGGCCACCAGGGTTTGAAATCCATGCACCCTACTAAGTTTCTAGGGTGCAATCCATGGACCCTTCCCTTTCCCATCCCAGCAGGTGCTCAAGGGCCCGCTGGCTTACAAAGTGCCAGAAGCAGGGCTGGGCCAGCCGGCCAGAGTTCAGTGTTCTGTCCCTTGGACTTCCAGCGGACACTAGGCTGCTTGGAAAAACCACGCAGACTCTGAGATTTTTCAGCAGAGGGGTGGAGCGGTAAAGGCCTTGACCCCAAAGGCAAGGCCTTTCTGCGACCGCCAGGTTGGGGAGCTCCGAGAATGTGCCAACAGACGGCGGAATACTTGGTTCCCTGCTCCACGCAGTCCCAGTTCCCTTACCTGTGGTCCGCAGCCCTCCGCTGCACCCACGGGATGGCGATCCTTGGGGACCCAGGAGCCGACGAAATGGGTGTTCCCAGCCGCAGTTGCAACCCCCGAGAGCGCAACTGGGAACCCCTCCCCATCCCCCCCGTGAGCCGACCCCGCCCCGCTCCGCCAGGGTTAGCCCCGCCCCTGCCGCGCTCCCTGCGCGTTCCCAGCCGCAGTGGCGACCCCGGGAGCACAACTGGGACCGACCCCCACCCAAAGCCATCTGAATCTCGACCCCCGCAGCCCGGGTTTACCCAGTCCCGGGTGCGCTCCCGGCGAGTTTTCAGCCTCAGTGTCCACCTCTGAGAGCACAACTGGGAAGCCCGCCCCCACCCCCGCCAGAAGCCGACCCCCGCCCCACGCCGCCCGCGTTCGCCCCGCCCCTGCACGGTCCAGGTACCTTCCCAGCTTCTAGCGTTCACGCCCGGGTAGGAGCAGGATGTAGGAGTATGGGAGATGTGTCTGGAGCCTGACAGCCTCAGCTCCGCTCTGGCCTGCCCTTTGGACCTAGGAGCCAGGCCAACTTGCAGAGGGCTTAGGGCCCCATTGTATGCAAACTACCAAGGCCTACCGCAAGGAGAGGTCTGTCCGAGGGAAGGGAAGTGCCCCAGGCTGCGTTCCCAAGCTGTTGCTTGGCAATGCAGACTCAGCGGTAAACGGAGGGAATCAGGCTCTCTGTAGCCGCAGCTTCACACACAGGTGTGTCTCCGTAGGAATCAAGAAAGATCCTGACAGGGTGAGGTTCATTAGAGCTATACTAAAGAGCAAAGGCTTGTCCATGTGGTCTTGCCTTCCCCTGTGCCTTTGGGTCTCCAGGCTCGGCCCCAGCTCCGTGGAAACAACCCCTGAGAAAATATCTTCAAGATCCACTTTTCCCAGTGTATGGGAACCGGGGTTCGTAGGAGGAGAGAAAAGCACGCCTCCATCGGGAACAAAAATGCAGCCCACCTGCCTGTGTTTTGAAGCCTCTATTTGGAAGGAATGGGTTAGCTTCTCCTAAAGGAGACCTCCAGATCTGCTCAGAAGTCGGTAATTCCAGAGGCAGGGTACTGGTTCCTGACTGCCCTTTGCTAGCCTTGCAAAGATATTCCTAGATTCTAGAGTTATTTTCCATGAAGGAGCAGGCTTCGGGAATGTGTCAGACGGGACTGGTTCCTTATTGACCTCAGCTCAGCTATTGCCTTTCCATTCAAACTAGGACAAGGCCCTAGTTCATGAAGGGTAAGGGTCTTCTTCTTTGCAAACTGCCAAGGGCTACAGCAATGAGACCTCTGTCAAGGTGAGGGAAGCCTAAGAGGATGGATTCTCAAGCAGGTGCTTTGCCACAAAGCATCAGCACCCCACGGAGAGAATCAAGCTCCCTGTTCCCCAATGTTGGGAGTGTAGCTTCACACACAGAGTTGTCTCTATAGGAGCCAAGAATATTCCTGAGAGATTAGGTTCACTAAACCTCTCCTACAGAGCATAGACCTGTCCATGTGGTTTTGCCTTCCCCTGTGAGTTGGGTCCTCGAGGTCCGCCACACCTCCGGGGAAACTGTCCCTGAGAAAAGATCTCCAGGAACCGCTTCACCGAGGCTGGGAAATGCTGTTCACAGGAAGTAAGGCAAGCGAATCTCCTGCAGAGTAAAAGAGGCCTTACAGTCCCTGGAGGAGCAGGCTGCCAGAGTGTGTGAAACCTGACTGTTGCCTTACTGGCCTCAGCTCCGCCATTGCCTGTTCATCCGAGCTAGCACCCAGGCCTACTTGGAAAAGTGTTTGGGTGCAGATTTCTACAAAGTGCCAAGGGCTACAGCAGTGAGAATTCTCTCAGTGGTAAGGGAGAGCATTTTATGGATTCTCAAGCTGTTTTCTGAATGACAGCGTCAAAATGAACAGAGAGAATCAGGCTCTCTGTGCCCCTATGTTAGGTATGCAGCTTCACACACAGAGGTGTCTCTATAGGAGCCAAGAATGCTCCTGAGAGATGAGATTCACTAGAGGTCTGCTACAGAGCATAGACCTGTCCATGTGGTCTTGCCTTCCCCTGTGCCTTTGGGCCCCGGGCTCGGCCCCAGCTCCGTGGAAAGAACCCCTGAGAAAAGATCTTCAAGATCCGCTTTTCCCAGAGGCTGGGAACTGGAGTTCATAGGAGGCGGGAAAAGCAGGCCTCCTTCAGAGAGCAAGAGGCTGCCAAGCGGCCTGCGTTTGGAAGCCTCTATTTGGAAGAATGGGTTAGCTTCCCCTAAGGGAGACCTCCAGATCTGTTCAGAAGTCGGTAATTCCAGAGGCAGTGTGCAGGGTCCTGACTGCCCTTTGCCAGCCTTGCAAAGACATTCCTAGATTCTACAGTTATCTTCCTGAAGAAGCAGGCTTTGGGAATATGTCAGACTTGACTGGCGCCTTATTGGCCTCAGCTCAGCTATTGCCTTTCCATTCAAAGTAGGACAAGGCCCTACTTTATGAAGGGTAAGGGTCTTCTTCTTTCCAAACTGCCGAGGGCTACAGCAATGAGACCTCCGTAAATGCGAGGGAAGCATAAGCGGATGGATTATCAGGAAGGTTCTTTGCCACCAAGCATCAGCACCCCACGGAGAGAATCAGGCTCCCTTTGCCCCTATGTGGGGTGTGTAGATTCACACACAGTGGTGTCTCTACAGGAGCCAAGAATGTTCCTGAGAGATGAGGCTCACAAGAGCTCTCCTATAGAGTGCTCACCTGTACATGTGGTTTCGCCTTCCCCTGTGAGTTGGGTGCCCGAGGTCCACCCCAGCTCCGAGAAAACAGCCTCTGAGAAAAGATCTCCAGGAACCGCTTTTCGCCCAGGCTGGGAAAAGCTGTTCACAGGAAGTAAGGCAAGTGAGCCTCCTGCAGAGAAAAAGAAGCCTTACTGTCCCTGGAGGAGCAGGCTGCCAGAGTGTGTGAAAACTGACTGGTGCCATACTGGTCTTAGCTCCGCCATTGCTTGTTCCTCCGAACTGGGACTCAGGCCTACTTGGAGAAGGGTTTAGCTGCAGATTTCTACAAACTGCCAAGGGCTACTGCAATGAGAACTCTCTCAGAGGTAAGGGCGAGAATTGTATGGATTCTCAAGCTGTTTTCTGAACGACAGCATTAAACCTGCACAGAGAGAATCAGGCTCTCTGCCGCCATGTTGGGTACGCAGTTTCACACACAGAGGTGTCCGCATAGGAGCCAAGAACGTTCGTCAAAGACTGAGGTTCACTAGAGCTCTCTTAGAGAGCAAAGACTTGTTCATGTGGTTTTGCCTTCCCCTGTATGTGTGGGTCTCTGGGCACAACCCCAGCTCCGTGGAAACAACACCTGAGCAAAGATCTCCAAGATCTGCTTTTCCCCCATGCTGGGAACCAGGGATCATAGGAGGCAGGAAAAGCAAGCCTCCTTCAGGCAAGAAGAGGCAGCCAACTAGCTTGTGTTTGGAAGCCTCTATTTGCAAGGAATGGGTTAGCTTCTCCAGAAGGAGACCTCCAGATCTGCTCAGAAGATAGAAATTCCAGAGGCAGGGTCGAGGTTCCTGACTGCCCTTTGCCAGCCTTGCAAAGACATTCCTAGATTCTAGCAATATTTTCCATGAAGGAGCAGGCATCGGGAATATGTCAGAGTTGACGGGTGCCTTACTGGCCTCAGCTCAGCTATTGCCTTTCCTTTCAAACTAGGATCAGGGCCTACTTGGTGAAGGGTAAGTGTCTACCTCTTTCCCAACTGCCAAGAGACACAGCAATGAGACCTCTGTCAAGGCGAGGGAAGCGTAAGCGGATGGATTCTCAAACAGGTGCTTTGCCACAAAGCATCAGCACCCCACGGAGAGAATCAGGCTCCCTGTGCCCCTATGTTCGGTGTGTAGCTTTACACACAGAGGTGTCTCTGTACGAGCCAAGAATGTTCCTAAGAGATGAGACACACTAACGTCTCCTACAGAGCATAGACGTGTCCATGTGGTTTTTCCTTCCCCTGTGAGATGGGTCCCTGAGGTCCACCCCAGCTCTGGGGATAGAGCCCCTGAGAAAAGATCTCCAGGAACCGCTTTTTGCCCAGGCTGGGAAACGCAGTTCACAGGAGGCAAGGCAAGCGAGCCTCCCGCAGGGAAAAATAGGCCTTACTGTCCCTGGAGGAGCAGGCTGCCAGAGTGTGTGACACCTGACTGGTGCCTTACTGACCTCAGCTCCGCCATTGCATGGCCATGCAAACCAGGACCCAGGCCTACTTGGAGAAGGGTTTGGGTGCGGATTTGTAAAAACTGCCAAAGGCTACAGCAATGAGAAGTCTCTCAGAGGTAAGGGAGAGCATTCTATGGATTCTCAAGCTGTTGTTTGAATGACAGCTTCAAAGCTGCAAAGAGAGAATCAGGCCCTGTGTGCCCCCTTGTTGGGTACACAGCTTCACACACAGGGGTGTCTCCATAGGAGTCAAGAACGTTCCTGACACAGTAAGTTTCACTTAGAGGTCTCCTGGAGAGCAAAGACTTGTCCATGTGGTTTTCCTTCCCCTGTGCGATTGGGTCTCTGGTCTCGGCCCCAGCTCCATGGAAACAACCCCTGAGAAAATATCTTCAAGATCCGCTTTTCCCAGAGGCTGGGAACAGGGCTTCATAGGATGCGAGAAAAGCAGGCCTCCTTCGGGCGCGAAAAGGCAGCCAACTGGCCTGTTTGGAAGCCTCTATTTGGAAAGAATGGGTTAGCTTCTCCTAAAGGAGACCTCCAGATCTGCTCAGAAGTCGGTAATTCCAGAGGCAGGGTGCTGGTTCCTGACTGCCCTTTGCCAGCCTTGCAAAGACATTCCCAGATTCTAGAGTTATTTTCCATGAAGGTGAAGGCTACGGGAGTATGTCAGACTTGGCAGGCACCTTATTGGCCTCAGCTCAGCTATTACCTTTCCATTCAAACTAGGACAAAGGCCTACTTTATGAAGGGTAAGGGTCTTCTTTCCAAACTGCCAAGGGCTACAGCAATGGGACCTCTGTCAAGGCGAGGGAAGCCTAAGTGTATGGATCATCAAGCAGGTGCTTTGCCACAAAGCATCAGCACCCCACGGGGAGAATCAGGCTCCATTTGCCCCTATGTTGGGTGTGTAGCTTCACATACAGAGGTGTCTCTATAGGAGGCCAGAATGTTCCTGAGAGATGAGGTTCACTAGAGCTCTCCTACAGAGCATAGACCTGTCCATGTGCTTTTGCCTTCCCCTGTGAGTTGGGTCCTCGAGGTCCTCCCCAGCTCCGGGGAAGGAGCCCCTGAGAAAAGATCTCCAGGGACCTCTTTTCCCCCAGGCTGGGAAATGCAGCTCACAGGAGGGAAGTCAAGTGAGCCTCCTGCAGGGAAAAAGAGGGCTTACTGTCCCTGGACGATCAGGCTGCAGAGTGTGTGAGACCTGACTGGTGCCTTACTGGCCTCAGCTCCGCCATTGCATGTTCCTCCGAACTAGGACCCAGGACTACTTGGAGAAGGGTTTGGGTGCGGATTTCTAAAAACTGCCAAGGGCTACAGCAATGAGAACTCTGTCACGGGTAAGGAAGAGCATTGTATGGATTTTCAAGGTGTTTTTTGAACGACATCTTTAAAGCTACACAGAGAGAATCAGGCTCTCTGTGCCCCCATGTTGGGTACGCAGCTTCGCACACAGGGGTGTCTCCATATGAATCAAGAATGTTCGTGACAGAGTGAAGTTCACTAGAGCTCTCCTAGAGAGCAAAGACTTGTACATGTGGTTTTTCTTCCCCTGTTAGTTTGGGTCTCCAGGCTTAGCCCCAGCTCCGTGGAAACAACCCCTGAGAAAAGATCTTCAAGATCCGCTTTTCCCAGAGCCTCGGAAGCTGGGTTCATAGGAGGCAGGAAAAGCAAGCCTCCTTCGGGCACGAAGAGGCAGCCGACCGGCCTGTTTTTGGAAGTCTCAATATGGAAGGAATGAGTTAGATTCTCCTAAAGGAGACCTCCAGATCTGCTCAGAAATCGGTAATTCCAGAGGCAGGGTGAAGGCTCCTGACTGCCCTTTGCCAGCCTTGCAGAGACATTCCTAGATTCCAGCGTTATTTTCCATGAAGGAGCAGGCTTCGGGAATATGTCAGACTTGACTGGCGCCTTATTGGCCTCAGCTCAGCTCTTGCCTTTCCTTTCAAACTAGGACAAGGGCCCACTTTATGAAAGGTAAGGGTCCTCTTCTTTCCAAACTGCCAAGGGCTACAGCAATGAGACCTCTGTCAAGGCGAGGGAAGCGTAAGCTGATGGATTCTCAAGCAGGTGCTTTGCCACAAAGCATCAGCACCCCACGGAAAGAATCTGGCTCCCTTTGCCCCTATGTTGCGTGTGTAGCTACACACACAGAGGTGTCTCGATAGGAGCCAAGAATGTTCCTGAGAGAGGAGGTTCACTGTTGGGGGCCAGAGTGAGGCACTCCGCCCATGGCAAAGGTCATGAGGAAGGAGGCTCGACATACGCAAAGGCGGGATCGAGCCTCAGGAGTCCCCCTGGAAATCCTCGAGCATCTACCCCCATCACCAGAGCCTGCCTACCTTACTATTTTGCGCTCTCACCTACACCTCTGACTTTATGGGGGGCTGTCCCCCACCACCTCTTTCGGAGAAGGAGTTAACCTAGAGCTCCAGTTGATAAAAACCCCTGGGTGTGACAAGAGTGTTTTAACCTACAAACTCCTCTGAAGGTTCTCTAGCCTGCCTGACAGGCTTGTCCGGCCACATGTGATTGCTCACAGCCTCCCAACCATGAGAGGCACGAGATGCTTTAAACCTTCTAAAAACAGGTTCCTTAGAAAAGTTAGAAAATTATTAGTATAAGTATAATGGGCTGATTAGAAATCATATTGGTGAAGGGTTTTTCATTTGTTGAGCTGATGTTTACTGCTAAGTCTCCACATCCCCTGCCCTTATACACATTAATGAATATATAGAAGAAAAAAGTATTAACCTTTGATATAAATCACGTTAGACCTTAGGCTAAGTAAATTCTTTCCTTAACTAAAACCCACTACACCCTCACCCTATAGGAATGTAACTTTATTTGGGTGGCGTCTGTTTTAAGAATAATCACCCCTGGAGAAATAAGTGTCCTGGTTGACTGACCGCTGTCACAAGGAGAGGGTCGTAAATTGTCAGCAGGCCCCCCGGCCAGAAGATGATGTAACACCCCTAAGACCTCTGTATACTTTTGTATGAAGCACCTGACTTTGATAAAAGTCAGGACTGCTGACCCCACGTGACTTTGGCATAACATCTCAGTGTATAAAAGTAGACCATGGAAAATAAAGAATTGGGATCAGTTTCTCGAAATACTGGTCTCCCCATGTCTCTCTCTCTCTCTCACTCTGGTTGAGTCTCCATCTGGAGCGCGGAACCCACCAAGCTTACTAATTTTGCCTGGGCTTCTAAGATCCGACCGGGGAGGCCTCAGTGTCTCCTCTCCTTCGGGAGAACGGAAGGACGCCTGCGGCCTACGTAAGTGGTGCAAGCTTCTTGTCTTGAAGTTTTATTGGTCCCCCGCGTAAACCAAGCTACTCAGCCTCTTTTCTCCACTGAATTTTCCTACTGAGCTATCCTCATTTTATTACTCTTTATATCCTTAATTAACGTTTAATTAAGCAGTTGTTCCCTGACCCTCGCCTACGCCATCTCTGCTTCGAATACCCTGGATCAGCTGGGGCTGGACCCCGGCAGTTCACTAGAGATCTCCTACAGAGCATAGACCTGTCCATTTGGTTTTGCCTTCCCCTGTGAGTTGGGTCCCCGAGGTCCGCCCCAACTCCGGGGAAACAGCCCCTGAGAAAAGATCTCCAGGAACTGCTTTCTGCCCAGGCTGGGAAACGCTGTTCACAGGAAGTAAGGCAAGCGAGCCTCCTGAAGGGAAATAGAGGCCTTACTGTCCCTGGAGGAGCAGGCTGCCAGAGTGTGTGACACCTGACTGGTGCCTTACTGGCCTCAGCTCCGCTATTGCATGTTCATCTGAACTTGAACCCAGGCCTACTTGGAGAAGTGTTTGTGTGCCGATTTCCAGAAACTGCGAAGGGCTACAGCAATGATAACTCTCTCAGTGGTAAGGGAGAGCATTGTGTGGATTCTCAATTTGTTGTTTGAACGACAGCGTCAAAGCTGCACAGAGAGAATCAGGTCTCTGTGTCTCTATGTTGGCTATGCAGCTTCCCACACAGAGATGTCCCCGTTGGAGCCAAGAACATTCCCCATAGAGTGAGGTTCACTAGAGCACTCCTAGAGAGCAAAGACTTATCCATGCGGTTTTCCCTTCCCCTGTGCGTGTGGGTCCCGGGATCGGCCCCTGCTCCGTGGAAACAGCCTCTGAGAAAAGATCTCCAAGAACCTCTTATCCCCCAGGCTGGGAAGCGGAGTTCGCAGGAGGTGGGATAAGCAAGCTTCCTTCGGCAAGAAGAGACAGCCAACCGGCCTGTGTTTGGAAGCCTATATTTGCAAGGAATGGGTTAGTTTCTCCTGACCGAGACCTCCGGATGTGCTGAGAAGATAGAAATTCCAGAGGCAGGGTCGGGGTTCCTGACTGCCCTTTGCCAGCCTTGCAAAGACATTCCCAGATTCTAACGTTATTTTCCATGAAGGAGCAGGCATCGGGAATATGTCAGACTTGACTGGCGCCTTACTGGCCTCAGCTCAGCTACTGCCTTTCCATTCAAACAAGGACAAGGGCCTACTTGGTGAAGGGTAAGGGTCTGCTTCTTTCCAAACTGCCAAGGACTACAGCAATGAGACCTCTGTCAAGGTGAGGGAAGCCTATGCGGATGGATTCTTAGCAGGTGCTTTGCCACAAAGCATCAGCACCCACGGAGAGAATCAGACTCCCTTTGCCACTATGTTGGGTGTGTAGCTTCATGCACAGAGGTGTCTCTGTAGAAGCCAAGAATGTTCCTGAGAGATGAGGTTCACTAGAGCTCTCCTACAGAGCATAGACCTGTCCATGTGGTTTTGTCTTCCCCTGTGAGTTGGGCCCCCGAGGTCCGACCCAGCTCCAGGGAAACAGCCCCTGAGAAAAAATCTCCAGGAACAGCTTTGCGCCCAGGCTGGGAAATGCAGTTCACAGGAGGCAAGGCAAGCGAGCCTCCTGCAGGGAAAAAGAGGCCTTACTGCTCCTGGACGATCAGGCTGCAAGAGTGTGTGAGACCTCACTTGTGCCTTACTGGCCTCAGCTCCGCCGTTGCCTGTTGTTCCGAGCTAGGACCCAGGCCTACTTGGAGAAGGGTTAGGGTGCGGATTTCTACAAACTGTCAAGGACTACAGCAATGAGAATTCTCTTAGCAGTAAGGGAGAGCATTGTATGGATTCTCAAGCTGTTGTTTGAATGACAGCTTCAAAGCTACACAGAGAGAATCAGGCTCTCTGTTCCCCTATTTTGGCTGTGCAGCTTCCCACACAGAATTTGATTCTGTTGGAGCCGGAAATATTCCTGAAAGACTTAGGCTCACCAAAGCTGTCCTCCAGAGCAAAGACATTGGATGTGGTTTTGCCTTCCCTTGCCAGTATGGGTCCCCTAGCTTGGCCCCAGCTCCGGGGATACAGCCTCTGAAAAAAATCTTCCAAGAAGCGATTTTTCCTCCAGGCTGTTAAGCGGAACTCGCAGTTTGCAAGTTAAGGAAGCCTGCTTCGTGGAAGAGCAAGCAGCCAACTGGCCCTGTGTTAGGAAGCCTGTATTTGAAAGGAATGGGTTAGCTTCTACAGCGGGAGAACCTCAGATCTGCTCAGGGGGCTGAAATACTAGAGTCAGGGTCGAGGTTCTCCCTTGTCCTTTGCGCACCTTGCAAAGACATTCCTAGCTTCTAGCGTTAGTGTCCCTGTAGTAGCAGGAGCGTGTGATAAATGACTGCCGCGTTCCTGTCCTCAGCTCCGCTATTGACTTTCTATTCGAACTAGAACCCAGGCCTACTTTGAGAGGGGTTAGGGTCCAGTGTTTCCAAACTGCCAAGGGCTACGGCAATGCGAGCTCTGTCAGAGGTAAGAAAAGAGCAATTGGTTGGATTCTTCAGCTGCTGCGTGGCTGCACAGCTTCCGCGCTGCATGGAGAGCATGAGGCTCCTTGTGGCCCTATTTTGGGTACGCAGCAACATGCACACAGAATGTCTGTGTTCACTTATGTACAGGCTTATGTACACTAGAGCTCTCCTACAGAGCAAAGACCACTCAGTGGGCTCCAAGAGATACCTGTCGCAGCTCGAGAAGAGAGTGGAGTCCTTTGCTTCCCCTCGAGATGAGGCCTGACTCCCCAGGTGAGTATGGAATGCAACCCCAAATCCCTGTCGCCTATGGAGAGGAACATTAAGTCCTGGATACAAGCCTAGATGAGGTCTAGTTTGCCCTTCAGTGAATGGAGCCCAATCCACAGCTCTCCCTGGCAACTCGAATGGAAGATTAGACTTCCTGGGCCAACACAAGAGGAAGCCTGAATTCCCTGTCGTAACTCGAGAATCCCACCGAAACTCGAGAAAATCCACGTGCTTCCCTCGTCATCGCAAGATGAGGCCCTTTGTCCGCTACAGCATCTCAAGAGAAGTCCCACGTTCCATCCTGAAGTGCGAAACGGTACTTGGCACCCTTGATGCGACCCCAAAAGTTCCGCGACATACCAGACTCACTCAAGGGGAACACCGAGGTTCCCAGCACCACTTCATCTGACCCCTTCTCCTCTCCTGATTGCGACAGGAGGGTCGACTCCCCTTCTCTGTCTGCAAGGGGTTCCCGACCTTCCGGGCGCACCTCAGGATGAGGCCGGTCTCATGAGGAAGTTCGAGACCTAGCCTCGTGGGTGGTGCCACATGCCGAAAGACCCCAATTTCACGGTCCACTCTTGAAAAGAACCCGATGCCAGCACACCTCTTTGAAGGAAAATCTGTGGATGAAGGCACAACACGAAGGGGCACTGACACCCGCGTGCATCGTCCAGAAAAACCCGCAGGTCCCACAGACATTTCGACAAGTGGCCTGTCACCCTGTAAACAACTCGAAAGGCAAACGAAGGTCCATTCCTCAACAGAAGACTAGGTGTGACTCTCTTGTCCCTACTCTGCAGGGACCATGGGATCCGAGTCAGAAACGGAGAGGAAGCCTGAGGTTCCTGCATCCACTCGAGATGAGGCCCTCTTTCATTGCACCACACCCAGTGGAGTCCCGAGAGGCCCCTACCAACTCCACAGTATCCCTGAGTTCTCAGAGGCACAATGAGAAGCTCCCTGAGGTCACAGGCACAAGTCGAGGGAACCCTGGGTTTTCTGCCATGACTGGAGAAAGACCTCGAGAGTGCTTCAAAATGTGTTGAGTCGCGATTCCCCTACCATGACTCGAGAGCCATGACACGGGACCCCTCTTCACGCGCATGGAGACCTGACTAACCTGGCACTGCACGAGAGGCTCCCTGAGATCCTCATCGTACCTCGTGAGGAAACCCACACTGCCGCGGCAGCTCGAGGAAACACATAAGACACCCCGGTCATCGCGAGATGAGGGCCTTATATTCCTGCATGGCCTGGAGACCAATCACGAGTCCTCTCTCCAAACTGAAGAGCAGGCTGGACTCCATTGAGGCCGTACAGGGGGCTCCAACAGATCCTTGTCGCGACTCGAGAGGAGAGCGGAGTCCTTGGCTTCACCTCGAGACGAGGTCTGACTCCACGGGGGAGCCTGGAATGCAACCCCGAGATGCCTGCTTTCCCTGGAGAGGAAAAGTAGGTCCTGGACACACGCCTAGGTGAGGTCTCTTCGGCTCTGCAGTGACTCGAGCGCAACCCCCAGATTTCCCTTGCAACTCGAGGCGAAGATTGGGCTTCCCAGGGCCAACCCAAGAGGAAGGCTGAGATCCCCATTGTAACTCGAGAATCCCGCCGCAACTCGAGAAAAACCACGTGGTTCTCAACTCTTGGCAAGATGAGACCCTTGCCCGTGACGGCGTCCCAAGGGAAGTCCCCTCTTCCGCCCTGAAGGGCGGAAAGGATTCTGCCAGCCTTCATGCGACCCCCAAAAGTTCCCCGACACGCCGGGTTCCCTCGAGGGGAACACCGAGTGTCCCGCAACCGCTTCCTCTGAGCCCCTTCTCCCCTCCAGATCGCGACAGGAGAGTCGATTCCCCTGCGTGGTCTGGAAGGGGTTCCAGGCCTTCCCAGGGCACCTAAGGATGAGGCCGGTCTCACGAGGAAATTCGAGACGAGCCACGTGGGTGGGGCCACATGCCGAACGACCGCGATTCCCCGGACCGCTCTTGAGAAGGACCCGCGGCCCGGACCCCTCTTCGAAGGCAACCCTGTGGGTGAAGGCACAACACGAAGGGGCACTGCCACCCCCGTGCATCGTCCGCAAAGACCCGCGGGTTCCACACACAGCTCGACGAGGGGCCTGAGACCCCCTGAGCAACTCGAGAGGCCAGCGGGGTTCCCTTCCTCAGACAAGACGAGGCCTGACTCTCCTGTCCCAACTCTGCAGGGACCCTGCGGTCGGAGTCCGAAACGGAGAGGAAGCCTGAGGTTCCTGCCTCCCCTCGAGGTGAGGCCCTCTTCCGTTGGGCCAGACCCAGCGGAGTCCCGAGGGGCCCCGCCACCTCCACAGGATCCCTTGCCTCTCAGAGGCACCCTGGGAAGTTCCCTAAGGTCCCTGACAGAAGGCGAGAGAAACGAGGTTTTCCCGCCGCCGCCCGAGAAAGACCTCGAGAGTCCTTCTTCAACGCGTCTCGAGGCCCTAGACCCCTCCCGTGACTCGAGAGCCATGACGCGCTCCCCATCGCCAGGCGCATGGAGACCTGACTTCCCTGGCGCCGCACGAGAGGTTCCCTGAAATCCTCGTCGTGCCTCGGGAGAAAATCCAAACGGGCGCCGCAGCTCGAGGAAACCCCTGAGACGCCCCCGTCCTCGCGAGCTGAGGGCCTTCTTTTCCTGCATGGCCTGTAGAGCAATCCCGGGTCCTCTCTCCAAACGGAAGAGGAGGCTGGACTCCCTTGAGGCCGCTCAGAGGGCTCCAAGCGACCCGCGTCGCGACTCGAGAGGAGAGCGGAGTCCTTGGCTATCCCCCGAGACGAGGCCTGACTCCCCGGGGGAGCCTGGAATGCAACCCCGAGATCCCTGCCTTCCCTTGAGGAAAATTAGGTCCCGGACACACGCCTAGGTGAGGTCTCTTCGGCCCTGCAGTGACTCGAGCGCAACGCCCAGCTTTCCCTCACAACCCGAGGGGAAGATTGGGCTTCCCAGGGCCAACCCAAGGGGAAGGCTGAGATCCCCGTCGTAACTCGAGAATCCCGCCGCAACTCGAGAAAAATCACGTGGTTCCCACCTCTTGGCAAGATGAGGCCCTTGCCCGCGACGGCGTCTCAGAGGAACTCCCCTGTTCCGCCCTGAAGGGCGAAACGGTCCCTGACAGCCTTCCTGCGACCCCCAAAAGTCCCCCGACACGCCAGGTTCCCTCGAGGGGAACACCGAGGGTCCCGGCACCGCTTCCTCTGAGCCCGTTCTCCCCTCCTGATCGCGACAGGAGAGGCGATTCCCCTGCGTGGTCTGGAAGGTGTTCCCGGCCTTCCCGGCGCACCTCAGGATGAGGCCGGTCTCACGAGGAAATTCGAGACGAGCCACGTGGGTGGGGCCACATGCCGAACGCCCTCGATTCCCCAGTCCGCTCTTGAGAAGGACCCGAGGCCCGGACCCCTCTTCGAAGGCAACCCTGTGGGTGAAGGCACAACACGAAGGGGCACTGCCACCCCCGTGCATCGTCCGCAAAGACCCGCGGGTTCCACACACAGCTCGACGAGGGGCCTGAGACCCCCTGAGCAACTCGAGAGGCCAGCGGGGTTCCCTTCCTCAGACAAGACGAGGCCTGACTCTCCTGTCCCAACTCTGCAGGGACCCTGCGGTCGGAGTCCGAAACGGAGAGGAAGCCTGAGGTTCCTGCCTCCCCTCGAGGTGAGGCCCTCTTCCGTTGCGCCAGACCCAGCGGAGTCCCGAGGGGCCCCGCCACCTCCACAGGATCCCTCGCCTCTCAGAGGCACCCTGGCAAGTTCCCTAAGGTCCCCGGCAGAAGGCGAGGGAAACGAGGGTTTCCCGCCGCCCCCGAGAAAGACCTCGAGAGTCCTTCTTCAACGCGTCTCGAGGCCCTAGTCCCCTCCCGTGACTCGAGAGCCAGGACGCGCTCCCCCTCGCCACGCGCATGGAGACCGACTTCCCTGGCGCCGCACGAGAGGCTCCCTGAGATCCTCGTCGTGCCTCGGGAGAAAACCCCCACGGGCGCCGCAGCTCGAGGAAACCCCTGAGACGCCCCCGTCCTCGCGAGCTGAGGGCCTTCTTTTCCTGCATGGCCTGGAGAGCAATCCCGGGTCCTCTCTCCAAACGGAAGAGGAGGCTGGACTCCCTTGAGGCCGCTCAGGGGGCTCCAAGAGACCCGCGTCGCGACTCGAGAGGAGAGCGGAGTCCTTGGCTTCCCCTCGAGACGAGGCCTGACTCCCCGGGGGAGCCTGGAATGCAACCCCGAGATCTCTGCCTTCCCTGGAGATTAATATTAGGTCCCGGACACAGGCCTAGGTGAGGTCTCTTCGGCCCTGCAGTGACTCGAGCGCAACCCCCAGCTTTCCCTAGCAACCCGAGGGGAAGATTGAGCTTCCCAGGGCCAACCCAAGGGGAAGGCTGAGATCCCCGTCGTAACTCGAGAATGCCCCCGCAACTCGGAAAAACCACGTGGTTCCCACCTCTTGGCAAGATGAGGCCCTTGCCCGTGACGGCGTCTCAAGGGAAGTCCCCTGTTCCGCCCTGAAGGGCGAAACGGTCCCTGAATGACTTCCTGCGACCCCCAAAAGTCCCCCGAAACGCCGGGGTCCCCCGAGGGGAACACCGAGGGTCCCGGCACCGCTTCCTCTGAGCCCCTTCTCCCCTCCTGATCGCGACAGGAGAGGCGATTCCCCTGCGTGGTCTGGAAGGGGTTCCCGGCCTTCCCGGCGCACCTCAGGATGAGGCCGGTCTCACGAGGAAATTCGAGGCGAGCCACGTGGGTGGGGCCACATGCCGAACGCCCCCGATTCCCCGGTCCGCTCTTGAGAAGGACCCGAGGCCCAGACCCCTCTTCGAAGGCAACCCTGTGGGTGAAGGCACAACACGAAGGGGCACTGCCACCCCTGTGCATCGTCCGCAAAGACCCGCGGGTTCCACACACAGCTCGACGACGGGCCTGAGACCCCCTAAGCAACTCGAGAGGCCAGCGGGGTTCCCTTCCTCAGACAAGACGAGGCCTGACTCTCCTGTCCCAACTCTGCAGGGACACTGCGGTCGGAGTCCGAAACGGAGAGGAAGCCTGAGGTTCCTGCCTCCCCTCGAGATGAGGCCCTCTTCCGTTGCACCAGACCCAGCGGAGTCCCGAGGGGCCCCGCCACCTCCACAGGATCCCTCGCCTCTCAGAGGCACCCTGGGAAGTTCCCTAAGGTCCCCGGCAGAAGGCGAGGGAAACGAGGGTTTCCCGCCGCCCCCCGAGAAAGACCTCGAGAGTCCTTCTTCAACGCGTCTCGAGGCCCTAGTCCCCTCCCGTGACTCGAGAGCCAGGACGCGCTCCCCCTCGCCACGCGCATGGAGACCTGACTTCCCTGGCGCCGCACGAGAGGCTCCCTGAGATCCTCGTCGTGCCTCGGGAGAAAACACCCACGGGCGCCGCAGCTCGAGGAAACCCCTGAGACGCCCCCGTCCTCGCGAGATGAGGGCCTTCTTTTCCTGCATGGCCTGGAGAGCAATCCCGTGTCCTCTCTCCAAACGGAAGAGGAGGCTGGACTCCCTTGAGGCCGCTCAGGGGGCTCCAAGAGACCCGCGTCGCGACTCGAGAGGAGAGCGGAGTCCTTGGCTTCCCCTCGAGACGAGGCCTGACTCTTCGGTCTCACGAGGAAATTCGAGACGAGCCACGTGGGTGGGGCCACCTGTCGAACGCCCCCGATTCCCCGGTAAGCTCTTCAGAAGGACCCGAGGCCCGGACCCCTCTTCGAAGGCAACCCTGTGGGTGAAGGCACAACACGAAGGGGCACTGCCACCCCCGTGCATCGTCCGCAAAGACCTGCGGGTTCCACACACAGCTCGACGAGGGGCCTGAGACCCCCTGAGCAACTGGAGAGGCCAGCGGGGTTCCCTTCCTCAGACAAGACGAGGCCTGACTCTCCTGTCCCAACTCTGCAGGGACCCTGCGGTCGGAGTCCGAAACGGAGAGGAAGCCTGAGGTTCCTGCCTCCCCTCGAGGTGAGGCCCTCTTCCGTTGCGCCAGACCCAGCGGAGTCCCGAGGGGCCCCGCCACCTCCACAGGATCCCTCGCCTCTCAGAGGCACCCTGGCAAGTTCCCTAAGGTCCCCGGCAGAAGGCGAGGGAAACGAGGGTTTCCCGCCGCCCCCCGAGAAAGACCTCGAGAGTCCTTCTTCAACGCGTCTCGAGGCCCTAGTCCCCTCCCGTGACTCGAGAGCCAGGACGCGCTCCCCCTCGCCACGCGCATGGAGACCTGACTTCCCTGGCGCCGCACGAGAGGCTCCCTGAGATCCTCGTCGTGCCTCGGGAGAAAACACCCACGGGCGCCGCAGCTCGAGGAAACCCCTGAGACGCCCCCGTCCTCGCGAGATGAGGGCCTTCTTTTCCTGCATGGCCTGGAGAGCAATCCCGTGTCCTCTCTCCAAACGGAAGAGGAGGCTGGACTCCCTTGAGGCCGCTCAGGGGGCTCCAAGAGACCCGCGTCGCGACTCGAGAGGAGAGCGGAGTCCTTGGCTTCCCCTCGAGACGAGGCCTGACTCTTCGGTCTCACGAGGAAATTCGAGACGAGCCACGTGGGTGGGGCCACCTGTCGAACGCCCCCGATTCCCCGGTAAGCTCTTCAGAAGGACCCGAGGCCCGGACCCCTCTTCGAAGGCAACCCTGTGGGTGAAGGCACAACACGAAGGGGCACTGCCACCCCCGTGCATCGTCCGCAAAGACCTGCGGGTTCCACACACAGCTCGACGAGGGGCCTGAGACCCCCTGAGCAACTGGAGAGGCCAGCGGGGTTCCCTTCCTCAGACAAGACGAGGCCTGACTCTCCTGTCCCAACTCTGCAGGGACCCTGCGGTCGGAGTCCGAAACGGAGAGGAAGCCTGAGGTTCCTGCCTCCCCTCGAGGTGAGGCCCTCTTCCGTTGCGCCAGACCCAGCGGAGTCCCGAGGGGCCCCGCCACCTCCACAGGATCCCTCGCCTCTCAGAGGCACCCTGGCAAGTTCCCTAAGGTCCCCGGCAGAAGGCGAGGGAAACGAGGGTTTCCCGCCGCCCCCCGAGAAAGACCTCGAGAGTCCTTCTTCAACGCGTCTCGAGGCCCTAGTCCACACCCGTGACTCGAGAGCCAGGACGCGCTCCCCCTCGCCACGCGCATGGAGACCTGACTTCCCTGGCGCCGCACGAGAGGCTCCCTGAGATCCTCGTCGTGCCTCGGGAGAAAACCCCCACGGGCGCCGCAGCTCGAGGAAACCCCTGAGACGGCCCCGTCCTCGCGAGCTGAGGGCCTTCTTTTCCTGCATGACCTGGAGAGCAATCCCGGGTCCTCTCTCCAAACGGAAGAGGAGGCTGGACTCCCTTGAGGCCGCTCAGGGGGCTCCAAGAGACCCGCGTCGCGACTCGAGAGGAGAGCGGAGTCCTTGGCTTCCCCTCGAGACGAGGCCTGACTCCCCGGGGGAGCCTGGAATGCAACCCCGAGATCCCTGCCTTCCCTGGAGAGGAATATTAGGTCGCGGACACACGCCTAGGTGAGGTCTCTTCGGCCCTGCAGTGACTCGAGCGCAACCCCCAGCTTTCCCTCGCCACCCGAGGGGAAGATTGGGCTTCACAGGGCCAACCCAAGGGGAAGGCTGAGATCCCCGTCGTAACTCGAGCGTCCCGCCGCAACTCGAGAAAAACCACGTGGTTCCCACCTCTTGGCAAGATGAGGCCCTTGCCCGCGACGGCATCTCAAGGCAAGTCCCCTGTTCCGCCCTGAAGGGCGAAACGGTCCCTGACAGCCTTCCTGCGACCCCCAAAAGTCCCCCGACACGCCGGGGTCCCCCGAGGGGAACACCGAGGGTCCCGGCACCGCTTCCTCTGAGCCCCTTCTCCCCTCCTGATCGCGACAGGAGAGGCGATTCCCCTGCGTGGTCTGGAAGGGGTTCCCGGCCTTCCCGGCGCACCTCAGGATGAGGCCGGTCTCACGAGGAAATTCGAGATGAGCCACGTGGGTGGGGCCACCTGCCGAACGCCCCCGATTCCCCGGTCCGCTCTTCAGAAGGACCCGAGGCCCGGACCCCTCTTCGAAGGCAACCCTGTGGGTGAAGGCACAACACGAAGGGGCACTGCCACCACCGTGCATCGTACGCAAAGACCCGCGGGTTCCACTCACAGCTCGACGAGGGGCCTGAGACCCCCTGAGCAACTCGAGAGGCCAGCGGGGTTCCCTTCCTCAGACAAGACGAGGCCTGACTCTCCTGTCCCAACTCTGCAGGGACCGTGCGGTCGGAGTCCGAAACGGAGAGGAAGCCTGAGGTTTCTGCCTCCCCTCGAGGTGAGGCCCTCTTCCGTTGCGCCAGACCCAGCGGAGTCCCGAGGGGCCCCGCCACCTCCACAGGATCCCTCGCCTCTCAGAGGCACCCTGGGAAGTTCCCTAAGGTCCCCGGCAGAAGACGAGCGAAACGAGGGTTTCCCGCCGCCCCCCGAGAAAGACCTCGAGAGTCCTTCTTCAACGCGTCTCGAGGCCCTAGTCCCCTCCCGTGACTCGAGAGCCATGACGCGCTCCCCCTCGCCACGCGCATGGAGACCTGACTTCCCTGGCGCCGCACGAGAGGCTGCCTGAGATCCTCGTCGTGCCTCGGGAGAAAACCCCCACGGGCGCCGCAGCTCGAGGAAACCCCTGAGAGGCCCGCGTCCTCGCGAGCTGAGGGCCTTCTTTTCCTGCATGGCCTGAAGAGCAATCCCGGGTCCTCTCTCCAAACGGAAGAGGAGGCTGGACTCCCTTGAGGCCACTCAGGGGGCTCCAAGAGACCAGCGTCGCGACTCGAGAGGAGAGCGGAGTCCTTGGCTTCCCCTCGAGACGAGGCCTGACTCCCCGGGGGAGCGTGGAATGCAACCCCGAGATCCCTGCCTTCCCTGGAGAGGAATCTTAGGTCCCAGACACACGCCTAGGTGAGGTCTTTTCGGCCCTGCAGTGACTCGAGCGAAACCCCCAGCTTTCCCTCTCCACCCGAGGGGAAGATTGGGCTTCCCAGGGCCAACCCAAGGGGAAGGCTGAGATCCCCGTCGTAACTCGAGAATGCCGCCGCAACTCGAGAAAAACCACGTGGTTCCCTCCTCTTGGCAAGATGAGGCCCTTGCCCGCGACGGCGACTCAAGGGAAGTCACCAGTTCCGCCCTGAAGGGCGAAGCAGTCCCTGACAGCCTTCCTGCGACCCCCAAAAGTCCCCCGACACGCCGCGGTCCGCCGAGGGGAACACCGAGGGTCACGGCACTGCCTCCTCTGATCCCCTTCTCCCCTCCTGATCGCGACAGGAGAGGCGATTCCCATGCGTGGTCTGGAAGGGGTTCCCGGGGTTCCCGGCGCACCTCAGGATGAGGCCGGTCTCACGAGGAAATTCGAGAGGAGCCACGTGGGTGGGGCCACCTGCCGAACGCCCCCGATTCCCCGGTCCGCTCTTCAGAAGGACCCGAGGCCCGGACCCCTCTTCGAAGGCAACCCTGTCGGGGAAGGCACAACACGAAGGGGCACTGCCACCCCCGTGCATCGTCCGCAAAGACCCGCGGGTTCCACACACAGCTCGACGAGGGGCCTGAGACCCCCTGAGCAACTCGAGAGGCCAGCGGGGTTCCCTTCCTCAGACAAGACGAGGCCTGACTCTCCTGTCCCAACTCTGCAGGGACCCTGCGGTCGGAGTCCGAAACGGAGAGGAAGCCTGAGGTTCCTGCCTCCCCTCGAGGTGAGGCCCTCTTCCGTTGCGCCAGACCCAGCCGAGTCCCGAGGGGCCCCGCCACCTCCACAGGATCCCTCGCCTCTCAGAGGCACCCTGGGAAGTTCTCTAAGGTCCCCGGCAGAAGGCGAGGGAAACGAGGGTTTCCCGCCGCCCCCCGAGAAAGACCTCGAGAGTCCTGCTTCAACGCGTCTCAGGCTCTAGTCCCCTCCCGTGACTCGAGAGCCAGGACGCGCTCCCCCTCGCCACGCGCATGGAGACCTGACTTCCCTGGCGCCGCACGAGAGGCTCCCTGAGATCCTCGTCGTGCCTCGGGAGAGAACCCGCACGGGCGCCGCAGCTCGAGGAAACCCCTGAGACGCCCCCGTCCTCGCGAGCTGAGGGCCTTCTTTTCCTGCATGGCCTGGAGAGCAATCCCGGGTCCTCTCTCCAAACGGAAGAGGAGGCTGGACTCCCTTGAGGCCCCTCAGGGGGCTCCAAGAGACCCGCGTCGCGACTCGAGAGGAGAGCGGAGTCCTTGGCTTCCCCTCGAGACGAGGCCTGACTCCCCGGGGGAGCCTGGAATGCAACCCCGAGATCCCTGCCTTCCCTGGAGAGGAATATTAGGTCCCGGACACACGCCAAGGTGAGGTCTCTTCGGCCCTGCAGTGACTCGAGCGCAACCCCCAGCTTTCCCTCGCAACCCGAGGGGAAGATTGGGCTTCCCAGGGCCAACCCAAGGGGAAGGCTGAGATCCCCGTCATAACTCGAGAATGCCGCCGCAACTCGAGAAAAACCACGTGGTTCCCACCTCTTGGCACGATGAGGCCCTTGCCCGCGACGGCGTCTCAAGGGAAGTCCCCTGTTCCGCCCTGAAGGGCGAAACGGTCCCTGACAGCCTTCCTGCGACCCCCAAAAATCCCCCGACACGCGGGGTCCCCCGAGGGGAACACCGAGGATCCCGGCACCACTTCCTCTGAGCCCCTTCTCCCCTCCTGATCGCGACAGGAGAGGCGATTCCCCTGCGTGGTCTGGAAGGGGTTCCCGGCCTTCCCGGCGCACTTCAGGATGAGGCCGGTCTCATGAGGAAATTCGAGACGAGCCACGTGGGTGGTGCCACATGCCGAACACCCCCGATTCCCCGGTCCGCCCTTGAGAAGCAACCGAGGCCCGGACCCCTCTTCGAAGGCAACCCTGTGGGTGAAGGCAAAACACGAAGGGGCACTGCCACCGCCGTGCATCGCCCGCAACGACCCGTGGGTTCAACACACAGCTCGACGAGGGGCCTGAGACCCCCTGAGCAACTCGAGAGGCCAGCGGGGTTCCCTTCCTCAGACAAGACGAGGCCTGACTCTCCTGTCCCAACTCTGCAGGGCCCCTGCGGTCAGAGTCCTATACGGAGAGGAAGCCTGAGGTTCCTGCCTCCCCTCGAGGTGAGGCCCTCTTCTGTTGCGCCAGACCCAGCGGAGTCCCGAGGGGCCCCGCCACCTCCACAGGATCCCTCGCCTCTCAGAGGCACCCTGGGAAGTTCCCTAAGGTCCCCGGCAGAAGGCGAGGGAAACGAGCGTTTCCCGCCGCCCCCCGAGAAAGACCTCGAGAGTCCTTCTTCAACGCGTCTCGAGGCCCTAGTCCCCTCCGGTGATTCGAGAGCCATGACGCGCTCCCCCTCGCCACGCGCATGGAGACCTGACTTCCCTGGCGCCGCACGGGAGGCTCCCTGAGATCCTCGTAGTGCCTGGGGAAAAAACCCCCACGGGCACCGCAGCTCAAGGAAACCCCTGAGACGACCCCGTCCTCGCGAGCTGAGGGCCTTTTTTTCATGGATCGCCTGCAGAGCAATCCCGAGTCCTGTCTCCAAACTGAAAAGGAGGCTGGACTCCCTTGAGGCCGCTCAGGGCGCTCCCAGAGACCTGCGTCGAGACTCGAGAGGAGAGCGGAGTCCTTGGCTTCCCCTCGAGACGAGGCCGGACTCCCCGGGGGAGCCTGGAATGCAACCCCTAGATCCCTGCCTTCCCTGGAGAGGAATATTAGGTCCCGGACACACGCCTAGGTGAGGTCTCTTCGGCCCTGCAGTGACTCTAGCGCAACCCCCAGCTTTCCCTCTCACTCGAGGGGAAGATTGGGCTTCGCAGGGCCAACCCAAGAGGAAGCCTGAGATCCCCGTCGTAACTCGAGAATCCCGCCACAACTCGAGGAAAACCACGTGGTTCCATCGTCTTTGCAAGATGAGCCTCTTGCCCGCTATGGCGTCTCAAGGGAAGTCCCAGTTTCCGTCCTGAAGTGCGAAACAGTACCTGACACCTTTCATGCGACCCCCAGAAGTTCCCCGACACACCGGGTTCCCTCGAGGGAAACACCGAGGGTCCCAACACCACTTCATCTGAGCCCCTTCTCCCCTCCTGATGGCGACAGGAGTGTCGATTCCCCTGCGTGGTCTGGAAGGGATTCCCGGCCTTCCCGGCGCATCTCAGGATGAGGCCGTCCGCACGAGGAAATTCGAGATGAGCCACGGGGTTGGTGCCACATGCCGAACGACCTCGATTTCCCGGTCCACTCTTGAGAAGAACACGTTGCACGGACACCTCTTCGAAGGCAACCCTGTGGGTGAAGGCACAACACGAAGGGGCACTGACACTCCCGTGCATCGTCCAGAAACACCCGTGGGTTCCACACACAGCTCGAAGAGGGCCCTGAGACCCTCTGAGCAACTCGAGAGGCAAGCGGATTTCCCTTCCTCAGACAAGACGAGGCTTAACTCTCCGCTCCCAACTCTGCAGGGACCCTGAGGTCGGAGGGTCGGAGTCAGAAACAGAGAGGAAGTCTGAGGTTCCTGCCTCCCCTCGAGATGAGGCCCTCTTCCATTGCGCCAACCCCAGCGGAGTCCCGAGAGGCCCCGCTAACTCCACAGCATCCCTCACCTCTCAGAGGCACCCTGGGAAGTTCCCTCAGGTCCCCGGCAGAAGTCGAGGGAAATGAGGGTTTCCCGCCGCCAGTCGAGAAAGACCTCGATTGTCCTTCTTCAAAGTGTCTTGAGGCCCTTGTCCCCTCTCTGGACTAGAGAGCAATGATGCGCTCCCCCTCGCCTCGCGCATGCAGACCTGGCTTCCCTGGCGCCGCACGAGAGGCTCCCTGAGATCCTCGTCGTGCCTCGGGAGAAAACCCCCACGGGCGCCGCAGCTCGAGGAAACCCCTGAGACGCCCCCGTCCTCGCGAGCTGAGGGCCTTCTTTTCCTGCCTGGCCTGGAGAGCAATCCCGAGTCTTCTCTCCAAACTGAAGAGTAGGATGGATTCCCTTGAGGCGACTCAGTGGGCTCCAAGAGATCCGCCTCGCGGCTCGAGAGGAGAGCGGAGTCCTTTGCTTCCCCTCGAGGCGAGGCCTGAATCCCCGGGGGAGTCTGGAGTGCAATCCCGAGATCCTTGTCTTCCCTTGAGAGGACTATTAGGTCCTGGACACACGCCTAGATGAGGTCTCTTTGGCCTTGCAGTGATTCGAGCACAACATCCAGCTTTCCCTCGCAACTCGAAGGGAAGTTTGGGCTTCCCAGGGCTAACACAAGAGGAAGGCTGAAATCCCCGTCGTAACTCGAGAATCCCGCCGCAACTCGAAAAAAACCACGTGGTTCCATCGTCTTCGCAGCATGAGGCCCTTGCCCGCCACAGCGTCTCAAAAGAAGTCCCACGTTCCTACTGAAGTGCAAAACGGTACTTGGCACCCATGATGGCACCCCCAAAGTTTCCCAACATACAGGCCTCACTGGAGGGTAACACCCATGTTCCCCGCACCACATCATTTGAGCCCCTTCTCCCCTCCTGATTGCAACAGGAGTGTCGATTCTCCTGCTTTGTGTGGAAGGGGTTACCGATCTTCCCAGCGCACATCAGGAGGAGGCCGGTCTCACGAGGAAATTGGAGATGTAGCCTCGTGGGTGGTGCCACATGCAGAAAGACCCCATTTCCCGGTCAGCTATTAATAAGAACCCGATGCCCGTACACTTCTTGGAATGCATCCCCTAGGATGAAGGCACAACAAGGAGGGACCCTGAACACCCGTGCATCTTTTGGAAAATTCTGCAGGTTCCACATACAGCTCGACAAGTGACCTGTTACCTCGTGAACAACTCGAGAGGCAAGCTAAGTTTCATTTCTCCACAGAATACGAGGCCTGACTCTCCTGTCCCAACTCTGCAGGAATCCTGAGATCGGAGTCTGAAATGGAGAGGAACCCTGAGGTTCCTTCCTCAACACGAGATGAGGCCCTCTTGTATTATACCACACCCAGTGGAGTCCCGAGAGGCCCCTCCCAACTCCACAGTATCAGTGTCTTCTCAGAGGCACCCTGAGCAACTCCCTGAGGTCACCGGCACAAGTCGAGGGAACACAGGGTATCCTGCCGCAACCCGAGAAAGACCTCAAGAGTCCGTCTTCAACGCGTCTTGAGGACGGATTCCCCTACCATGACTCGAGAGCAATGACACGCTCCCCCTCGCCATGCGCATGGACACCTGACTTCCCTGGCGCCACATGAGAGGCTCCCTGAGCTCCCCGTCATACCTCGTGAGAAACCCCACACTGGCGCCGCAGCTCAGGAAAACCCACCGTCATCGCGAGATTGGGGACTTCTTTTCCTGCCTGACCTGGAGAGCAATCCCTGGTCTTTTCTCCAAACTTCACAGGAGGCTTTACTCCCTTTAGGCCACTCAATGGGCTCCAAGAGATACCTGTCGCGACGTGAGAGGAGAGCAGAGTACTTTGTTTCCCCTCGAGACGAGGCCTTACCTCGGGTGAGTCTGGAATGCAACCCCGAGATCCCTGTTGCCCCTGGAGAGGAACATTATGTCCTGGACAAAAGCCTAGATGAGGTCTATTTTGCCCTACAGTGACTCGAGAGCAACACCCATCTCTCCCTCGCAATTCGAATGGAAGATTGGTCTTCATTGGGCCAACACAAGAGGAAGTCTGAATTTCCCGTTGTAACTCGAGAATCCCGCCGCAACTCTTAAAAACCACGTGGTTCCCCATTCATCGCAATATGAGGCCTTTGCCCGCTACAGAGTCTCAAGAGAAGTCCCATGTTTCGTCATAAAGTTCGAAATGCTACTTGGCACCCTTGATGCGACCCCAAAAGTTCCCCAATATACCGGTCTCACTCCAAGGGAACACCGAAGTTCCTGGCACCACTTCATTTGAGCCCCTTCTCCGCTCCTGATCACGGCAGGAAGGTCAATCCACCTGCTTTGTCTAGAAGGCGTTCCCGACCTTCATGGCGCACCTCAGGATGAGGCCAGTCTCACGAAGAAATTCGAGACGTAGCCTCGTGTTGGTGCCACGTGCCAAAAGACCCCGATTTCTCGGTCTTGCTCTTGATAAGAACCCGATGCCCGGACACCTCTTCTAAGGCAACCCTGTGGACGAAGGCACTCCACGAGGGGGCACTGGCAAGCCTGTTCATCGTCCGGAAAAACCCGCAGGATCCACATACAGCTCCACAACTGGCCTGTCACCCCTTAAACAATGAGAGAGGAAAGCGGAGTTCCCTTCCTCAGACAAGACGAGGCCTGAGTATCCAATCCCAACTCTGCAGGCACGCTTCGATCTGAATCAGAAATGGAGAGGAAACCTGAGGTTCCTGCCTCAACCCGAGATGAGGCCCTCTTCCATTAAAACAAACCCAGTGGAGTCCCGAGAGGCCCCTCCCATCTCCACAGTATCCCTGACTTCTCATAGGCATTCTGAGAAGCTCCTTGAGGCCACCGGCAAAAGTCGAGGGAAATAAGGGTTTCCTGCCACAACCGAAGAAAGACCTCGAGAGTCCTTCTTCAATGTGTCTTGAGGTCAGATTCCCCTACCATAGCTCGAGAGCAATAATGCGCTACCCTTCGCCACGCACATGGAGACCTGACTTCCCTGGCGCCACACGAGAGGCTCCCTGAGCTCCCTGACATACCTCGTGTGAAACCCCACACTGGCGCCGCAGCTGGAGAAAACCCACAAGATCCCTCCGTCATCGCGAGATGAGGGCCATCTTTTCCTGCATGGCCTGGAGAGCAGTCCCAAGTCCTCTCTCCAAACTTCACAGGAGGCTTGACTCCCTTTAGGCCACAAAGTGGGCTCCAAGAGGTGCCCGTCGCGACCCGAAAGGAGAGCGGAGTCCTTTGCTTCCCTTCGACATGAGGCCTGACTCCCTGGGTGAGTCTGGAATGCAAACCTGAGATCGCTGTGGCCCTTGGAGAGGAACATTAGGTCCTGGACACAAGCCTAGATGAGGTCTCCTTTGCCCTGCAGTGACTCGAGCGCAACCCCCAGCTCTCCCTCGCAACTCGAATGGATGATTGGACTTCCCTGGCCCAACACAAGAGGAAGCCTGAAATCCCCGTCGTAACTCGAGAATCCCGCCGCAACTCGAGAAAAACCACGTGGCTCCCCCGTCATCACAAGATGAGGCCCTTGGCCGCTACAGCGTATCAAGAGAAGTCCCACGTTCCATCCTGAAGTATAAAACGGTACTTGGCACCCTTGACGCGACCCCCAAAGTTCCCTGACATACCGGTCTCACTCGAGGGAAACACCAAAGTTCACGGCACCACTTCCTGTGAGCCCCTTCACCCCTCCTGATCGCGACAGAAGGGTCGATTCCCATGTTTTGTCTGCAAGGGGTTCCCGACGTTCCCCGCGAACCTCCGGATGAGGCCGGTCTCATGAGGAAATTCGAAAAGTAGCCTCATGGTTGGTGCCATATGCTGAAAGATCCCGAATTCCCGGTCCACTCTAGATAAGAACCTGATGCCCGGACATCTCTTCGAAGGCAACCCTGTGGATGAAGTCACAACACGAAGGGACACTGACATCCCCATGCATCGTCTGGAAAAACCCGCAGATTCCACTCACAGCTCCAAATGTGGACTGTCACCTCGTGAACAACTCGAGAGGCAAGTGAAGTTGCATTCCTTCACACAAGACGAGGCCTTACTCTCCTGTCCCAACTCTTCAGGGACCCTGCAATTGGAGTCAGAAATGGAGAGGAACCCTGAGGTTCCTGCCTCAACTATAGAAGAGGCCCTCTTCCATTGAACCAAACTCAGTGGTGTCCCGAGAGGCCCCTCCCAACACCACAGTATCCCTGAATTCTCAGAGGCTCCCTGAGAAGCTACCTGAGGTCACTGGCACAAGTCGAGGGAACCCAGAGTTTCCAGAAGTAACCCGAGAAAGACTTGGAGAGTCCTTTTTCAACGTCTCTTGATGCCCGATTCCCCTACCATGACTCCAGAACAAGGACACGCTCCCCTCGCCACAAGCAGGAAAACTGACTTCCCTAGTACCACACAAGAGGCTCCCTGAGTACCCCATCGTACCTCGTGAGAAAACCCACAGTGGCGCCGCAGTTCGAGAAAAACCACAAGATGCCCCCGTCAAGGAGAGATGGGGGCCTTCTTTTCCTGCCTGACCTGGAGAGCAATTCCTGGTCCTCTCTCCAAACTTCACAGGAGTATTGACTCCCTTTAGGCCACTCAGTTGGGTCCAAGAAATACCCGGTGCGACTCGAGAGGAGAGCGGAGTCCTTTGCTTCCCTGGAGACGAGGCCTGACTCCCCGGGTGAGTTTGGAATGCAACCCCGAGATCCCTGTCGCCCCTGGAGTGGAACATTATGTCCTAGACACAAGCCTAGATGAGGTCTATTTTGCCCTACAGTGACTCGAGAGCAACCTCCATCTCTCCCTCACAATTTGAATGGAAGATTGGTCTTCCCAAGGTCAACACAAGAGGAAGTCTGAATTTCCCATCGTAATTCGAGAATTCAGCCTCAAGTCTTAAAAACCATGTGGTTCCCCCTTCATTGCAATATGAGGCCCTTGCCAGCTAGAGTCTCAAGAGAAGTCCCACGTTCCATCTTAAAGTTCGAAATGCTACTTGGCACCCTTGATGCGACCCCAAAGTTCCCCAACATACCGGTCTCACTCCAGGGGAACACCGAAGTTCCCGGCGTCTCCAGGGAAGTCCCATGTTCCGTCCTTAAGTGCGAAACGGTACTTGACACACTTGATGCGACCGCAAAAGTTCCCCGACACGCTGGGTTCCCTCGAGGGGAACACCGAGGGTCCCAGCACCACTTAATCTGAGCCCCTTCTCCCTTCCTGATCGCGACAGGAGAGTCGATTCCCCTGCGTGGTCTGGAAGGGGTTCCCGGCCTTCCTGGTGCACCTCAGGATGAGGCCGGTCTCCGGAGGACATTCGAGACTAGCCACGTGTGAGGTGCCACGTGCCGAACGACCCCGATTTTCCGGTCCGCTCTTGATAAGAACCCGATGCCCGGACACCTCTTCGAAGGCAACCCTGTGGGTGAAGGCACAACACGAAGGGGCACTGACACCCCCGTGCATCATCCGGAAAAACCCGCAGGGTCTACACACAGCTCGACAAGGGGACTGAGACTCCCGGAACAACTCGAGAGGCAACCAGAATTCCATTCCTCAGACAAGACGAGGCATGACTCTCCTGTCCCAACACTGCAGGGACCGTGCAGTCGGAGTCCGAAACCGAGAGGAAGCCTGAGGTTCCTGCCTCCCCTCGAGATGAGGCCCTCTTCCTTTGCGCTGAACCCAGCAGAGTCCCGAGAGGCCCTGCCAACTGCACAGCATCCCTCACCTCTCAGAGGCACCCTGGGAAGTTCCCTAAGGTCCCCTGCAGAAGTCAAGGGAAACGAGGGTTTCCCGCCGCAACCCGAGAAAGACCTCGAGAGTCCTTCTTCAACGCCTCTTGAGAACCTAGCCGCTTCCCATGACTCGAGAGTGATGACCAGCTCCCCCTCGCCATGCGCATGGAGACCTGACTTCCCTGGCGCCGCACGAGAGGCTCCCTGAGGTCCTCGTCGTGCCTCGTGAGAAAACCCCCATGGGCGCAGCAGCCTGAGGAAACCCATGAGACGCCCCCGTCATCGCGAGATGAGGGCCTTCTTTTCCTGCCTGGCCTGGAGAGCAATCCCGAGTCCTCTCTCCAAACTGAAGAGGAGGCTCGACACCCTTGAGTCCACTCAGTGGGCTCCAAGAGATCCGTGTCGCGACTTGAGAGGAAAGCGGAGTCCTTTGCTTCCCCTCCAGGCGAGTCCTGACCCCCCGGGGGAGTCTGGAATGGAAACCCGGGATCCCTGTCTTCCCTTGAAAGGAATATTAGGTCCTGGACACACGCCTCCATGAGGTCTCTTTGGCCCTGTAGTGACTCCAGCAGAACCCCCAGCTTTCCATCGCAACTCGAATTGAAGATTGGGCTTCCCAGGGCCAACCCAAGAGGAAGCCTGAAATTCCTGTCATTTTCGAGAAATCCGATGCAACTCAAGAAAAATGACGTGGTTCCATCGTCTTCACAGGATGAGGCCCTTGCCCGCTACAGCGTCTCCAGGGAAGTCCCATGTTCCGTCCTGAAGTGGGAAACGGTACTTGGCTCCCTTGATGCGACCCCTAAAGTTCCCTGAAACGCCGGGTTCCCTCGAGTGGAACACCGAGGGTCCCGGCACCACTTCATCTGAGCCCCATCTCCCCTCCTGATCGCGACAGGAGAATCGATTCCACTACTTTCTGTGGAAGGGGTTCCCGGCCTTCCCGGCGCACCTCAGGATGATGCTGGTCTCACGAGGAAATTCGAGATGAGCCACGTGGGTGGTGCCACATGCAGAATGACCCCGATTTCCCGGTCCGCTCTTGAAATGAACCCGATGCCCGGACACCTCTTTGAAGGCAACCCTGTGGGGGAAGGCACAAAACGAAGGGGCACTGACACCCCCATGCATCTTCTGGAAACACCGGCAGGTTCCACACACAGCTTGTCAAGGGCCCTGAGACCCCCTGAACGACTCGAGAGGCAAGCAGAGTTCCGTTACTCAGACAAGACGAGGCCTGACTCTCCTGTCCCAACTCTGCAGGGACCCTGCGGTCGGAGTCAGAAATGGAGAGGAAGCCTGAGGTTCCTGCCTCCAATCGAGATGAGGCCCTCTTTCATTTCGTCAAACCTAGTGGAGTCCCGAGAGGCCCCTCTAACTCCTCAGTAACCCTCACCTCTCAGAGGCACCTGGGAAGTTCCCTAAGGTCCCCTGTAGAGGTCGAGGGAAACGAGTGTTTCCCGCCCCAGCCCAAGAAAAACCTTGAGAGTCCTTCTTAAATGCCTCTTGAGGCCCTAGTCCCTCCCATGACTCGAGAGCAATGACGCGATCTGCCTGGCCACACGCATGGAGTCAGGCTTCTCTGGCGCTGCACAAGAGGATCCCTGAACTCCCCATCATATCTCGTGAGAAACCCCACACTGGCACCGCAGCTCGAGAAAACCCATGAGACGCCCCCGTCATCACGAGAGGAGGGCCATCTTTAACTGCATGGTATGCAGATCAAGCGTGAACCTTCTGTCCAAGCTACACAGGACGCTTGACTCCCTTTAGGCCACTCATTGGGCTCCAAGAGTTACGCGTTCCGACTCGAGAGGATAGTGGAGTCCTTTGCTTCCACTCGAGATGAGGCGTGACCCACCGGGTGAGACTGGAATGCGACCCCGATATCCCTGTCGCCCCTGGAGAGGAACATTACGTCCTGGACCCAAGCCTAGATGAGGACTCTTTGCCCTGAAGTGACTCGAGAGCAACCCACAGCTCTCTCTGACAAGTTGAATGGAAGATTGGACTTCCTGGGCCAACACAAGAGGAAGCCTGAATTCCCCGTTGTAACTCGAGAATTCCGCCTCAACTCGAGAAAAACCACGTGTTTCCCTCGTCATCGCAATATGAGGCCCTTGCCGGCCACAGCATCTCCAGAGAATTCCCACGTTCCGTCTTGAAGAGCGAAACTGTACTTGGCACCCTTGATGCGATCTCAAAAGTGCCGTGACATACCGGTCTCACTCGAGGGGACCACCGAGGTTCCCAGCACCACTTCATCTGAGCCCCTTCTCCCCTTCTGATCGCGAGCGGTGGGTCGATTCCCCTGCTTTGTCTGCAAGGGGTTCCCGAGCTTCCCGGCGCACCTCAGGATGAGGCCGGTCTCCCGAGGAAATACGAGACGTAGCCTCGTGGGTGGTACCACATGCTGAAAGACCCCAATTTTCTGGTACGCTCTTGAAAAGAACCCGATGCCCGGAAACCTCTTTGAAGGCAACCCTGTGGATGAAGGCACAACACGAAGGGGCACTGACACCCCCGTGCATCGTCCGGAAAAACCCGCAGGTTCCACACTCAGCTCAACAAGTGGCCTGTCACTCCGTGAACAACTCGAAAGGCAAGGGGAAATCCATTCCTCCACAGAAGACGAGGCGTGACTCTCTTGTCCATACTCTGCAGGTACCCTGCGACCCGAGTCAGAAATGGAGAGGACCCCTGAGGTTCCTGCCTCCATTCAAGATGAGGCCCTCTTCGATTGCACCAAACCCAGTTGAGTAACGAAGGGCCCCTCCCAAATCCACAGTGTCCCTGACTTCTCAGAGGCACCCTTAGAAGTTGCCTGAGGTCACCGACACAAATCAAGGGAACCCAGGGTTCCCTGCCGCAACCCGAGAAAGACCTCAAGAGTCCTTCTTCAATGCGTCTTGAGGCCCGATTCGCCTACTATGACTCGAGAGCAATCACGCACTCCCCTTCACCACACGCACGGAGACCTGACGTCCCTAGCACCACACGAGAGGCTCTCTGAGCTCCCCGTTGTACCTCGTGAGAAATCTGATACTGGCGCCGCAGCTGGAGAAAACCCACGAGATGCCCCTGTCATCGCGAGATGAGGGCCTTTTTTCCTGCATGGCCAGGAAAACAATCCCGAGTCATCTCTCCAAACTCCATAGGAGGCTTCACTCCCTTTACGCCACGCAGTGGGCTCCAAGAGATACCCGTCGCGACTCGACAGGAGAGCGGAGTCCTTTTTTTCCCCTCAAGACGAGGCCTGACTCTCCGGGTGAGTCGAGAATGCAACCCTGAGATCCCTGTCGGCCCAGTAGTGGAACACTAGGTCCTGGACACAAGCGTAGATGATGTCTATTTTGCCCTGCAGTGACTGGAGAGCAATCCCCAGTTCTAACTTGCAACTCGAATGGAATACTGGATTTTCCTGGCGCCACACAAGAGGCTCCCTGAGATCCCCGTGGTACTTCATGAGACACCCCACACTGGCGCAGCAGCTCGAGAAAACCCACGAGACGCCACCGTCATCTCGAGATGAGGGCCTTCTTTTCCTGCATGGCCTGGAGTCCAATCCCGAGTCCTCTCTCCAAACTCCACAGGAGGCTTGACTCCCTTTAGTACACACAGTGGGCTCCAAGAGATACCCATCGCGACTCGAGACGAGAGCGGAATTCTTTGCTTACCCTCGAGGTGAGAACTGACTCCCCGGATGAGTCTGGAATGCAAACCCGAGATCCCTGTCGCCCCTGGAGAGCAACGTTAGATCCTGGACACAAGCCTAGATTAGGTCTCTTTTGCCCTGCAGTGACTCTAGCGCAATCCCCAGCTCCCCCTCGCAACCCGAATGGAAGATTGGATTTCAAGGCCAACAAAAGGAAGCCTAAATTCCCGGTCATAACTCGAGAATCCCGCCGCAACTCGAGCAAAACCACGTGGTTCTCCCGTCATCGCAAGATGAGGCCCTTGCCCGCTACAGCGTTTCAAAAGATGTCCCAGGTTCCGTCTTGAAATGCGAAACGGTACTTGGCACCCTTGATGCGACCCTAAAAGTCCCCCAACACGCCGGTCTCACTCAAGGGGAACACCGAGGTTCCCGGCACCACTTCATTTAAGCCCCTTCTCCCCTCCTGATCGTGACCGGTGGGTCGATTCCCCTGCTTTGTCTGCAAGGGGGCCCGACCTTCCCTGCACAACTCAGGATGAGGCCGGTCTCATGGGGAAATTCGATACGTAGCTTTGTGGGTGGTGCCACTTGCTGAAAGACTCCAATTTCCCGGTCCGCTCTTGATAAGAATCCGATGCTCGGACACCTCTTGGAAGGCAGTCTTGAGTATGAAGGTACAACACGAAGGGGCACTAACACACCTGTGCATCATCCGGAAAAACAGGCAGGTTACACACACAGCTCGACAAGTGGCCTGTCACCTCGAGAACAACTCGAGAGGCAAGAGGAGTCCCATCCTCCAGAAAAGACGAGGCCTGACTCTCCTGTACCAACATGCAGGGACCTTGCGATCTGAGTCAGAAATGGAGAGGAACACTGAGGTTCCTGCTTCAACTCGAGATGAGTCCCTCTTACATTCCACCAAATGCAGAGGAGTCTCGAGAGGCCCCTCCAAACTGCACAGTATCCCTGACTTCTCAGAGGCACTCTGAGAAGCTCCCTGAGGTCGCAGGCACAAGTCAAGGGAACCCTGGGTTTTATGCAGTGACCCGAGAAAGACCTCGAGAGTCCTTCTTCAACCCGTCTTGAGGCCCGATTACCCTACCATGACTCGAGAGCAATGACGAGCTCCCCCTAGCCATCTCATGGGGACCTGACTTCCCTGGAGCCACACGAGAGGCTCCCTGAGCTCCCTCTCGTACCTCGTCAGAAACCTGGCACTAGCGCAGCAGTCTAGAAAACCCACGAGACGCCGCCATCATCGCGAGATGAGGGCCTTCTTTTCCTGCATGGCCTGGAGAGGAATCCCGAGTCCTCTATCCAAACACCACAGGAGGCTTGACTCCCTTTAGGGCACACAGTGGGCTCCAAGAGATACCCATCGCGACTCAAAAGGACAGCGGAGTTCTTTGCTTCCCCTCGAGACGAGGCCTGATTCCCCGGGTGAGTCTGGTATGCAACCCCAAGATCCCTGTCGCCCCTAGGGACGAGCATTAAGTCCTGGACACAAGCCTAGATGAGGTCTATTTTGCCCTGCAGTGACTCGAGAGCAATCCCCAGCTCTCCCTTTAAACTCGAATGGAAGATAGGACTTCCCTGGCCCAACACATGAGGAAGACTGTATTCCCCGTCGAAACTCGAGAATCCCGCCACAACTCGAGAAACGCCACGTGGTTCCCCCGTCATCCCAAGATGAGGCCCTTGCCCCCTACAGCGTCTCAAGAGAAGTCCCACGTTCCGTCTTGAAGTGCGAAACGGTATTGGCACCCTTGATGCGCCCTCAAATGTTCCTCGACACACCAGTCTGACTCGAGGAGAACACCGAGGTTCCCGGCACCACTACATCTGGGCCCCTTCTCCCCTCCTGATCGCGACAGGAGGGTCGATTCCCCTGTTTTGTCTTGAAGGGGTTCCCACCTTTCCCGGTGCATCTCAGGATGAGGCCGGTTTCACGAGGATATTCGAGACATAGCCACGTGGATGGTGACACATGCCGAAAGACCCCGATTTCCCGGTCCGCTCTTGATAAGATCCTGATGCCCGGACACCTCTTTGAAGATAACCCTTTTGATGAAGGCACAACACTTAGGGGCACTGACACCCCCGGGTATCATCCGGAGAAACCCGCAGGTACCACACACAGCTCGAGAAGTGACCTGTCACCCCGTGAACAACTGGAGAGGCAAGCAGAGTTCCATTCCTCCACACAAGACGAGGCCTGACTCTCCTGTTCGAACTCTGCAGCGAAACTGCGATCCGAGTCAGATCTGGACCAGGGGAAGTCAGGAGAGGAAACATGAGTTTCCTGCCTCCACTCGAGATGAGGCCCTCTTCCATTGCACCGAACCCAGTGGAGTCCCGAGAGACCCCTCCCAACTGCTCAGTATCCCTGACTTCTCAGAGGCACCCTTAGACCTTCCTGAGATCACCGGCACAAGTCGAGGGAACCAAGGGTTTCCTGCCCCAACCCGTAAAAGACCTCGAGAGTCCTTCTTCAACGCGTCTTGAGGTGCGATTCCCCTACCAAGACTCGAGAGCAATGACGCGCTCCCCCTAGCCACGCACATAGAAACCTGACTTCCCTGGCGCCACAGGAGAGGCTCCCTGAGCTCCCCATTATACCTCGTGAGCAACACCACACTGGAGCCGCAGCTCGAGAATACCCACGAGACGCCCCAGTCCTCATGAGATGAGGGCCTTCTTTTGCTGTATGGCCTGGAGAGCAATCCTGAGTCCTCTCTCCAAACTCCACAGGAGGCTTGACTCATTTTAGGCCACACATTGAGCTCCAAGATATACCCGTCGCGACTTGACAGGAGAGCGGTGTCCTTGGCTTCCCCTCGAGACGAGGCCTGACTCCCCGGGTGAGTCGAGAATGCAATGCTGAGATCGCTTTCGCCCCAGCAGAGGAACATTAGGTCCTGGACACAAGCCTAGATGAGGTCTATTTGGCCCTGCAGTGTCTCGAGAGCAATCCCCAGTTCTAACTCACAATTCGAATGAAAACTGGACTTCCCTGGGCCAGTTGAAGAGGAAGCCTGAATTCCCGGTTGTAACTCGAGAATCCCGCCCCAACTCAAGAAAAACCACGTGGTTCCCCCGTCATCGAAACATGAGGCCCTTGCCCGCTACAGCGTCTCAAGAGAAGTCCCACGTTCCGTATTGAAGAGCGAAAAGTTACTTGGAACCCTTGATGCGACCCCAAAAGTTCCCCGACATACCAGTCTCACTTGAGGAGAACACCGAGGTTCCCGGCACCACTTCATCTGAGACTCTTCTCCCCTCTTGATCGCGACAGGAGGTTCGATTCCCCTGCTTTGTCTGGAAGGCGTTCCCGACCTTCCTGGCGCACATCAAGATGAGGCCAGTCTCACGAGGAAATTCGAGACATAGCCTCGTGGGTGGTGCGGCATGCCAAAAGACCCCGATTCCCTGGTCCGCTCTTGATAAGTACCCGATGGCAGAACCCAACTCGAAGGCAATCCTGTGGATCAAGGCACAACACGAAGGGGCAGTGACACCCCGGTGCATCGTCCAGAAAAACCCGCAAGTTCCACATACAAATCGACAAGTGGCCTGTCACCCCATGAACAACGCGAGAGTCAAGCGGAGTTCCATTCCTCCACACAAGATGAGGCCTGACTCTCCTGTCCCAACTCTGCAGGGACTCTGCGATCCGAGTCAGATCCGGCGCATTCGAAGCCAGGAGAGGAACCCTGTGGTTCCTGCCTCAACTTGTCATGAGGCCCTCTTCCATTGCACCAAACCCAGTGGAGTTCCGAGAGGCCCCTCCCAACTCCACAGTGACCCTGACTTCTCAGAGGCATGCTGAGAAGCTTCCTGAGGTCACTGGTACAAGTCGATGGAACCCAGGGTTTCCTGCTGCAACCCAAGAAAGACCTCGAGAGTCCTTCTTTAACACGTTTTCAGGCCCAATTCCCCTACCATGACTCGAGAACAATGACGGGCTCCCTCTCACCACGTGCATAGAGACCTGACTGCCCTGGCACCACATGAGAGGCTCACTGAGCTCCCAGTCTTACTTCGTGAGAAACCCCACACTAGCGCCACAGCTCGAGAAAACCTACGAGACGCCCCAGTCATCGGGAGATGAGGGCCTTCATTTCCTGCATTGCCTGGAGAGCAATCCCGTGTCCTCCCTCCAAACACCAGAGGAGGTTTGGCTCCCTTTAAGCCACTCAGTGGGCTCCAAGACATACCCGTCCGACTCGAGAGGAGAGCAGAGTCCTTTGCTTCCCTTCGAGACGAGGCCTGACTCCGGGGTGAGTCTGGAATGCAACCCCGAGATTCCTGTCGCCCCTTGACATGAACATTAGGTCCTGCACACAAGCCTTAGTGGGGTCTCTTTTGCCTTCAGTGACTAGAGCGCACCTCCAGCTCTTCCTCGAATCTCGAATGGAAGATAAGACTTTTGTGGGCCAACACAAGAGGAAGCATGAATTCCCTGTGGTAACTCAAATATCCCACCGCAACTAGAGAAAAACCAAGTGGTTCCTCAGTCATTCCAAGATGAGGCCCTTGCCCGCTGGAGCACACCAAGAGAAGTCCCACGTTCCATTTTGAAGAGCGAAACGGTACTTGGAACGCGTTATGCGACCCCAAAAGTTACCCGACATACCTGTCTCACTTGAGGGAAACACCGAGGTTCACAGCAGCACTTCATCTGAGCCACTTCTCCCCTCCTGATCGCCACAGGAGGGTCGAATCCTCTGCTTTGTCTGGAAAGGTTTCATGAACTTCGCGGCACACCTCAGGATGAGGCCGGTTTCATGAGGAAATTCGAGACTAGCCACGTGGGTGGTGCCAAATGCTGAATGACCCCGATTTCCCAGGCCGCTCTTCATAAGAACACGATGCCCGGACACATTTCGAAGGCAACCCTGTGGATGAAGACACAAAACGAAGGGGCACTGCTACCCCCATGCATCGTCTGGTAAAACCCGCAGATTCCACACACAGTTTGACAAGGGGCCTGAAACACCATGAACAAATCGAGAGGCAAGCGGAGTTCCATTCCTCAGAAAAGACATAGCCTGACTCTCCTGTCCCAACTCTGCTGGGACACTACGATCAGAGTCAGAATTGGAGAGGAAGCCTGAGGTTCCTGCCTCCACACGAGATGAGGCCCTCTTCCATTGCGACAAACCCAGTGGAGTGCCGAGAGGCCCCACCAACTCCACAGCGTGCCTCACCTCTCAGAGGCACCCTGGGAAGTTCCCTCAGGTCCCCGGCAGAAGTCGGGGGAAACAGGGTTTCCAGCTGCAACCCGAGAAAGACATCGAGAGTCCTTCTTCAACGCGTCTTGAGGCCCTAGTCCCCTCCCATGACTCGAGAACAATGACGCGCTCCTTCTCGCCACGTGCATGGAGACATGACTTCCCTGGCGCCGCATGAGAGGCTCCCTGAGATCCTCGTCGTGCCTCGGGAGAAAACCCCCACGGGTGCCGCAGCTCGAGGAAACCCCTGAGATGCCCCCGTCCTCGCGAGGTGAGGGCCTTCTTTTCCTGCCTGGCCTGGAGAGCAATCACGAGTCCTCTCTCAAAAGTGAAGAGGAGGCTGGACTCCCTTGAGGCCACTCAGGGGGCACCAAGATATCAGTGTCGCGACTCGGGAGGAGAGCGGAGTCTTTGCTTCCCCTCAAGGCGAGGCCTGACTCCACGGGGGAGCATGGGATGCAACCCCGAGATCCTTGTCTTCCCTGGAGAGGAGCATTAGGTCCTGGACACACGCCTAGATGAGGTCTCTTTGGCCCTGCAGTGACTCGAGCGCAACCCCCACCTTTCCCTCGCCACTAGAATAGAAGGTTGGGCTACCCAGGGCCGACACAAGAGGAAGCCTGTAATCCCCTGTCGTAACACGAGAATCCCGCCGCAACTCGAGAAAAACAACGTGCTTCCCACCTCTTCGCAAGATGAGGACCTTGCCCGTGACGGCGTCTCAAGGGAAGTCCCCTGTTCCGCCCTGAAGTGCGAAAAGGGACCTGACAGCCTTCATGCGACCCCCAAAAGTTCCCCGATACGCCGGGTTCCCTCGAGTGGAACACCGAGGGTCCCGGCACCGCTTCATCTGAGCCCCTTCTCCCCTCCTGATCGCGACAGGAGAGTCGATTCCCCTGCGTGGTCTGGAAGGGGTTCCCGGACTAGCCGTCGCACCTCAAGAGGAGGCCGGTCTCACGAGGAAATTCGAAACGAGCCACGTGGGTGGTGCCACATGCCGAATGAGCCCGATTCCCCTGTCCGCTCTTGAGAAGAACCCGATGACGGACCCGTCTTCGAAGGCAACCCTGTGGGTGAAGGCACAGCCCGAAGCGGCACTGACACCCCTGTGCATCGTCTGGAAACACCCGCGGGTTCCACACACAGCTCGACGAGGGGCCTGTGGCCCTCTGAACAACTCGAGAGGCAAGCGGGGTTCCCTTCCTCAGACAAGACGAGGCCTGACTCTCCTGTTCCAACTCTGCAGGGACCCTGCGGTCGGAGTCCGAAACGGAGAGAAAGCCTGAGGTTCCAGCCTCCCCTCGAGGTGAGGCCCTCTTCGGTTGGGCAAGACCCAGCGGAGTCCCGAGAGGCCCCGCCAACTCCACAGGATGCCTCGCCTCTCAGAGGCACCCTGAGAAGTTCCCTAATGTCTCCGGCAGAAGGCGAGGGAAACGAGGGTTTCCCGCCGCCCCCCGAGAAAGACCTCGAGAGTCCTTCTTCAACGCGTCTCATGGCCCTAGTCCCCTCCCGTGACTCGAGAGCCATGACGCGCTCCCCCTCGCCACGCGCACAGAGACCTGACTTCCCTGGCGCCGCACGAGAGGCTCCCTGAGATCCTCGTCTTGCCTCGTGAGAAAACCCCCACGGGCGCCACAGCTCGAGGAAACCCCTGAGAAGCTCCCGTCCTCGCGAGGTGAGGGCCTTCTTTTCCTGCCTTACCCAGAGCGCAATCCTGAGTCCTCTCTCCAAACTGAAGAGGAGGCCTGACTCCCTTGAGGCCACTCAGTGGGCTCCAAGAGATCTGCGTCACGACTTGAGAGGAGAGCGGCATCCTTTGCTTGCCCTCGAGACAAGGCCTGACTCCCCGGGGGAGTCTGGAACGCCACCCCGAGATCCCTGTCTTCCCTTGAGAGGAACGTTAAGTCCCGGACACAGACCTAGATGAGGTCTCTTTGGCCCTGCAGTGACTCCAATGCAACCCTCTGCTTTCCCTCGCAACTCGAATGGAAGATTAGGCTTCTCGGGGCCAATACAAGAGGAAGCCTGAAATCCCCGTCGTAACTCGAGAATCCCGCCGCAACTCGAGAAAATCCACATGGTTCCAACGTCTTCGCAAGATGAGGCCCTTGCCCGCTACGGCATCTCAAGGAAAGTCCTAGGTTCTGTCCTGAAGTGCGAAACGGTACCTGACTCCTTTCATGCATCCCCCAAAAGTCCCTCACACGCCGGTTTCCCTCGAGGGTAACACCGAGGGTTCCGGCTCCACTTCATCCGAGCCCCATCTCCCCTCCTGACCGCGACAGGAGAGTCGATCCCCCTGCATTGTCTTGAAGGGTTCCCGGCCTTCCCGGCACACCTCAGGATGAAGCCGGCCTCACTAGGAAATTTGAGACTAGCCCCGTGGGTGGTCCCACATGCCGAAAGACCCTGATTTCCCTGTCTGCTCTTGAAAAGAACCCGAGGCCCGGACACCTCTTCGAAGGCAAGCCAGTGGGTGAAGGCACAACACGAAGGGGCACTGTCACTGTCGTGCATCGTCCGGAAACACCCGCAGGTTCCACACACAGCTCAACAAGGGGCCTGAGACCCCCTGAGCACCTCGAGAGGCAAGCGGAGTTCCCTTCCTCAGACAAGACGATTCCTGACTCTCTTGTCCCAACTCTGCAGGGACCCTGCGGTCGGAGTCTGAAACGGAGAGGAAGCCTGAGGTTCCTGCCTTCCCTGGAGATGAGGCCCTCTTCCATTGCGCCAAACCCAGCGGAGTCCTGAGAGGCCCCGCCAACTCCACAGCATCTCTCATCTGTCAGAAGCACACTGGGAAGTTCCCTAAGGTCACCGGTAAACTGTTATTGCACAAGGTCCCCATGAAAAGGCCCACTCAGCAGGACATCCACAGATTCTGTCTGCCATTAAAGGGCAGTAAGGTGCCCTCCCCACTTCTTTGCTGCCTCGGCGGCCACCAGGGTGCAATTCGCGTACCCTTCCCTTTCCCATCCTAGCAGGTGCTCCAGGGCCCGCTGGCCTACAAAGTGCCAGAAGCAGGGCTGGGCCAGCCGGGCACAACAGGGACCGACCACCCACCCACAGAGAGCGGAATCTCGACCTGTGCAGCCCAGGTTTACCCCGCCCTGGGTGCGCTCCCGGAGCGTTTCCAGCCACAGTGGCCATCTCCGAGAGCACAACTGGGAAGCCCTCCCCCACCCCCGCCAGGAGCCGACACCCGCCCTGCGCCGCCCGGGTTCGCCCCGCCCCTGCCGTGTTCCAGGGGCGCTGCCCACCTTCACCAGTGGCTCCCGGTGAGCCCCGTCCCCACGCCCGGTTCCAGGAGAGGCTCTCGGACCTCGCTGCTGCCGCCAGGTCAAACATGAGGACAATACATACACCCCACAGAGACAATCCAAGCTGTCTATGATTTAGGGATAAAACGAGGACTACAGAAAGGCAAAATGACCTGACCTAGGAGGGCAATGATATTCTATAGAACCAGACAAAGTTGGTTACCAAGGAAACTTTTTTCCTTGGAACCCGGAAAGCTGGTTCTTTGCATATGCAATGACCAACAATTAGCTTGTTACCCAAGCCTGCCTCGCTGGCACCTCCATCCCCCCACTCCCCAGAAGACTGGCTCAAAGAAATATTTTAAATCTCAGGCGGAAACCTGGAAGATGTCTTGTCTGTCTGTTTGGATTAAGGTATGTGTCAGTGTGAGCCTTGTGTTTTTTGATAATATTGCTCAAGTTCTGTGTTCTGATTTCAATGGTCTCAAGACAAGGCAGCCCTTCCATATCAAACTGCTGGAAATACAAGAAAACATTGACCTAAATGAATGTCAGAGTCCCGTGAACTGGGAACTAGTCAATATTAAATATCTAGTATTTTTGGTTTTGCTCCTCCACTATAGATATGTCTAAGAGTCAACAACATTAAGTACAACATGTTCATAGTGCCTAGGTTTATTCTAAGGTAAAAATTGCTCTATTGTTATATGTGTCACAAGCTTGTCAGCAAGAAAGTACCTGGAAACAGCAACAACCAATGTAAAAAATGTAAATGTGATATGAGCTTTTAGATAAACTCTTAACAATAATTATACTCTAAAATATCCGCCTCTCATAGTCTTGATTGAAGGCAGAGGAGAAGGGGATGACAGAGGATAAGATGGTTGGATGGCATCACTGACTCGATGGACATGAGTTTGAGCAAGCCCCTGGAGTTGGTGATGGACACGGAAGCCTGGCGTCCTGCAGGCCACGGGGTCACAAAGAGTCAGACTCGACTGAGCAACTGAACTGAACTGAACTTACAATCGTTCCTCCAGGTGTTTTGGTTACCTGAGTTTCTATCCTGGTGCTAAACTAAGTGACGACAGTGTATTGAATAGCTAGGTCACTTCCAAATAAATGAAACTTCTGAAACATTCACGACTTGAAAGGACCTCCCTTTTACACAGAAACAAAAGAGATTTTTGACTCTGCATGAATAGTGACTGGCACCATCCGAACATATTAAATGTAAGAAAGCAATTTTTTTTGTTTTGTTTTGTTTTGTTCTGTTCTTGCAGGAAGCGGGGTGGGCGCTATTATCACTGATAGGTATGCTCACCAATCTATCAAATGCCAATATAAGAGTGAGTTCTTGGTTGCTGAAGGGAAATGTATGACTTGTTATTACAAGAATGTATGGAATGCAATCACACTTTAAGAAGGAAAACGAAGTAGTTCTGTCTTACAGGTGGCATTTTCAGGACGGGAGAAGCAAAGGAATGGGTACAGAATGGGATAAGGAGGTTGTAGGGAAAGTAGGCCCCCAGAAAAGAGTTTTGTGCCTAGCACAAGTTTTCTTGAGATGTTGAACTGCCTTTGCTAATGGAGTTTAAGTTTCTTTACCTCTTAAGTGATCTCTTCTAGGTTGACCTAGAACAGAAATCTTTTGTTAGCTTTGGCTAAGAAGAGAAGTATTGTTTCACGGTGACATATGTGATCCTACCTGACTGTTCTCATCCCCTTTGATATCTATGCACTGCTGCTGCTGCTGCTGCAGCTGCTAAGTGGTTCAGTTGAGGCCGACCCTGTGCCACGCCATAGATGGCAGCCCACCAGGCCCCGCAGTCCCTGGGGTTCTCTAGGCAAGAACACTGTAGTGGGTTGCCATTTCCTCCTCCTATGCATGAAAGTGAAAAGTGAAAATGAAGTCGCTCAGTGGTGTCCGACTCTTAGCCACCCCATGGACTGCAGCCTACCAGGCTCCTCCGTCCTTGGGATTTTCCAGGAGTGGGGTGCCATTGCCTTCTCCCATATCTATGCACAAGCCTGCTTAAATAATTGACTTCTAGCCAACTTTGGGATGCCCATGACCACCCACCCTTACCAGGCAACAGAGAAGAGAAAAACACTTACCACAGGAGGTTCTGATAAGGAACAAGGAACTAACAAGCTCCCACCTACCAGGATTCTGCAGAGGTCAACAAGAGGTCAGCAAGAGATGAGAGACTGCAGTCCAGAGGTCCTAGCTACTTCCATCTAGCAACAAACACCCAGCATAGTCAAAACGATTTCAATGTTAAAGAATAAATAAATAAATAAAAGGACAGAAGTTCTTTGAACACATGTCTGAATTTAGGGGTGAGGCATTACATATGTGTCCCAGGATAATCTTAAAGTGTCAGAAAGTAAAGAAATTAAAGACAACTATCAAGCTGTCCAAACTGATAAAAATGAATGATTACACAGTTTTATCTGTATACATTAGCAGATAATAATCTGAAAAGGAATTTTAAAAAATTCCCTTTCAATAATATCAACATGAATAAAACACTTTGCCATGGATGTAACGAGGATGACAAGACTGGCACACTGGAAATTATACACCCTGGCTGAAAACTATCCTGAATACATGGACAGATATTCCATAACGATGGAAAGACTTAAGATGGCAATACAATGGAATGCATCTTCAATCTGAAATGAAGATTTGATATGATTTGATCGCTCAGAGCTTTTGTGTCATCAAGTGTTATTAAAGTACTAAAGAGATAGAGAAAGCTGCTGACTTAGACTCGAGGCGGGGTGGGGGGGTAGTAAGAGTACCCCCTGCTGGTCTTTAGCCAGATATTCTACAGGCACTAGCAGTCAGCTAAGGAAAGAAAGGAACTGTTTCAGGGAATGGCACCAGGCCCTTCCCCCACGACATGCATTGAGATAATATTGGCAGCAGGTGAGTCATCCCGGGCCAAAACTTGATTGACATGAATCTTGAAGAAAGGCAGTATTGCAGGCAAATATATCATTTCCTTAACATAGATAAGGAGAACAAGCTAGGAGGAAAACATGCTGTTTTGTTCAAATCGCTTCTGAGCCTTTTGGGGGAACCGACCTGAAGCCAGAGTCTAGTGGAAATACATAGGATATTTACATCGCTTAAGACAAACATTTTCTTAGGAAAAAATGCATTGCTTAGCTCAAGGTTTGTTTGCGAAATTCTTACACATCAGGAGATGGCTCCGAGCTGGGTTTCCACACACAAGAACATCCATGCAAAGGACAAGCCTGCACAGCCCATCTGCCCTGCTCCCGCACAGCCAGCAGCATTTCCAAGTGACCTCCTAATGCCTTCCCCAAAATACAGGGGCACCTCTGGGTTTCCTGTTTCCCTCACTTCGAACACTTTTCTTAAAAAAAAAAAAAATCCTGCACACTTCTTGATAGAATGCCACAGTGCAAGGAATACAGTCCTTCAATATTTAAACCTCCATTTGCAAAACACTTGGAGCTTGGTTTTGTTTTGTTTTGTTTTTTAATTACACCACCACATAATTTAAAGCTTTTACACGTTCTAATTATTCAGTTCCAAAACACCAAACTTTTATTGCACAGGGTCCTCATGAAAAGGCCCAAGCAGCTGGACAACCACAGATTCTGCCATGAAAGGGCAGCAAGGTGCCCACCCCCTTCTTTGTTGCCTGGGCGGCCACCAGGGTTTGAAATCCATGCACCCTACTAAGTTTCTAGGGTGCAATCCGTGGACCCTTCCCTTTCCCATCCCAGCAGGTGCTCAAGGGCCCGCTGGCTTACAAAGTGCCAGAATCAGGGCTGGGCCAGCTGGCCAGAGTTCAGTGTTCTGTCCCTTGGACTTCCAGCGGACACTAGGCTGCTTGGAAGAACCGCGCAGACTCTGAGATTTTTCAGCAGAGGGGTGGAGCGGTAAAGGCCTTGACCCCAAAGGCAAGGCTTTTCTGCGACCGCCAGGTTGGGGAGCTCCGAGAATGCGCCAACAGACGGCAGAATACTTGGTTCCCTGCTCCACGCAGTCCCAGTTCCCTTACCTGTGGTCCGCAGCCCTCCGCTGCACCCACGGGATGGCGATCCTTGGGGACCCAGGAGCCGACGAAATGGGCGTTCCCAGCCGCAGTTGCAACCCCCGAGAGCACAACTGGGAACCCCTCCCCATCCCCCCCATGAGCCGACCCCCGCCCCGCGCCGCCAGGGTTAGCCCCGCCTCTGCCGCGCTCCCTGCGCGTTCCCAGCCGCAGTGGCGACCCCCAGGAGCACAACTGGGACCGACCCCCACCTAAAGCCATCGGAATCTCGACCCGCGCAGCCCGGGTTTACCCAGTCCCGGGTGCGCTCCCGGGGCGTTTTCAGCCTCAGTGTCCACCTCCGAGAGCACAACTGGGAAGCCCGCCCCCACCCCCGCCAGAAGCCGACCCCCGCCCCACACCGCCCGCGTTCGCCCAGCCCCTGCACGGTCCAGGTACCTTCCCAGCTTCTAGCGTTCACGCCCGGGTAGGAGCAGGATGTAGGAGTATGGGAGATGTGTCTGGACCCTGACAGCCTCAGCTCCGCTCTGGCCTGCCCTTTGGACCTAGGAGCCAGGCCAACTTGCAGAGGGCTTAGGGCCCCATTGTATGCAAACTACCAAGGCCTACCGCAAGGAGAGCTCTGTCCGAGGGAAGGGAAGCGCCCCAGGCTGCGTTCCCAAGCTGTTGCTTGGCAATGCAGACTCAGCGGTAAACGGAGGGAATCAGGGTCCTAGTGCCCCTGTCTTGGGGAGGAAGCTCCACAGCCAGAGTGTTCCTCCCTTTGTGCCCAGAAAGCGCCTGCCAGACTGGGCTTCCCCGGAGCTCTGTTGCAGAGCAGAGACGTGTGGATGTGTTTTGGGGCCTTGACATGTGCGTTTGGGCTCCCTAGCACAGCCCCAGCGTAGGGGAACCAGCCCCTGAGCAAAGAGCTCCAGGCAGTGCTTTGTGCCCAGGCCTGGATGCCCAGTCCCAGCACGCGGGAGAGATGAGTTAGGCTGCCGGCGGGTCCTTGCAAGCCTGTATTGGAAAGGACCGAGTGAGCTTCCACACCGGCAGAGCTGCAGACCTGCGCCCAGGCGCGATAGGACAGAGCCCCTGTCGAGAGGCTGCTCTGCCTGGGCGAGCCTCGCCAAGCCCTTCCCAGCTTCTAGCGTTTGCACCTGCAAAGGAGCAGGCTGCGGGAGTGTGGGCGACATGACTGGCTCCTGACTGGCCTCAGCTCCGCTCTTGCCTTCCCTTTGGACCTAGGAGCCAGGCCTCCTTGCAGACGGCTTAGGGCACGGGGGTGTGCAAACTGCGAAAGCCTCCCGCAAGGAGACCTCTGTCTGAGGGAAGGGAAATGCCCCAGGTTGCATTCCCAAGCTGTTGCTTGGTAGCCCAGACTCAGCGCTGAACGGAGGGAATCAGGGTCCCAGTGCCCCTGTCATGGGGAGGGAGCTCCACAGCCAGAGTGTTCCTCTGTTTGTGTTCAGAAACCGCCTTACAGACTGGGCTTCCCCGGAGCTCAGCTCCAGAGCAGACTCGTGTGCATGTGGTTTGGGGCCTTCCCCTGTGCCTTTGGGCTCCCTAGCACAGTCCCAGTGCAGGGGAACCAGCCCCTGAGCAGAGAGCTCCAGGCAGTGCTCTGTGCCCTGGATTGGAAGCCCACTCCCAGCACGCGGGAGAATAGAGTCAGGCCGCCGTCGGGTGCTTGCAAGCCTGTATTGGGAAGGACCGAATGAGCTTCCACTCCGGCGGAGCTCCAGATCTGCGCCCAGGCGCGATATCGCAGAGCCCCGGCCTAGAGGCTGCTCTGCCTGGGCGAGCCTCGCCAAGCCCTTCCCAGCTTCTAGCTTTCACGCAGGGGAAGGAACAGACTGCGGAAGTGGGGGAGACGTGACTGGCGGGCGCCTTACTGGCCTCAGCTCGGCTCTTCCCTTGCCTTTGCACCTATGATCCATGCCTCCTTGCAGAGGGCTTAGGGACCGAAGGAGAGCTCTGTCAGAGGGAAGGGAAGCGCCCCAGGCTGCATTCCCAAGCTGTTGTTTAGCCGCCCAAACTCAGCGCTGCACAGGGGTAATCAGGCTCTCTGTGGCCGCAGCTTCACACACAGGTGTGTCTCCGTAGGAATCAAGAAAGATCCTGACAGAGTGAGGTTCATTAGAGCTATACTAAAGAGCAAAGGCTTGTCCATGTGGTCTTGCCTTCCCCTGTGCCTTTGGGTCTCCAGGCTCGGCCCCAGCTCCGTGGAAACAACCCCTGAGAAAATATCTTCAAGATACGCTTTTCCCAGAGGCTGGGAACTGGGGTTCATAGGAGGAGAGAAAAGCAAGCCTCCTTCGGGCATGAAAGGCAGCCCACCTGCCTGTGTTTTGAAGCCTCTATTTGGAAGGAATGGGTTAGCTTCTCCTAAAGGAGAACTCCAGATCTGCTCAGAAGTCGGTAATTCCAGAGGCAGGGTACTGGTTCCTGACTGCCCTTTGCTAGCCTTGAAAGATATTCCTAGATTCTAGAGTTATTTTCCATGAAGGAGCAGGCTTCGGGAATGTGTCAGACGGGACTGGCTCCTTATTGACCTCAGCTCAGCTATTGCCTTTCCATTCAAACTAGGACAAGGCCCTACTTTATGAAGGGTAAGGGTCTTCTTCTTTGTAAACTGCCAAGGGCTACAGCAATGAGACCTCTGTCAAGGTGAGGGAAGCCTAAGAGGATGGATTCTCAAGCAGGTGCTTTGCCACAAAGCATCAGCACCCCACGGAGAGAATCAAGCTCCCTGTGCACCAATGTTGGGAGTGTAGCTTCACACACAGAGTTGTCTCTATAGGAGCCAAGAATGTTCCTGAGAGATTAGGTTCACTAAACCTCTCCTACAGAGCATAGACCTGTCCATGTGGTTTTGCCTTCCCCTGTGAGTTGGGTCCTCGAGGTCCGCCACACCTCCGGGGAAACTGTCCCTGAGAAAATATCTCCAGGAACCCCTTCGCCAAGGCTGGGAAATGCTGTTCACATGAAGTAAGGCAAGCGAATCTCCTGCAGAGTAAAAGAGGCCTTACAGTCCCTGGAGGAGCAGGCTGCCAGAGTTTGTGAAACCTGACTGTTGCCTTACTGGCCTCAGCTCTGCCATTGCCTGTTCATCCGAGCTAGCACCCAGGCCTACTTGGAAAAGCGTTTGGGTGCAGATTTCTACAAAGTGCCAAGGGCTACAGCAGTGAGAATTCTCTCAGTGGTAAGGGAGAACATTTTATGGATTCTCAAGCTGTTTTCTGAACGACAGCGTCAAAATGAACAGAGAGAATCAGGCTCTCTGTGCCCCTATGTTAGGTACGCAGCTTCACACACAGAGGTGTCTCTATAGGAGCCAAGAATGCTCCTGAGAGATGAGGTTCACTAGAGGTCTGCTACAGAGCATAGACCTGTCCATGTGGTCTTGCCTTCCCCTGTGCCTTTGGGCCCCGGGCTCGGCCCCAGCTCCATGGAAACAACCCCTGAGAAAATATCTTCAAGATACGCTTTTCCCAGAGGCTGGGAACTGGGGTTCATAGGAGGAGAGAAAAGCACGCCTCCATCAGGAACGAAAAGGCAGCCAACCTGCCTGTGTTTTGAAGCCTCTATTTGGAAGGAAAGGGTTAGCTTCTCCTAAAGGAGACCTCCAGATCTGCTCAGAAGTCGGTAATTCCAGAGGCAGGGTGCTGGTTCCTGACTGCCCTTTGCCAGCCTTGCAAAGACATTCCAACATTCTAGAGTTATATTCCATGAAGGAGCAGGCTTCGGGAATGTGTCAGAGGGGACTGGCTCCTTATTGGCCTCAGCCCAGCTATTGCCTTTGCATTCAAACTAGGACAATGGCCTACTTTATGAAGGGTAAGGGTCTTCTTCTTTGAAACGGCCAAGGGCTACAGCAATGAGACCTCTGTCAAGGCGAGGGAAGCCTAAGAGGACGGATTCTCAAGCAGGTGCTTTACTACAAAGCATCAGCACCCCACGGAGAGAACCAAGATCCCTGTTCCCCAATGTTGGGAGTGTAGCTTCACACACAGAGTTGTCTCTATAGGAGCCAAGAATGTTCCTGAGAGATTAGGTTCACTAAACCTCTCCTACAGAGCATAGACCTGTCCCTGTGGTTTTTCCTTCCCCTGTGAGTTGGGTCCCCGAGGTCCGCCACACCTCCGGGGAAACTGTCCCTGAGAAAAGATCTCCAGGAACTGCTTTGCTGAGGCTGGGAAACGCTGTTCACAGGAAGTAAGGCAAGCGAATCTCCTGCAGAGAAAAAGAGGCCTTACTGTCCCTGGAGGAGCAGGCTGCCAGAGTGTGTGAAACCTGACTGTTGCCTTGCTGGCCTCAGTTCCACCATTGCCTGTTCCTCCGAACTAGGACCCAGGCCTATTTGGAGAAGCGTTTGGCTGCGGATTTCTACAAAGTGCCAAGGGCTACAGCAGTGAGTATTCTCTCAGCGGTAAGTGCTGGGAGCCGGCATATTGCATATTGAGTGAGGATCTGGAATAGCTCAACTGGAATTCTATCACTTCCGGGAGCCAGCGTGAGCACTCCACCCATGACAAAGGTCATGAGGAAGGAGGCTCGGCATACGCAAAGGCGGGATCGAGCCTCAGGAGTCCCCCTGGAAATTCTCGAGCATCTACCCCCAAAACCAGAGTCTGCCTACTTTCTGCTTTGTGCTTTCACCTACACCTCTGACTTTACGGGGGGCTGTCCCCCACTACCTCTCTCTGAAAAGAGTTAGCTCCAGTTAATAATTCCTGGGTGTGACAGTGTTTAACCTACAAACTCCTTTGGAAATCCTCTAGCCTGCCTGAATAGGTTTTTCCGGCCACGTGTGATTGTTCAGAGCCTCCCAACTGTGAGAGGCAGGAGATGTTCTAAACTGCCTAAACACAGATTCCTTTGAGTAGTTAAAAGATTGATTAGAAAATGTATTGGTGAAGGGTTTTTCACTTGTTGGGCCAATGTTTGCTGCTAAGTCTCCATACTCCTTACCTACTGTGTCCTTGGCAGTGTATTGATTGATATAATGGGTGTATAGAAATGTAAAATGCCGCTTTGTCCAATGCTTTTTGGAAGGCTGGCGCCTGACTTTGGAATAATCACCTTTAGAGAAAGATAAGTTTCTTAAAATGTTAACAGGCCTCCGGGCCAGAAGATGATGTCTATCACCTGAACTTTTGCATATGATAAGTTTACAGGAAAAAAGCCTGGCTTGCTGCATGACTCTACCCCTTCCCCCATTATCCACTATGCATAACTTAAGGTATAAAAACTACTTTGGAAAATAAAGTGCGGGCCTTGTTCACTGAAACTTGGTCTCCCCATGTCATTCTTCCCTTTAACTTCCGGCTGAGCGTCCATCTGGAGCGTGGATGTCCTCTGCGACCATTTATTTGCCTGGGCTTCTAAGACCCACTCGAGAAGGTGTCTAAGGTGGGGCACCTTCCGCTATTCGAGAGGGCGCCTGCGGCCTCCGTGGTCAGAGCTAACCTGGTGTCACGGGTTATATTGATTTTCCGCGTAAACCAAGCCACTCAGCTTCTTTTCTCCACTGAATTTTCCTACTGAGCTATCCTTATTTCAGCCGCTTTTCTCCACTGAATTTCCTCACTGAGCTATCCTTATTCTATTACTCTTTGAATCTTTGATGAATAAATAAATATAAATAGGTCGCCGACGCCGTCCCCGCTTCGAATACCCTGGATCAGCCGGGGCTGGACCCCGGCAGGTGGCGCCCGAACAGGGGCATTCGAAGGTAGGTCCCCAACCCTTTCCCCCAGTGTTGAATTTTAGGGACGGATAGTACCCCACTCAGGGTGCTGCGGACCCCCCTGTAGGATAGACAGGGCGAGTAGGAGTGGGAAGTGTTGAAAGTGTTAAAGAGTTAGAGAGAAAAAAAGTTTAAAAGGCCAAAGAAAAGCCTGATCTTTTAAAAGCTAAAAGCTTTATCTTCTATTATACTTAATTTTCTGACATGGGTAACACTGAAACTAAGAATGGCAACTCTTTATACAAGTAATCTTGAAACTGTTAAAGAGGCTACTGTTAATTTAGATACTTGGGTGAAGGTAAAAAACAACTAAAAACTTATCCTATAAATATGATTAAAAATGTTCTGGACCCTCGTCATGAGGCTGTGGGATAGCCTACAGGAGAGGCTATAGCGGTGGATGGTAGTGGGTCTCCACCTTCTGCGCAGATCATATTTTCTGCCATTGACAAAAAAAAAAAAAAAAAGGAGGGAGACTGTGCTCTACCTCCCGACAAAGGAGAGGGCTTACAGGACGCTGCGGCCGGGCGCCCTGGCGAGCCCCCTCCCCCTCTACACAAACCTTTAAAAATTTATCCAACAATTTCTGATTTAAGGAGACTACCCCACCTCCGCTTGCACCTCCCAGGGCCTAAGAATCCCCCAGTTTACATCCAAAGTCTCCCAGACAATTGCCTAAGGCTGAAAAAGATAAAAAAGATTTCTTTTAAACAAAGGAGCTTTTAAAAAATACACAATATACAGAGCCTGCTCATTGCAGAAAACCCCCTCAGGGGGGCCTCACCCAAGCGAAAAAAAAAAAAAAAAAAGGAAAGAAAATAGAAAAAGATCTAGAAAAAGAACTAAAGAGTGAAAAGGAGAGGAACGGAAAAGGAAGGAATCAGGGAACGCATCAAGATAGAAAAAAGAAGTTAAAAAAGGAGATACAGAGAAAAAGATAGAAAAAAAAATTAAGGAAGAGAAGAGGGTAAAGAGAAAGAAACGAAGGAAAGAAGGGTAGTGAAAAAAAAAGGGTGTGAAAAAAGTGAGAAAGACAGGAAGAGAGAGAGAAAGACAGTAAGAGACGCTTTGACCAGGTGCCCTGGCGAGCTCCCTCCCGCTCTACGCAAACCTTTAAAAAACAAAAAACTTATCCACCACTTTCTGATTTAAGGCCATCGCCGCCGCCTCCGTTTGCACCTTCTAGGGCCCAAGAGTTCCCCGCTTTGCCCCCAAAGCCTCTCAAAGTGTTACCTAAGCCTGAGGAAAAAAAAAAAAAAGTTTTTTAAACAGTGGAGCTTTTAAAACAAGACTGCATACAAAATATGCAGAGCGTGCTCCTTGGAGAAAACCCCCTCAGGGGGGTCTCACCCAGGCTAAGAGAAAAACCGTAAGGGGATTTAGCAACAATATTAACCCTTGACTAGCTGGTTACTCCAATTCCAATGGGAGTGGCTGGCCCCCTGCCTGAGGGCATTGTAGGACTTGTGCTAGGGCGAAGCTCGATTTCTTAAAAAAAAAAAAAAAAAAAAATTCGGTGGTACATGGTGTAGTAGATTCTGATTATATTGGAGAAATTAAAGTTTTGATCTCGCAGCCTACTAAAACTGCAAATTAATAAAAGTCAAAAAATAACACAGTTTTTGTTTTTACCTTATCAGACAGGAAAAAATTTGACTTCTCAAGCTAAGAGCCACAGAGCGTTTAGATCTAGTGATCTAGCCTTTTGGGTGCAAGAAATTACAGCTCCAAGGCCTTTAAAAGATCTTTTAATTCAAAAAAGTAAAATCTCAGGGCTATTAGACACAGGAACAGACGTCTCTTAACATTTCTGGGAAAGACGGACCCAGCTCCTGGCCAACACATACTACTGAAAATGAGTTGGTGGGATTAGAGAAAGCGGAGTGGGAATGCTGTAGAGAAAAAGGTGAGGGAGAGTTTAAAACCTTGAAGAGTAGTGAGTTCCCCGTTGCTGGAAGTATTCAAACAAAGATTAGATGGTTGCTTGTCATCTAAAAAGCTATAGACCAGATTTAGGTTACAAAACAATAACTGGAAAAGCTTATAAAGATGTTGTGCAGCACCTCTTTACTTGCTTCTCATATTTAGGTGCCAAAAGTTTTAAAAATTGATAATGCCCATTTGAAGCTGCAGAGAGATTGTTTACTAACTTTAAATGATTTCCAAAAATTATTAGGGGTTATTAGGGGACAGTAATTGGATACGCCCACATTTAAAACTGACTACTGCAGATTTAAAGCCTTTGTTTGATTGCTTAAAAAGCGATCCTAATTCCAGTTCTAAGCGAAAGTTGACTAAGACGACAGTCAGCTCTTGTTAAAGTAGATGAGACTTTAAATGATCAGTTAATTAGGATTAATATTACCAAAAGATGAGATTAAACTATTCTTGCCACAAAACATACACCTACAAGGCGCTTGTGACAAAAAGGCCCATTGGTTCCATCTACCAGTGACCCCAAGAAAAATAGTTTTATCTTTTCCCAGCTTGGTGACACAATTAATTATAAAAGGAAGAAAAAAGAAGTGTAAAACTTTTTAAAAAAGAAGTAACAAATATAATAATTTCACTTAATAAGGATCAACTGCAAGTCTTTTACAAAATAGTGATGATTGGCAAGTTGCCCTGATAGATTTCATGAGTCAAATTTTGTTTCATTTGCCCTCAAGCCCCCACAGTAGTTAAAAGTTCAAAAATGTTAGATTGGAAGTTTGAGGATACCTGTGGAACTTTCCAACCCTATGTAGTTCCTACGCTCCCCTTTACCCTATGGGGGAGGGACGTGCTGTCTCAAATAGGAGATACTCAGAGAAGGAGTTTTCTCAATTTCTTAGTTATCAACAGGAGGTACAATTAACAATACTTTATATGTTATAAATACATAATATAAATATATTTACATAATTACAGTTTGCCTAATTAGGTATGGGTATAAATAAAATATAATAAAGGTATACCTAATTCTATTATAGATCTATACTTAATTAATTTGTATATAAATTAATATGTATGCTATATATGCATATTATATATATACTGTATAATTAAATATATATTGCAGTAATATAGTGTGTGTGTGTGGCTGATATTAATTGGTATAGATTGATGTACTGTGATATATGTTCTATATACTGTATTATTATATATGTGTGACATGTATTATTGCAGTGCATTGGTTTGTGTTGGTTGGTATTAGATGTGTACGTGTTGTATTGCTGTAATATATATTAACATATTAATTATAAAGATTAATTCAAGTATATTGATTATGTCAATAAGTTTATACTTGTTGCCATATATAAATACATATATAAATACATTTTGCATTTAGGTATATCTGTATACTAAAATGAGATAAGGAGGTTATACATTTATTATTTAAATTTATACAGAGACCTAAACTAAACATTAGATCTAAATTAACATATCTCTAAATTTATGTTGTTAAAATATAAATTTTAATAATTAAAAAATTAAATTGACAACTGCTTGACAATTCCTTTGCCATAAAACCCCCATAGGTGTAATTGGGGAAGCCAGACAAAAAATTGGTTTTATGGCAAAACGGCCCCCTAGAGTGGGTCCATCTTCCCGCTCAAACTAAAAAAGTAGCGGCTTCTTATCCAGGATTGATAGCTACTTTGATATTAAAGGAAAAAAGCGGAACATTGAATTATTTGGTAAAGAGCCATCAGAAACTGTAATTCCATATAATAAAGAACAATTTGATGCTCTTCTAATGTTTGAAAATTGGCAGATTGCTATAAAAAACTATTTTGGTCAAAAATTTTTGCATTGTTTACCTTCACATGTTTTGTTGAATTTTATATCCAGACATCCAGTTATTTTTCCTGTCAGATGTAAACAATCTCCTATTCCAAATGCTCAGATAGTTTTTACTGATGGGTCAACAAATGGTAAAGCCTTCATAGTTACTAAAAATCACCAAAAAGTTTTAAAAACACAAAAAACTTCAGCTCAAAGAGCTGAAATAACAGCAGTCATAGAGGCTTTTGCTATGTTTGCAGATGAGGAATTTAATCTTTACTCTGATTCTCAGTATGTGGTCAGGCTGATTCCACACATTGAAACTGCGGTTTTGCCTAAAAATAAAGCCACCATATTTCATTTGTTAACTAAATTATAGCAACAAATTTGGAAAAGGAATAAAATATTTTTCATTGGACACATTTGGGCTCATTCCGGATTGCCCGGCCCTTTAAATGCCTTTAATGATTTGGCTGACTTGTTAACCAGAAATACAGTGGCTACTGTGATTGAAGAGGCCAGAGCCTCTCACTCACTTCATCATCAATACGCTACTGCCTTAAGATATCAATTCCAAATTCCCAGAGAGACTGCTCAAGAGATTGTGCGTTCTTACTTACACTGCCCCACTGTTTATAATAGTCTACCTATGGGAGTTAATCCTCATGGTCTCAAACCTAACGTACTCTGGCAGACGGATGTAACTCATGTTTCTTCATTTGGAAAACTCTCCTTTGTTCATGTAACTGTAAATACCTTTTCTCACGTTATTATTGCAACTGCTTGTACCGGAGAGGCAGGTAAAGATGTGATACAACATCTCTTTACTTGTTTTTCATATTTGGGCCTGCCAAAAGCTTTGAAAACTGACAATGCTCCTGCTTACACTTCTAAGTCTTTTCAGAAATTTTGTATAAAGTTTCAAATTAAACATAATACAGGCATCCCTTATTACCCACAGGGACAAGCCATTGTTGAAAGAGTGCATCAAACATTAAAAATCCAAATTCAAAAACTAAAAGAAGGGGAGTTTAAGTATAGTTATCCCCATCAAATCTTGCAACATGCTCTTTTCGTAATAAATATTTTAAATACTGATTTCAGCCAGAACTATTGCAATGCTTCGTCATTGGTGCCTGGAGCAATTAAATACAAAACCATTAGTCAAATGGAAGGACCTCCTCTCAAGACAATGGAAGGGTCCTGACCCATTATTAACTAGCAGTCGAGGATGTGCTTATATTTTTCCACAGAATGCAGATTCTTCAATTTAGACAGGCTGATTCGCCATGTTGCAGGCCCCCAGACATCCAGTTCACGCATTGCTTCGATCACAAAAGAGGAGCCCGCCAGAAGGGGAGGCAAGATAAACATCGAGATCCCGGCAGGACCGACGGGGCTGCTGCAGCGCGAACTCCAACCAGAAAATAATTCTACTTATTCTGTTTTGGCTTGTCTACCCTCTTCTTATGTTTTTCTCTTTACCAATGATTCTGGAAAACTTAATGTACATGTGACTTTAAACTGGTGGACCCAATGTAGTGACCTGTGAACAATGTATGCTCTCATCTTGTTTAAACCCTCAATATAATGTTTGCTCCTTTGTAGTGTTACAACGTCCACCTTATCTTATAATGTAACCACTTATTGATATAACTATAGTCTTGCTGTATTACAACAACTTCAGGATTTAATGCGATTGTGACGATTTGTGGGCTTACTTATTTTAGGAATATCAGCTTTAATAACTGCAATTACTTCTGTTACTGTGGCAGCAATATCATTGACTCAACAAGTGCATACTGCCCAATATGTTGATACCATGTCTAAAAATGTTTCACTAACTCTAGCAACACAGGAAGCTATAGATAGGAAATTAGAGATGAGAGTAGGACGCCTTAGAAGAGGCAATAATGCATATTGGGACTGATTTACAGGCTTTAAAAGTGAAAATGGCTCTGTCTTGCCACGCTGATTACCGGTGGATATGCGTGACATCTTTAAAGGTAAATGAGACAGATTTTGAATGGGAAAAAATCAAAAATCATATCTCAGGTGTTTGGAACAGCTCTGACATTGGCCTGGACTTAGGGAAACTTCATAATCAAATACAGACCCTGGAACACTCTCGACTGGATTTTACTGCCGCTGGGGCAGCTAATGACTTTTTTCACACTTTCTCTAACTTCATTTCAGGAAAAAACATTCTGTCTAATATCCTTGGATACATCGCTGCTGGTGCTTTAATTTTGCTTCTCATATTCATTCTTCCTTGTATTGTCAGGATTCTTCGGCAGAACATTCAGAAGCTCGCGACTGAGCTGCATCTGGCTGTTTTAAGAAATAAAAAAGGGGGAGATGCTGGGAGCCGGCATATTGCATATTGAGTGAGGATCTGGAATAGCTCAACTGGAATTCTATCACTTCCGGGAGCCAGCGTGAGCACTCCGCCCATGACAAAGGTCATGAGGAAGGAGGCTCGGCATACGCAAAGGCGGGATCGAGCCTCAGGAGTCCCCCTGGAAATTCTCGAGCATCTACCCCCAAAACCAGAGTCTGCCTACTTTCTGCTTTGTGCTTTCACCTACACCTCTGACTTTACGGGGGGCTGTCCCCCACTACCTCTCTCTGAAAAAAGAGTTAGCTCCAGTTAATAATTCCTGGGTGTGACAGTGTTTAACCTACAAACTCCTTTGGAAATCCTCTAGCCTGCCTGAATAGGTTTTTCCGGCCACGTGTGATTGTTCAGAGCCTCCCAACTGTGAGAGGCAGGAGATGTTCTAAACTGCCTAAACACAGATTCCTTTGAGTAGTTAAAAGATTGATTAGAAAATGTATTGGTGAAGGGTTTTTCACTTGTTGGGCCAATGTTTGCTGCTAAGTCTCCATACTCCTTACCTACTGTGTCCTTGGCAGTGTATTGATTGATATAATGGGTGTATAGAAATGTAAAATGCCGCTTTGTCCAATGCTTTTTGGAAGGCTGGCGCCTGACTTTGGAATAATCACCTTTAGAGAAAGATAAGTTTCTTAAAATGTTAACAGGCCTCCGGGCCAGAAGATGATGTCTATCACCTGAACTTTTGCATATGATAAGTTTACAGGAAAAAAGCCTGGCTTGCTGCATGACTCTACCCCTTCCCCCATTATCCACTATGCATAACTTAAGGTATAAAAACTACTTTGGAAAATAAAGTGCGGGCCTTGTTCACTGAAACTTGGTCTCCCCATGTCATTCTTCCCTTTAACTTCCGGCTGAGCGTCCATCTGGAGCGTGGATGTCCTCTGCGACCATTTATTTGCCTGGGCTTCTAAGACCCACTCGAGAAGGTGTCTAAGGTGGGGCACCTTCCGCTATTCGAGAGGGCGCCTGCGGCCTCCGTGGTCAGAGCTAACCTGGTGTCACGGGTTATATTGATTTTCCGCGTAAACCAAGCCACTCAGCTTCTTTTCTCCACTGAATTTTCCTACTGAGCTATCCTTATTTCAGCCGCTTTTCTCCACTGAATTTCCTCACTGAGCTATCCTTATTCTATTACTCTTTGAATCTTTGATGAATAAATAAATATAAATAGGTCGCCGACGCCGTCCCCGCTTCGAATACCCTGGATCAGCCGGGGCTGGACCCCGGCAGGTAAGGGAGAGCATTTTATGGATTCTCAAGCTGTTTTCTGAACGACTGCGTCAAAATGAACTGAGAGAATCAGGCTCTCTGTGCCCCTATGTTAGGTACGCAGCTTCACACACAGAGATGTCTCTATAGGAGCCAAGAATGTTCCTGAGAGATGAGGTTCACTAGAAGTCTGCTACAGAGCATAGACCTGTCCATATGGTTTTGCCTTGCCCTGTGAGTTGGGTCCCCGATGTCCGCCCCAGCTCAGGGGAAGGAGCCCCTGAGAAAAGATCTCCAGGGACCGCTATTCCCCCAGGCTGGCAAACGCAGTTCACAGGAGGTAACGCAAGCGAGCCTCCTGCAGGGCACAACAGGCCTTAGTGTCCCTGGACGATCAGGCTGCCAGAGTGTGTGAGACCTGACTGGTGCCTTACTGGCCTCAGCTCCGCCATTGCATGTTCCTCCGAACTAGGACCCAGGCCTACTAGGAGAAGGGTTTGGGTATGGATTTCTAAATACTGCCAAGGGGTATAGCAATGAGAACTGTGTCACGGGTAAGGAAGAGCATTGTATGGATTTTCAAGCTGTTGTTTGAACGACAGCTTCAAAGCTGCACAGAGAGAATCAGACTCTGTGTCTCCATGTTCGGTACACAGCTTCACAGACAGGGGTGTCTCCATAGGAAACAAGAACGTTCCTGCAGAGTGAGGTTCACTAGAGCTCTCCTAGAGAGCAAAGACTTGTCCATGTGGTTTTTCTTCCCCTGTGCGTTTGGGGCTCCAGGCTCGGCCCCAGCTCCGTGGAAACAACCCCTGAGAAAAGATCTTCAAGATCCGCTTTTCCCAGAGGCTGGGATGTGGGGTTCATAGGAGGCGGGAAAAGCAGGCCTCCTTCAGAGAGCAAGAGGCAGCCAAGCGGCCTGCGTTTGGAAGCCTCAATTTGGAAGAATGGGTTAGCTTCCCCTAAGGGAGACCTCCAGATCTGTTCAGAAGTCGGTAATTCCAGAGGCAGTGTGCAGGGTCCTGACTGCCCTTTGCCAGCCTTGCAAAGACATTCCTAGATTCTACAGTTATCTTCCTGAAGAAGCAGGCTTTGGGAATATGTCAGACTTGACTGGCGCCTTATTGGCCTCAGCTCAGCTATTGCCTTTCCATTCAAAGTAGGACAAGGCCCTACTTTATGAAGGGTAAGGGTCTTCTTCTTTCCAAACTGCCGAGGGCTACAGCAATGAGACCTCCGTAAATGCGAGGGAAGCATAAGCGGATGGATTATCAGGAAGGTTCTTTGCCACCAAGCATCAGCACCCCACGGAGGGAATCAGGCTCCCTTTGCCCCTATGTGGGGTGTGTAGATTCACACACAGTGGTGTCTCTACAGGAGCCAAGAATGTTCCTGAGAGATGAGGCTCACAAGAGCTCTCCTACAGAGTGCTCACCTGTACATGTGGTTTCGCCTTCCCCTGTGAGTTGGGTCCCCGAGGTCCGCCCCAGCTCCGAGAAAACAGCCTCTGAGAAAAGATCTCCAGGAACCGCTTTTCGCCCAGGCTGGGAAAAGCTGTTCACAGGAAGTAAGGCAAGTGAGCCTCCTGCAGAGAAAAAGAAGCCTTACTGTCCCTGGAGGAGCAGGCTGCCAGAGTGTGTGAAAACTGACTGGTGCCATACTGGTCTTAGCTCCGCCATTGCTTGTTCCTCCGAACTGGGACTCAGGCCTACTTGGAGAAGGGTTTAGCTGCAGATTTCTACAAACTGCCAAGGGCTACTGCAATGAGAACTCTCTCAGAGGTAAGGGCGAGAATTGTATTGGATTCTCAAGCTGTTTTCTGAACGACAGCATTAAACCTGCACAGAGAGAATCAGGCTCTCTGCCGCCATGTTGGGTACGCAGTTTCACACACAGAGGTGTCCGCATAGGAGCCAAGAACGTTCGTCAAAGACTGAGGTTCACTAGAGCTCTCTTAGAAAGCAAAGACTTGTTCATGTGGTTTTGCCTTCCCCTGTATGTGTGGGTCTCTGGGCACAACCCCAGCTCCGTGGAAACAACCCCTGAGCAAAGATCTCCAAGAATCTGCTTTTCCCCCATGCTGGGAACCAGGGATCATAGGAGGCAGGAAAAGCAAGCCTCCTTCAGGCAAGAAGAGGCAGCCAACCGGCCTGTGTTTGGAAGCCTCTATTTGCAAGGAATGGGTTAGCTTCTCCAGAAGGAGACCTCCAGATCTGCTCAGAAGATAGATATTCCAGAGGCAGGGTTGAGGTTCCTGACTGCCCTTTGCCAGCCTTGCAAAGACATTCCTAGATTCTAGCGCTATTTTCCATGAAGGAGCAGGCATCGGGAATATGTCAGAGTTGACAGGTGCCTTACTGGCCTCAGCTCAGCTATTGCCTTTCCTTTCAAACTAGGATCAGGGCCTACTTGGTGAAGGGTAAGGGTCTGCTTCTTTCCAAAGTGCCAAGAGACACAGCAATGAGACCTCTGTCAAGGCGAGGGAAGCGTAAGCGGATGGATTCTCAAACAGGTGCTTTGCCACAAAGCATCAGCACCCCACAGAGAGAATCAGGCTCCCTGTGCCCCTATGTTCGGTGTGTAGCTTTACACACAGAGGTGTCTCTGTACGAGCCAAGAATGTTCCTAAGAGATGAGACACACTAACGTCTCCTACAGAGCATAGACCTGTCCATGTGGTTTTTCCTTCCCCTGTGAGATGGGTCCCCGAGGTCCACCCCAGCTCTGGGGATAGAGCCCCTAAGAAAAGATCTCCAGGAACCGCTTTTTGCCCAGGCTGGGAAACGCAGTTCACAGGAGGCCAGGCAAGCGAGTCTCCCACAGGGAAAAATAGGCCTTACTGTCCCTGGAGGAGCAGGCTGCCAGAGTGTGTGACACCTGACTGGTGCCTTACTGACCTCAGCTCCGCCATTGCATGGCCATCCAAACCAGGACCCAGGCCTACTTGGAGAAGGGTTTGGGTGCGGATTTGTAAAAACTGCCAAGGGCTACTGCAATGAGAAATCTCTCAGAGGTAAGGGAGAGCATTGTATGGATTCTTAAGCTGTTGTTTGAACGACAGCTTCAAAGCTGCAAAGAGAGAATCAGGCCCTGTGTGCCCCCTTGTTGGGTATGCAGCTCCACACACAGAGGTATCCCCGTAGAATCCAAGACTTTCCTCACATACTGAGGTTAACTAGAGTTCTCCTACAGAGCAAAGACTTGTCCATGTGGTTTTGCCTTCCTCTGTGTGTGTGGGTCTCCGGGCTCAGCTCCAACTCCGTTGAAATAGCCCCTGAAAAAAGATCTCCAAGAACCACTTTTCCCCCAGGCGGGAAGCGGAGTTCACAGGAAGCGGAACAAGCAAGCCTCCTTCGGGCAAGTAGATGCAGCCAACTAGCCTGTGTTTGGAAGCCTCTCTTTGGAAGGAATGGTTAGCTTCTCCAAAAGAAGACCTCCAGATCTGCTCAGAAGACGGAAATTCCAGAGGCAGGGTCGAGGTTCCTGACTGTCCTTTGCCAGCCTTGCAAAGACATTTCTAGATTCTAGCGTTATTTTCCACGAAGGAGCAGGCTTCAGGAATATGTCAGACTTGACTTGCGCCTTACTGGCCTCAGCTCAGCTATCGCATTTCCGTTCAAACTAGGACAAGGGCCTACTTGGTGAAGGGTAATCGTCTGCTTCTTTCCAAACTGCCAAAGGCTACAGCAAAGACACCTCTGTCAAAGAGAGGGAAGTGGAAGCGGATGGATTCTCAAACAGGTGCTTTGCCACAAAGCATCTGCACCCCACGGAGAGAATCAGGCTGCATTTGCCCCTATGTTGGGTGTGTAGTTTCAAACACAGAGGTGTCTCTATAGGAGCCAAGAATGTTCCTGGGAGATGAGGTTCACTAGAGCTCTGCTATGGAGCATATACCTGTCCATATGGTTTTGCCTTCCCCTGTGAGTTGGGTTCCCGATGTTCGCCCCAGCTCCGAGAAAGAAACCCCTGAGAAAACACCTCCAGGAACTGCTTTTCGTCCAGACTGGGAAACGCAGTTCACAGAAGGCAAGGCAAGCGAGCCTCCTGCAGAGAAAAAGAGGCCTTACTGCCCCTGGAGGAGCAGGCTGCCAGAGTGTGTGAGACCTGACTGGTGCCTTACTGGCCTCAGCTCCGCCATTGCATGTTCCTCCGAACTAGGACCCAGGACTACTTGGAGAAGGGTTTGGGTGCGGATTTCTAAAAACTGCCAAGGGCTACAGCAATGAGAACTCTGTCACGGGTAAGGAAGAGCATTGTATGGATTTTCAAGGTGTTTTTTAAACGACATCTTTAAAGCTACACAGAGAGAATCAGGCTCTCTGTGCCCCCATGTTGGGTACGCAGCTTCACACATAGGGGTGTCTCCATATGAATCAAGAATGTTCGTGACAGAGTGAAGTTCACTAGAGCTCTCCTAGAGAGCAAAGACTTGTCCATGTGGTTTTTCTTCCCCTGTGAGTTTGGGTCTCCAGGCTTAGCCCCAGCTCCGTGGAAACAACCCCTGAGAAAAGATCTTCAAGATCCGCTTTTCCCAGAGCCTGGGAAGCTGGGTTCATAGGAGGCAGGAAAAGCAAGCCTCCTTCGGGCACGAAGAGGCAGCCGACCGGCCTGTTTTTGGAAGTCTCAATATGGAAGGAATGAGTTAGATTCTCCTAAAGGAGACCTCCAGATCTGCTCAGAAATCGGTAATTCCAGAGGCAGGGTGCAGGCTCCTGACTGCCCTTTGCCAGCCTTGCAGAGACATTCCTAGATTCCAGCGTTATTTTCCATGAAGGAGCAGGCTTCGGGAATATGTCAGACTTGACTGGCGCCTTATTGGCCTCAGCTCAGCTCTTGCCTTTCCTTTCAAACTAGGACAAGGGCCCACTTTATGAAAGGTAAGGGTCCTCTTCTTTCCAAACTGCCAAGGGCTACTGCAATGAGACCTCTGTCAAGGCGAGGGAAGCGTAAGCTGATGGATTCTCAAGCAGGTGCTTTGCCACAAAGCATCAGCACCCCACGGAAAGAATCTGGCTCCCTTTGCCCCTACGTTGCGTGTGTAGCTACACACACAGAGGTGTCTCGATAGGAGCCAAGAATGTTCCTGAGAGAGGAGGTTCACTGTTGGGGGCCAGAGTGAGGCACTCCGCCCATGGCAAACGTCATGAGGAAGGAGGCTCGACATACGCAAAGGCGGGATCGAGCCTCAGGAGTCCCCCTGGAAATCCTCGAGCATCTACCCCCATCACCAGAGCCTGCCTACCTTACTACTTTGTGCTCTCACCTACACCTCTGACTTTACGGGGGGCTGTCCCCCACCACCTCTTTCGGAGAAGGAGTTAACCTAGAGCTCCAGTTGATAAAAACCCCTGGGTGTGACAAGAGTGTTTTAACCTACAAACTCCTCTGAAGGTTCTCTAGCCTGCCTGACAGGCTTGTCCGGCCACATGTGATTGCTCACAGCCGCCCAACCATGAGAGGCACGAGATGCTTTAAACCTTCTAAAAACAGGTTCCTTAGAAAAGTTAGAAAATTATTAGTATAAGTATAATGGGCTGATTAGAAATCATATTGGTGAAGGGTTTTTCATTTGTTGAGCTGATGTTTACTGCTAAGTCTCCACATCCCCTGCCCTTATACACATTAATGAATATATAGAAGAAATAAGTATTAACCTTTGATATAAATCACGTTAGACCTTAGGCTAAGTAAATTCTTTCCTTAACTAAAACCCACTACACCCTCACCCTATAGGAATGTAACTTTATTTGGGTGGCGTCTGTTTTAAGAATAATCACCCCTGGAGAAATAAGTGTCCTGGTTGACTGACCGCTGTCACAAGGAGAGGGTCGTAAATTGTCAGCAGGCCCCCCGGCCAGAAGATGATGTAACACCCCTAAGACCTCTGTATACTTTTGTATGAAGCACCTGACTTTGATAAAAGTCAGGACTGCTGACCCCACGTGACCTTTGCATAACATCTCAGTGTATAAAAGTAGACCATGGAAAATAAAGAATTGGGATCAGTTTCTCGAAAGACTGGTCTCCCCATGTCTCTCTCTCTCTCTCTCACTCTGGTTGAGTCTCCATCTGGAGCGCGGAACCCACCAAGCTTACTAATTTTGCCTGGGCTTCTAAGATCCGACTGGGGAGGCCTCAGTGTCTCCTCTCATTCAGGAGAACGGAAAGACGCCTGCAGCCTACATAAGTGGTGCAAGCTTCTTGTCTTGAAGTTTTATTGGTCCCCCGCATAAACCAAGCTACTCAGCCTCTTTTCTCCACTGAATTTTCCTACTGAGCTATCCTCATTTTATTACTCTTTATATCCTTAATTAACGTTTAATTAAGCAGTTGTTCCCTGACCCTCGCCTACGCCGTCTCTGCTTCGAATACCCTGGATCAGCTGGGGCTGGACCCCGGCAGTTCACTAGAGATCTCCTACAGAGCATAGACCTGTCCATTTGGTTTTGCCTTCCCCTGTGAGTTGGGTCCCCGAGGTCCGCCCCAACTCCGGGGAAACAGCCCCCGAGAAAAGATCTCCAGGAACTGCTTTCCGCCCAGGCTGGGAAACGCTGTTCACAGGAAGTAAGGCAAGCGAGCCTCCTGAAGGGAAATAGAGGCCTTACTGTCCCTGGAGGAGCAGGCTGCCAGAGTGTGTGACACCTGACTGGTGCCTTACTGGCCTCAGCTCCGCTATTGCATGTTCATCTGAACTTGAACCCAGGCCTACTTGGAGAAGTGTTTGTGTGCCGATTTCCAGAAACTGCGAAGGGCTACAGCAATGATAACTCTCTCAGTGGTAAGGGAGAGCATTGTGTGGATTCTCAATTTGTTGTTTGAACGACAGCGTCAAAGCTGCACAGAGAGAATAAGGTCTCTGTGTCTCTATGTTGGCTATGCAGCTTCCCACACAGAGATGTCCCCGTTGGAGCCAAGAACATTCCCCATAGAGTGAGGTTCACTAGAGCACTCCTAGAGAGCAAAGACTTATCCATGCGGTTTTCCCTTCCCCTGTGCATGTGGGTCTCCGGGATCGGCCCCTGCTCCGTGGAAACAGCCTCTGAGAAAAGATCTCCAAGAACCTCTTATCCCCCAGGCTGGGAAGCGGAGTTCGCAGGAGGTGGGATAAGCAAGCTTCCTTCGGCAAGAAGAGACAGCCAACCGGCCTGTGTTTGGAAGCCTATATTTGCAAGGAATGGGTTAGTTTCTCCTGACCGAGACCGCCAGATGTGCTGAGAAGATAGAAATTCGAGAGGCAGGGTCGAGGTTCCTGACTGCCCTTTGCCAGCCTTGCAAAGACATTCCCAGATTCTAACGTTATTTTCCATGAAGGAGCAGGCATCGGGAATATGTCAGACTTGACTGGCGCCTTACTGGCCTCAGCTCAGCTACTGCCTTTCCATTCAAACAAGGACAAGGGCCTACTTGGTGAAGGGTAAGGGTCTGCTTCTTTACAAACTGCCAAGGACTACAGCAATGAGACCTCTGTCAAGGTGAGGGAAGCCTATGCGGATGGATTCTTAGCAGGTGCTTTGCCACAAAGCATCAGCACCCACGGAGAGAATCAGACTCCCTTTGCCACTATGTTGGGTGTGTAGCTTCATGCACAGAGGTGTCTCTGTAGAAGCCAAGAATGTTCCTGAGAGATGAGGTTCACTAGAGCTCTCCTACAGAGCATAGACCTGTCCATGTGGTTTTGTCTTCCCCTGTGAGTTGGGCCCCCGAGGTCCGACCCAGCTCCAGGGAAACAGCCCCTGAGAAAAAATCTCCAGGAACAGCTTTGCGCCCAGGCTGGGAAATGCAGTTCACAGGAGGCAAGGCAAGCGAGCCTCCTGCAGGGAAAAAGAGGCCTTACTGCTCCTGGACGATCAGGCTGCAAGAGTGTGTGAGACCTCACTTGTGCCTTACTGGCCTCAGCTCCGCCGTTGCCTGTTGTTCCGAGCTAGGACCCAGGCCTACTTGGAGAAGGGTTAGGGTGCGGATTTCTACAAACTGTCAAGGACGACAGCAATGAGAATTCTCTTAGCAGTAAGGGAGAGCATTGTATGGATTCTCAAGCTGTTGTTTGAATGACAGCTTCAAAGCTACACAGAGAGAATCAGGCTCTCTGTTCCCCTATTTTGGCTGTGCAGCTTCACACATAGAATTTGACTCTGTTGGAGCCAGAAATATTCCTGAAAGACTTAGGCTCACCAAAGCTGTCCTCCAGAGCAAAGACATTGGATGTGGTTTTGCCTTCCCTTGTCAGTATGGGTCCCCTAGCTTGGCCCCAGCTCCGGGGATACAGCCTCTGAAAAAAATCTTCCAAGAAGCGATTTTCCTCCAGGCTGTTAAGCGGAATTCGCAGTTTGCAAATTAAGGAAGCCTGCTTCGTGGAAGAGCAAGCAGCCAACTGGCCCTGTGTTAGGAAGCCTGTATTTGAAAGGAATGGGTTAGCTTCTACAGCGGGAGAACCTCAGATCTGCTCAGGGGACTGAAATACTAGAGTCAGGGTCGAGGTTCTCCCTTGTCCTTTGCGCACCTTTCAAAGACATTCCTAGCTTCTAGCGTTAGTGTCCCTGTAGTAGCAGGCTGCAGGAGCGTGTGATAAATGACTGCCGCGTTCCTGTCCTCAGCTCCGCTATTAACTTTCTATTCGAACTAGAACCCAGGCCTACTTTGAGAGGGGTTAGGGTCCAGTGTTTCCAAACTGCCAAGGGCTACGGCAATGCGAGCTCTGTCAGAGGTAAGAAAAGAGCAATTGGTTGGATTCTTCAGCTGCTGCGTGGCTGCAGAGCTTCCGCGCCGCATGGAGAGCATGAGGCTCCTTGTGGCCCTATTTTGGGTACGCAGCAACATGCACACAGAATGTCTGTGTTCACTTATGTACAGGCTTATGTACACTAGAGCTCTCCTACAGAGCGAAGACCACTCAGTGGGCTCCAAGAGATACCTGTCGCGACTCGAGAAGAGAGTGGAGTCCTTTGCTTCCCCTCGAGATGAGGCCTGACTCTCCGGGTGAGTATGGAATGCAACCCCAAATCCCTGTCGCCTATGGAGAGGAACATTAAGTCCTGGATACAAGCCTAGATGAGGTCTAGTTTGCCCTTCAGTGAATGGAGCCCAATCCCCAGCTCTCCCTGGCAACTCAAATGGAAGATTAGACTTCCTGGGCCAACACAAGAGGAAGCCTGAATTCCCCGTCGTAACTCGAGAATCCCACCGCAACTCGAGAAAAACCACGTGCTTCCCTCGTCATCGCAAGATGAGGCCCTTTGTCCGCTACAGCATCTCAAGAGAAGTCCCACGTTCCATCCTGAAGTGCGAAACGGTACTTGGCACCCTTGATGCGACCCCAAAAGTTCCGCGACATACCAGACTCACTCAAGGGGAACACCGAGGTTCCCGGCACCACTTCATCTGAGCCCCTTCTCCTCTCCTGATTGCGACAGGAGGGTCGACTCCCCTTCTCTGTCTGCAAGGGGTTCCCGACCTTCCGGGCGCACCTCAGGATGAGGCCGGTCTCATGAGGAAGTTCGAGACGTAGCCTCGTGGGTGGTGCCACATGCCGAAAGACCCCAATTTCACGGTCCACTCTTGAAAAGAACCCGATGCCAGCACACCTCTTTGATGGAAAACCTGTGGATGAAGGCACAAGACGAAGGGGCACTGACACCCGCGTGCATCGTCCAGAAAAACCCGCAGGTCCCACAGACATTTCGAAAAGTGGACTGTCACCCTGTAAACAACTCGAAAGGCAAACGAAGGTCCATTCCTCAACAGAAGACTAGGTGTGACTCTCTTGTGCCTACTCTGCAGGGACCATGGGATCCGAGTCAGAAACGGAGAGGAAGCCTGAGGTTCCTGCCTCCCCTCGAGGTGAGGCCCTCTTCCATTGCACCACACCCAGTGGAGTCCCGAGAGGCCCCTACCAACTCCACAGTATCCCTGAGTTCTCAGAGGCACAATGAGAAGCTCCCTGAGGTCACAGGCACAACTTGAGGGAACCCTGGGTTTTCTGCCGCGACTCGAGAAAGACCGCGAGAGTGCTTCAAAATGTCTTGAGTCGCGATTCCCCTACCATGACTCGAGAGCCATGACACGCTCCCCCTCGCCACGCGCATGGAGACCTGACTTCCCTGGCGTGGCACGAGAGGCTCCCTGAGTTCCTCGTCGTGCCTCGGGAGAAAAACCCCCATGGGCTCCGCAGTTCGAGGAAACCCCTGAGACGCCCCCGTCCACGCGAGCTGAGGGCCTTCTTTTCCTGCATGGCCTGGAGAGCAATCCCGGGTCCTCTCTCCAAACGGAAGAGGAGGCTGGACTCCCTTGAGGCCGCTCAGGGGGCTCCAAGAGACCCGCGTCGCGACTCGAGAGGAGAGCGGAGTCCTTGGCTTCCCCTCGAGACGAGGCCTGACTCCCCGGGGGAGCCTGGAATGCAACCCCGAGATCCCTGCCTTCCCTGGGGAGGAATATTAGGTCCCGGACACACGCCTAGGTGAGGTCTCTTCGGCCCTGCAGTGACCCGAGCGCAACCCCCAGCTTTCCCTCGCAACTCGAGGGGAAGATTGGGCTTACCAGGGCCAACCCAAGGGGAAAGCTGAGATACCCGTCGTAACTTGAGAATGCCGCCGCAACTCGAGAAAAACCACGTGTTTCCCACCTCTTGGCAAGATGAGGCCCTTGCCCGCGACGGCGTCTCAAGGGAAGTCCCCTGTTCCGCCCTGAAGGGCGAAACGGTCCCTGACAGCCTTCCTGCGACCCCCAAAAGTCCCCCGACACGCCGGGGTCCCCCGAGGGGAACACCGAGGGTCCCGACACCGCTTCCTCTGAGCCCCTTCTCCCCTCCTGATCGCGACAGGAGAGGCGATTCCCCTGCGTGGTCTGGAAGGGGTTCCCGGCCTTCCCGGCGCACCTCAGGATGAGGCCGGTCTCACGAGGAAATTCGAGACGAGCCACGTGGGTGGTGCCACATGCCGAACGCCCCCGATTCCCGGGTCCGCTCTTGAGAAGGACCCGAGGCCCGGACCCCTCTTCGAAGGCAACCCTGTGGGTGAAGGCACAACACGAAGGGGCACTTCCACCCCCGTGCATCGTCCGCAAAGACCCGCGGGTTCCACACACAGCTCGACGGGGGGCCTGAGACCCCCTGAGCAACTCGAGAGGCCAGCGGGGTTCCCTTCCTCAGACAAGACGAGGTCTGACTCTCCTGTCCCAACTCTGCAGGGACCCTGCGGTCGGAGTCCGAAACGGAGAGGAAGCCTGAGGTTGCTGCCTCCCCTCGAGGTGAGGCCCTCTTCCATTGCGCCAGACCCAGCGGAGTCCCGAGGGGCCCCGCCACCTCCACAGGATCCCTCGCCTCTCAGAGGCACCCTGGGAAGTTCCCTAAAGTCCCCGGCAGAAGGCGAGGGAAACGAGGGTTTCCCGCCGCCCCCCGAGAAAGACCTCGAGAGTCCTTCTTCAATGTCTTGAGGTCAGATTCCCCTACCATGGCTCGAGAGCAATAATGCGCTCCCCCTCGCCACGCACATGGAGACCTTACTTCCCTGGCACCACACGAGAGGCTCCCTGAGCTCCCCGTCGTACCTCGTGTGAAACCCCACACTGGCGCCGCAGCTCGAGAAAACCCACAAGATCCCTCCGTCATCGCGAGATGAGGGCCATCTTTTCCTGCATGGCCTGGAGAGCAGTCCCAAGTCCTCTCTCCAAACTTCACAGGAGGCTTGACTCCCTTTAGGCCACAAAGTGGGCTCCAAGAGGTGCCCGTCGCGACTCGAAAGGAGAGCGGAGTCCTTTGCTTCCCTTCGACATGAGGCCTGACTCCCTGGGTGAGTCTGGAATGCAAACCTGAGATCCCTGTGGCCCTTGGAGAGGAACATTAGGTCCTGGACACAAGCCTAGATGAGGTCTCCTTTGCCCTGCAGTGACTCGAGCGCAACCCCCAGCTCTCCCTCGCAACTCGAATGGATGATTGGACTTCCCTGGCCCAACACAAGCGGAAGCCTGAAATCCCCGTCGTAACTCGAGAATCCCGCCGCAACTCGAGAAAAACCACGTGGCTCCCCCGTCATCGCAAGATGAGGCCCTTGGCCGCTACAGCGTATCAAGGGAAGTCCCACGTTCCATCCTGAAGTACAAAACGGTACTTGGCACCCTTGATGCGACCCCCAAAGTTCCCTGACATACCGGTCTGACTCGAGGGAAACACCAAAGTTCACGGCACCACTTCCTGTGAGCCCCTTCACCCCTCCTGATCGCGACAGAAGGGTCGATTCCCATGTTTTGTCTGCAAGGGGTTCCCGACGTTCCCCGCGAACCTCCGGATGAGGCCGGTCTCATGAGGAAATTCGAAAAGTAGCCTCATGGTTGGTGCCATATGCTGAAAGATCCCGAATTCCCGGTCCACTCTAGATAAGAACCTGACGCCCGGACATCTCTTCGAAGGCAACCCTGTGGATGAAGGCACAACACGAAGGGACACTGACATCCCCATGCATCGTCTGGAAAAACCCGCAGATTCCACTCACAGCTCCAAATGTGGACTGTCACCTCGTGAACAACTCGAGAGGCAAGTGAAGCTGCATTCCTTCACACAAGACGAGGCCTTACTCTCCTGTCCCAACTCTTCAGGGACCCTGCAATTGGAGTCAGAAATGGAGAGGAACCCTGAGGTTCCTGCCTCAACTAGAGAAGAGGCCCTCTTCCATTGAACCAAACTCAGTGGTGTCCCGAGAGGCCCCTCCCAACACCACAGTATCCCTGAATTCTCAGAGGCTCCCTGAGAAGCTACCTGAGGTCACTGGCACAAGTCGAGGGAACCCAGAGTTTCCTGAAGTAACCCGAGAAAGACTTGGAGAGTCCTTTTTCAACGTCTCTTGATGCCCGATTCCCCTACCATGACTCCAGAGCAAGGACGCGCTCCCCTCGCCACAAGCAGGAAAACTGACTTCCCTAGTACCACACAAGAGGCTCCCTGAGTACCCCATCGTGCCTCGTGAGAAAACCCACACTGGCGCCACAGTTCGAGAGAAACCACAAGATGCCCCCGTCAAGGAGAGATGGGGGCCTTCTTTTCCTGCCTGACCTGGAGAGCAATTCCTGGTCCTCTCTCCAAACTTCACAGGAGTATTGACTCCCTTTAGGCCACTCAGTTGGGTCCAAGAAATACCCGGTGCGACTCGAGAGGAGAGCGGAGTCCTTTGCTTCCCTGGAGACGAGGCCTGACTCCCCGGGTGAGTTTGGAATGCAACCCCGAGATCCATGTCACCCCTGGAGTGGAACATTATGTCCTAGACACAAGCCTAGATGAGGTCTATTTTGCCCTACAGTGACTCGAGAGCAACCTCCATCTCTCCCTCACAATTTGAATGGAAGATTGGTCTTCCCACGGTCAACACAAGAGGAAGTCTGAATTTCCCATCGTAATTCGAGAATTCAGCCTCAAGTCTTAAAAACCATGTGGTTCCCCCTTCATTGCAATATGAGGCCCTTGCCAGCTAGAGTCTCAAGAGAAGTCCCACGTTCCATCTTAAAGTTCGAAATGCTACTTGGCACCCTTGATGCGACCCCAAAGTTCCCCAACATACTGGTCTCAGTCCAGGGGAACACCGAAGTTCCCGGTGTCTCCAGGGAAGTCCCATGTTCCGCCCTGAAGGGCGAAACGGTACTTGACACCCTTGATGCGACCGCAAAAGTTCCCCAACACGCTGGGTTCCCTCGAGGGGAACACCGAGGGTCCCGGCACCACTTCATCTGAGCCCCTTCTACCCTCCTGATCGTGACAGGAGAGTCGATTCCCCTGCTTTGTCTGGAAGGGGTTCCCGGCCTTCCTGGCGCACCTCAGGATGAGGCTGGTCTCAGGAGGAAATTCGAGACTAGCCACGTGTGAGGTGCCACGTGCCTAACGACTCCGATTTTCCGGTCCGCTCTTGATAAGAACCCGATGCCCGGACACCTCTTCAAAGGCAACCCTGTGGGTGAAGGCACAACACGAAGGTGCACTGACACCCCCGTGCATCATCCGGAAAAACCCGCAGGGTCTACACAGAGCTCGACAAGGGGCCTGAGACTCCCGGAACAACTCGAGAGGCAACCAGAATTCCATTCCTCAGACAAGACGAGGCATGACTCTAGTGTCCCAACACTGCAGGGACCGTGCAGTCAGAGTCCGAAACCCAGAGGAAGCCTGAGGTTCCTGCCTCCCCTAGAGATGAGGCCCTCTTCCATTGCGCCGAACCCAGCAGAGTCCCGAGAGGCCCTGCCAACTACACAGCATCCCTCACCTCTCAGAGGCACCGTGGGAAGTTCCCTAAGGTCCCCTGCAGAAGTCGAGGGAAACGAGGGTTTCCCGCCGCAACCCGAGAAAGACCTCGAGAGTCCTTCTTCAACGCCTCTTGAGGACCTAGCCGCTTCCCATGACTCGAGAGTGATGACCAGCTCCCCCTCGCCATGCTCATGGAGACCTGACTTCCCTGGCGCCGCACTAGAGGCTCCCTGAGGTCCTCGTCGTGCCTCGTGATAAAACGCCCATGGGCGCAGCAGCCTGAGGAAACCCATGAGACGCCCCCGTCCTCGCGAGCTGAGGGCCTTCTTTTCCTGCCTGGCCTGGAGAGCAATCCCGAGTACTCTCTCCAAACTGAAGAGGAGGCTCGACACCCTTGAGTCCACTCAGTGGGCTCCAAGAGATCCGTGTCGCGACTTGAGAGGAAAGCGGAGTCCTTTGCTTCCCCTCCAGGCGAGTCCTGACCCCCCGGGGGAGTCTGGAATGGAAACCCGTGATCCCTGTCTTCCCTTGAGAGGAATATTAGGTCCTGGACACACGCCTCGATGAGGTCTCTTTGGCCCTGTAGTGACTCGAGCAGAACCCCCAGCTTTCCATCGCAACTCGAATTGAAGATTGAGCTTCCCAGGGCCAACCCAAGAGGAAGCCTGAAATTCCTGTCGTTTTCGAGAATCCCGATGCAACTCGAGAAAAACGACGTGGTTCCAACGTCTTCACAGGATGAGGACCTTGCCCGTTACAGCATCTACAGGGAAGTGCCATGTTCCGTCCTGAAGTGGGAAACGGTACTTGGCTCCCTTTATGCTACCCCTAGAGTTCCCTGAAACGCCGGGTTCCCTCGAGTGGAACACCGAGGGTCCCGGCACCATTTCATCTGAGCCCCATCTCCCCTCCTGATCGCGACAGGAGAATCGATTCCCCTACTTTGTGTGGAAGGGGTTCCCGGCCTTCCCGGCGCACCTCAGGATGATGCTGGTCTCACGAGGAAATTCGAGATGAGCCACGTGGGTGGTGCCACATGCCAAATGACCCCGATTTCCCGGTGCGCTCTTGAAATGAACCCGATGCCCGGACACCTCTTTGAAGGCAACCCTGTGGGGGAAGGCACAAAACGAAGGGGCACTGACACCCCCATGCATCTTCTGGAAACACCCGCAGGTTCCACACACAGCTTGTCAAGGGCCCTGAGACTCCCTGAACGACTCGAGAGGCAAGCAGAGTTCCCTTCCTCAGACAAGACGAGGCCTGACTCTCCTGTCCCAACTCTGCAGGGACCCTGCGGTCGGAGTCAGAAATGGAGAGGAAGCCTGAGATTCCTGCCTCCAATCGAGATGAGGCCCTCTTTCATTTCGTCAAACCTAGTGGAGTCCCGAGAGGCCCCTCTAAATCCTCAGTATCCCTCACCTCTCAGAGGCACCTGGGAAGTTCCCTAAGGTCCCCTGTAGAGGTCGAGGGAAACGAGTGTTTCCCGCCCCAACCCAAGAAAGACCTTGAGAGTCCTTCTTAAATGCCTCTTGAGGCCCTAGTCCCTCCCATGACTCGAGAGCAATGACGCGATCTGCCTGGCCACACGCATGGAGTCAGGCTTCTCTGGCGCCGCACGAGAGGCTCCCTGAACTCCCCATCATATCTCGTGAGAAACCCCACACTGGCGCCGCAGCTCGAGAAAACCCATGAGACGCCCCCGTCATCACGAGAGGAGGGCCATCTTTAACTGCATGGTATGCAGATCAAGCGTGAACCTTCTGTCCAAGCTACACAGGACGCTTGACTCCCTTTAGGCCACTCATTGGGCTCCAAGAGTTACGCGTCCCGACTCGAGAGGATAGTGGAGTCCTTTGCTTCCACTCGAGACGAGGCGTGACCCACCGGGTGAGACTGGAATGCGACCCCGATATCCCTGTCGCCCCTGGAGAGGAACATTACGTCCTGGACCCAAGCCTAGATGAGGACTCTTTGCCCTGAAGTGACTCGAGAGCAACCCCCAGCTCTCTCTGACAAGTTGAATGGAAGATTGGACTTCCTGGGCCAACACAAGAGGAAGCCTGAATTCCCCGTTGTAACTCGAGAATCCCGCCTCAACTCGAGAAAAACCACGTGTTTCCCTCGTCATCGCAATATGAGGCCCTTGCCCGCTACAGAATCTCCAGAGAATTCCCACGTTCCGTCTTGAAGTGCGAAACTGTACTTGGCACCCTTGATGCGACCTCAAAAGTGACGTGACATACCGGTCTCACTCGAGGGGACCACCGAGGTTCCCGGCACCACTTCATCTGAGCCCCTTCTCCCCTTCTGATCGCGACCGGTGGGTCGATTCCCCTGCTTTGTCTGCAAGGGGTTCCCGAGCTTCCCGGCGCACCTCAGGATGAGGCCGGTCTCCCGAGGAAATTCGAGACGTAACCTCGTGGGTGGTACCACATGCTGAAAGACCCCAATTTTCCGGTACGCTCTTGAAAAGAACCCGATGCCCGGAAACCTCTTTGAAGGCAACCCTGTGGATGAAGGCACAACACGAAGGGGCACTGACACCCCCATGCATCGTCCGGAAAAACCCGCAGGTTCCACACTCAGCTCAACAAGTGGCCTGTCACTCCGTGAACAACTCGAAAGGCAAGGGGAAATCCATTCCTCCACAATAGACGAGGCGTGACTCTCTTGTCCATACTCTGCAGGTACCCTGCGACCCGAGTCAGAAATGGAGAGGACCCCTGAGGTTCCTGCCTCCATTCGAGATGAGGCCCTCTTCCATTGCACCAAACCCAGTTGAGTAACGAAAGGCCCCTCCCAAATCCACAGTGTCCCTGACTTCTCAGAGGCACCCTGAGAAGTTGCCTGAGGTCACCGACACAAGTCGAGGGAACCCAGGGTTCCCTGCAGCAACCCGAGAAAGACCTCAAGAGTCCTTCTTCAAAGCGTCTTGAGGCCCGATTCGCCTACTATGACTCGAGAGCAATCACGCACTCCCCTTCACCACTCGTACAGAGACCTGACGTCCCTAGCACCACACGAGAGGCTCTCTGAGCTCCCCGTTGTACCTCGTGAGAAATCTGATACTGGCGCCGCATCTGGAGAAAACCCACGAGATGCCCCCGTCATCGCGAGATGAGGGCCTTTTTTCCTGCATGGCCAGGAAAACAATCCCGAGTCATCTCCAAACTCCATAGGAGGCTTCACTCCCTTTACGCCACGCAGTGGGCTCCAAGAGATACCCGTCGCGACTCGACAGGAGAGCGGAGTCCTTTTTTTCCCCTCAAGACGAGGCCTGACTCTCCGGGTGAGTCGAGAATGCAACCCTGAGATCCCTGTCGGCCCAGTAGTGGAACACTAGCTTCTGGACACAAGCATAGATGAGGTCTATTTTGCCCTGCAGTGACTGGAGAGCAATCCCCAGTTCTAACTTGCAACTCGAATGGAATACTGGATTTTCCTGGTGCCATACAAGAGGCTCCCTGAGATCCCCGTGGTACTTCATGAGACACCCCACACTGGCGCAGCAGCTCGAGAAAACCCACGAGACGCCACCGTCATCTCGAGATGAGGGCCTTCTTTTCCTGCATGGCCTGGAGTCCAATCCCGAGTCCTCTCTCCAAACTCCACAGGAGGCTTGACTCCCTTTAGTACACACAGCGGGCTTCAAGAGATACCCATCGTGACTCGAGACGGGAGCGGAATTCTTTGCTTACCCTCGAGGTGAGAACTGACTCCCCGGATGAGTCTGGAATGCAAACCCGAGATCCCTGTCGCCCCTGGAGAGCAACGTTAAATCCCGGACACAAGCCTAGATTAGGTCTCTTTTGCCCTGCAGTGACTCTAGCGCAATCCCCAGCTCCCCCTCGCAACCCGAATGGAAGATTGGATTTCAAGGCCAACAAAAGGAAGCCTAAATTCCCGGTCATAACTCGAGAATCCCGCCGCAACTCGAGCAAAACCACGTGGTTCTCCCGTCATCGCAAGATGAGGCCCTTGCCCGCTACAGCGTTTCAAAAGATGTCCCAGGTTCCGTCTTGAAATGCGAAACGGTACTTGGCACCCTTGATGCGACCCCAAAAGTCCCCCAACCCGCCGGTCTCACTCAAGGGGAACACCGAGGTTCCCGGCACCACTTCATTTAAGCCCCTTCTCCCCTCCTGATCGTGACCGGTGGGTCGATTCCCCTGCTTTGTCTGCAAGGGGGCCCGACCTTCCCTGCACAACTCAGGATGAGGCCGGTCTCATGGGGAAATTCGATACGTAGCTTTGTGGGTGGTGCCACTTGCTGAAAGACTCCAATTTCCCGGTCCGCTCTTGATAAGAATCCGATGCTCGGACACCTCTTGGAAGGCAGCCTTGAGTATGAAGGTACAACACGAAGGGGCACTAACACACCTGTGCATCATCCGGAAAAACGGGCAGGTTACACACACAGCTCGACAAGTGGCCTGTCACCTCGAGAACAACTCGAGATGCAAGAGGAGTCCCATCCTCCAGAAAAGACGAGGCCTGACTCTCCTGTACCAACATGCAGGGACCTTGCGATCTGAGTCAGAAATGGAGAGGAACACTGAGGTTCCTGCTTCAACTCGAGATGAGTCCCTCTTACATTCCACCAAATGCAGAGGAGTCTCGAGAGGCCCCTCCAAACTGCACAGTATCCCTGACTTCTCAGAGGCACTCTGAGAAGCTCCCTGAGGTCGCAGGCACAAGTCAAGGGAACCCTGGGTTTTATGCAGTGACCCGAGAAAGACCTCGAGAGTCCTTCTTCAACCCGTCTTGAGGCCCGATTACCCTACCATGACTCGAGAGCAATGACGAGCTCCCCCTAGCCATCTCATGGGGACTTGACTTCCCTGGCGCCACACGAGAGGCTCCCTGAGCTCCCTCTCGTACCTCGTCAGAAACCTGGCACTAGCGCAGCAGTCTAGAAAACCCACGAGACGCCGCCATCATCGCGAGATGAGGGCCTTCTTTTCCTGCATGGCCTGGAGAGGAATCCCGAATCCTCTATCCAAACACCACAGGAGGCTTGACTCCCTTTAGGGCACACAGTGGGCTCCAAGAGATACCCATCGCGACTCAAAAGGACAGCGGAGTTCTTTGCTTCCCCTCGAGACGAGGCCTGATTCCCCGGGTGAGTCTGGTATGCAACCCCAACATCCCTGTCGCCCCTAGGGACGAGCATTAAGTCCTGGACACAAGCCTAGATGAGGTCTATTTTGCCCTGCAGTGACTCGAGAGCAATCCCCAGCTCTCCCTTTAAACTCGAATGGAAGATAGGACTTCCCTGGCCCAACACATGAGGAAGACTGTATTCCCCGTCGAAACTCGAGAATCCCGCCACAACTCGAGAAACGCCACGTGGTTCCCCCATCATCCCAAGATGAGGCCCTTGCCCCCTACAGCGTCTCAAGAGAAGTCCCACGTTCCGTCTTGAAGTACGAAACGGTATTGGCACCCTTGATGCGCCCTCAAAAGTTCCTCGACACACCAGTCTGACTCGAGGAGAACACCGAGGTTCCCGGCACCACTACATCTGGGCCCCTTCTCCCCTCCTGATCGCGACAGGAGGGTCGATTCCCCTGTTTTGTCTTGAAGGGGTTCCCACCTTTCCCGGTGCATCTCAGGATGAGGCCGGTCTCACGAGGATATTCGAGACATAGCCACGTGGATGGTGACACATGCCGAAAGACCCCGATTTCCCGGTCCGCTCTTGATAAGATCCTGATGCCCGGACACCTCTTTGAAGATAACCCTTTTGATGAAGGCACAACACTTAGGGGCACTGACACCCCTGGGTATCGTCTGGAGAAACCCGCAGGTACCACACACAGCTCGAGAAGTGACCTGTCACCCCGTGAACAACTGGAGAGGCAAGCAGAGTTCCATTCCTCCACACAAGACGAGGCCTGACTCTCCTGTTCGAACTCTGCAGCGAAACTGCGATCCGAGTCAGATCTGGCCCAGGGGAAGTCAGGAGAGGAAACATGAGTTTCCTGCCTCCACTCGAGATGAGGCCCTCTTCCATTGCACCGAACCCAGTGGAGTCCCGAGAGACCCCTCCCAACTGCACAGTATCCCTGACTTCTCAGAGGCACCCTTAGACCTTCCTGAGATCACCGGCACAAGTCGAGGGAACCAAGGGTTTCCTACCCCAACCCGTAAAAGACCTCGAGAGTCCTTCTTCAACGCGTCTTGAGGTGCGATTCCCCTACCATGACTCGAGAGCAATGACGCGCTCCCCCTAGCCACGCGCATAGAAACCTGACTTCCCTGGCGCCACAGGAGAGGCTCCCTGAGCTCCCCATTATACCTCGTGAGCAACACCACACTGGAGCTGCAGCTCGAGAATGTCCACGAGACGCCCCAGTCCTCACGAGATGAGGGCCTTCTTTTGCTGTATGGCCTGGAGAGCAATCCTGAGTCCTCTCTCCAAACTCCACAGGAGGCTTGACTCATTTTAGGCCACACAGTGAACTCCAAGATATACCCGTCGCGACTTGACAGGAGAGCGGTGTCCTAGGCTTCCCCTCTAGACGAGGCCTGACTCCCCGGGTGAGTCGAGAATGCAATGCTGAGATCGCTTTCACCCCAGCAGAGGAACATTAGGTCCTGGACACAAGCCTAGATGAGGTCTATTTGGCCCTGCAGTGTCTCGAGAACAATCCCCAGTTTTAACTCACAATTCGAACGAAAACTGGACTTCCCTGGGCCAGTTGAAGAGGAAGCCTGAATTCCCGGTTGTAACTCGAGAATCCCGCCCCAACTCAAGAAAAACCACGTGGTTCCCCCGTCATCGAAACATGAGGCCCTTGCCCGCTACAGCGTCTCAAGAGAAGTCCCACGTTCCGTATTGAAGAGCGAAAAGTTACTTGGAACCCTTGATGCAACCCCAAAAGTTCCCCGACATACCAGTCTCACTTGAGGAGAACACCGAGGTTCCTGGCACCACTTCATCTGAGACTCTTCTCCCCTCTTGATCGCGACAGGAGTTTCGATTCCCCTGCTTTGTCTGGAAGGTGTTCCCGACCTTCCTGGCGCACATCAAGCTGAGGCCAGACTCACGAGGAAATTCGAGACATAGCCTCGTGGGTGGTGCGGCATGCCAAAAGACCCCGATTCCCTGGTCCGCTCTTGATAAGAACTCGATGGCAGAAGCCAACTCAAAGGCAATCCTGTGGAAGAAGGCACAACACGAAGGGGCAGTGACACCCCAGTGCATCGTCCAGAAAAACCCGCAAGTTCCACATACAAATCGACAAGTGGCCTGTCACCCCATGAACAACGCGAGAGTCAAGCGGAGTTCCATTCCTCCACACAAGACGAGGCCTGACTCTCCTGTCCCAACTCTGCAGGGACTCTGCGATCCGAGTCAGATCCGGCGCATTCGAAGCCAGGAGAGGAACCCTGTGGTTCCTGCCTCAACTTGTCATGAGGCCCTCTTCCATTGCACCAAACCCAGTGGAGTTCCGAGAGGCCCCTCCCAACTCCACAGTGACCCTGACTTCTCAGAGGCACGCTGAGAAGCTTCCTGAGGTCACTGGCACAAGTCGATGGAACCCAGGGTTTCCTGCTGCAACCCAAGAAAGACCTCGAGATTCCTTCTTTAACACGTTTTCAGGCCCAATTCCCCTACCATGACTCGAGAACAATGACGGGCTCCCTCTCACCACGTGCATAGAGACCTGACTGCCCTGGCACCACATGAGAGGCTCACTGAGCTCCCAGTCTTACTTCGTGAGAAACCCCACACTAGCGCCACAGCTCGAGAAAACCTACGAGACGCCCCAGTCATCGGGAGATGAGGGCCTTCATTTCCTGCATTGCCTGGAGAGCAATCCCGTGTCCTCCCTCCAAACACCAGAGGAGGTTTGACTCCCTTTAAGCCACTCAGTGGGCTCCAAGACATACCCGTCCGACTCGAGAGGAGAGCAGAGTCCTTTGCTTCCCCTCGAGACGAGGCCTGACTCCAGGGTGAGTCTGGAATGCAACCCCGAGATTCCTGTCGCCCCTTGACATGAACATTAGGTCCTGCACACAAGCCTTGGTGGGGTCTCTTTTGCCTTCAGTGACTAGACAGCACCTCCAGCTCTTCCTTGAATCTCGAATGGAAGATAAGACTTTTGTGGGCCAACACAAGAGGAAGCATGAATTCCCTGTGGTAACTCAAATATCCCACAGCAACTAGAGAAAAACCAAGTGGTTCCCCAGTCATTCCAAGATGAGGCCCTTGCCCGCTGGAGCACCACAAGAGAAGTCCCACGTTCCAATTTGAAGAGCGAAACGGTACTTGGAACGCGTTATGCGACCCCAAAAGTTACCCGACATACCTGTCTCACTTGAGGGAAACACCGAGGTTCCCAGCAGCACTTCATCTGAACCACTTCTCCCCTCCTGATCGCCACAGGAGGGTCGATTCCTCTGCTTTGTCTGGAAGGGTTTCATGACCTTCGCGGCACACCTCAGGATGAGGCCGGTTTCATGAGGAAATTCGAGACTAGCCACGTGGGTGGTGCCAAATGCGGAACGACCCCGATTTCCCAGTCCGCTCTACATAAGAACACGATGCCCGGACCCCTCTTCCAAGGCAACCCTGTGGGTGAAGGCACAACACGAAGGGGCACTGCCACCGCCGTGCATCGCCCGCAAAGACCCGCGGGTTCCACACACAGCTCGACGAGGGGCCTGAGACCCCCTGAGCAACTCGAGAGGCCAGCGGGGTTCCCTTCCTCAGACAAGACGAGGCCTGACTCTCCTGTCCCAACTCTGCAGGGACCCTGCGGTCGGAGTCCGAAACGGAGAGGAAGCCTGAGGTTCCTGCCTCCCCTCAAGGTGAGGCCCTCTTCCGTTGCGCCAGACCCAGCGGAGTCCCGAGGGGCCCCGCCACCTCCACAGGATCCCTCGCCTCTCAGAGGCACCCTGGGAAGTTCCCTAAGGTCCCCGGCAGAAGGCGAGGGAAACGAGGGTTTCCCGCTGCCCCCCGAGAAAGACCTCGAGAGTCCTTCTTCAACGCGTCTCGAGGCCCTAGTCCCCTCCCGTGACTCGAGAGCCAGGACGCGCTCCCCCTCACCACGCGCATGGAGACCTGACTTCCCTGGCGCCGCACGAGAGGCTCCCTGAGATCCTCGTCGTGCCTCGGGAGAAAACCCGCACGGGCGCCGCAGCTCGAGGAAACCCCTGAGACGCCCGCGTCCTCGCGAGCTGAGGGCCTTCTTTTCCTGCATGGCCTGGAGAGCAATCCCGGGTCCTCTCTCCAAACGGAAGAGGAGGCTGGACTCCCTTGAGGCCGCTCAGGGGGCTCCAAGAGACCCGCGTCGCGACTCGAGAGGAGAGCGGAGTCCTTGGCTCCCCCTCGAGATGAGGCCTGACTCCCCGGGGGAGCCTGGAATGCAACCCCGAGATCCCTGCCTTCCCTGGAGAGGAATATTAGGTCCCGGACACACGCCTAGGTGAGGTCTCTTCGGCCCTGCAGTGACTTGAACGCAACCCGCAGCTTTCCCTCGCAACCCGAGGGGAAGATTGGGCTTCCCAGGGCCAACCCAAGGGGAAGGCTGAGATCGCCGTCGTAACTCGAGAATGCCGCCGCAACTCGAGAAAAACCACGTGGTTCCCACCTCTTGGCAAGATGAGGCCCTTGCCCGCGACGGCGTCTCAAGGGAAGTCCTCTGTTCCGCCCTGAAGGGCGAGACGGTCCCTGACAGCCTTCCTGCCACCCCCAAAAGTCCCCCGACACGCCGGGTTCCCTCGAGGGGAACACCGAGGATCCCGGCACCGCTTCCTCTGAGCCCCTTCTCCCCTCCTGATCGCGACAGGAGAGGCGATTCCCCTGCGTGGTCTGGAAGGGGTTCCCAGCCTTCCCGGCGCACCTCAGGATGAGGCCGGTCCCACGAGGAAATTCGAGACGAGCCACGTGGGTGGTGCCACATGCCGAACGCCCCCGATTCCCCGGTCCGCCCTTGAGAAGGACCCGAGGCCCGGACGCCTCTTCGAAGGCAACCCTGCGGGTGAAGGCACAACACGAAGGGGCACTGCCACCCCCGTGCATCGTCCGCAAAGACCCGCGGGTTCCACACACAGCTCGACGAGGGGCCTGAGACCCCCTGAGCAACTCGAGAGACCAGCGGGCTTCCCTTCCTCAGACAAGACGAGGCCTGACTCTCCTGTCCCAACTCTGCAGGGACCCTGCGGTCGGAGTCCGAAACGGAGAGGAATCCTGAGGTTCCTGTCTCCCCTTGAGGTGAGGCCCTCTTCCATTGCACCAAACCCAGATGAGTCGCGAGAGGCCCCTCCCAACTCCACAGTATCCCTGAATTCTCAGAGGCACCTTGAGAATCTACCTGAGGTCACCGGCTCAAGTCCAGGGAACCCAGGGTTTCCTGCTGTGACCCGAGAAAGACCTTGAGCGTCCTTCAGCGCGTCTTGAGGCCCGATTCCCCTACCATGACTCGAGAGCAAAGACCCGCTCCCCATCGCCATGCGCATGGAGACCTGACTTCCCTGACTCCTGAAGAGAGTCTCCCTGAGCTCCCCGTCGTACCTCTTCGGAAACCCCATTCAGGCACCGCAGCTCGAGAAAACCCATGATACGCCCCCGTCATCACGAGATGAGGGACTTGTTTCCTGCCTGGCATGGAGAGCAAAACCGAGTCCTCTCTCCAGACTCCACAGGAGGCTTGACTTTTTTTTAGGCCCCTCAGTTGGCTCCAAGAGATACCTGTCAGGACCTGAAGGGAGAGCAGAGTCCTTTGCTTCCCCTCGAGACGAGGCCTGACTCCCCGTGTGAGTCTGGAATGCAACCCCGAGTTCCTGTCACACCTGGAGAGGAAAACTCGGTCCTGGACACAAGCCTAGATGAGGTCTATTTTGCACTGCAGTTACTAGAGAGCAATCGCCAGCTCTCCCTCGCAAATCGAATTGAAGATTGGACTTCCCTGGGCCAATACAATTGGAAGCCTGAATTCGACATCGTAACTCGAGAATCCCGCCGAAACTCGAGAAAATCCACGTGGTTCCCCCATCAGCGCTAGATGAGGCCCTTGCCCGCTACAGCGACTCAAGAGAAGTCCCAATTTCTGTCTTGAAGTGCGAAACGGTACTTGGCACCCTTGATGCAATCTCAAAATTCCCCGACATACCGGTCTCACTCGAAAGGAACACCGAGGTTCCCGGAACCACTTCATTTGAGCTCCTTCTCCCCTCGTGATCGCGACAGGAGTGTCGATTCCCCTGCTATGTCTGGAAGGGATTCCCGACCTTTCCAGCGCGCCTAAGGATGAGGCAGGTCTCACTAGGAAATTCGAGACATAGCCTCGTGGGTGGTGCCACAAGCCGAAAGACCCCGATTTCCCGGTCTGCTCTTGATAAGAACGTGATGCCCTGACACCTTTACGAAGGAAAACCTGTGGATGAAAGCACAACACGAAGGGGCACTGACACCCCCGTGCATCGTCCAGAAAAACCCGCAGGTTACAAACACAGTTCGACAAGTGGTCTGTCAGCCCGTGAACAACTCGAGAGGCAAGTGGAGTTCCATTCCTCCACACAAGACGAGACCTGATTTTCTGTACCAACTCTGCAGGGAAACTGCGATCCGAGTCAGTACCAGCGACAGGAAACCCAGGAGAGGAAACATGAGGTTCCTGCCTCCACTCGAGATGAGGCTCTCATCCATTGCACCAAACCCTGTGGAGTCCAGAGAGGCCCCTCCCAACTCCACAGTGCCCCTGACTTCTCAGAGGCACCCGGAGAAGCTCCATGAGGTCACCGGCACATGTCGAGGGAACCCAGGGTTTCCTGCCACAATGGGAAAAAGACCTCGAGAGTCCTACTTCAACGTGTCTTGAAGCCCGAATCTGCTTCCATGGCTCTATAGAAATGACACGCACCCCCTCGCCACGCACATGGAGACCTGACTTCCCTGGCGCCATAAGAGAGGCTCCCTGAGCTCCCTGTCGTACCTCGTGAGAAACCCCACACTGACGCCGGAGCTCGAGAAAACCCACCATACGCCCCTGTCATCGCGAGATGAGGGCCTTCTTTTCCTGCATGGCCTGGAGAGGAATCCCGAATCCTCTTTCCAAACTCCACAGGAGGCTTGACTCCCTTTAGGCCACTTAGTGGGCTCCAAGAGATACCCGTCGCGACTCGAGAGGAGAATGGAGTCCTTTGCTACCCCTCGAGACAAGGCCTGACTCACCAGGTGGGTCTGGAATGCAACCCCGAGATCCCTGTCTCCCCTGGAGAGGAACATTAGGTCCTGGAAACAAGCCTAGATGAGGTCTCTTTTGCCCTTCTGTAACTCGAGAGCAATCCCCTGCTCTCCCTGACAACTCGAATGGAAGATTGGACTTCCCTGGGCCAACACAAGAGGAAGCCTGAATTCCCCTTCATAACTCGAGAATCCCGCCGCAACTCGAGAAAAAGCACTTGGTTCCCTCGTCATCACAAGATGAGGCCCTTGCCCGCTACAGCTTCTCAAGAAAAGTCCCACGTTCCGTCTTGAAGTGCAAAACGATACTTGACACCCTTGATGTGACCCCAAAAGTTCCCCGAAATATCGGTCTCACTCGAGGTGAACACCGAGGTTCCCGGCACCAGTTTATCTGAGCCCCTTCTCCCCTCCTGTTCGTGATAGGAGGGTCACTTCCCCTGCTTTGTTTGTAAGGGGTTCCCGACCATCACGGGGCACTTCAGGATGAGGCCAGTCTCACGAGGAAATTCGAGACGTAGCTCGCGGGTGGTACCACATGCCAAAAGACTATGATTTCCCGGTATGCTCTTGATAAGAACCCGATGCCTGGACACCTCTTCGAAGGCAACCCTGTGGATGAAGGCACAACACAAAGGGGCACTGACACCCTCGTGCATCGTCCGGAAAAACCCGCAGGTTCCACATACAGCTCAACAAGTGGCTTCTCACCCCTGAAGAACTCGAGAGGCAAGTGGGGTTTCATTCCTCTACACAAGACGATGCCTGACTCTCCTGTCCCAACTCTGCAGGGACTTTGCGATCCGAATCAGACCAGCGCCAGTGAAGTCACGAGAGGAACGCTGAGGTTCCTGCCTCCACTTGAGATTAGGACCTCTTCCATTGCACGAAACCCAGTGGAGTCCCGAGAGACGCGTCCCAGCTCCACAGTATCCCTGACTTCTCAGAGGCACCCTGAGAAGCTCCCTGAGGTCACCAGCACAATTCGAGTGAACCCAGGGTTTACTGCCGCCACCATAGAAAGAACTCAAGAGTCCTTCTTCAACGCATTTTGAGGCCTGATTTCCCTACCATGACTCGAGGGCAATGACGCGCTCCCTCTGCTACACTCATGAAGCCCTGACTTCCCTGGCGCCACACGAGAGGCTCCCTGAGCTCCCCGTCATACCTCGTGAGAAACCAAACACTGGCGCCACAGATAGAGAAAACCCACGAGACGCCCCCATTTTCGCGACATGACGGCCTTCTTTTCTAGCATGGCCTGGAGAGCAATCCCGTGTCCTCTCTCCAAACTCCACAGTAGGCTTGACTCCCTTTTGGTCACTCAGTGGACTCCAAGACATACCCGTCGCGACTCGAGAGGAGAGCGGAGTCTTTTCCTTCCCCTCGAGGCGAGGCCTGACTCCTCGGGTGTGTCTGATATGTGAACCGGAGATCCCTGTCGCCCCTGGAGAGAAACATTAGGTCCTGGACACAAGCCTAGATGAGGTCTCTTTTTTCCTGCAGTGACTCGAGAGCAATCCCCAACTCTCCCTCGCAACTCGAATGGAAGACTGGACTTCCCTGGGCCAACAGAAGAGGAAGCCTGAATTTCCCGTTGTAACTCAAGAATCCCGCCACAACTCGAGAAAAACCACGTCATTCCCTCTTCATCGCAAGATGCGGCCATTGCCGCTACAGCGTCTCAAAAGAAGTCTTACGTTCCATCTTGAAGTGCGATACGGTACTTGGCACCTTTGATGCGACCCCAAAAGTTCCCCAACACACTGGTCTCACTGGAGGGGAACACCGAGGTTCCCGGCATCACCTCATCTGTGCCCCTTCTCCCCTCCTGATCGAGACAGGAGGGTCGATTCCCCTGCTTGGTCTGCAAGGGGTTCCGACCTTCCCGGCGCACCTCAGGATGAGGCCGGTCTCACTAGGAAATTCGAGACGTAGCCTGGTGGGTGGTGCCACATGCAGAAATACCCCGATTTCCCGGTCCGCTCTTAATAAGAACCCGATGCCAGGACACCTCTTCGAAAGCAAACCTGTGGATGAATGCACAACACGAAGGGGTACTGACATCCCCATGCATAGTACGGAAAAACACGCAGATTCCAAACACAGATCGACAAGTGTCCTGTCATCCCTTGAAGAACTAGAGAGGCATGCGGAGTTCCGTTCCTCCACACAAGAGAAGGCCTGACTCTCCTTTCCCAACTCTGCAGGGACCGTGCGATCGGAGTCAGAAATGTAGATGAAACCTGACGTTCCTGCATCAACTCGAAATGAGGCCCTCTTCCATTGCTCCATACCCAGTGGAGTCTCGAGAGGCCCCTAAAACTCCACAGTATCCCTGATTCTCAGAGGCACTCTCAGAAGCTCTCTGCGGTCACTGGCACAAGTCGAGTGAACCCAGGGTTTCCTGCTGCATTCTGAGAAAGACCTCGAGAGTTCTTCTTCGAAGCGTCTTGAGGCTCGATTCCCCTACCATGACTCGAGAGCAATGAGGCGCTCCCCCTCGCCATGTCCATGGAGACCTGACTTCCGTGGCACCACAGGAGTCTCCCTGAGCTCCCCGTCCTATCTCGTGAGAAACCCCAACCAGGCACTGCACCTTGAGAAAACCCACGAGACGCCCCCGTCATCGCGAGATGAGGGCCTTCTTTTCCTGCATGGCCTAGAGAGCAATCCCGAGTCCTCTCTCCAAACTCCACAGTAGGCTTAACTCCATTTAGGCCACGCTTGGGCTCCAAGGGATACCCGTCGCGACTCGAGAGGAGAGCGGAGTCCATTCATTCCCTTCGAGACGAGGCCTGACTCCCCGGGTGAGTCTGGAATGCAACCCCGAGATCCCTGTCGCCCCTGGAGAGAAAAACTCGGTCCTGGACACAAACCTAGATGAGCTCTATTTTGCCCTGCAGTGACTCGAGAGCAATCTCCAGCTCTCACTTGCAACTCGAATGGAAGATTGGACTTCCCTGGGCCAACACAAGAGGAAACCTGTATTCCCCATCGTAACTCAAGAATCCTGCCGCAACTCGAGAAAAAACACGTGGGTCCCCCGTCAGCGCTAGATGAGGCCCTTGCCCACTACAGCATCTCAAGAGAAGTCCCAGGTTCCGTCTTGAAGTGCGAAACGGTACTTGGCACCCTTGATGCAACCAGAAAAGTTACCCGACTTTCACTCAAGGAGAGCACCGAGGTTCCCGGCACTACTTCATCTGAGCCCTTTCTCTCCTCCTGATCCCGAAAGTAGGGTCGATTCCCCTGCTTTGTTTGGAAAGGGTTCCCGGACTTTCCTGCGCGCCTCAGGATGAGGCCGGTCTCACGAGAAAATTCGAGACGTAGCCTCGTGGGTGGTGCAACATGCTGAAAGACCCCAATTTCCCGGTCCGCACTTGAGGAGAACACGATACCCGGACACCTCTTCGAAGGCAACCTTGTGGATGAAGGCACAACAGGAAGGAGCACTGACGCCCCCGTGCATCTCCGAAAAACCCGCAGGTTCCACACACATCACGAAAATGGTGTTATCCTTGAACAACTTGAGATGTAAGCGGAGTTCCATTCCTCCGCAGAACACGAGACCTGACACTCCTGAGCAAACTCAACAGGGACCCTGCGATCTGAGTCAGATCCGGCCTCCAAGAAGTCAGGAGCAGAACCCTGAGGTTCCTGCCTCAACTCGAGATGAGGCCCACTTCCATTGCACCAAACCCAGAGGAGTCCCGAGAGGCCTCTCCCAAATCCACAGTATCCCTGACTTCTCAGAGGCACCCTGAGACGCTCCCTGAGGTCACCGGCACAAGTCAAGGGAACCCAGGGTTTCCTGCCGCAACCCTAGAAAGACATCGAGAGTTCTTCTTCAACCCGTCATGAGGCCCGATTCCCCTACCCTGACTGGAGAGCAATGACGCGCTCCCCCTTGCCCCGCCCATGGAGACCTGACTTCCCTGTTGCCACACGAGAGGCTACCTGAACTCCCCGTCGTACCTCGTGAGAAACCCCACACTGGCGCCGCAGCTCGAGAAAACCCACGAGACACCCCCGTCATCTCGAGATGTGGGCCTTCTTTTCCTGCATGGCCTGGAGAGCAATCCCGAGTCCTCTCTCCAAACTGAAGAGGAGGGTTGACTCCCTTTAGACCACTCAGTGGGCTCCAAGAGATACGCATCGCAACTCGAGAGGATAGCCGAGTCCTTTGCTTCCCCTCGATACGAGGCCTAACTCCCCGGGTGAGTCTGTAATGCAATCCCGAGATCCCTGTGGCCCTTGGAGAGGATCACTGGGTCCTGAACACAAGGCTAGATGAGGTCGCTTTTGCCCTGCAGTAACTCGAGAGCACTCCCCAGCTTTCCCTCGCAACCCGAATGGAAGATTGGACCTCCCTGGGCCAACACAAGAGGAAGCCTGAATTCCCAGTAGTAATTCGAGAATTCCACCTCAACTTGAGAAAAACCACGTGGTTCCCCCGTCATTGCAAGATGAGGCCCTTGCCCGCTCCAGCGTCTCAAGAGTAGTCCCACGTTCTGTCTTCAAGTGCGAAATGATATTTGGAACCCTTAATGCTACCCCAAAAGTTCCCCGACATACGGGTCGCACTAGAGGGGAACACCGAGGTTCCTGGCACCACTTCATCTGAGCCCCTTCTCCCCTCCTGATCGTGAAAGGAGGGTCAATTCCCCTGCTTTGTCTGCAAGGGGTTCCCGACCTTCTCCACGCACCTCAGATGAGGCTGTCTCACGAGGAAATTCGAGACGTAGCCTCGATGGTGGTGCCACATGCCGAAAGACCGCGATTTCCCGATCCGCTCTTGATAAGAACGCGATGCCCAGACACCTATTCGAAGATAGTGTGGATGAAGGCACAACACGAAGGGGCACTGACACCCCCGTGCATCGTCCTGAAAAGACCGCAGGTTACTCATACAGCTCAACAAGTGCCTGTCACCCAGTGAACAACTCGAGAGGCAAGCGGAGGTCCATTCCTGCACACAAGACAAGGCCTGACTCACCTCTCCCAACTATGCAGGGGGCTGCGATCGGAATCAGAAATGGAGAGGAACCCTGAGGTTCCTGCCTCCCCTCGAGATGAGGCCCCCTTCCATTTCACCAAACCCAGTGGAGTCCCGAGAGGTCTTTCCCAACTCCACAGTATCCCTGACTTCTCAGAGGCACCCGGAGAATCTCCCTGAGGTCACCAGCACAAGTCGAGGGAACCCAGGTATTCTTGCCAAGACCCGAGAGAGATCTTGAGAGTCCTTCAACGCGTCTAGAGGCCTGATTCCCCTACCATGACTCGAGAGCAATGACGCGCTCCCCCTCGCCACACGCATCGAGACCTAACTTCCCTGGCGCCACACAAGAGTCTCCCTGAGCTCCCCGTAGTACCTCCTGAGAAACCAACACAGGCGCTGCAGCTCGGTAAAACCACCGAGACCCCCCCCCCCGTCATCGTGAGATGAGGGCCTTCTTTTCCTGCATGTCCTGGAGTGCAATCCCGAGTCCTCTCTTCAAACTCCAGAGGAGGCTTGACTCCCTTTAGTCCACTCAGTGGGCTCCAAGAAATACACGTCGCGACTCGAGAAGAGAGAGAAGTCCTTTGTTTCCCCTCGAGAGGACGCCTGACTCCTGGGTGAGTCTAGAATGCAACCCCAAGATCCCAGTCATCCCTTGAGAGGAACATTAGGTCCTAGACACAAGCCTGGATGAGGTCTCTTGGGCCCTGCAGTGACTCGAGCGCAACCCCCAGCTTTCCCTCGCAACTCGAATGGAAGATGGGGCTTCCCAGGGCCAACCCAAGAGGAAGCCTGAAATCCCCGTCGTAACTCGAGAATCCCGCCGCAACTCGAGAAAAACCACGTGGTCCCAACGTCTTCGCAAGATGGGGCCCTTGCCCGCTACGGCGTCTCAAGGGAAGTCTCACGTTCCGTCCTGAGTTGCGAAACGGTACCTGACACCCTTCATGCGACCTCCAAAATTTCCCAGACACGCCGGGTCCCCTCGAGGGGAACACCGAGGGTCCTGGCACCCCTTCATCTGAGCCCCTTCTCCCCTCCTCATCACGACAGGAGAGTCGATTCCCCTGCGTATTCTGGAAGGGGTTCCCGGCTTTCCCGGCACACCTCAGGATGAGGCCGGCCTCCTGAGGAAATTCGAGACGAGCCCCGTGGGTTGTGCCACATGCCAAACGACCCCGATTTCCCAGTCCGCTCTGGATAAGAACCCGATGCCCGGACACCTCTTCGAAGGCAACCCTGTGGGTGAAGTTACCATTCGAAGGGGCACTGACACCCCCGTGCGTCGTCCGGAAAAACCCGCGGTTTCCACACACAGCTCGACGAGGTGCGTGAGACACCCTGAACAATTCGAGAGGCAAGCGGAGTTCCCTTCCTCAGACAAGACGAGGCCTGACTCTCCTGTCCCAACTCTGCAGGGACCCTGTGGTTGGAGTCCGAAAAGGAGAGGAAGCCTAAGTTTCCTGTCTCCCCTCGAGATGAGGCCCTCTTCCATTGCACCAAGCCCAGCGGAGTCCCGAGAGGCCCCGCCAACTCCACAGCATCCCTCACCTTTCAGAGGCACCATGGGAAGTTCCCTCAGGTCCCTGGCAGAAGTCGAGGGAAACGAGGCTTTCCCGCCGCAACCCCAGAAAGACGTCGAGTGTCCTTCTTCAACACGTCTGGAGGCCCTAGTCCTCTCCCATGACTGGAGAGCCATGACGCGCTCCCCCTCAGCACGTGCACAGAGACCTGACTTCCCTGGCACCGCACGAGAGGCTCCCTGATATCCTCGTCTTGCCTCGTGAGAAAACCCCCACGGGCGCCGCAGCTCGAGGAAACCCCTGAGAAGCCCCCATGCTCGCGAGGTGAGGGCCTTCTTTTCCTGCCTGACCCAGAGCAAAATCCCGAGTCCTCTCTCCAAACTGAAGAGAAGGCCTGACTCCCTTGAGGCCACTCAGTGGGCTCCAAGAGATCTGCGTCGCGACTTGAGAGGAGAGCAGCATCCTTGGCTTGCCCTCGAGGCGAGGCCTGACTCCCCGGGGGAGTCTGGAACGCCACCCTGAGATCCCTGTCTTCCCTTGAGAGGAACGTTAAGTCCCGGACACAGGCCTAGATGAGGTCTCTTTGGCCCTGCAGTGACTCGAGTGCAACCCTCAGCTTTCCCTCGCAACTCGAATGGAAGTTTAGGCTTCCTGGGGCCAACACAAGAGGAAGCCTGAAATCCCCGTCGTAACTATAGAATCCCGCCGCAACTCGAGAAAATCCACATGGTTCCAACGTCTTCGCAAGATGAGGCCCTTGCCCGCTACGGCGTCTCAAGGGAAGTCCCAGGTTCTGTCCTGAAGTGCGAAACGGTACCTGACTCCTTTCATGCAACCCCCAAAAGTCCCCCACACGCCGGTTTCCCTCGAGGGTAACACCGAGGGTTCCGGCCCCACTTCATCTGAGCCCCTTCTCCCCTCCTGATGGCGACAGGAGAGTCGATCCCCCTGCGTTGTCTGGAAGGGTCCCCGGCCTTCCCAGCACACCTCAGGATGAAGCCGGACTCACTAGGAAATTTGAGACTAGCCCCGTGGGTGGTCCCACATGCCGAAAGACCCCGATTTCCCTGTCCGCTCTTGAAAAGAACCCGAGGCCCGGACACCTCTTCGAAGGCAACCCAGTGGGTGAAGGCACAACACGAAGGGGCACTGTCACCGTCGTGCATTTCCGGAAACACCCGCAGGTTCCACACACAGCTCAACAAGGGGCCTGAGACCCCCTGAGCACCTCGAGAGGCAAGCGGAGTTCCCTTCCTCAGACAAGACGATTCCTGACTCTCCTGTCCCAACTCTGCAGGGACCCTGCGGTCGGAGTCCGAAACGGAGAGGAAGCCTGAGGTTCCTGCCTTCCCTGGAGATGAGGCCCTCTTCCATTGCGCCAAACCCAGCGGAGTCCTGAGAGGCCCCTCCAACTCCACAGCATCCCTCATCTGTCAGAAGCACACTGGGAAGTTCCCTAAGGTCACCGGTAAACTTTTATTGCACAAGGTCCCCATGAAAAGGCCCACGCAGCAGGACAGCCACAGATTCTGTCTGCTATTAAAGGGCAGTAAGGTGCCCTCCCCCCTTCTTTGCTGCCTCGGCGGCCAGCAGGGTGCAATTCGCGTACCCTTCCCTTTCCCATCCTAGCAGGTGCTCCAGGGCCCGCTGGCCTACAAAGTGCCAGAAGCAGGACTGGGCCAGCCGGCCAGAATTCAGGGTTCTGTCCCTTGGACTTCCAGCGGACACTAGGCTGCTTGGGAAAACCGCGCAGACTCTGAGGTTTTTCAGCAGAGGGGTGGAGCGGTAAAGGCCTTGACCCCAAAGACGAGGCCTTTCTGCGACCGCCAGGTTGGGGAGCTCTGAGACTGTGCCAACACAGGGCGGAATACATGGTTCCCTTCTCCAGGCAGTCCCCGTTCCCTTACCTGTGTTCCGCACCCCTCCGCTGTGGCCAATGGATGCCGATCCTTGGGGATCCAGGAGTTCACGAAATGGGCATTCCCAGCCGCAATGGCGACCCCCAACAGCACATCTGGAAAGCCCTCCCCCACCCCCGCCAGGAGCCGACCCCCACTGCGAACGGAACCCCACCCAGCCCCGTGCCGCCTGGTTTCGCCCCGGCACTGCCGGGCTCCCAGCGGGTTCCCAGCCATATTGGCGACCCCCGGGAGCACAACAGGGACCGACTCGCCACCCACAGTGAGCGGAATCTCGACCTGTGCAGCCCAGGTTTACCCCACCATGGCTGCGCTCCCGGCGCGTTTCCAGCTGCAGTGGCCATCTCCGAGAGCACAACTGGGAAGCCCTCCCCTACCCCCGCCAGGAGCCGACACCCGCCCTGCGCCGCCCGGGTTCGCCCCGCCCCTGCCGCGCTCCAGGGGCGCTGCCCACCTTCACCAGTGGCTCTCGGTGAGCCCCGTCCCCACGCCCGGTTCCAGGAGAGGCTCTCGGACCTCGCTGCTGCCGCCAGGTCAAACATGAGGACAATACATACACCCCACAGAGACAATCCAAGCTGTCTATGATTTAGGGATAAAACGAGGACTACAGAAAGGCAAGATGACCTGACCTAGGAGGGCCATGATATTCTATAGAACCAGACAAAGTTGGTTACCAAGGAAACTTTTTTCCTTGGAACCCGGAAAGCTGGTTCTTTGCATATGCAATGACCAACAATTAGCTTGTTACACAAGCCTGCCTTACTGCCACCCCCATCCCCCCACTCCCCAGAAGACTGGCTCAAAGAAATATTTTAAATCTCAGGCGGAAAACTGGAAGATGTCTTGTCTGTCTGTTTGGATTAAGGTATGTGTCAGTGTGAGCCCTGTGTTTTTTGATAATATTGCTCAAGTTCTGTGTTCTGATTTCAATGGTCTCAAGACAAGGCAGCCCTTCCAAATCAAACTGCTGGAAATACAAGAAAACATTGACCTAAATGAATGTCAGAGTCCCGTGAACTGGGAACTAGTCAATATTAAATATCTAGTATTTTTGGTTTTGCTCCTCCATTATAGACATGTCTAAGAGTCAACAACATTAAGCACAACATGTTCATAGTGCCTAGGTTTCTTTTGAGGTAAAACTTGCTCTATTGTTATATCTGTCACAAGCTTGTCAGCAAGAAACTACCTGGAAACGACAACAACAAAAGTAAAAAATGTAAATGTGATATGAGCTTTTAGACAAACTCTTTACAATAATTATACTCTAAAATATCTGCCTCTCATAGTCTTGATTGAAGGCAGAGGAGAAGGGGATGACAGAGGATAAGATGGTTGGATGGCATCACTGACTCGATGGACATGAGTTTGAGCAAGCCCCTGGAGCTGGTGACGGACACGGAAGCCTGGCGTCCTTCAGGCCACGGGGTCCCAAAGAGTCAGACACGACTGAGCAACTGAACTGAACTGAACTAACAAACGTTTCTCCAGGAGTTTTGGTTACCCGAGTTTCTATCCTTGTGACGACAGTGTATTGAATAGCTAGGTCATTTCCAAATAAATGAAAGTTCTGAAACATTCACGACTTGAAAGGACCTCCCTTTTACACAGAAACAAAAGAGATTTTTGACTCTCCATGAATAGTGTCTGGCACCATCCTGACATGTTAAATGTAAGAAAGCAATTGTTTTGTTTTGTTTTGTTCTGTTCTTGGGGGTGGGGGGAGGGGGGCGGGCTATTGCCAATGCCAATATAAAAGTCAGTTCTTGGTTGCTGAAGGGAAATGTATGATTTGTTATTACAAGATAGTATGTGGAATGCAATGGCACTTGAGGAAGGAAAACAAAGTAGTTCTGTCTTACAGGTGGCCGTTTCAGGATGGGAGAAACAAAGGAATGGGTACAGAATGGGATAAGGAGGTTGTAGGGAAAGTGGACCCCCAGAAAAGAGTTCTGTGCCTAGCACAAGTTTTCTTGAGATGTCGAACTGCCTTTGCTAATGGAGTTTAAGTTTCTTTACCTCTTAAGTGATCTCTTCTAGGTTGACCTAGAACAGAAATCTTTTGTTAGCTTTGGCTAAGTGGAGAAGTAGTGTTTCACGGTGACATATGTGATCCTTCCTGACTGTTTGCAGCCCTTTTGTTATCGATGCACTGCTTCTGCTGCTGCTGCCGCCGCTGCTGCTGCTAAGTCGTTTCAGTCGTGTCCGACTCTGTGCGACCCCATAGACGGCAGCCCACGAGGCCCCGCAGTCCCTGGGGTTCTCTAGGCAAGAACACTGGAGTGGGTTGCCATTTCCTCCTCCCATGCATGAAAGTGAAAAGTGAACGTGAAGTCGCTCAGTGGTGTCCGACTCTTAGCGACCCCATGGACTGCAGCCTACCAGGCTCCTCCATCCATGGGATTTTCCACGCATGAGTACTGGAGTGGGGTGCCATTGCCTTCTCCCATATCTATGCACAAGCCTGCCTAAATAATTGACTTCTAGCTAGCTTTGGGATGCCAATGACCATCCACCCTTACAAGGCAACAGAGAAGAGAAAAACACTTACCACAGGAGGTCCTGGTAAGGAACGAGGAACTAACAAGCTCCCGCCAACCAGGATTCTGCAGAGGTCAACAAGAGGTCAGTAAGAGATGGAAGACTGCAGTCCAGAGGTCCTAGCGACTTCCATCTTGCAGCAGAGACCCAGCATAGTCAAAACGAATTCAATGTTGCAAAAAATAAGTAAACAAAAAAAGGACAGAAGTTCTTTGAACACATGACTGAGATTAGGGGTGAGGCAGTACATGTACGGTGCCCGGAAAATCTTAAAGTATGAGAAAGGAAAGAAATTAAAGACAACTATCAAGCTGTCCAAACTGATAAAAACGAAAGATTACACAGTTTTTTCTGTATATATTACCAGATAATAATCTGAAAAGGAATTTAAAAAAATTCCCTTTCAATAATGTCAACATGAATACAACACTTTGCCATGGATGTAACGAGGATGACAAGACTGGCACACTGGAACTTATACACCCTGGCTGAAAACTATCCTGAATACATGGACAGGTATTCCATAACAATGGAAAGACTTAAGATGGCAATACCATGGAATGCATCTTCAATCTGAAATGAAGATTTGATATGATTTGATCGCTCAGAGCTTTTGTGTCATCAATTGTTATTAAAGTATAACTGAGATAGAGAAAGCTGCTGACTTAGACTTGAGGTGGGGTGTACGCCCTGCTGGTCTCTAGCCAGATATTCTACAGGCACTAGCAGTCAGCTAAGTAAAGAAAGGCACTGTCTCAGGGAATGGCACCAGGCCCCTCCCCCACGACATGCCTTGAGGTCACATTGGCAGCAGGTGAGTCATCCTGGGCCAAAAACTGATTGACATGAATCTTGAAGAAAGGCAGTATTCCAGGCAAATATATCATTTCCTTAACATAGATTAGGAGAACAAGGTACGAGGAAAACATACTGTTTTGTTCAAGTCGCTTCTCAGCCTATTGGGGGAACCGACCTGAAGCCAGAGTCCAGCAGATATACATAGGATATTTACATCGCTTAAGACAAACATTTCCTCAGGAACAAATGCATTGCTTAGCTCAAGGTTTGCGAAATTCTTACACATCAGGAGATGGCTCCGAGCTGGGTTTCTACACACAAGAACATGAATGCAAAGGACAAGCCTGCACAGCCCATCTGCCCCCCTCCCCCACAGCCAGCAGCATTTCCAAGTGACCTCCTAAGGCCTTCCCCAAAATACAGGGGCACCTCTGAGTTTCCTGTTTCCCTCACTTCGAACACTTTTCTTTAAAAAAAAAAAAAAAAAATCCTGCACACTTCTTGATAGAATGCCACAGTGCAAGGAAAACAGGCCTTCAATACTTAAACCTCCCTGTGCCAAACACTTGGGGCTTGGTTTTGTTTTGTTTTGTTTTTTAATTACACCACCACATAATTTAAACTTTTTACTATTTCTAAGTATTCAGTACCAAAACACCAAACTTTTATTGCACAAGGTCCCCATGAAAAGGCCCACGCATCAGGACAGCCACAGATTCTGCCATGAAAGGGCAGCAAGGTGCCCTCCCCCCTTCTTTGCTGCCTGGGCGGCCACCAGGGTTTGAAATCCATGCACCCTACTAAGTTTCTAGGGTGCAATCCGTGGACCCTTCCCTTTCCCATCCCAGCAGGTGCTCAAGGGCCCGCTGGCTTACAAAGTGCCAGAAGCAGGGCTGGGCCAGCCGGCCAGAGTTCAGTGTTTTGTCCCTTGGACTTCCAGGGGACACTAGGCTGCTTGGGAAAACCGTGCAGACTGAGATTCTTCAGCAAAGGGGTGGAGCGGTAAAGGCCTTGACACCAAGGGCGAGGCCTTTCTGCAACCGCCAGGTTGGGGAGCTCCGAGAATGTGCCAACAGAGGACGGAATACTTGGTTCCCTGCTCCAAGCAGTCCCAGTTCCCTGACCTGTGGCCCGCAGCCCTCCGCTGCACCCACTAGATGTGGATCCTTGGGGACACAGGAGCGTAGGAAATCGGCGTTCCTAGCCGCAGTGGCGACCCCCGAGAGCACAACTGGGACCGAACCCCCACCCACAGCCATCTAAATCTCGACCCGCACAGCCCAGGTTTACCCCGCCCCGGGTGCGCTCCCGGCGCGTTTCCAGCCGCAGTGGCCACCACCGAGAGCACAACTGGGAAGCCCTCCCCCACCCCCGCCAGGAGCCGAACCCCGCCCCGCACCACCCGGGTTCACCCCGCCCCTGCCGCACTCCCAGCGCGTTTCCAGCTGCAGTGGGGACCCCCGAGAGCACACTGTTACCGCCCCCCACCCCCTCCCGACCGGAACCCCGACCCGCGCCGCCCGGGATCGCCCCACCCCTGGCGCGCTCCCGGCGCGTTGCCCACTTCCACCAGGGGCTCCTGGTGAGCCCCGTCCCCACGCCCGGTTCCAGGAGAGGCTCTCGGACCTCGCTACTGCCGCCAGGTCAAACACGAGGACAATTCATCCACCCCACAGAGACAATCCAAGCTGTCTATGATTTAGGGATAAAACGAGGACTACAGAAAGGAAAGATGTCCTGACCTAGGAGGGCCATGAGAGTCTATAGATCCAAACAAAATTGGGTACCAAGGAAACTTTTTTCCTTGGAACCCGGAAAGCTGGTTCTTTGCATATGCAATGACCAACAATTAGCTTGTTACCCAAGCCTGCCTCGCTGCCACCCCCACTCCCCCCCCCACTCCCCAGGAAAACGGCTCAAAGAAATATTTTAAATCTCAGGCGGAAAACTGGAAGATGTCTTGTCTGTCTGTCTGGATTAAGGTATGTGTCAGTGTGAGCCTTGTGTTTTTTGATAATATTGCTCAAGTTCTGAGTTCTGATTTCAATGGTCTCAAGACAAGGCAGCCCTTCCAAATCAAACTGCTGGAAATACAAGAAAACATTGACCTAAATGAATGTCAGAGTCCCGTGAACTGGGAACTAGTCAATATTAAATATCTAGTATTTTTGGTTTTGCTCCTCCACTATAGACATGTCTAAGAGTCAACAACATTAAGCACAACATGTTCATAGTGCCTAGGTTTCTTCTGAGGTAAAAATTGCTCTATTGTTATATGTGTCACAAGCTTGTCAGCAAGAAAGTACCTGGAAACAGCAACAACCAATGTAAAATATGTAAATGTGATATGAGCTTTTAGATAAACTCTTAACAATAATTATACTCTAAAATATCTGCCTCTCATAGTCTTGATTGAAGGCAGAGGAGAAGGGGATGACAGAGGATAAGATGGTTGGATGGCATCACTGACTCGATGGACATGAGTTTGAGCAAGCCCCTGGAGTTGGTGATGGACACGGAAGCCTGGCGTCCTGCAGGCCACGGGGTCACAAAGAGTCAGACTCGACTGAGCAACTGAACTGAACTGAACTTACAATCGTTCCTCCAGGTGTTTTGGTTACCTGAGTTTCTATCCTGGTGCTAAACTAAGTGACGACAGTGTATTGAATAGCTAGGTCACTTCCAAATAAATGAAACTTCTTAAACATTCACGACTTGAAAGGACCTCCCTTTTACACAGAAACAAAAGAGATTTTTGACTCTGCATGAATAGTGACTGGCACCATCCGAACATATTAAATGTAAGAAAGCAATTTTTTTGTTTTGTTTTGTTTTGTTCTGTTCTTGCAGGAAGCGGGGTGGGCGCTATTATCACTGATAGGTATGCTCACCAATCTATCAAATGCCAATATAAGAGTCAGTTCTTGGTTGCTGAAGGGAAATGTATGACTTGTTATTACAAGAATGTATGGAATGCAATCACACTTTAAGAAGGAAAACGAAGTAGTTCTGTCTTACAGGTGGCATTTTCAGGACGGGAGAAGCAAAGGAATGGGTACAGAATGGGATAAGGAGGTTGTAGGGAAAGTAGGCCCCCAGAAAAGAGTTTTGTGCCTAGCACAAGTTTTCTTGAGATGTCGAACTGCCTTTGCTAACTGGAGTTTAAGTTTCTTTACCTCTTAAGTGATCTCTTCTAGGTTGACCTAGAACAGAAATGTTTTGTTAGCTTTGGCTAAGAAGAGAAGTATTGTTTCACGGTGACATATGTGATCCTACCTGACTGTTCTCATCCCCTTTGATATCTATGCACTGCTGCTGCTGCTGCTGCAGCTGCTAAGTGGTTCAGTTGAGGCCGACCCTGTGCCACGCCATAGATGGCAGCCCACCAGGCCCCGCAGTCCCTGGGGTTCTCTAGGCAAGAACACTGGAGTGGGTTGCCATTTCCTCCTCCTATGCATGAAAGTGAAAAGTGAAAATGAAGTCGCTCAGTGGTGTCCGACTCTTAGCCACCCCATGGACTGCAGCCTACCAGGCTCCTCCGTCCTTGGGATTTTTCAGGAGTGGGGTGCCATTGCCTTCTCCCATATCTATGCACAAGCCTGCCTAAATAATTGACTTCTAGCCAACTTTGGGATGCCCATGACCACCCACCCTTACCAGGCAACAGAGAAGAGAAAAACACTTACCACAGGAGGTTCTGATAAGGAACAAGGAACTAACAAGCTCCCACCTACCAGGAATCTGCAGAGGTCAACAAGAGGTCAGCAAGAGATGAGAGACTGCAGTCCAGAGGTCCTAGCTACTTCCATCTAGCAACAAACACCCAGCATAGTCAAAACGATTTCAATGTTAAAGAATAAATAAATAAATAAATAAAAGGACAGAAGTTCTTTGAACACATGTCTGAATTTAGGGGTGAGGCATTACATATGTGTCCCAGGATAATCTTAAAGTGTCAGAAAGTAAAGAAATTAAAGACAACTATCAAGCTGTCCAAACTGATAAAAATGAATGATTACACAGTTTTATCTGTATACATTAGCAGATAATAATCTGAAAAGGAATTTTAAAAAATTCCCTTTCAATAATATCAACATGAATAAACCACTTTGTCATGGATGTAACGAGGATGACAAGACTGGCACACTGGAAATTATACACCCTGGCTGAATCCTGAATACATGGACAGATATTCCATAACGATGGAAAGACTTAAGATGGCAATACCATGGAATGCATCTTCAATCTGAAATGAAGATTTGATATGATTTGATCGCTCAGAGCTTTTGTGTCATCAAGTGTTATTAAAGTATTAAAGAGATAGAGAAAGCTGCTGACTTAGACTTGAGGCGGGGTGGGGGGGGTAGTAAGGGTACCCCCTGCTGGTCTTTAGCCAGATATTCTACAGGCACTAACAGTCAGCTAAGGAAAGAAAGGAACTGTTTCAGGGAATGGCACCAGGCCCTTCCTCCACGACATGCATTGAGATAATATTGGCAGCAGGTGAGTCATCCCGGGCCAAAACTTGATTGACATGAATCTTGAAGAAAGGCAGTATTGCAGGCAAATATATCATTTCCTTAACATAGATAAGGAGAACAAGCTAGGAGGAAAACATGCTGTTTTGTTCAAATCGCTTCTGAGCCTTTTGGGGGAACCGACCTGAAGCCAGAGTCTAGCGGAAATACATAGGATATTTACATCGCTTAAGACAAACATTTTCTTAGGAAAAAATGCATTGCTTAGCTCAAGGTTTGTCTGCGAAATTCTTACACATCAGGAGATGGCTCCGAGCTGGGTTTCCACACACAAGAACATCCATGCAAAGGACAAGCCTGCACAGCCCATCTGCCGCCCTCCCGCACAGCCAGCAGCATTTCCAAGTGACCTCCTAAGGCCTTCCCCAAAATACAGGGGCACCTCTGGGTTTCCTGTTTCCCTCACTTCGAACACTTTTCTTAAAAAAAAAAAAATCCTGCACACTTCTTGATAGAATGCCACAGTGCAAGGAATACAGTCCTTCAATATTTAAACCTCCATTTGCAAAACACTTGGAGCTTGGTTTTGTTTTGTTTTGTTTTTTAATTACACCACCACATAATTTAAAGCTTTTACACGTTCTAATTATTCAGTTCCAAAACACCAAACTTTTATTGCACAGGGTCCTCATGAAAAGGCCCACGCAGCTGGACAACCACATATTCTGCCATGAAAGGGCAGCAAGGTGCCCTCCCCCCTTCTTTGCTGCTTGGGCGGCCACCAGGGTTTGAAATCCATGCACCCTACTAAGTTTCTAGGGTGCAATCCGTGGACCCTTCCCTTTCCCATCCCAGCAGGTGCTCAAGGGCCCGCTGGCTTACAAAGTGCCAGAAGAGGGCTGGGCCAGCCGGCCAGAGTTCAGTGTTCTGTCCCTTGGACTTCCAGCGGACACTAGGCTGCTTGGAAGAACCGCGCAGACTCTGAGATTTTTCAGCAGAGGGGTGGAGCGGTAAAGGCCTTGACCCCAAAGGCAAGGCCTTTCTGCGACCGCCAGGTTGGGGAGCTCCGAGAATGTGCCAACAGAGGACGGAATACTTGGTTCCCTGCTCCACGCAGTCCCAGTTCCCTTACCTGTGGTCCGCAGCCCTCCGCTGCACCCACGGGATGGCGATCCTTGGGGACCCAGGAGCGGACGAAATGGGCGTTCCCAGCTGCAGTTGCAACCCCCGAGAGCGCAACTGGGAACCCTTCCCCATCCCCCCCATGAGCCGACCCCCGCCCCGCGCCCCCAGGGTTAGCCCCGCCCCTGCCGCGCTCCTGGCGCGTTCCCAGCCGCAGTGGCGACCCCCGGGAGCACAACTGGGACCGACCCCCACCCAAAGCCATCGGAATCTCGACCCGCGCAGCCCGGGTTTACACAGTCCCGGGTGCGCTCCCGGCGCGTTTTCAGCCTCAGTGTCCACCTCGGAGAGCACAACTGGGAAGCCCGCCCCCACCCCCGCCAGAAGCCGACCCCCGCCCCACGCTGCCTGCGTTCGCCCCGCCCCTGCACGGTCCAGGTACCTTCCCAGCTTCTAGCGTTCACGCCCGGGTAGGAGCAGGATGTAGGAGTATGGGAGATGTGTCTGGAGCCTGACAGCCTCAGCTCCGCTCTGGCCTGCCCTTTGGACCTAGGAGCCAGGCCAACTTGCAGAGGGCTTAGGGCCCCATTGTATGCAAACTACCAAGGCCTACCGCAAGGAGAGCTCTGTCCGAGGGAAGGGAAGCGCCCCAGGCTGCGTTCCCAAGCTGTTGTTTAGCCGCCCAGACTCAGCGCTGCACAGGGGTAATCAGGCTCTCTGTGCCTGCAGCTTCACACACAGGTGTGTCTCCGTAGGAATCAAGAAAGATCCTGACAGAGTGAGGTTCATTAGAGCTATACTAAAGAGCAAAGGCTTGTCCATGTGGTCTTGCCTTCCCCTGTGCCTTTGGGTCTCCAGGCTCGGCCCCAGCTCCGTGGAAACAACCCCTGAGAAAATATCTTCAAGATCCACTTTTCCCAGTGTCTGGGAACCGAGGTTCCTAGGAGGAGAGAAAAGCACGCCTCCATCGGGAACAAAAAGGCAGCCCACCTGCCTGTGTTTTGAAGCCTCTATTTGGAAGGAATGGGTTAGCTTCCCCTAAAGGAGACCTCCAGATCTGCTCAGAAGTCGGTAATTCCAGAGGCAGGGTACTGGTTCCTGACTGCCCTTTGCTAGCCTTGCAAAGATATTCCTAGATTCTAGAGTTATTTTCCATGAAGGAGCAGGCTTCGGGAATGTGTCAGACGGGACTGGCTCCTTATTGACCTCAGCTCAGCTATTGCCTTTCCATTCAAACTAGGACAAGGCCCTACTTTATGAAGGGTAAGGATCTTCTTCTTTGCAAACTGCCAAGGGCTACAGCAATGAGACCTCTGTCAAGGTGAGGGAAGCCTAAGAGGATGGATTCTCAAGCAGGTGCTTTGCCACAAAACATCAGCACCCCACGGAGAGAATCAAGCTCCCTGTGCACCAATGTTGGGAGTGTAGCTTCACACACAGAGTTGTCTCTATAGGAGCCAAGAATGTTCCTGAGAGATTAGGTTCACTAAACCTCTCCTACAGAGCATAGACCTGTCCATGTGGTTTTGCCTTCCCCTGTGAGTTGGGTCCTCGAGGTCTGCCACACCTCCGGGGAAACTGTCCCTGAGAAAAGATCTCCAGGAACCGCTTCGCCGAGGCTGGGAAATGCTGTTCACATGAAGTAAGGCAAGCGAATCTCCTGCAGAGAAAAAGAGGCCTTACTGTCCCTGGAGGAGCAGGCTGCCAGAGTGTGTGAAACTTGACTGTTGCCTTACTGGCCTCAGTTCCACCATTGCCTGTTCCTCCGAACTAGGACCCAGGCCTATTTGGAGAAGCGTTTGGGTGCGGATTTCTACAAAGTGCCAAGGGTACAGCAGTGAGAATTCTCTCAGCGGTAAGGGAGAGCATTTTATGAATTCTCAAGCTGTTTTCTGAACGACAGGGTCAAAATGAACTGAGAGAATCAGGCTCTCTGTGCCCCTATGTTAGGTACGCAGCTTCACACACAGAAGTGTCTCTATAGGAGCCAAGAATGTTCCTGAGAGATGAGGTTCACTAGAAGTCTGCTACAGAGCATAGACCTGTCCATATGGTTTTGCCTTGCCCTGTGAGTTGGGTCCCTGAGGTCCGCCCCAGCTCAGGGGAAGGAGCCCCTGAGAAAAGATCTCCAGGGACCGCTATTCCCCCAGGCTGGCAAACGCAGTTCACAGGAGGTAACACAAGCGAGCCTCCTGCAAGGCACAACAGGCCTTAGTCTCCCTGGACGATCAGGCTGCCAGAGTGTGTGAGACCTCACTTGTGCCTTACTGGCCTCAGCTCCGCCGTTGCCTGTTGTTCCGAGCTAGGACCCAGGCCTACTTGGAGAAGGGTTAGGGTGCGGATTTCTACAAACTGTCAAGGACGACAGCAATGAGAATTCTCTTAGCAGTAAGGGAGAGCATTGTATGGATTCTCAAGCTGTTGTTTGAAAGACAGCTTCAAAGCTACACAGAGAGAATCAGGCTCTCTGTTCTCCTATTTTGGCTGTGCAGCTTCACACACAGAATTTGACTCTGTTGGAGCCAGAAATATTCCTGAAAGACTTAGGCTCACCAAAGCTGTCCTCCAGAGCAAAGACATTGGATGTGGTTTTGCCTTCCCTTGTCAGTATGGGTCCCCTAGCTTGGCCCCAGCTCCGGGGATACAGCCTCTGAAAAAAATCTTCCAAGAAGCGATTTTCCTCCAGGCTGTTAAGCGGAATTCGCAGTTTGCAAGTTAAGGAAGCCTGCTTCGTGGAAGAGCAAGCAGCCAACTGGCCCTGTGTTAGGAAGCCTGTGTTTGAAAGGAATGGGTTAGCTTCTACAGCGGGAGAACCTCAGATCTGCTCAGGGGACTGAAATACTAGAGTCAGGGTCGAGGTTCTCCCTTGTCCTTTGCGCACCTTGCAAAGACATTCCTAGCTTCAAGCGTTAGTGTCCCTGTAGTAGCAGGCTGCAGGAGCGTGTGATAAATGACTGCCGCGTTCCTGTCCTCAGCTCCGCTATTGACTTTCTATTCGAACTAGAACCCAGGCCTACTTTGAGAGGGGTTAGGGTCCAGTGTTTTCAAACTGCCAAGGGCTACGGCAATGCGAGCTCTGTCAGAGGTAAGAAAAGAGCAATTGGTTGGATTCTTCAGCTGCTGCGTGGCTGCACAGCTTCCGCGCTGCATGCAGAGCATGAGGCTCCTTGTGGCCCTATTTTGGGTACGCAGCAACATGCACACAGAATGTCTGTGTTCACTTATGTACAGGCTTATGAACACTAGAGCTCTCCTACAGAGCAAAGACCACTCAGTGGGCTCCAAGAGATACCTGTCGCGACTCGAGAAGAGAGTGGAGTCCTTTGCTTCCCCTCGAGATGAGGCCTGACTCCCCGGGTGAGTATGGAATGCAACCCCAAATCCCTGTCGCCTATGGAGAGGAACATTAAGTCCTGGATACAAGCCTAGATGAGGTCTAGTTTGCCCTTCAGTGAATGGAGCCCAATCCCCAGCTCACCCTGGCAACTCGAATGGAAGATTAGACTTCCTGGGCCAACACAAGAGGAAGCCTGAATTCCCCGTCGTAACTCGAGAATCCCACCGCAACTCGAGAAAAACCACGTGCTTCCCTCGTCATCGCAAGATGAGGCCCTTTGTCCACTACAGCATCTCAAGAGAAGTCCCACGTTCCATCCTGAAGTGCGAAACGGTACTTGGCACCCTTGATGCGACCCCAAAAGTTCCGCGACATACCAGACTCACTCAAGGGGAACACCGAGCTTCCCGGCACCACTTCATCTGAGCCCCTTCTCCTCTCCTGATTGCGACAGGAGGGTCGACTCCCCTTCTCTGTCTGCAAGGGGTTCCCGACCTTCCGGGCGCACCTCAGGATGAGGCCGGTCTCATGAGGAAGTTCGAGACGTAGCCTCGTGGGTGGTGCCACATGTCGAAAGACCCCAATTTCACGGTCCACTCTTGAAAAGAACCCGATGCCAGCACACCTCTTTGAAGGAAAACCTGTGGATGAAGGCACAACACGAAGGGGCACTAACACCCGCGTGCATCGTCCAGAAAAACCCGCAGGTCCCACAGACATTTCGACAAGCGGCCTGTCACCCTGTAAACAACTCGAAAGGCAAACGAAGGTCCATTCCTCAACAGAAGACTAGGTGTGACTCTCTTGTCCCTACACTGCAGGGACCATGGGATCCGAGTCAGAAACGGAGAGGAAGCCTGAGGTTCCTGCGTCCACTCGAGATGAAGCCCTCTTCCATTGCACCACAACCAGTGGAGTCCCGAGAGGCCCCTACCAACTCCACAGTATCCCTGAGTTCTCAGAGGCACAATGAGAAGCTCCCTGAGGTCACAGGCACAAGTCGAGGGAACCCTGGGTTTTCTGCCGTGACTCGAGAAAGACCTCGAGAGTGCTTCAAAATGTGTTGAGTCGCGATTCCCCTACCATGACTCGAGAGCCATGACACGCTCCCCCTCGCCACGCGCATGGGACCTGACTAACCTGGCACTGCACGAGAGGCTCCATGAGTTCCTCATCGTACCTCGTCAGGAAACCCACACTGCGCGGCAGCTCGAGGAAACACATGAGACACCCCGGTCATCGCGAGATGAGGGCCTTATTTTCCTGCATGGCCTGGAGACCAATCACGAGTCCTCTCTCCAAACTGAAGAGGAGGCTGGACTCCCTTGAAGCCGCTCAGGGGGCTCCAAGAGATCCGCGTCGCGACTCGAGAGGAGAGAGGAGTCCTTGGCTTCCCCTCGAGACGAGGCCTGACTCCCCGGGGGAGCCTGGAATGCAACCCCGAGATCCCTGCCTTCCCTGGAGAGGAATATTAGGTCCCGGACACACGCCTAGGTGAGGTCTCTTCGGCCCTGCAGTGACTCGAGCACAACCCCCAGCTTTCCCTCACAACCCGAGGGGAAGATTGGGCTTCCCAGGGCCAACCCAAGGGGAAGGCTGAGATCCCCGTTGTAACTCGAGAATCCCGCCGCAACTCGAGACAAACCACGTGGTTCCCACCTCTTGGCAAGATGAGGCCCTTGCCCGCGACGGCGTCTCAAGGGAAGTCCCCTGTTCCGCCCTGAAGGGCGAAACGGTCCCTGACAGCCTTCCTGCGACCCCCAAAAGTCCCCCGACACGCCGGGTTACCCCGAGGGGAACACCGAGGGTCCTGGCACCGCTTCCTCTGAGCCCCTTCTCCCCTCCTGATCGCGACAGGAGAGGCGATTCCCCTGCGTGGTCTGGAAGGGCTTCCCGGCCTTCCCGGCGCACCTCAGGATGAGGCCGGTCTCACGAGGAAATTCGAGACGAGCCACGTGGGTGGGGCCACATGCTGAACGCCCCCGATTCCCCGGTCCGCTCTTGAGAAGGACCCGAGGCCCGGACCCCTCTTCGAACGCAACCCTGTGGGTGAAGGCACAACGGGAATGTTCACTGCCACCCCCGTGCATCGTCCGCAAAGACCCGCGGGTTCCACACACAGCTCGACGAGGGGCCTGAGACCCCCTGAGCAACTCGAGAGGCCAGCGGGGTTCCCTTCCTCAGACAAGACGAGGCCTAACCCTACTGTCCCAACTCTGCAGGGACCCTGCGGTCGGAGTCCGAAACGGAGAGGAAGCCTGAGGTTCCTGCCTCCCTTCGAGGTGAGGCCCTCTTCCGTTGCGCCAGACCCAGTGGAGTCCCGAGGGGCCGCGCCACCTCCACAGGATCCCTCGCCTCTCAGAGGCACCCTGGGAAGTTCCCTAAGGTCCCAGGCAGAAGGCGAGGGAAACGAGGGTTTCCCGCCGCCCCCCGAGAAAGACCTCGAGAGTCCTTCTTCAACGCGTCTCGAGGCCCTAGTCCCCTCCCGTGACTCGAGAGCCAGGACGCGCTCCCCCTCGCCACGCGCATGGAGACCTGACTTCCCTGGTGCCGCACGAGAGGCTCCCTGAGATCCTCGTCGTGCTTCGGGAGAAAACCCCCACGGGCGCCGCAGCTCGAGGAAACCCCTGAGACGCCCCCGTCCTCGCGAGCTGAGGGCCTTCTTTTCCTGCATGGCCTGGAGAGCAATCCCGGGTCCTCTCTCCAAACGGAAGAGGAGGCTGGACTCCCTTGAGGCCGCTCAGGGGGCTCCAAGAGACCCGCGTCGCGACTCGAGAGGAGAGCGGAGTCCTTGGCTTCCCCTCGAGACGAGGCCTGACTCCCCGGGGAGCCTGGAATGCAACCCCGACATCCCTGCCTTCCCTCGAGAGGAATATTAGGTCCCGGACACAAGCCTAGGTGTGGTCTCTTCAGCCCTGCAGTGACTCGAGCGCAACCCCCAGCTTTCCCTCGCAACTCGAGAGGAAGATTGCGCTTCCCAGGGCCAACCAAAAGGGAAGCCTGAGATCCCCGTCGTAACTCGAGAATCCCGCCGCAACTCGAGAAAAACCACGTGGTTCCCACCTCTTGGCAAGATGAGGCCCTTGCCCGCGACGGCGTCTCAAGGGAAGTCCCCTGTTCCGCCCTGAAAGGCGAAAGGGTCCCTTACAGCTTTCATGCGACCCCCAAAGCTCCCCGACACACCGGGTTCCCTCGAAGGGAACACCGAGGGTCCCGTCACCGCTTCATCTGAGCCCCTTCTCCCCTCCTGATCGCGACAGGAGAGTCGATTCCCCTGCGTGGTCTGGAAGGGGTTCCCGGCTTTCCCGGCACACCTCAGGATGAGGCCGGCCTCCCGAGGAAATTCGTGATGAGCCCCATGGGTGGTGCCACATGCCGAACGACCCTGATTTCCCAGTCCGCTCTGGATAAGAACCCGATGCCCGGACACCTCTTCGAAGGCAACCCTGTGGGTGAAGGTACCACTCGAAGGGGCACTGACACCCCCGTGCATCGTCCGGGATACCCCGCGGTTTCCACACACAGCTCTACGAGGTGCCTGAGACACCCTGAGCAATTCGAGAGGCAAGCGGAGTTCCCTTCCTCAGACAAGACGAGGCCTGACTCTCCTGTCCCAACTCTGCAAGGACCCTGTGGTCGGAGTTCGAAAAGGAGAGGAAGCCTAAGGTTCCTGCCTCCCCTCGAGGTGAGGCCCTCTTCCTTTGCGACAAGCCCAGCGGAGTCCCGAAAGGCCCCGCCAACTCCACAGGATCACTCACCTATCAGAGGCACCATGGGAAGTTCCCTAAGGTCCCCGGCAGAGGTCGAGGGAAACGAGGCTTTCCCGCCCCAACCCCAGAAAGACCTCGAGTGTCCTTCTTCAATGCCTCTGGAGGCCCTAGTCCTCTCCCATGACTCGAGAGCCATGATGCGCTCCCCCTCGCCACGGGCACAGAGACCTGACTTCCCTGGCACCGCACGAGAGGCTCCCTGAGATCTTCGTCTTGCCTCGTGAGAAAAACCCCACGGGCGCCGCAGCTCGAGGAAACTCCTGAGAAGGCCCCGTCCTCGCGAGGTGAGAGCCTTCTTTTCCTGCCTTACCCAGAGGGCAATCCCGAGTCCTCTCTCCAAACTGAAGAGGAGGCCTGACTCCCTTGAGGCCACTCAGTGGGCTCCAAGAGATCTGCGTCGCGACTTGAGAGGAGAGCGGCATCCTTTGCTTGCCCTCGAGACGAGGCCTGACTCCCCGGGGGAGTCTGGAACGCCACCCCGAGATCCCTGTCTTCCCTTGAGAGGAACCTTAAGTCCCGGACACAGACCTAGATGAGGTCTCTTTGGCCCTGCAGTGACTCGAGTGCAACCCCCAGCTTTCCCTCGCAACTCGAATGGAAGATTAGGCTTCCCAGGCCAATACAAGAGGAAGCCTGAAATCCCCGTCGTAACTCTAGAATCCCGCCGCAACTCGAGAAAATCCACATGGTTCCAACGTCTTCGCAAGATGAGGCCCTTGCCCGCTACGGCGTCTCAAGGGAAGTCCTAGGTTCTGTCCTGAAGTGCGAAACGGTACCTGACTCCTTTCATGCATCCCCCAAAAGTCCCTCACACGCCGGTTTCCCTCGAGGGTAACACCGAGGGTTCCGGCCCCACTTCATCTGAGCCCCTTCTCCCCTCCTGATGGCGACAGGAGAGTCGATCCCCCTGAGTTGTCAGGAAGGGTCCTCGGCCTTCCCGGCACACCTCAGGATGAAGCCGGCCTCACTAGGAAATTTGAGACTAGCCCCGTGGGTGGTCCCACATGCCGAAAGACCCCGATTTCCCTGTCCGCTCTTGAAAAGAACCGGAGGCCCGGACACCTCTTCGAAGGCAAGCCAGTGGGTGAAGGCACAACACGAAGGGGCACTGTCACTGTCGTGCATCGTCCGGAAACACCCGCAGGTTCCACACACAGCTCAACAAGGGGCCTGAGACCCCCTGAGCACCTCGAGAGGCAAGCGGAGTTCCCTTCCTCAGACAAGACGATTCCTGACTCTCCTGTCCCAACTCTGCATGGACCCTGCTGTCGGAGTCCGAAACGGAGAGGAAGCCTGAGGTTCCTGCCTTCCCTGGAGATGAGGCCCTCTTCCATTGCGCCAAACCCAGCGGAGTCCTGAGAGGCCCCGCCAACTCCTCGGGATCCCTCATCTGTCAGAAGCACACTGGGAAGTTCCCTAAGGTCACCGGTAAACTTTTATTGCACAAGGTCCCCATGAAAAGGCCCACGCAGCAGGACATCCACAGATTCTGTCTGCCATTAAAGGGCAGTAAGGTGCCCTCCCCACTTCTTTGCTGCCTGGGCGGCCACCAGGGTGCAATTCGCGTACCCTTCCCTTTCCCATCCTAGCAGGTGCTCCAGGGCCCGCTGGCCTACAAAGTGCCAGAAGCAGGGCTGGGCCAGCCGGCCAGAATTCAGGGTTCTGTCCCTTGGACTTCCAGCGGACACTAGGCTGCTTGGGAAAACCGCGCAGACTCTGAGGTTTTTCAGCAGAGGGGTGGAGCGGTAAAGGCCTTGACCCCAAAGACGAGGCCTTTCTGCGACCGCCAGGTTGGGGAGCTCTGAGACTGTGCCAACACAGGGCGGAATACATGGTTCCCTGCTCCACGCAGTCCCCGTTCCCTTACCTGTGTTCCGCACCCCTCCGCTGTGGCCAATGGATGCCGATCCTTGGGGATCCAGGAGTTCACGAAATGGGCATTCCCAGCCGCAATGGCGACCCCCAACAGCACATCTGGAAAGCCCTCCCCCACCCCCGCCAGGAGCCGACCCCCGCTGCGAATGGACCCCCACCCAGCCCCGCGCCGCCAGGTTTCGCCCCGGCCCTGCCGGGCTCCCGGCGGGTTCCCAGCCACATTGGCGACCCCCGGGAACACAACAGGGACCGACCACCCACCCACAGCGAGCGGAATCTCGACCTGTGCAGCCCAGGTTTACCCCGCCCTGGGTGCGCTCCCGGCGCATTTCCAGCCGCAGTGGCCATCTCCGAGAGCACAACTGGGAAGCCCTCCCCCACCCCCGCCAGGAGCCGACACCCGCCCTGTGCCGCCCGGGTTCGCCCCGCCCCTGCCGCGCTCCAGGGGCGCTGCCCACCTTCACCAGTGGCTCCCGGTGAGCCCCGTCCCCACGCCCGGTTCCAGGAGAGGCTCTCGGACCTCGCTGCTGCCGCCAGGTCAAACATGAGGACAATACATACACCCCACAGAGACAATCCAAGCTGTCTATGATTTAGGGATAAAACGAGGACTACAGAATGGCAAGATGACCTGACCTAGGAGGGCCATGATATTCTATAGAACCAGACAAAGTTGGTTACCAAGGAAACTTTTTTCCTTGGAACCCGGAAAGCTGGTTCTTTGCATATGCAATGACCAACAATTAGCTTGTTACCCAAGCCTGCCTCGCTGCCACCCCCATCCCCCCACTCCCCAGAAGACTGGCTCAAAGAAATATTTTAAATCTCAGGCGGAAACCTGGAATATGTCTTGTCTGTCTGTTTGGATTAAGGTATGTGTCAGTGTGAGACTTGTGTTTTTTGATAATATTGCTCAAGTTCTGTGTTCTGATTTCAGTGGTCTCAAGACAAGGCAGCCCTTCCAAATCAAACTGCTGGAAATACAAGAAAACATTGACCTAAATGAATGTCAGAGTCCCGTGAACTGGGAACTAGTCAATATTAAATATCTAGTATTTTTGGTTTTGCTCCTCCATTATAGACATGTCTAAGAGTCAACAACACTAACACAACATGTTCATAGTGCCTAGGTTTCTTTTGAGGTAAAACTTGCTCTATTGTTATATCTGTCACAAGCTTGTCAGCAAGAAACTACCTGGAAATGACAACAACAAAAGTAAAAAATGTAAATGTGATATGAGCTTTTAGACAAACTCTTTACAATAATTATACTCTAAAATATCTGCCTCTCATAGTCTTGATTGAAGGCAGAGGAGAAGGGGATGACAGAGGATACGATGGTTGGATGGCATCACTGACTCGATGGACATGAGTTTGAGCAAGCCCCTGGAGCTGGTGACGGACACGGAAGCCTGGCGTCCTTCAGGCCACGGGGTCCCAAAGAGTCAGACACGACTGAGCAACTGAACTGAACTGAACTAAGAAACGTTTCTCCAGGAGTTTTGGTTACCCGAGTTTCTATCCTTGTGACGACAGTGTATTGAATAGCTAGGTCATTTCCAAATAAATGAAAGTTCTGAAACATTCACGACTTGAAAGGACCTCCCTTTTACACAGAAACAAAAGAGATTTTTGACTCTCCATGAATAGTGTCTGGCACCATCCTGACATGTTAAATGTAAGAAAGCAATTGTTTTGTTTTGTTTTGTTCTGTTCTTGGGGGTGGGGGGAGGGGGGCGGGCTATAGCGAATGCCAATATAAAAGTCAGTTCTTGGTTGCTGAAGGGAAATGTATGACTTGTTATTACAAGAAAGTATGTGGAATGCAATGGCACTTGAGGAAGGAAAACGAAGTAGTTCTGTCTTACAGGTGGCCGTTTCAGGATGGGAGAAGCAAGGGAATGGGTACAGAATGGGATAAGGAGGTTGTAGGGAAAGTGGACCCCCAGAAAAGAGTTCTGTGCCTAGCACAAGTTTTCTTGAGATGTCGAACTGCCTTTGCTAATGGAGTTTAAGTTTCTTTACCTCTTAAGTGATCTCTTCTAGGTTGACCTAGAACAGAAATCTTTGGTTAGCTTTGGCTAAGTGGAGAAGTAGTGTTTCACAGTGACATATGTGATCCTTCCTGACTGTTTGCAGCCCTTTTGATATCGATGCACTGCTTCTGCTGCTGCTGCCGCCGCCGCTGCTGCTAAGTCGTTTCAGTCGTGTCCGACTCTGTGCGACCCCATAGACGGCAGCCCACCAGGCCCCGCAGTCCCTGGGGTTCTCTAGGCAAGAACACTGGAGTGCTTTGCCATTTCCTCCTCCCATGCATGAAAGTGAAAAGTGAACGTGAAGTCGCTCAGTGGTGTCCGAGTCTTAGCGACCCCATGGACTGCAGCCTACCAGGCTCCTCCATCCATGGGATTTTCCACGCAAGAGTACTGGAGTGGGGTGCCATTGCCTTCTCGCTAGCTTTGGGAAGCCAATGACCATCCACCCTTACCAGGCAACAGAGAAGAGAAAAACACTTACCACAGGAGGTCCTGGTAAGGAACAAGGAACTAACAAGCTCCCGCCAACCAGGATTCTGCAGAGGTCAACAAGAGGTCAATAAAAGATGGAAGACTGCAGTCCAGAGGTCCTAGCAACTTCCATCTTGCAGCAGAGACCCAGCATAGTCAAAACGAATTCAATGTTGCAAAAAATAAGTAAACAAACAAAGGACAGAAGTTCTTTGAACACATGACTGAGATTAGGGGTGAGGCAGTACATGTACGGTGCCCGGAAAATCTTAAAGTATGAGAAAGGAAAGAAATTAAAGACAATTATCAAGCTGTCCAAACTGATAAAAATGAAAGATTACACAGTTTTTCTGTATATATTAGCAGATAATAATCTGAAAAGGAATTAAAAAAAATTCCCTTTCAATAATGTCAACATGAATACAACACTTTGCCATGGATGTAACGAGGATGACAAGACTGGCACACTGGAAATTATACACCCTGGCTGAAAACTATCCTGAATACATGGACAGATATTCCATAACAATGGAAAGACTTAAGATGGCAATACCATGGAATGCATCTTCAATCTGAAATGAAGATTTGATATGATTTGATCGCTCAGAGCTTTTGTGTCATCAATTGTTATTAAAGTATAAATGAGATAGAGAAAGCTGCTGACTTAGACTTGAGTCGGGGTGTGCGCCCTGCTGGTCTCTAGCCAGATATTCTACAGGCACTAGCAGTCAGCTAAGGAAAGAAAGGCACTGTCTCAGGGAATGGCACAAAGCCCCTCCCCCACGACATGCCTTGAGGTCACATTGGCAGCAGGTGAGTCATCCTGGGCCAAAAACTGATTGACATGAATCTTGAAGAAAGGCAGTATTCCAGGCAAATATATCATTTCCTTAACATAGATTAGGAGAACAAGGTACGAGGAAAACATACTGTTTTGTTCAAGTCGCTTCTGAGCCTACTGGGGGAACCGACCTGAAGCCAGAGTCCAGCGGATATACATAGGATATTTACATCGCTTAAGACAAACATTTCCTCAGGAACAAATGCATTGCTTAGCTCAAGGATTGTCTGCGAAATTCTTACACGTCAGGAGATGGCTCCGAGCTGGGTTTCTACACACAAGAACATGAATGCAAAGGACAAGCCTGCACAGCCCATCTGCCCCCCTCCCCCACAGCCAGCAGCATTTCCAAGTGACCTCCTAAGGCCTTCCCCAAAATACAGGGGCACCTCTGGGTTTCCTGTTTCCCTCACTTCGAAAACTTTTCTTAAAAAAAAAAAATCCTGCACACTTCTTGATAGAATGCCACAGTGCAAGGAAAACAGGCCTTCAATACTTAAACCTCCCTGTGCCAAACACTTGGGGCTTGGTTTTGTTTTGTTTTGTTTTTTAATTACACCACCACATAATTTAAACTTTTTACAATTTCTAATTATTCAGTACCAAAACACCAAACTTTTATTGCACAAGGTCCCCATGAAAAGGCCCACGCATCAGGACAGCCACAGATTCTGCCATGAAAGGGCAGCAAGGTGCCCTCCCCCCTTCTTTGCTGCCTGGGCGGCCACCAGGGTTTGAAATCCATGCACCCTACTAACTTTCTAGGGTGCAATTCGCGGACCCTTCCCTTTCTCATCATAGCAGGTGCTCCAGGGCCCGCTGGCCTACAAAGTGCCAGAAGCAGGGCTGGGCCAGCCGGCCAGAGTTCAGGGTTCTGTCCCTTGGACTTCCAGGGGACACTAGGCTGCTTGGGAAAACCGTGCAGACTGAGATTCTTCAGCAAAGGGTGGAGCGGTAAAGGCCTTGACACCAAGGGCGAGGCCTTTCTGCAACCTCCAGGTTGGGGAGCTCCGAGAATATGCCAACAGAGGGCGGAATACGTGGTTCCCTGCTCCACGCAGTCCCAGTTCCCTTACCTGTGGTCCGCAGCCCTCCGCTGCACCCACGGGATGGCGATCCTTGGGGACCCAGGAGCGGACGAAATGGGCGTTCCCAGCCGCAGTTGCAACCCCCGAGAGCGCAATTGGGACCGACCCCCACCTAAAGCCATCGGAATCTCGACCCGCGCAGCCCGGGTTTACCCAGTCCCGGGTGCGCTCCCGGCGCGTTTTCAGCCTCAGTGTCCACCTCCGAGAGCACAACTGGGAAGCCCGCCCCCACCCCCGCCAGAAGCCGAACCCCGCCCCACGCCGCCCGCGTTCGCACCGCCCCTGCACGGTCCAGGTACCTTCCCAGCTTCTAGCGTTCATGCCCGGGTAGGATCAGGATGCAGGAGTATGGGAGATGTGTCTGGAGCCTGACAGCCTCAGCTCAGCTCTGGCCTGCCCTTTGGACCTAGGAGCCAGGCCAACTTGCAGAGGGCTTAGGGCCCCATTGTATGCAAACTACCAAGGCCTACCGCAAGGAGAGCTCTGTCCGAGGGAAGGGAAGCGCCCCAGGCTGCGTTCCCAAGCTGTTGCTTGGCAATGCAGACTCAGCGGTAAACGGAGGGAATCAGGGTCCTAGTGCCCCTGTCTTGGGGAGGAAGCTCCACAGCCAGAGTGTTCCTCCCTTTGTGCCCAGAAAGCGCCTGCCAGACTGGGCTTCCCCGGAGCTCTGTTGCAGAGCAGAGACGTGTGGATGTGTTTTGGGGCCTTGACATGTGCGTTTGGGCTCCCTAGCACAGCCCCAGCGTAGGGGAACCAGCCCCTGAGCAAAGAGCTCCAGGCAGTGCTTTGTGCCCAGGCCTGGATGCCCAGTCCCAGCACGCGGGAGAGATGAGTTAGGCTGCCGGCGGGTCCTTGCAAGCCTGTATTGGAAAGGACCGAGTGAGCTTCCACACCGGCGGAGCTGCAGACCTGCGCCCAGGTGCGATAGGACAGAGCCCCTGTCGAGAGGCTGCTCTGCCTGGGCGAGCCTCGCCAAGCCCTTCCCAGCTTCTAGCTTTTGCGCCTGCAAAGGAGCAGGCTGCGGGAGTGTGGGCGACATGACTGGCTCCTGACTGGCCTCAGCTCCGCTCTTGCCTTCCCTTTGGACCTAGGAGCCAGGCCTCCTTGCAGACGGCTTAGGGCACGGGGGTGTGCAAACTGCGAAAGCCTCCCGCAGGGAGACCTCTCTCTGAGGGAAGGGAAATGCCCCAGGTTGCATTCCCAAGCTGTTGCTTGGTAGCCCAGACTCAGCGCTGAACGGAGGGAATCAGGGTCCCAGTGCCCCTGTCATGGGGAGGGAGCTCCACAGCCAGAGTGTTCCTCCGTTTGTGTTCAGAAACCGCCTTACAGACTGGGCTTCCCCGGAGCTCAGCTCCAGAGCAGAGTAGTGTGCATGTGGTTTGGGGCCTTCCCCTGTGCCTTTGGGCTCCCTTGCACAGTCCCAGTGCAGGGGAACCAGCCCCTGAGCAGAGAGCTCCAGGCAGTGCTCTGTGCCCTGGATTGGAAGCCCACTCCCAGCACGCGGGAGAATAGAGTCAGGCCGCCGTCGGGTGCTTGCAAGCCTGTATTGGGAAGGACCGAATGAGCTTCCACTCCGGCGGAGATCCAGATCTGCGCCCAGGCGCGATATCGCAGAGCCCCGGCCTAGAGGCTGCTCTGCCTGGGCGAGCCTCGCCAAGCCCTTCCCAGCTTCTAGCTTTCGCGCAGGGGAAGGAACAGACTGCGGAGGTTGGGGAGACGTGACTGGCGGGCGCCTTACTGGCCTCAGCTCCGCTCTTCCCTTCCCTTTGCACCTATGATCCATGCCTCCTTGCAGAGGGCTTAGGGACCGAAGGAGAGCTCTGTCAGAGGGAAGGGAAGCGCCCCAGGCTGCATTCCCAAGCTGTTGTTTAGCCGCCCAGACTCAGCGCTGCACAGGGGTAATCAGGCTCTCTGTGGCCGCAGCTTCACACACAGGTGTGTCTCCGTAGGAATCAAGAAAGATCCTGACAGAGTGAGGTTCATTAGAGCTATACTAAAGAGCAAAGGCTTGTCAATGTGGTCTTGCCTTCCCCTGTGCCTTTGGGTCTCCAGGCTCGGCCCCAGCTCCATGGAAACAACCCCTGAGAAAATATCTTCAAGATCCACTTTTCCCAGTGTCTGGGAACCGGGGTTCGTAGGAGGAGAGAAAAGCACGCCTCCATCAGGAACGAAAAGGCAGCCAACCTGCCTGTGTTTTGAAGCCTCTATTTGGAAGGAATGGGTTAGCTTCTCCTAAAGGAGACCTCCAGATCTGCTCAGAAGTCGGTAATTCCAGAGGCAGGGTACTGGTTCCTGACTGTCCTTTGCTAGCCTTGCAAAGATATTCCTAGATTCTAGAGTTATTTTCCATGAAGGAGCAGGCTTCGGGAATGTGTCAGACGGGACTGGCTCCTTATTGACCTCAGCTCAGCTATTGCCTTTCCACTCAAACTAGGGCAAGGCCCTACTTTATGAAGGGTAATGGTCTTCTTCTTTGCAAACTGCCAAGGGCTACAGCAATGAGACCTCTGTCAAGGTGAGGGAAGCCTAAGAGGATGGATTCTCAAGCAGGTGCTTTGCCACAAACCATCAGCACCCCACGGAGAGAATCAAGCTCCCTGAGCACCAATGTTGGGAGTGTAGCTTCACACACAGAGTTGTCTCTATAGGAGCCAAGAATGTTCCTGAGAGATTAGGTTCACTAAACCTCTCCTACAGAGCATAGACCTGTCCATGTGGTTTTGCCTTCCCCTGTGAGTTGGGTCCTCGAGATCCGCCACACCTCCGGGGAAACTGTCCCTGAGAAAAGATCTCCAGGAACCGCTTCGCCGAGGCTGGGAAATGCTGTCCACAGGAAGTAAGGCAAGCGAATCTCCTGCAGAGTAAAAGAGGCCTTACAGTCCCTGGAGGAGCAGGCTGCCAGAGTGTGTGAAACCTGACTGTTGCCTTACTGGCCTCAGCTCCGCCATTGCCTGTTCATCCGAGCTAGCACCCAGGCCTACTTGGAAAAGCGTTTGGGTGCAGATTTCTACAAAGTGCCAAGGGCTGCAGCAGTGAGAATTCTCTTAGCGGTAAGGGAGAGCATTTTATGGATTCTCAAGCTGTTTTCTGAACGACAGCGTCAAAATGAACTGAGAGAATCAGGCTCTCTGTGCCCCTATGTTAGGTACGCAGCTTCACACACAGAGGTGTCTCTATAGGAGCCAAGAATGCTCCTGAGAGATGAGGTTCACTAGAGGTCTGCTACAGAGCATAGACCTGTCCATGTGGTCTTGCCTTCCCCTGTGCCTTTGGGCCCCGGGCTCGGCCCTAGCTCCGTGGAAAGAACCCCTGAGAAAATATCTTCAAGATACGCTTTTCCCAGAGGCTGGGAACTGGGGTTCATAGGAGGAGAGAAAAGCAAGCCTCCTTCGGGCACGAAAGGCCGCCAACCTGCCTGTGTTTTGAAGCCTCTATTTGGAAGGAATGGGTTTGCTTCTCCTAAAGGAGACCTCCAGATCTGCTCAGAAGTCGGTAATTCCAGAGGCAGGGTGCTGGTTCCTGACTGCCCTTTGCCAGCCTTGCAAAGACATTCCAACATTCTAGAGTTATATTCCATGAAGGAGCAGGCTTCGGGAATGTGTCAGAGGGGACTGGCTCCTTATTGGCCTCAGCTCACCTATTGCCTTTCCATCCAAACTAGGACAAGGGCCTACTTTATGAAGGGTAAGGGTCTTCTTCTTTGAAACTGCCAAGGGCTACAGCAATGAGACCTCTGTCAAGGTGAGGGAAGCCTAAGAGGACGGATTCTCAAGCAGGTGCTTTGCTACAAAGCATCAGCACCCCACGGAGAGAACCAAGATCCCTGTTCCCCAATGTTGGGAGTGTAGCTTCACACACAGAGTTGTCTCTATAGGAGCCAAGAATGTTCCTGAGAGATTAGGTTCACTAAACCTCTCCTACAGAGCATAGACCTGTCCATGTGGTTTTTCCTTCCCCTGTGAGTTGGGTCCCCGAAGTCCGCCACACCTCCGGGGAAACTGTCCCTGAGAAAAGATCTCCAGGAACCGCTTCGCTGAGGCTGGGAAACGCTGTTCACAGGAAGTAAGGCAAGCGAATCTCCTGCAGAGAAAAAGAGGCCTTACTGTCCCTGGAGGAGCAGGCTGCCAGAGTGTGTGAAACCTGCCTGTTGCCTTGCTGGCCTCAGTTCCACCATTGCCTGTTCCTCCGAACTAGGACCCAGGCCTATTTGGAGAAGCGTTTGGCTGCAGATTTCTACAAAGTGCCAAGGGCTACAGCAGTGAGAATTCTCTTAGCGGTAAGGGAGAGCATTTTATGGATTCTCAAGCTGTTTTCTGAACGACAGCGTCAAAATGAACTGAGAGAATCAGGCTCTCTGTGCCCCTATGTTAGGTACGCCGCTTCAAACACAGAAGTGTCTCTATAGGAGCCAAGAATGTTCCTGAGAGATGAGGTTCACTAGAAGTCTGCTACAGAGCATAGACCTGTCCATATGGTTTTGCCTTGCCCTGTGAGTTGGGTCCCCGAGGTCCGCCCCAGCTCAGGGGAATTAGCCCTTGAGAAAAGATCTCCAGGGACCGCTATTCCCGCAGGCTGGCAAACGCAGTTCACAGGAGGTAACGCAAGCGAGCCTCCTGCAAGGCACAACAGGCCTTAGTCTCCCTGGACGATCAGGCTGCCAGAGTGTGTGAGATCTGACTGGTGCCTTACTGGCCTCAGCTCCTCCATTGCATGTTCCTCCGAACTAGGACCCAGGCCTACTAGGAGAAGGGTTTGGGTATGGATTTCTAAATACTGCCAAGGGGTATAGCAATGAGAACTGTGTCACGGGTAAGGAAGAGCATTGTATGGATTTTCAAGCTGTTGTTTGAACGACAGCTTCAAAGCTGCACAGAGAGAATCAGACTCTGTGTCTCCATGTTCGGTACACAGCTTCACAGACAGGGGTGTCTCCATAGGAAACAAGAACGTTCCTGCAGAGTAAGGTTCACTAGAGTCTCCTAGAGAGCAAAGACTTGTCCATGTGGTTTTTCTTCCCCTGTGCGTTTGGGGCTCCAGGCTCGGCCCCAGCTCCGTGGAAACAACCCCTGAGAAAAGATCTTCAAGATCCTCTTTTCCCAGAGGCTGGGATGTGGGGTTCATAGGAGGCGGGAAAAGCAGGCCTCCTTCAGAGAGCAAGAGGCAGCCAAGGGGCCTGCGTTTGGAAGCCTCTATTTGGAAGAATGGGTTAGCTTCCCCTAAGGGAGACCTCCAGATCTGTTCAGAAGTCGGTAATTCCAGAGGCAGTGTGCAGGGTCCTGACTGCCCTTTGCCAGCCTTGCAAAGACATTCCTAGATTCTACAGTTATCTTCCTGAAGAAGCAGGCTTTGGGAATATGTCAGACTTGACTGGCGCCTTATTGGCCTCAGCTCAGCTATTGCCTTTCCATTCAAAGTAGGACAAGTGCCTAGTTTATGAAGGGTAAGGGTCTTCTTCTTTCCAAACTGCCGAGGGCTACAGCAATGAGACCTCCGTAAATGAGAGGGAAGCATAAGCGGATGGATTATCAGGAAGGTTCTTTGCCACCAAGCATCAGCACCCCACGGAGAGAATCAGGCTCCCTTTGCCCCTATGTGGGGTGTGTAGATTCACACACAGTGGTGTCTCTACAGGAGCCAAGAATGTTCCTGAGAGATGAGGCTCACAAGAGCTCTCCTACAGAGTGCTCACCTGTACATGTGGTTTCGCCTTCCCCTGTGAGTTGGGTCCCCGAGGTCCGCCCCAGCTCCGAGAAAACAGCCTCTGAGAAAAGATCTCCAGGAACCGCTTTTCGCCCAGGCTGGGAAAAGCTGTTCACAGGAAGTAAGGCAAGTGAGCCTCCTGCAGAGAAAAAGAAGCCTTACTGTCCCTGGAGGAGCAGGCTGCCAGAGTGTGTGAAAACTGACTGGTGCCATACTGGTCTTAGCTCCGCCATTGCTTGTTCCTCCGAACTGGGACTCAGGCCTACTTGGAGAAGGGTTTAGGTGCAGATTTCTACAAACTGCCAAGGGCTACTGCAATGAGAACTCTCTCAGAGGTAAGGGCGAGAATTGTATGGATTCTCAAGCTGTTTTCTGAACGACAGCATTAAACCTGCACAGAGAGAATCAGGCTCTCTGCCGCCATGTTGGGTACGCAGTTTCACACACAGAGGTGTCCGCATAGGAGCCAAGAACGTTCGTCAAAGACTGAGGTTCACTAGAGCTCTCTTAGAAAGCAAAGACTTGTTCATGTGGTTTTGCCTTCCCCTATATGTGTGGGTCTCTGGGCACAACCCCAGCTCCGTGGAAAAAACCCCTGAGCAAAGATCTCCAAGAATCTGCTTTTCCCCCATGCTGGGAACCAGGGATCACAGGAGGCAGGAAAAGCAAGCCTCCTTCAGGCAAAAAGAGGCAGCCAACCGGCCTGTGTTTGGAAGCCTCTATTTGCAAGGAATGGGTTAGCTTCTCCAGAAGGAGACCTCCAGATCTGCTCAGAAGATAGATATTCCAGAGGCAGGGTCGAGGTTCCTGACTGCCCTTTGCCAGCCTTGCAAAGACATTCCTAGATTCTAGCAATATTTTCCATGAAGGAGCAGGCATCGGGAATATGTCAGAGTTGACAGGTGCCTTACTGGCCTCAGCTCAGCTATTGCCTTTCCTTTCAAACTAGGATCAGGGCCTACTTGGTGAAGGGTAAGGGTCTGCTTCTTTCCAAAGTGCCAAGAGACACAGCAATGAGACCTCTGTCAAGGCGAGGGAAGCGTAAGCGGATGGATTCTCAAACAAGTGCTTTGCCACAAAGCATCAGCACACCACAGAGAGAATCAGGCTCCCTGTGCCCCTATGTTCGGTGTGTAGCTTTACACACAGAGGTGTCTCTGTACGAGCCAAGAATGTTCCTAAGAGATGAGACACACTAACGTCTCCTACAGAGCATAGACCTGTCCATGTGGTTTTTCCTTCCCCTGTGAGATGGGTCCCCGAGGTCCACCCCAGCTCTGGGGATAGAGCCCCTGAGAAAAGATCTCCAGGAACCGCTTTTTGCCCAGGCTGGGAAATGCAGTTCACAGGAGGCAAGGCAAGCAAGCCTCCCGCAGGGAAAAATAGGCCTTACTGTCCCTGGAGGAGCAGGCTGCCAGAGTGTGTGACACCTGACTGGTGCCTTACTGACCTCAGCTCCGCCACTGCATGGCCATCCAAACTAGGACCCAGGCCTACTTGGAGAAGGGTTTGGCTGCGGATTTGTAAAAACTGCCAAGGGCTACTGCAATGAGAAGTCTCTCAGAGGTAAGGGAGAGCATTGTATGGATTCTCAAGCTGTTGTTTGAACGACAGCTTCAAAGCTGCAAAGAGAGAATCAGGCCCTGTGTGCCCCCTTGTTGGGTAGGCAGCTCCACACACAGAGGTATCCCCGTAGAATCCAAGACTTTCCTCACATACTGAGGTTAACTAGAGTTCTCCTACAGAGCAAGACTTGTCCATGTGGTTTTGCCTTCCTCTGTGCATGTGGGTCTCCGGGCTCGGCTCCAACTCCGTTGAAATAGCCCCTGAAAAAAGATCTCCAAGAACCACTTTTCCCCCAGGCGGGAAGCGGAGTTCACAGGAAGCGGAACAAGCAAGCCTCCTTCGGGCAAGTAGAGGCAGCCAACTAGCCTGTGTTTGGAAGCCTCTCTTTGGAAGGAATGGTTAGCTTTTCCAAAAGAAGACCTCCAGATCTGCTCAGAAGACGGAAATTCCAGAGGCAGTGTCGAGGTTCCTGACTGTCCTTTGCCAGCCTTGCAAAGACATTTCTAGATTCTAGCGTTATTTTCCATGAAGAAGCAGGCTTCAGGAATTTGTCAGACTTGACTGGCGCCTTACTGGCCTCAGCTCAGCTATCGCCTTTCCGTTCAAACTAGGACAAGGGCCTACTTGGTGAAGGGTAAGGCTCTGCTTCTTTCCAAACTGCCAAAGCTACAGCAAAGAGACCTCTGTCAAAGAGAGGGAAGTGGAAGCGGATGGACTCTCAAACAGGTGCTTTGCCACAAAGCATCTGCACCCCACGGAGAGAATCAGGCTGCATTTGCCCCTATGTTGGGTGTGTAGCTTCAAACACAGAGGTGTCTCTATAGGAGCAAAGAATGTTCCTGGGAGATGAGGTTCACTAGAGCTGTGCTACAGAGCATAGACCTGTCCATATGGTTTTGCCTTCCCCTGTGAGTTGGGTTCCCGATGTTCGCCCCAGCTCCGAGGAAGAAACCCCTGAGAAAACACCTCCAGGAACTGCTTTTCTTCCAGACTGGGAAACGCAGTTCACAGGAGGCAAGGCAAGCGAGCCTCCTGCAGAGAAAAAGAGGCCTTACTGCCCCTTGGAGGAGCAGGCTGCAAGAGAGTGTGAGACCTGACTGGTGCCTTACTGGCCTCAGCTCCGCCATTGCATGTTCCTCCGAACTAGGACCCAGGCCTACTAGGAGAAGGGTTTGGGTGCGGATTTCTAAAAAACTGCCAAGGGCTACAGCAATGAGATCTCTCTCAGAGGTAAGGGAGAGCATTGTATGGATTCTCAAGCTGTTGTTTGAATGACAGCTTCAAAGCTGCAAAGAGAGAATCAGTCTCTCTGTGCCCCCTTGTTGGGTACGCAGCTTCACACACAGGGGTGTCTCCGTAGGAGTCAAGAACGTTCCTGACAGAGTAAGTTTCACTTAGAGGTCTCCTGGAGAGCAAAGACTTGTCCATGTGGTTTTCCTTCCCCTGTGCGATTGGGTCTCTGGTCTCGGCCCCAGCTCCATGGAAACAACCCCTGAGAAAATATCTTCAAGATCCGCTTTTCCCAGAGGCTGGGAACAGGGCTTCATAGGATGCGAGAAAAGCAGGCCTCCTTCGGGCACGAAGAGGCAGCCAACCGGCCTGTTTGGAAGCCTCTATTTGGAAAGAATGGGTTAGCTTCTCCTAAAGGAGACCTCCAGATCTGCTCAGAAGTCGGTAATTCCAGAGGCAGGGTGCTGGTTCCTGACTGCCCTTTGCCAGCCTTGCAAAGACATTCCCAGATTCTAGAGTTATTTTCCATGAAGGTGAAGGCTACGGGAGTATGTCAGACTTGGCAGGCACCTTATTGGCCTCAGCTCAGCTATTACCTTTCCATTCAAACTAGGACAAAGGCCTACTTTATGAAGGGTAAGGGTCTTCTTCTTTCCAAACTGCCAAGGGCTACAGCAATGGGACCTCTGTCAAGGCGAGGGAAGCCTAAGTGGATGGATTCTCAAGCACGTGCTTTGCCACAAAGCATCAGCACCGCACGGAGAGAATCAGGCTCCATTTGCCCCTATGTAGGGTGTGTAGCTTCACACAGAGAGGTGTCTCTATAGGAGGCCAGAATGTTCCTGAGAGATGAGGTTCACTAGAGCTCTCCTACAGAGCATAGACCTGTCCATGTGCTTTTGCCTTCCCCTGTGAGTTGGGTCCTCGAGGTCCTCCCCAGCTCCGGGGAAGGAGCCCCTGAGAAAAGATCTCCAGGGACCTCTTTTCCCCCAGGCTGGGAAATGCAGCTCACAGGAGGGAAGTCAAGTGAGCCTCCTGCAGGGAAAAAGAGGGCTTACTGTCCCTGGACGATCAGGCTGCAGAGTGTGTGAGACCTGACTGGTGCCTTACTGGCCTCAGCTCCGCCATTGCATGTTCCTCCGAACTAGGACCCAGGACTACTTGGAGAAGGGTTTGGGTGCGGATTTCTAAAAACTGCCAAGGGCTACAGCAATGAGAACTCTGTCACGGGTAAGGAAGAGCATTGTATGGATTTTCAAGGTGTTTTTTGAACGACATCTTTAAAGCTACACAGAGAGAATCAGGCTCTCTGTGCCCCCATGTTGGGTACGCAGCTTCGCACATAGGGGTGTCTCCATATGAATCAAGAATGTTCGTGACAGAGTGAAGTTCACTAGAGCTCTCCTAGAGAGCAAAGACTTGTCCATGTGGTTTTTCTTCCCCTGTGAGTTTGGGTCTCCAGGCTTAGCCCCAGCTCCGTGGAAACAACCCCTGAGAAAAGATCTTCAAGATCCGCTTTTCCCAGAGCCTGGGAAGCTGGGTTCATAGGAGGCAGGAAAAGCAAGCCTCCTTCGGGCACGAAGAGGCAGCCGACCGGCCTGTTTTTGGAAGTCTCAATATGGAAGGAATGAGTTAGATTCTCCTAAAGTAGACCTCCAGATCTGCTCAGAAATCGGTAATTCCAGAGGCAGGGTGCAGGCTCCTGACTGCCCTTTGCCAGCCTTGCAGAGACATTCCTAGATTCCAGCGTTATTTTCCATGAAGGAGCAGGCTTCGGGAATATGTCAGACTTGACTGGCGCCTTATTGGCCTCAGCTCAGCTCTTGCCTTTCCTTTCAAACTAGGACAAGGGCCCACTTTATGAAAGGTAAGGGTCCTCTTCTTTCCAAACTGCCAAGGGCTACAGCAATGAGACCTCTGTCAAGGCGAGGGAAGCGTAAGCTGATGGATTCTCAAGCAGGTGCTTTGCCACAAAGCATCAGCACCCCACGGAAAGAATCTGGCTCCCTTTGCCCCTACGTTGCGTGTGTAGCTACACACACAGAGGTGTCTCGATAGGAGCCAAGAATGTTCCTGAGAGAGGAGGTTCACTGTTGGGGGCCAGAGTGAGGCACTCCGCCCATGGCAAAGGTCATGAGGAAGGAGGCTCGACATACGCAAAGGCGGGATCGAGCCTCAGGAGTCCCCCTGGAAATCCTCGAGCATCTACCCCCACCACCAGAGCCTGCCTACCTTACTATTTTGCGCTCTCACCTACACCTCTGACTTTACGGGGGGCTGTCCCCCACCACCTCTTTCGGAGAAGGAGTTAACCTAGAGCTCCAGTTGATAAAAACCCCTGGGTGTGACAAGAGTGTTTTAACCTACAAACTCCTCTGAAGGTTCTCTAGCCTGCCTGACAGGCTTGTCCGGCCACATGTGATTGCTCACAGCCTCCCAACCATGAGAGGCACGAGATGCTTTAAACCTTCTAAAAACAGGTTCCTTAGAAAAGTTAGAAAATTATTAGTATAAGTATAATGGGCTGATTAGAAATCATATTGGTGAAGGGTTTTTCATTTGTTGAGCTGATGTTTACTGCTAAGTCTCCACATCCCCTGCCCTTATACACATTAATGAATATATAGAAGAAATAAGTATTAACCTTTGATATAAATCACGTTAGACCTTAGGCTAAGTAAATTCTTTCCTTAACTAAAACCCACTACACCCTCACCCTATAGGAATGTAACTTTATTTGGGTGGCGTCTGTTTTAAGAATAATCACCCCTGGAGAAATAAGTGTCCTGGTTGACTGACCGCTGTCACAAGGAGAGGGTCGTAAATTGTCAGCAGGCCCCCCGGCCAGAAGATGATGTAACACCCCTAAGACCTCTGTATACTTTTGTATGAAGCACCTGACTTTGATAAAAGTCAGGACTGCTGACCCCACGTGACTTTTGCATAACATCTCAGTGTATAAAAGTAGACCATGGAAAATAAAGAATTGGGATCAGTTTCTCGAAAGACTGGTCTCCCCATGTCTCTCTCTCTCTCTCTCACTCTGGTTGAGTCTCCATCTGGAGCGCGGAACCCACCAAGCTTACTAATTTTGCCTGGGCTTCTAAGATCCGACCGGGGAGGCCTCAGTGTCTCCTCTCCTTCGGGAGAACGGAAGGACGCCTGCGGCCTACGTAAGTGGTGCAAGCTTCTTGTCTTGAAGTTTTATTGGTCCCCCGCGTAAACCAAGCTACTCAGCCTCTTTTCTCCACTGAATTTTCCTACTGAGCTATCCTCATTTTATTACTCTTTATATCCTTAATTAACGTTTAATTAAGCAGTTGTTCCCTGACCCTCGCCTACGCCGTCTCTGCTTCGAATACCCTGGATCAGCTGGGGCTGGACCCCGGCAGTTCACTAGAGATCTCCTACAGAGCATAGACCTGTCCATTTGGTTTTGCCTTCCCCTGTGAGTTGGGTCCCCGAGGTCCGCCCCAACTCCGGGGAAACAGCCCCTGAGAAAAGATCTCCAGGAACTGCTTTCCACCCAGGCTGGGAAACGCTGTTCACAGGAAGTAAGGCAAGCGAGCCTCCTGAAGGGAAATAGAGGCCTTACTGTCCCTGGAGGAGCAGGCTGCCAGAGTGTGTGACACCTGACTGGTGCCTTACTGGCCTCAGCTCCGCTATTGCATGTTCATCTGAACTTGAACCCAGGCCTACTTGGAGAAGTGTTTGTGTGCCGATTTCCAGAAACTGCGAAGGGCTACAGCAATGATAACTCTCTCAGTGGTAAGGGAGAGCATTGTGTGGATTCTCAATTTGTTGTTTGAACGACAGCGTCAAAGCTGCACAGAGAGAATCAGGTCTCTGTGTCTCTATGTTGGCTATGCAGCTTCCCACACAGAGATGTCCCCGTTGGAGCCAAGAACATTCCCCATAGAGTGAGATTCACTAGAGAACTCCTAGAGAGCAAAGACTTATCCATGCGGTTTTCCCTTCCCCTGTGCGTGTGGGTCTCCGGGATCAGCCCCTGCTCCGTGGAAACAGCCTCTGAGAAAAGATCTCCAAGAACCTCTTATCCCCCAGGCTGGGAAGCGGAGTTCGCAGGAGGTGGGATAAGCAAGCTTCCTTCGGCAAGAAGAGACAGCCAACCGGCCTGTGTTTGGAAGCCTATATTTGCAAGGAATGGGTTAGTTTCTCCTGACCAAGACCGCCAGATGTGCTGAGAAGATAGAAATTCCAGAGGCAGGGTCGAGGTTCCTGACTGCCCTTTGCCAGCCTTGCAAAGACATTCCCAGATTCTAAAGTTATTTTCCATGAAGGAGCAGGCATCGGGAATATGTCAGATTTGACTGGCGCCTTACTGGCCTCAGCTCAGCTACTGCCTTTCCATTCAAACAAGGACAAGGGCCTACTTGGTGAAGGGTAAGGGTCTGCTTCTTTACAAACTGCCAAGGACTACAGCAATGAGACCTCTGTCAAGGTGAGGGAAGCCTATGCGGATGGATTCTTAGCAGGTGCTTTGCCACAAAGCATCAGCACCCACGGAGAGAATCAGACTCCCTTTGCCACTATGTTGGGTGTGTAGCTTCATGCACAGAGGTGTCTCTGTAGAAGCCAAGAATGTTCCTGAGAGATGAGGTTCACTAGAGCTCTCCTACAGAGCATAGACCTGTCCATGTGGTTTTGTCTTCCCCTGTGAGTTGGGCCCCCGAGGTCCGACCCAGCTCCAGGGAAACAGCCCCTGAGAAAAAATCTCCAGGAACAGCTTTGCGCCCAGGCTGGGAAATGCAGTTCACAGGAGGCAAGGCAAGCGAGCCTCCTGCAGGGAAAAAGAGGCCTTACTGCTCCTGGACGATCAGGCTGCAAGAGTGTGTGAGACCTCACTTGTGCCTTACTGGCCTCAGCTCTGCTGTTGCCTGTTGTTCCGAGCTAGGACCCAGGCCTACTTGGAGAAGGGTTAGGGTGCGGATTTCTACAAACTGTCAAGGACGACAGCAATGAGAATTCTCTTAGCAGTAAGGGAGAGCATTGTATGGATTCTCAAGCTGTTGTTTGAATGACAGCTTCAAAGCTACACAGAGAGAATCAGGCTCTCTGTTCTCCTATTTTGGCTGTGCAGCTTCACACACAGAATTTGACTCTGTTGGAGCCAGAAATATTCCTGAAAGACTTAGGCTCACCAAAGCTGTCCTCCAGAGCAAAGACATTGGATGTGGTTTTGCCTTCCCTTGTCAGTATGGGTCCCCTAGCTTGGCCCCAGCTCCGGGGATACAGCCTCTGAAAAAAATCTTCCAAGAAGCGATTTTCCTCCAGGCTGTTAAGCGGAATTCGCAGTTTGCAAGTTAAGGAAGCCTGCTTCGTGGAAGAGCAAGCAGCCAACTGGCCCTGTGTTAGAAAGCCTGTATTTGAAAGGAATGGGTTAGCTTCTACAGCGGGAGAACCTCAGATCTGCTCAGGGGGCTGAAATACTAGAGTCAGGGTCGAGGTTCTCCCTTGTCCTTTGCGCACCTTGCAAAGACATTCCTAGCTTCTAGCGTTAGTGTCCCTGTAGTAGCAGGCTGCAGGAGCGTGTGATAAATGACTGCCACGTTCCTGTCCTCAGCTCCGCTATTGACTTTCTATTCGAACTAGAACCCAGGCCTACTTTGAGAGGGGTTAGGGTCCAGTGTTTCCAAACTGCCAAGGGCTACAGCAATGCGAGCTCTGTCAGAGGTAAGAAAAGAGCAATTGGTTGGATTCTTCAGCTGCTGCGTGGCTGCACAGCTTCCGCGCCACATGGAGAGCATGAGGCTCCCTGTGGCCCTATTTTGGGTACGCAGCAACATGCACACAGAATGTCTGTGTTCACTTATGTACAGGCTTATGTACACTAGAGCTCTCCTACAGAGCAAAGACCACTCAGTGGGCTCCAAGAGATACCTGTCGCGACTCGAGAAGAGAGTGGAGTCCTTTGATTCTCCTCGAGATGAGGCCTGACTCCCCGGGTGAGTATGGAATGCAACCCCAAATCCCTGTCGCCTATGGAGAGGAACATTAAGTCCTGGATACAAGCCTAGATGAGGTCTAGTTTGCACTTCAGTGAATGGAGCCCAATCCCCAGCTCTCCCTGGCAACTCAAATGGAAGATTAGACTTCCTGGGCCAACACAAGAGGAAGCCTGAATTCCCCGTCGAAACTCGAGAATCCCACCGCAACTCGAGAAAAACCACGTGCTTCCCTCGTCATCGCAAGATGAGGCCCTTTGTCCGCTACAGCATCTCAAGAGAAGTCCCACGTTCCATCCTGAAGTGCGAAACGGTACTTGGCACCCTTGATGCGACCCCAAAAGTTCCGCGACATACCAGACTCACTCAAAGGTAACACCGAGGTTCCCGGCACCACTTCATCTGAGCCCCTTCTCCTCTCCTGATTGCGACAGGAGGGTCGACTCCCCTTCTCTGTCTGCAAGGGGTTCCCGACCTTCCGGGCGCACCTCAGGATGAGGCCGGTCTCATGAGGAAGTTCGAGACGTAGCCTCGTGGGTGGTGCCACATGCCGAAAGACCCCAATTTCACGGTCCACTCTTGAAAAGAACCCGATGCCAGCACACCTCTTTGATGGAAAACCTGTGGATGAAGGCACAAGACGAAGGGGCACTGACACCCGCGTGCATCATCCAGAAAAACCCGCAGGTCCCACAGACATTTCGACAAGTGGCCTGTCACCCTGTAAACAATTCGAAAGGCAAACGAAGGTCCATTCCTCAACAGAAGACTAGGTGTGACTCTCTTGTACCTACTCTGCAGGGACCATGGGATCCGAGTCAGAAACGGAGAGGAAGCCTGAGGTTCCTGCGTCCACTCGAGATGAGGCCCTCTTCCATTGCACCACACCCAGTGGAGTCCCGAGAGGCCCCTACCAACTCCACAGCATCCCTGAGTTCTCAGAGGCACAATGAGAAGCTCCCTGAGGTCACAGGCACAAGTTGAGGGAACCCTGGGTTTTCTGCCGCAACTCGAGAAAGACCTCGAGAGTGCTTCAAAATGTCTTGAGTCGCGATTCCCCTACCATGACTCGAGAGCCATGACACGCTCCCCCTCACCACGCGCATGGAGACCTGACTAACCTGGCAATGCACAAGAGGCTCCCTGAGATCCTCATCGTACCTCGTGAAGAAACCCACACTGGCGTGGCAGCTCAAGGAAACACATGAGACACCCTGGTCATCGCGAGCTGAGGGCCTTCTTTTCCTGCATGGCCTGGAGAGCAATCCCGGGTCCTCTCTCCAAACGGAAGAGGAGTCTGGACCCCCTTGAGGCCGCTCAGGGGGCTCCAAGAGATCTGCGTCGCGACTCGAGAGGAAAGCGGAGTCCTTGGATACCCCTCGAGACGAGGCCTGACTCCCCGGGGGAGCATGGAATGCAACCCCGAGATCCCTGCCTTCCCTGGAGAGGAATATTAGGTCCCGGACACACGCCTAGGTGAGGTCCCTTCGGCCCTGCAGTGACTCGAGCGCAAACCCCAGCTTTCCCTCACAACTCGAGGGGAAGATTGGGCTTCCTAGGCCCAACCCAAGAGGAAGCCTGAGATCCCAGTCGTAGCTCGAGAATCCCGCCGCAACTCGAGAAACAACACGTGGTTCCCACCTCTTGGCAAGATGAGGCCCTTGCCCGCGACGGTGTCTCAAGGGAAGTCCCCTGTTCCGCCCTGAAGGGCGAAACGGTCCCTGACAGCCTTCCTGCGACCCCCAAAAGTCCCCCGACACGCCGGGTTCCCCCGAGGGGAACACCGAGGGTCCCGGCACCGCTTCCTCTGAGCCCCTTCTCCCCTCCTGATCGCGACAGGAGAGGCGATTCCCCTGCGTGGTCTGGAAGGGGTTCCCGGCCTTCCCGGCGCACCTCAGGATGAGGCCGGTCTCACGAAGAAATTCGAGACGAGCCACGTGCGTGGTGCCACATGCCGAACGCCCCCGATTCCCCGGTCCGCCCTTGAGAAGGACCCGAGGCCCGGACCCCTCTTCGAAGGCAACCCTGTGGGTGAAGGCACAACACGAAGGGGCACTGCCACCCCCGGGCATCGTCCGCAAAGACCCGTGGGTTCCACACACATCTCGACGAGGGGCCTGAGACCCCCTGAGCAACTCGAGAGGCCAGCGGGGTTCCCTTCCTCAGACAAGACGAGGCCTGACTCTCCTGTCCCAACTCTGCAGCGACCCTGCGGTCGGAGTCCAAAACGGAGAGGAAGCCTAAGGTTCCTGCCTCCCCTCGAGGTGAGGCCCTCTTCCGTTGCGCCAGACCCAGCGGAGTCCCGAGGGGCCCCGCCACCTCCACAGGATCCCTCGCCTCTCAGAGGCACCCTGGGAAGTTCCCTAAGGCCCCCGGCAGAAGGCGAGGGAAACGAGGGCTTCCAGCCGCCCCCCGACAAAGACCTCGAGAGTCCTTCTTCAATGCGTCTCGAGGCCCTAGTGCCCTCCCGTGACTCGAGAGCCATGACGCGCTCCCCCTCGCCACGCTAGGAGACCTGACTTCCCTGGCGCCGCACGAGAGGCTCCCTGAGATCCTCGTCGTGCCTCGGGAGAAAACCCCCACGGGCGCCGCAGCTCGAGGAAACCCCTGAGACGCCCCCGTCCTCGCGAGCTGAGGGCCTTCTTTTCCTGCATGGCCTGGAGAGCAATCCCGGGTACTCTCTCCAAACGGAAGAGGAGGCTGGACTCCCTTGAGTCCGCTCAGGGGGCTCCAAGAGACCCGCGTCGCTACTCGAGAGGAGAGCGGAGTCCTTGGCTTCCCCCAGAGACGAGGCCTGACTCCCCGGGGGAGCCTGAAATGCAACCCCGAGATCCCTGCCTTCCCTGGAGAGGAATCTTAGGTCCCGGACACACGCCTAGATGAGGTCTCTTCGGCCCTGCAGTGAACCGAGCGCAACCCCCAGCTTTCCCTCGCAACTCGAGGGGAAGATTGGGCTTCCCAGTGCCAACCCAAGAGGAAGCCTGAGATCCCCGTCGTAACTCGAGAATCCCGCCGCAACTCGAGAAAAACCACGTGGTTCCCACCTCTTGGCAAGATGAGGCCCTTGCCCGCTACAGCTTCTCAAGAAAAGTCCCACGTTCCGTCTTGAAGTGCGAAACGATACTTGACACCCTTGATGTGACCCCAAAAGTTCCTCCAAATATCGGTCTCACTCGAGGTGAACACTGAGGTTCCCGGCACCAGTTTATCTGAGCCCCTTCTCCCCTCCTGTTCGTGATAGGAGGGTCACTTCCCCTGCTTTGTTTGTAAGGGGTTCCCGACCTTCACGGGGCACTTCAGGATGAGGCCGGTCTCACGAGGAAATTCGAGGCGTACCTCGCGGGTGGTGCCACATGCCAAAAGACTATGATTTCCCGGTACGCTCTTCATAAGAACCTCATGCCTAGACACCTCTTCGAAGGCAACCCTGTGGATGAAGGCACAACACAAAGGGGCACTGAGACCCTCGTGCATCGTCCGGAAAAACCCGCAGGTTCCACATACAGCTCAACAAGTGGCTTGTCACCCCTGAAGAACTCGAGAGGCAAGTGGGGTTTCATTCCTCTACACAAGACGAGGCCTGACCCTCCTGTCCCAATTCTGCAGGGACTTTGCAATCTGATTCAGACCAGCGCCAGTGAAGTCACGAGAGGAACGCTGAGGTTCCTGCCTCCACTCGAGATTAGGACCTCTTCCATTGCATGAAACCCAGTGGAGTCCCGAGAGACGCGTCCCAGCTCCACAGTATCCCTGACTACTCAGAGGCACCCTGAGAAGCTCCCTGAGGCCACCAGCACAATTCGAGTGAACCCAGGGTTTACTGCCGCTACCATAGAAAGAACTCAAGAGTCCTTCTTCAACGCGCTTTGAGGCCTGATTCCCCTACCATGACTCGAGGGCAATGACGCGCTCCCTCTGCTACACTCATGAAGCCCTGACTTCCCTGGCGCCACACGAGAGGCTCCCTGAGCTCCCCGTCATACCTCGTGAGAAACCCCACACTGGCGCCGCAGATAGAGAAAACCCACGAGACGCCCCCGTTTTCGCGACATGACGGCCTTCTTTTCTAGCATGGCCTGGAGAGCAATCCTGAGTCCTCTCTCCAAACTCCACAGTAGGCTTGACTCCCTTTTGGTCACTCAGTGGACTTCAAGACATACCCGTCGCGACTCGAGAGGAGAGCGGAGTCTTTTCCTTCCCCTCGAGGCGAGGCCTGACTCCTCGGGTGAGTCTGATATGGGAACCGGAGATCCCTGTCGCCCCTGGAGAGCAACATTAGATCCTGGACACAAGCCTAGATGAGGTCTCTTTTTTCCTGCAGTGACTCGAGAGCAATCCCCAACTCTCTCTCGCAACTCGAATGGAAGACTGGACTTCCCTGGGCCAACAGAAGAGGAAGCCTGAATTTCCCGTTGTAACTCAAGAATCCCGCCACAACTCGAGAAAAACCACGTCATTCCCTCTATATCGCAAGATGCGGCCATTGCCGCTACAGCGTCTCAAAAGAAGTCTTACGTTCCATCTTGAAGTGCGATACGGTACTTGGCACCTTTGATGCGACCCCAAAAGTTCCCCAACACACTGGTCTCACTGGAGGGGAACACCAAGGTTCCCGGCATCACCTCATCTGTGCCCCTTCTCCCCTCCTGATCGAGACAGGAGGGTCGATTCCCCTGCTTTGTCTGCAAGGGGTTCCGACCTTCCCGGCGCACCTCAGGTTGAGGCCGGTCTCACTAGGAAATTCGAGACGTAGCCTGGTGGGTGGTGCCACATGCGGAAAGACCCCGATTTCCCGGTCCGCTCTTAATAACCCAATGCCTGGACACCTCTTCGAAAGCAAACCTGTGGAGGAATGCACAACACGAAGGGGTACTGACATCCCCATGCATAATACGGAAAAACACGCAGATTCCAAACACAGATCGACAAGTGTCCTGTCATCCCTTGAAGCACTAGAGAGGCATGCGGAGTTCCGTTCCTCCAAACAAGAGAAGGCCTGACTCTCATTTCCCAACTCTGCAGGGACCGTGCGATCGGAGTCAGAAATGTAGATGAAACCTGACGTTCCTGCATCAACTCGAAATGAGGCCCTCTTCCATTGCGCCATACCCAGTGGAGTCCCGAGAGGCCCCTCCCAACTCCACAGTATCCCTGACTTCTCAGAGGCACCCTCTGAAGCTCTCTGCGGTCACTGGCACAAGTCGAGTGAACCCAGGGTTTCCTGCTGCATTCTGAGAAAGACCTCGAGAGTCCCTCTTTACCGCGTCTTGAGGCCCGATACCCTACCATGACTGGAGAGCAATGACGCATTCCCCTCGCCACGCCCATGGAAATCCAACTTCCCTGGTGCCACACGAGAGGCTCCCTGCGCTCCCCGTCCTACCTCATGAAAACCTCACACTGGCACCGCCGCTCGAGAAAACTCACGAGACGCCCCCGTCATCGTAAGATGAGGGCCTTCTTTTCCTACATGACCTAGAGAGCAATCCCGAGTCCACTCTCCAAACTCCACTGGAGGCCTGACTCCCTTTAGGCCACTCAGTAGCCTCCAAGAGATACACGTCGCTACTCTAGAGGAGAGCGGAGTCTGTTGCTTCCCCTCGAGCCGAGGCCTGACTACTTGGGTGAGTCTGGAATGGGATCCCGAGATCCGTGTCGCCCCTGTAGAGGAAAACTCGGTCCTGGAAACAAGCCTAAATGAGGTCTTTTTTGTCCTGCAGTGACTCGAGAGCAATCTCCAGCTCTCACTTGCAACTCGAATGGAAGATTGGACTTCCCTGGGCCAACACAAGAGGAAACCTGTATTCCCCGTTGTAACTCAAGAATCCTGCCGCAACTCGAGAAAAAACACGTGGGTCCCTCGTCAGCGCTAGATGAGGCCCTTGCCCACTACAGCGTCTCAAGAGAAGTCCCAGGTTCCGTCTTGAAGTGCGAAACGGTACTTGGCACCCTTGATTCAACCCGAAAAGTTACCCGACTTACCAGTTTCACTCAAGGGGAGCACCGAGGTTCCTGGCACTACTTCATCTGAGCCCTTTCTCTCCTCCTGATCCCGAAAGGAGGGTCGATTCCCCTGCTTTGTCTGGAAAGGGTTCCCGGACTTTCCTGCGCGCCTCAGGATGAGGCCGGTCTCACGAGGAAATTCGAGACGTAGCCTCGTGGGTGGTGCAACATGCTGAAAGACCCCGATTTCCCGGTCCGCACTTGAGGAGATCCCGATGCCCGGACAACTCTTCGAAGGCAACCCTGTGGATGAAGGCACAACAGGAAGGAGCACTGACGCCCCCGTGCATCTCCGAAATACCCGCAGGTTCCACACACATCAAGAAAAGTGGTGTCATCCTTGAACAACTTGAGATGTAAGCGGAGTTCCATTCCTCCGCAGAACACGAGACCTGACACTCCTGAGCAAACTCAGCAGGGACCCTGCAATCTGAGTCAGATCCGGCTCCAGGAAGTCAGGAGCAGAACCCTGAGGTTCCTGCCTCAACTCGAGATGAGGCTCTCTTCCATTGCACCAAACCCAGAGGAGTCCCGAGAGGCCTCTCCCAAATCCACAGTATCCCTGACTTCTCAGAGGCACCCTGAGAAGCTCCCTGAGGTCACCTGCACAAGTCAAGGGAACCCAGGGTTTCCTGCCGCAACCCTAGAAAGACATCGAGAGTCCTTTTTCAACCCGTCATGAGGCCCGATTCCCCTACCCTGACTTGAGAGCAATGACGCGCTCCCCCTTGCCCCGCCCATGGAGACCTGACTTCCCTGTTGCCACACGAGAGGCTACCTGAACTCCCCGTCGTACCTCGTGAGGAACCCCACACTGGCGCCACAGCTCGAGAAAACCCACGAGACGCCCCCATCATCTCGAGATGTGGGCCTTCTTTTCCTGCATGGCCTGGAGAGCAATACCGAGTCCTCTCTCCAAACTGAAGAGGAGGCTTGACTCCCTTTAGACCAGTCAGTGGGCTCCAAGAGATACACGTCGCAACTCGAGAGGAGAGCCGAGTCCTTTGCTTCCCCTCGATACGAGGCCTAACTCCCCGGGTGAGTCTGTAATGCAAACCCGAGATCCCTGTTGCCCTTGGAGAGGATCATTGGGTCCTGAAAACAAGGCTAGATGAGGTCGCTTTTGCCCTGCAGTAACTCGAGAGCACTCCCCTGCTTTCCCTCGCAACCCGAATGGAAGATTGGACCTCCCTGGGCCAACACAAGAGGAAGCCTGAATTCCCAGTAGTAATTCGAGAATTCCGCCTCAACTTGAGAAAAACCACGTGGTTCCCCCGTCATTGCAAGATGAGGCCCTTGCCCGCTCCAGCGTCTCAAGAGTAGTCCCACGTTCCGTCTTGAAGTGCGAAATGATATTTGGCACCCTTAATGCTACCCCAAAAGTACCCCAACATACGGGTCGCACTAGAGGGGAACACCGAGGTTCCTGGCACCACTTCATCTGAGCCCCTTCTCCCCTCCTGATCGCGAAAGGAGGGTCGATTCCCCTGCTTTGTCTGCAAGGGGTTCCCGACCTTCTCCGCGCACCTCAGATGAGGCTGTCTCACGAGGAAATTCGAGACGTAGCCTCGATGGTGGTGCCACATGCCGAAAGACCGCGATTTCGCGATCTGCTCTTGATAAGAACGCGATGCCCAGACAACTATTCGAAGATAGTGTGGATGAAGGCACAACACGAAGGGGCACTGACACCCCCGTGCATCGTCCGGAAAAGACCGCAGGTTACTCATACAGCTCAACAAGTGCCTGTCACCCAGTGAACAACTCGAGAGGCAAGCGGAGGTCCATTCCTGCACACAAGACGAGGCCTGACTCACCTCTGCCAACTATGCAGGGGGCTGCGATCGGAATCAGAAATGGAGAGGAACCCTGAGGTTCCTGCCTCCCCTCGAGATGAGGCCCCCTTCCATTTCACCAAACCCAGTGGAGTCCCGAGAGGTCTTTCCCAACTCCATAGTATCCCTGACTTCTCAGAGGCACCCGGAGAATCTCCCTGAGGTCACCGGCACAAGTCGAGGGAACCCAGGTATTCTTGCCAAGACCCGAGAGAGATCTTGAGAGTCCTTCTTCAACGCGTCTAGAGGCCTGATTCCCCTACCATGACTCGAGAGCAATGACGCGCTCCCCCTCGCCACACGCATCGAGACCTAACTTCCCTGGTGCCACACAAGAGGCTCCCTGAGTTCCCCGTCGAACCCCCTGAGAAACCAACACAGGCGCTGCAGCTCGGTAAAACCACCGAGACCCCCCTGTCTTCGTGAGATGAGGGCCTTCTTTTCCTGCATGTCTTGGAGTGCAATCCCGAGTCCTCTCTCCAAACTCCAGAGGAGGCTTGACTCCCTTTAGTCCACTCAGTGGGCTCCAAGAAATACCCGTCGCGACTCGAGAAGAGAGAGAAGGCCTTTGTTTCCCCTCGAGACGACGCCTGACTCCCGGGTGAGTCTGGAATGCAACCCCAAGTTCCCAGTCATCCCTTGAGAGGAACATTAGGTCCTAGACACAAGCCTGGATGAGGTCTCTTTTGCCCTGCAGTGACTCGAGCGCAACCCCCAGCTATCCCTCGCAACTCGAATGGAAGGTTGGTCTTCCCTGGGCTAACACAAGAGGAAGCCTGAATTCCCCGTCGTAACTCGAGAATCCCGCCGCACCTTGAGAAAAACCACGTGATTCCCCCATCATCCCAAGATGAGGCTCTTGCCCTCTACAGCGTCTCAAGAGAAGCCCCAAGTCCGTCTTGAAGTGCAAAACGGTACTTGGCACCCTTGAAGTGACCCGAAAAGTTTCCCGACACACCGGTCCCACTCGAGGGGAACACCGAGGTTCCCGGCACGACTTCAACTGAGCCCTTTCACTCCTCCTGATCGCGACAAGATGGTCGATTCCCCTGCTTTGTCTGGAAGGGGTTCCCGATCTTCATGGTGCACCTCAGGATGCCACCAGTCTAATGAAGAAATTCGAGACGTAGCCTCATGGATGGTGCCACGTTCTGAAAGACCCCGATTTCCTGCTCTGCTATTGATAAGAACCCGATGTCCAGACACCTCTTTGAAGGCAACCCTGTGGATGAAGGCACAACACGAAGGGGCACTGACTCCCTCATGCATCTTACGGAAAAAACCGAAGATTCCACTCACAGCTCGACAAATGGTCTGTTATCCTGTGAACAACTCGAGAGGCAAGCGGAGTTCCATTCCTCCACACAAGACGAGGCCTGACTCTCCTGTCCCAACTCTTCAGGGACCCTGTGGTCGGAGTTTGAAATGGAGAGGAACCCTTAGGTTCCTGCCTCAACTCGAGATGAGAACCTTTGCCATTGCACCAAACCCAGTGGAGTTCCGAGAGCCCCTCCCAAGTCCACAGTATGCCTGACTTCTCAGAGGCACCCTGAGAAGCTCCCTGAGGTCACCGGTACAAGTCGAGGGAACCCAGGGTTTCCTGCCGCAACCTGAGAAAGACCTCGAGACTCCTTCTTCAACGCGTCTTGAGTCCCGATTTCCCTACCATGACTCGAGAACATTTATGGGCTCCCCCTCGTCACACACATAGAGACCTGACTTTCCTGGCACCACACGAGAGGCTCCCTGAGCTCCCCGTCGTACCTCGTGAGAAAACTCATAATTGTGCCCCAACTCGAGAAAACCCACAAGACGCCCCCGTCATTGCGAGCTGAGGGCCTTCTCTTCCTGCATGGCCTGGAGAGCAATCCCGAGTCCTCTCTCCAACTCCACAGGAGGCTTTACTCCGAGTAGGCCACTCAGTGGGCTCCAAGACATACCCGACACGACTCGAGAAGAGACTGGAGTCCTTTGCTTTCCTTCGAGAAGAGGCCTGACTCCCTGTGTGAGTCTGGAATGCAACTCCGAGATCCCTGTCACCCCTGGAGAGGAAAATTAAGTCCTGGGCACAGGCCTAGATGAAGTATATTTTGCCCTGCAGTGACTCGAGAGAAATCCCAGCTCTCCCTCGAAACTCGAATGGAAGATTGGACTTCCCTGGACCAACACAAGAGGAAGCCCGAATTCCCCGTTGTAACGCGAGAATCCTGCTGCAACTCGAAGGAAACCACGTAGTTCCCCCCTCATCACAAGATGAAGCCCTTTCACGTTAGAGCGTCTCAAGAAAAGTCTCACGTTCATGTTGAAGTTTGAAACATTACTTGGCACCCTTCATCAGACTCCAAAAGTCCCCTGACATACCGGTCTCACTCGAGGGGAACCCCGAGGTTCCCAGCACCACTTCATCTGAGCCCCTTCTCCCCTCCTGATCGTGACAGGAGGGTCGATTAACCTGCTTTGTCTGGAAGGCTTTCTCGACCTTCCCAGCGCACCTCAGGATGAGCCCAGTCTCAAGAGGAAATTCGAGAGGTAGCCTCGTGTGTGGTGCCACATGCCAAAAGACCCCGATTCTCTGGTCCTCTCTTCACAAGAACCCATGCCCGGACACCTCTTCGAAGGCAACCCTGTGGATGAAGTCACAACACGAAGGGGCATTGACAACCCCGTGCATCATCTGGAAAAACCCACAGGTTCCACATACAGCTCGACAAGTGGCCTGTCACCTCGTGAACAACTTGGGAGGCAAGCAGAGTTCCATTCCTCCACACAGCACGAGCCCTGAGTCTCCTGTCCCAACTCAGCAGGGACGCTGCAATCGGTGTCTGAAATGGAGAGAAACAGTAAGGTTCCTGCATCAACTCTAAATGAGGCCCTCTTCCATTGCACCAAACCCAGTGGAGTCCCGAGAGGCCCCTCCCAACTCCACAGTATCCCTGACTTCTCAGAGGCAACCTGAGTAGCTCTCTGAGGTCACCGGCAGAAGTCGAGGGAACCCAGGGTTTCCTGCCACAACCCCAGAAAGACCTCGAAAGATCTTCTTCAACGCGTCTTGAGGCCGGATTCCCCTAACATGACTCGAGAGCAATTACCCGCTCCCCCTCACCACGGGCATGGAGACCTGACTTCCCTGGTGCTGCACGAGAGGCCCCCTGAGCTCTCCATCGTACCTCGTGAGAAACACAACGTGGCGCCCCAGCTGGATTAAACCCACGAGACGTCCACGTCATCGCGAGATGTGGGCTTTCTTTTATTGCATACCCTGGAGAGCAATCCGGAGTCCTCTCTCCAAACTCCACAGGAGGCTTGACTCCCTGGAGGCCACTCAGTGGGCTCCAAGGGATACCTATCGCGACCCAGGAGGATATCAGAATCCTTTGCTTCCCCTCGAGCCGAGGCCTGACTCACTGGGTGAGTCTGGAATGCGTCCCCGTGATCCCTATCGCCCCTGGAGAGGAACATTAGGTCCTGGACACAAGCCTAGATGAGGTCTATTTTGACCTGCCGTGACTCGAGAGCAATTCCCACCCAGCTCTCCCTGGCGACTCGAATGGAAGAATGGACTTCCCTGGGCCAACAGAAGAGGAAGCCTGAATTCCCCGTCGTAAGTCAACAATCCCATCGCAACTCGAGAAAAACCACGTGGTTTCCCCTTCATCACAAGATGAGGCCCTTGCCCACCACAGCGTCTCAAGAGAAGTCCCACGTTTCGTCTTGAAGTTTGAAACAGTATTTGGCAAGCTTCATGAGACCCCAAAAGTTCCCTGACATACCGGTCTCACTCGAGGGGAACACCGAGGTTCCCGGCACCACTTCATCTGAGCCCCTTCTCCCCTCCTGATCACGACAGTAGGGTCGATTAACCTGCTTTGTCTGGAAGGCTTTCCCGACCTTCCAGGGACACCTCAGCATGAGGCCCGTCTCACGAGGAAATTCGAGACGTAGCCTCGTGTGTGGTGCCGCATTCCAAAAGACCCCGATTTCCCGGTCCGCTCTTGATAAGAACCTGATGCCCGCACACCACTTCGAAGGCAACCCTGTGGATGAAAGCACATCACGAAGGGGCACTGACACCGCCGTGCATTGTCTGGAAAAAACCGCAGGTTCCACACACAGCTCGACAAGTGGCCTGTCACTCCTTGAACAACTCGAGAGGCAAGCGGAGTTCCATTCCTCCACACAAGACGAGGCCTGACTCTCCTGTCCCAACTCTGCAGGGACCCTGCGATCTGAGTCAGAAATGGAGAGGAACCCTGAGGTTCCTTCCTGATCTCGAGATTAGGCCCTCTTCCATTGCAGCAAACCCAGTGGAGTCCCAAGAGGCCTCTCCCAGCTCCATAGTATCCCTGACTTCTCAGAGGCACCCTGAGAAGCTACCTGAGGTCACAGGCACAAGTCGAGGGAACACAGGGTTTCCTGCCGCAACCCGAGAAAGACCTCGAGCGTCCTTTTTCATTGCGTTGAGCCCTGATTCCACTACCATGACTCGAGAGCAATGACGTGTGCCCCCTCGCCACTCGTATGGAGACTTGACTTCCCTGACACCACACGAGAGGCTCCCTGAGCTCCCGGTCGTACCTTGTGAGAAACCCCACACTGGCACTGCAGCTCCAGAAAAACCACGAGACTCCCCCGACATCGCGAGATGAGGGCCTTCTTTTCCTGCATGGCCTGGAGAGCAATCCCGCGTGCTCTCTCCAAACTCCACAAGAGAGGAGCCAAGATTGCTGAGGAGTAGGACGGGGAGAACTCTTTTCCCCCCCAAACAATTTCATCAAAAGAGCATTTAAACGTCGAGTAAATTCCACAATACAACTTATGAATGCTGCCAGAGGACATCAGGCACCCAGAAAAGCAACCCAACTCTTGGAAAGTAGGTAGGAAAAAGTATAAAAGACAAAAAAAGAGACAAAAGAGGGAGGGAGGGATTTCCGTCCCAGGAAGATAGTCTTAAAAAGAGAAAAGTTTCCAAACACCAGGAAAGCTTTTCACTGCCAAATCTTTGCCAAGCTTTGGAAGCACAAAGGGCAACATAAGGGGGATAAAAATAAATAAACAATTAAAACTCGCAGATTGCAAGCCCTACAGTAACTCCCCCAGCCGCGAAGCAGTGCAGACGCCTGCTCACACCATTAGCAAGCAGGGGCTGGGCAGGGAGGCGCGGCGCGGGCTGCATCGCTTCGAGTAAGAATCTGGCCTGAATACCCTGAGCGCTATCTGAACGAAATAACTTGGGCTAGCAAACCAGACTCTGGGATATCTACCACGCAAAAAGCCAGCCCTAACCTAAGACACCGCCAGGCCCGCGCACGGAACAAAGGACTGAACAGAGATAGCCGGCTGCAGACCTTCCCCCTCTGGTGACAGGCAGCCAGAGCCGGAAGGGGGCAATCGCAGCCCCAGAGAGACATTATCTATAAAACTGTAAGCAGGCTTCTTTGCTAACTAAAACTTCTTGGGGATCTGGACGGTCAACATCTGCCTGAGAAGGTGCGCCTGTTTTACACCCAGATAACCGAGTGGCAGGGAGGCGATAAGTCACAACATTGGCGCTCGCCAAACATCTCATTACCTGAGCTGCTCGGACCTGGGAAGAGCACAAAACGCAGGCCCAACTGAGCCTGTGCCTCTGAGGACTACTCGAGTGCCTGAACCTGAGCGGCTTGGACCTGGGAGGTGCATGCAGCCCAGGGCCAGCCTCGGATTGTTCCCGGTGGAACAACCTAGAGCCCGAGCAGTGTGGGCAGGGAGGCTACACGCGCTGTGAGCGGGGGCAGACCCAGTGTGGCTGAGGCACTGTGACCGCACGCCACTGTTATTTGTTTGCAGCATCCCTCCCTCCCTCCCCACAGTGCAACTGAACAAGTGAGCCTAAAAAAAAAGTGTCCTCCACCGTCCCCTTTGTGTCAGGGCGTAAACCAGACACTGAAGAGACCAGCAAACAAAAGAAGCTATAACAGAGGGAATCGCCTTGGAAGCTACAGGCAATAGATTAAAACCCTGTGGTTACTAGGACTACATAGGAAGGTGCCTATAGATCTTGAGAAATATAAGTCGGACCAAGGAACTAGCCAAAAATGAACTGAACCCACGATACTCACAACAAAACCAGAGAAAGTCCTAGATATATTTTTATGATCATTCTTTCTTTTTTTAAATTTTTTTAATTTTAAGTCCTCTATTGTTCCTTTAATTTTCACTTTTATAACCTATTACTTTGCAAAAAAAAAGACCCTATTTTTTTCTTCTTCAGCAGACTTCATATATATATATATATATATATATATATATATATATATAATAATTTTTTGACCTTGTTTTTTTGTTTTTTTTTTTCTTCTTTTAACATTGTATTTTTGAAATTCCAAACTCTACTCTAGATTTCTAATTTATGCTTTTTGGTATTTGATATCAATTTTGTACCTGTAGTTTCTTTATAATTTTTGCGACATTGCTTGTTTTTGTTTGTTTGTTTTCTCTTTAGTTTTCTTCTTCCTTTTTTTTAACATTGTATTTTTGAAATTCCAAACTCTACTCTAGATTTTTAATTTTTGCTTTTTGATATTAGTTATCAATTTTGTACCTGTATTTTCTTGATAATTTTTGCGACCTTGTTTGTTTTTCTTTGTTCGTTTTTTCTCTCTTTCTTTTCCTTCTTCTTTTCTTTAACATCGTATTTTTGAAATTCCAAACTCTACTCTAGATTTTTAATTTTTGCTTTTATGTATTTGTTACCAATTTTGTACCTTTAAGAACCCAATCTTCAGTACCCATTTTTCACTAGGGAGCGAGATTACTGGCTTGACTGCTCTCTCTCCCTTTGGACTCTCCTTTTTCTCCACCGGGTCGCCTGTGTCTCCTCCCTAACTCCTCTCTACTCTACCCAACTCTGTGAATTTCTGTGTATTCCAGACGGTGGAGAACACTTAGGGAACTGATTACTGGCTGGATCTGTCTCCCTCCTTTTCATTCCCCCCTTTTATCCTTCTGGCCACCTCTGTCTCCTTCCTCCTTCTTCTCGTCTCTGTATAACTCTGTGAACATCTCTGAGCGGTCCAGTTGTGGAGTGCACATAAGGAAGTGACGACTGGCCAGCCCACTCTCTCCACTATTGATTCCACCTGATCTCATTTGGGTCACCTCTAACTCCCTCCTCCCTCTTCTCTTCTCCATGTAACTCTGTGAACCATTCTGAGTGGCCCTCACAGTAGAGAAACTTTTCTTCTTTAACGTAGATGTTTTATCAATGGTGCTGTATAGAAGGAGAAGTTTTGAAACTACTGTAAAAGTAAGACAGATAACTGGAAGCAGGAGGCTTATGTCCAAACCCTGACTCCAGGGAACTCCTGACTCCAAGGAACATTAATTGACAGGAGCTCATCAAATGCCTCCATACCAACACTGAAATCAAGCACCACACAAGGGCCAACAAGTTCCAGGGCAAGACATACCAAGCCAATTCTCCAGCAACAAAGGAACACAGCCTTGAGCTTCAAGATACAGGCTGCCCAAAGTCACCCCAAAACCACAGACATCTCATAACTCATTACTGGACACTTCATTGCACTCCAGAGAGAAGAAATACAGCTCCACCCACCAGAACACGGACACAAGCTTCCCTAACCAGGAAATCTTGACAAGACACCTGTACAAACCCACACACAGCGAGGAAATGCCACAGTAAAGAACTCCACAAACTGCCAGAATACAGAAAGGACACCCCAAACTCAGCAATTTAAACAAGATGAGACAGAGGAATACCCAGCAGATAAAGGAACAGGATAAATGCCCACCAAACCAAACAAAAGAGGAAGAGATAGGGAATCTACCTGATAAAGAATTCCGAATAAGGAGAGTGAAATGGATCTAAAATCTTGAAATTAAAATGGAATCACAGATAAATAGCCTGGAGACAAGGATTGAGAAGATGCAAGAAAGGTTTAACAAGGACCTAGAAGAAAAAAAAAAGAGTCAATATATAACGAATAATGCAATAAATGAAATTAAAAAAACTCTGGAGGCAACAAATAGTAGAATAACAGAGGCAGAAGATAGGATTAGTGAACTCGAAGATAGAATGGTAGAAATAAATGAATCAGAGAGGATAAATGAAAAACGAATTAAAAGAAATGAGCACAATCTCAGAGACCTCCAGGACAATATTAAACGCTACAACATTCGAATCATAGGGGTCCCAGAAGAAGAAGACAAAAAGAAAGACCGTGAGAAAATACTTGAGGAGATAATAGTTGAAAACTTCCCTAAAATGGGGAAGGAAATACCCACTCAAGTCCAAGAAACCCAGAGAGTCCCAAACAGGATAAAGCCAAGGCGAAACCCCCCAAGACACATATTAATCACATTAACAAAAATCAAACACAAAGAACAAATATGAAAAGCAGCAAGGGAAAAACAACAAATAACACACAAGGGAATTGCCATAAGGATAACAGCTGATCTTTCAATAGAAACTCTTCAAGCAAGGAGGGAATGGCAAGACATACTTAAAATGATGAAAGAAAATAACCTACAGCCCAGATTATTGTACCCAGCAAGGATCTCATTCAAGTATGAAGGAGAAATCAAAAGCTTTTCAGACAAGCAAAAGCTGAGAGAATTCTGCACCACCAAACCAGCTCTCCAACAAATACTAAACAGGAAACACAAAAACGGGGTATAAATTCAAACCCCAAACAATAAAGTAAATGGCAATGGGATCATACTTATCAGTAATTACCTTAAACGTAAATGGGTTGAATGCTCCAACCAAAAGACAAAGACTGGCTGAATGGATACAAAAACAAGACCCCTACATATGTTGTCTACAAGAGACCCACCTCAAAACAGGGGATACATACAGACTGAAAGTGAAGGGCTGGAAAAAGATTTTCCATGCAAATAGGGACCAAAAGAAAGCAGGAGTAGCGATACTCATATCAGATAAAATAGACTTTAAAACAAAGGCTGTGAAAAGAGACAAAGAAGGTCACTACATAATGATCAAAGGATCAATCCAAGAAGAAGATATAACAATTATAAATATATATGCACCCAACGCGGGAGCACCACAGTATGTAAGACAAATGCTAACAAGTATGAAAGGAGAAATTAACACTAACACAATAATAGTTGGAGATTTTAATACCCCACTCACACCTATGGATAGATCAACTAAACAGAAATTTTACAAGGAAACACAAACTTTAAATGATACAATAGACCAGTTAGACCTAATTGATATCTATAGGACATTTCATCCCAAAACAATGAATTTCACCTTTTTCTAAAGTGCACATGGAACCTTCTCCAGGATAGATCACATCCTGGGCCATAAAGCTAGCCTTGGTAAATTCAAAAAAATAGAAATCATTCCAAGCATCTTTTCTGACCACAATGCAGTAAGATTAGATCTCAATTACAGGAGAAAAACTATTAAAAATTCCAACATATGGAGGCTAAACAACACGCTGCTGAATAACCAACAAATCACAGAAGAAATCAAAAAAGAAATAAAAATTTGCATAGAAACGGATGAAAATGAAAACACAACAACCCAAAACCTGTGGGACACGGTAAAAGCAGTCCTAAGGGGAAAGTTCTTAGCAATACAGGCACACCTCAAGAAACAAGAAAAAAGTCAAATAAGTAACCTAACTCTACACCTAAAGCAACTAGAAAAGGAAGAAATGAAGAACCCCAGGGTTAGTAGAAGGAAAGAAATCTTAAAAATTAGAGCAGAAATAAATGCAAAAGAAACAAAAGAGACCATAGCAAAAATCAACAAAACCAAAAGCTGGTTCTTTGAAACGATAAATAAAATTGACAAACCATTAGCCAGACTCATCAAGAAACAAAGGGAGAAAAATCAAATCAATAAAATTAGAAATGAAAATGGAGAGATCACAACAGAAAACACAGAAATACAAAGGATCATAAGAGACTACTATCAACAATTATATGCCAATAAAATGGACAACGTGGAAGAAATGGACAAATTCTTAGAAAAGTACAACTTTCCAAAACTGGACCAGGGAAGAACTAGAAAATCTTAACAGACCCATCACAAGCACGGAAATAGAAACTGTAACCAAAAATCTTCCAGCCAACAAAAGCCCAGGTCCAGACGGCTTCACAGCTGAATTCTACGAAAAATTTAGAGAAGAGCTAACACCTATCCTGCTCAAACTCTTCCAGAAAATTGCAGAGGAAGGTAAAGTTCCAAACTCATTCTATGAGGCCACCATCAGCCTAATACCAAAACCTGCCAAAGATCCCACAAAAAAAGAAAACTACAGGCCAATATCACTGATGAACATAGATGCAAAAATCCTTAACAAAATTCTAGCAATCAGAATCCAACAACACATTAAAAAGATCATACACCATGACCAAGTGGGCTTTATCCCAGGGATGCAAGGATTCTTCAATATCCACAAATCAATCAATGTAATACACCACCTTAACAAATTGAAAAATAAAAACCATATGATTTTCTCAATAGATGCAGAGAAAGCCTTTGACAAAATTCAACATCCATTTATGATAAAAAATCTCCAGAAAGCAGGAATAGAAGGAACATACCTCAACATAATAAAAGCTATATATGACAAACCCACAGCAAACATTATCCTCAATGGTGAAAAATTGGAAGCATTTCCTCTAAAGTCAGGAACAAGACAAGGGTGCCCACTTTCACCATTACTATTCAACATAGCTTTGGAAGTTTTGGCCACAGCAATCAGAGCAGAAAAAGAAACAAAAGGAATCCAAATTGGAAAAGAAGAAGTAAAACTCTCACTGTTTGCAGATGACATGATCCTCTACATAGAAAACCCTAAAGACTCCACCAGAAAATTACTAGAACTAGTCAATGACTATAGTAAAGTTGCAGGATATAAAATCAACACACAGAAATCCCTTGAATTCCTATACACTAATAATGAGAAAACAGAAAGTGAAATTAAGGAAACAATTTCATTCACCATTGAAATGGAAAGAATAAAATACTTAGGAATATACCTACCTAAAGAAACTAAAGACCTATACATAGAAAACTATAAAACACTGGTGAAAGAAATCAAAGAGGACACTAATAGATGGAGAAATATACCATGTTCATGGATTGGAAGAATCAATATAGTGAAAATGAGTATACGACCCAAGGCAATTTATAGATTCAATGCAATCCCTATCAAGCTACCAAAAGTATTCTTCACAGAGCTAGAACAAATAATTTCACAATTTGTATGGAAATACAAAACACCTCGAATAGCCAAAGCAAACTTGAGAAAGAAGAATGGAACTGGAGGAATCAACCTACCTGATTTCAGGCTCCACTACAAAGCCACAGTTATCAAGACAGTATGGTACTGGCACAAAGACAGAAATATAGATTAGTGGAACAAAATAGAAAGCCCAGAGATAAATCCACACACATATGGACACCTTATCTTTGACAAAGGAGGCAAAAATATACAATGGATTAAAGACAATCTCTTTAACAAGTGGTGCTGGGAAATCTGGTCAACCACTTGTAAAAGAATGAAACTAGAACACTTTCTAACACAATACACAAAAATAAACTCAAAATGGATTAAAGATCTAAACGTAAGACCAGAAACTATAAAACTCCTAGAGGAGAACATAGGCAAAACACTCTCTGAAATACATCACAGCAGGATCCTCTATGACCCACCTCCCTGAATATTGGAAATAAAAACAAAAATAAACAAATGGGACCTAATTAACCTTAAAAGCTTCTGCACATCAAAGCAAACTATTAGCAAGGTGAAAAGACAGCCTTCAGAATGGGAGAAAATAATAGGAAATGAAGCAACTGACAAACAACTAATCTCAAAAATATACAAGCAACACCTACAGCTCAACTCCAGAAAAATAAATGACCCAATCAAAAAATGGGCCAAAGAACTAAATAGACGTTTCTCCAAAGAAGACATACAGATGGCTAACAAACACATGAAAAGATGCTCAAAATCACTCATTATCATAGAAATGCAAATCAAAACCACTATGAGGTACCATTTCACGCCAGTCAGAATGGCTGCAATCCAAAAGTCTACAAATAATAAACGCTGGAGAGGGTGTGGAGAAAAGGGAACCCTCTTACACTGTTGGTGGGAATGCGAACTAGTACAGCCACTATGGAGAACAGTGTGGAGATTCCTTAAACAACTGGAAATAGAACTGCCTTATGATCCAGCAATCCCACTGCTGGGCATACACACTGAGGAAACCAGAAGGGAAAGAGACACGTGTACCCCAATGTTCATCGCAGCACTGTTTCTAATAGCCAGGACATGGAAGCAACCTAGATGTCCATCAGCAGATGAATGGATAAGAAAGCTGTGGTACATATACACAATGGAGTATTACTCCGCCATTAAAAAGAATAGAATGAATCAGTTCTAATGAGGTGGATGAAACTGCAGCCTATTATACAGAGTGAAGTAAGCCAGAAAGAAAAACACCAATACAGTATACTAACACATATATATGGAACTTTGAAAGACGGTAACAATAACCCTGAGTACGAGACAGCAAAAGAGACACTGATGTATAGAAGAGTCTTATGGACTCTGTGGGAGAGGGAGAAGGTGGGAAGATGTGGGAGAATGGCATTGAAACATGTAAAATATCATGTATGAAAAGAGTTGCCAGTCCAGGTTTGATGCATGACACTGGATGCTTGGGGCTAGTGCACTGGGATGACCCAGAGGGTGCTATGGGGGGGAGGAGGGAGGAGGGTTCAGGATGGGGAGCACATGTATACCTGAGGCGGATTCATTTTGATATTTGGAAAAACTAATACAATTATGTAAAGTTTAAAAATAAAATAAAATTAAAAAAAAATCCACAGGAGGCTTGACTCCCTTTAGGCCACTCAGTGGTCTCCAAGAAATACCCGTCGGGACTCGAGAGCAGAGCAGAGTCCTTTCCTTCCTCTCGAGATGAGGACTGACTCCTCGGGTGCGTCTAAAATGCAACCCCGAGATCTCTGTCGCCCCTGGAGAGGAACATTAGGTCCTGGACACAAGCTTAGATGAGGTCTCTTTTGCCCTGAAGTGACTCGAGAGCAATCCCTAGCTCTCTCTCGCAACTCGAATGGAAGATTGGACTTCCCTGGGCCAACACAAGAGGAAGCCTGAATTCCCCATCGTAACTCGAGAATCCTGCCGAAACTCAAGAAAAACCACATGGTTACCCCGTCATTGCAAGATGAGGCCCTTGCCCGCTACAGCGTCTAAAGAGAAGTCCCACGTTTCTTATTGAAGTGTTTTCACACTTCAAGTGTGAAAACTCGGCACCCTTGATGCGATTCCAAAAGTTCCCCGACACCCTGGTCTCTCTCGAGGGGAACACCGAGGTTCCCGGTACGACTTCATCTGAGTCACTTCTCCCCTCCTGATTGCGACTGGAGGGTCGACTCCCGTGCTTTGTCTGGAAGGGGTTCCCAACCTTCCCGGCGCACCTCAGGATGAGGCCGGTCTAACGAGAATATTTGAGACGTAGCTTCATGGGTGGTAACACATGCTGAAAGACCCCGATTCCCCGGTCCGCTCTTGATAAGAACCCGATGCCCGGACACCTCTTCAAAGGCAGCCTTGTGGAAGAAGGCACAACACGAAGGGGCACTGACACCCTCGTGCATCGTCTGGAAAAACCCGCAGATTCCAAACACAGTTCGACAAGTTGCCTGTCACCGCGTGAATAACTCGAGAGGCAAGCCTAGTTCCATTCCTCCTTACAAGACGAGGCATGACTCTCCTGTCCCAACTCTGCAGGGACCCTGCGATCAGAGTCAGAGATGGAGACGAACCCTGAGGTTCCTGCCTCCACTCGAGATGAGGCCCTCTTCTATTGCACCAAACCCAGTGGAGTCCCGAGAGGGCCCTCCCAACTCCAGGGTATCCCTGACTTCTCAGAGGCACACTGAGAAGCTCCCTGAGGCCACCGGCACTAGTCGAGGGAACCCAGGGTTTACTGCCGTGACCCAAGAAACACCTTGAAAGTCCTTCTTTAATGGTTCTTGAGGCCCGATACACCTACCATGACTCTAGAGCAATGACGCGCTCCCCCTCGCAATGCGCATGGAGACCTGACTTCCCAAGCGCCACATGAGAGGCTCCTTGAGCTCCCCGTAGTACCTCATGAGAAACCCCATACTGGCGCTGCAGCTCGAGAAAACCCACGAGATGCCCCCTTCATCGCGAGATGATGGCCTTCTTTTCCTGCATCGCCTGGAGAGCAATCCCGAGTCCTCTCTCCAAACTCCACAGGAGGCTTGACTCCCTTTAGGCCACTCAGTGGGCTCCAAGAGATACCCGTCGCAACTCGAGAGGAGAGCCGAGTCCTTTGCTTCCCCTCGAGAAAAGGACTGACTCCCCGGGTGCATCAGGAAAGCAACCCCGAGATCCCTGTCCCCCCTGGAGACGAACATTATGTCCTGGACACAAGCCTAGATAAGGTCTCTTTTGCCCTGCAGTGACTCAAGCGCAATCCCTAGCTCACCCTCGCAACTCGAATGGAAGACTGGACTTCCCTGGGCCAACACAAGAGGAAGCCTGAATTTCCTGACCTAACTCGAGAATCCCGCCACAACTCGAGAAAAACGACGTGGTTAACCCGTCACCACAAGATGAGGCCCTTGCCAGCTACAGCGTCTCAAGAGAAATCTCACGTTCCGTCTTGAAGTTTGAAATGGTACTTAGCACCTTTGATGCGACCCCAAAAGTTCCCCGATATCCCAGTTTTACTCGAGGGGAACATCGAGGTTCCCGGCACCACTTCATCTGAGCCCCTTCTCCCCTCCTGATCGGGACAAGAGGGTCGATTCACTTGCTTTGTCTGAAAGGGTTACCGACTTTCCTGGTGCACCTCAGGTTGAGGTCCGTCTCAAGAAGAAATTCGAGACGTAGGCTTGTGGGTGGTGCCACATGCCGAAAGACCCTGATTTCCTGGTCTGCTCTTGATAAGAACCTGAAGGCTGGATACCTCTTCGAAGGCAACCCTGTGTATGAAGGCAAAAAACGAAGGGGAACTGACACCCCCATGCATCGTCCGGATAAAACCGCAGGTTCCACACACAGCTCGACAAGTGGCCTGTTATCCGGTGAACAACTCGAGAGTCCAGTGGAGTTCCATTCCTCCACACAAGACGAGGCCTGACTCTCCTGTCCTAACTCTGTAGGGACTCTGTGTTCAGAGTCAGAAATGGAGAGCAACCCTGAGGTTCCTGCTTCAAATCGAGATGAGGCCCTCTTCTGACAAGGTCCAGCCTCGGCTGGTCCAGGGTTTTTGAAGGGGAGACAGAGTAGGCGACCTATTGATTTATTTATCAAAGATATAAAGAGTAATAGAATGAGGATATCTCAGTAGGAAAATTTAGTGGAGAAAAGAAGCTGAGTAGCTTGGTTTATGCGGAAAATCAGTATAACCCGTGACACCAGGTTAGCTCTGACCACGGAGGCCGCAGGCTCCCTCTCGAATAGCGAAAAGTGCCCCACCTTAGACACCTTCTCAAGTGGTCATCGAAGCCCAGGCAAATAAATGGTCGCAGAAGATATCCGCGCTCCAGATGGACACTCATCTGAAAATTGAGAGGAAGAATGACATTAGGAGACTAAGCGTTGGCAATCAAGGCCCGTAGCTTTATTTTCAACAGGGGTTTTTTTTTACCCTAAGTTACACATAGAGGATAATGGGGATGCAAAGTCAGCAGCCTTTGATCCTTATCAAAAACCAGGGTTTCTTTCCTGCAAATGTATCATATACAAATGGTTTAGGTGATTTACATCATCTTCTAGCCAGAAGGCCTATTAATATTTTATGACTCTTGACAAAGACTTATCAACCGTAAGACTTATTTTCTCTAAGAGTAATTATTTTAAGGTTTGGCCCCATCTTTCGAAGATAAAATTGCATTCCTATAGGGCGGATGTGTAATGGGTTTACAACAAAGGAAAGAATTTATTACCTTAAGGGTCTAAAGTTAGTAACACCAAGGCCACTACTTATTTCTTCTACATACCAACTATATTAATTAATACACATTCAAGGATACAATTCAGGGGATGTGGAAACTTGGCAACAAGCATTGGTTCATCAATGAAATCTTTTACTAGTTTTATTCTGACAGTTTCTAACTCTCTGAGAGGCTCTAAGCTATTTGAATATCTTAAGCTTCCCGTGCCTCTCGAGGCTCGGAGACTGTAAACAATTGTATGCCTTGCTGTAGGAGACCGGGTAAACTTGTCAGGCAAGTTAGAGAGCCATCTGACGTGTTTGGATTTAAACACTCCTAATTGCCCAGGAACTTTATTAATTGGAGCTGTAAGTTAGCTCTTTGACAGAAAGAGGGAGATGGTGGTGGGGGACAGCCCCCAGGAAAGTCAGAGGTGAGAGCAGAAAGCAATAAAGTAGGCAGACTCTGGTTTTGGGGGGTAGATGCTCAAGAATATCCGGGAGGACTCCCGAGGCTCGATCCCGCCTTTGTGTATGCCCAGCCTCCTTCCTCATGACCTTTGTCACGAGTGGAATGTCTCTCGCCGGCTCCCGGCATCTCCCCATTTTTTATTTCTTAAAACAGCCAGATGTAGCTCAGTCGCGAACCTCTGAATACTCTGCTGAAGAATCCTGACAATACAAGGAAGAATGATTATGAGAAGCAGAATTAAAGCAGCCACCGCAGCATAGCTAAAGATATTAGACAGAATATTCTTTCCTGAGATGTAGTTAGAGAAAGTATGGAAGAAATCATTTGCTGTTCCAGCAGCAGTAAAATCTAATCGGGAGTGCTCCATGGTTGCTATTTGATAGTGAAGTTTCCCTACGTCTCAACCAATGTCAGAGCTGTTCCAGATACCTGAAATATGGTTTTTAATCTTTTCCCATTCAAAATCTGTCTCATTTACTTTCAGGGGTGTTACACATATCCACCGATAGTCAGCATGACAAGACAATGCCATTTTCACCTTTAAAGCCTGCAATTCAGTCCCAATATGTATTACTGCTTCCTCTAGGGCATCTACCCTCATTTCTAATTTTCTCTCTATAGCTTTCTGTGTTGCCAATGTTAAAGAAACATTTTTGGACATAGAATCAACATATTGAGCAGTATGTACTTGTTGAGTCAATGATATTGCTGCCACAGTAACAGAAGTGATTGCACTTATCAAAGCTGCTGTTCCCAAGATAAGTAAGCCCACAAACCGTCGTGTTTGCATTAAATCCTGTAGTTGTTGTAATACAGCAAGACCATAATTCAATAAGTGGTTACATCATAAGATAAGGTGGATGTTGTAGCATTACAAAGGAGCAAACATTATATTGAGGGTTTAAACAAGATGAACCAGGGAGCAGCTGTAGGCGTCGGCCCGGGGGAGCAGTGTCCCCAGCATCAGGAGGCAGAACGCGAGCGGCAGGCTGTGGGCCAAGACGCCTATGGCGGGCGGAGGGGCAGGGTTCATGGTTTAGGGCTAGCCGCCACCGCTTGGGCTCAAGGCGGTCCCCTCTTGCCAGTGGGGCCACGCTGGTCTGGATGGCACTCCGCAGGCGCGCTTTCCTCTCTGGCCCTCACTCGCTGCACAGACTTCTTTGCTCTAGGTCACGGGGTGCAGCGAGGAGGGTGCGAGGCGCTGCTGGTGGCATGGAGGCGAGAGCTGGCTGGGGGAGGGGGAGCAAGTGAGTGTGCACGCCGCGAACCTGGTCTTTGGGGAATGTGACATGACGAATTTGTCTGAGATCCAAACCGGAGAAGCTGCATTCTGTAGAAATATACAAGCATACCCTCTCCCACAAGTTAGCAACACATCTGGCTTTTTCACTCTCCCGTAAGGAGGCCTTTTTACTTGACCAGGGGCCAAGTCGTAGCCTGTAATTCAGGCATCTAGTGTCTCATCATTGTAGTCTGCCCCTGTGTGTTTACGTTTAAGTGATTAATTACAATTGGAACATAACTTCACTATTTGTCTAGCTGTTTCCCTATGGATATGTTAATTTAGGTCTAATGTTTAGTTTAGGTCTCTGTATAAATTAAAGTAATAAATGTATAACCTCCTTATCTCATTTTGGTATACAGGTATACAGATATACCTAAATGCAAAATGCATTTATATATGTATTTATATATGGCAACAAGTATAAAGTTATTGACATATAATATATATAAATCAATATACTTGAATTAATCTTTATAATTAATATATTAATTAATATATATTACAGCAATACAACACATACACAGCTAATACCAACCAACACAAACCAATATACTGTAATAATACATGTTACACATTTATAATTATACAGTATATAGAACATATATCATCACAGCACATCAATCCATACCAATTAATATCAGCCACACACACATTATATTACTGCCATATATATTTAATTATACAGTATATATATATGTGTGTGTATATAGTATACATATTAATTTATATACAAATTAATTAAGTATAGATCTATAAATAGAATTAGGTATACCTTTATTATATTTTATTTATACCCATACCTAATTAGGCAAACTGTAATTAGGCAAATATATTTATATTATGTATTTATAAAAATATATAATGTATTGTTAAGTGTACCACCTGTACAGCATCTCCACCCCACATACCACTTTCTCTAATCCCACCAACTCATTTTCAGTATTATGTGTTGGCCAGGAGCTGGGCCAGTCTTTCCCAGCAATGTTAAGAGACGTCTGTTCCTGTGTCTAATAGCCCTGGCGTTTTATTCTCTTGAATTAAAAGATCTTTTAAAGGCCTTGGAACTGTAATTTCCTGCACCCAAAAGGCTAGATCACTAGATCCAAATGTTTTGTGGCTCTTAGCTTGAGAAGTCAAGTTTTTCCTTGTCTGATAGTAAGGTAAAAGTAAAAGCTGTGTTACTCTTTGACCTTTATTAATTTGTACAGTTTTGATAGGCAGTGAGATCAAGACTTTAATTTCTCAATATCATCAGAATCTACTACACCATGCACCAGCGAAATTTCTTTTCTTTCTTTTTTTTTTTTTTGTTTAATTTTTTTTTTAAAAGAAAGCGAGCTACGCCCCAGGACAAATCTTACAATGTCCTCAGATAGGGGGCCAGCCACTCCGGTTGGAATTGGAGTAAGCGGCACATCAGGGGTTAATATTGCTATTAAATGTCCTTGCCTTTTCGCTTTTCTCCTAGCCTGGGTGAGACCCCCCTGAGGGAGTTTTCTCCAAGGAGCACGCTCTGAATATTGTGTACTAAAAGCTCCTTTGTTTAAAAAACTTTTTATCTTCCTCAGTCTTAGGCAACACTTTGGGAGGCATTTGGGGCAAAGTGGGGAACTCCTGGGTCCTGGGAGGCACAATCGAAGGCGGTGGCGGTCTCCTTAAATCAGAAAGTGGTGGATAAGTTTTTTAAAGGTTTGCGCAGAGGGGGAGGGAGCTCGCCAGGGCTCTCGGCCGCAGCGTCCTGTAAGCCCTCTCCTTCCTCGGGAGGTAGACCACTTTCTCCCTCCTTTTTTTTTTTCTTCAATGGCAGAAAATATGATCTGTGCAGTAAATGGAGACTCACCACCATCCATCCACCTCTATAGCCTCCCCCATAGGCTATTTAACAGCCTCGTGACGGAGGTCCAGGACATTTCTAATCATATTCCACAGTCAATAAATATTTGTCTATTCTTTGATGCAGAGAAATCCATTTTTAATTTTTTTTTAATTTGAGAGAATATTTTTATTTATTTTGTAACCTCTTTACCCTGGCTAAACTGCAGAGGGGACTAGAAAAGAAGCCTCAAGGTGAGGATCAAGTTCATCCTTGGGACTAGAGAAAATCCTTCTCCGGGAAACACCTAGCGGTGGCCCTTTACCCTGACATGGAGGAGGAGGCATAGGGGGATGGGAGCGTCCCGAAGTTTTCCTCTTCTGTTCCGGAGATCCTTTAACTGTTTGGTAACTAAATCTTACGAACTGTCTGATCGGGGATGTTTCCCTCAACCTCCTAGGAGCGGATGGTCTGATTAGGGATGTTTTCTTAAACTTTTAGGAGCATCTTTAGCTAAAAAAAAAACAATCCTCATCAGAATGGCATCGAGCTGCTCTTTCCTCTAAACCTTTTTCAAATTGAGGGGAGAGCTGATCTTTCTTTTCATCCCTATCTTTTACATGCTCATTGGCAGTCATAGCGGCTAGCCATTCATTTAGCTGTCGATAGCTAGGTATAGCCTCTTCATTTTCACTTTTCTTTATAACAGGTACCTTTTCAGATTTGCTTTTTTGTTTAACAGGTACTTTTCCAACTTTACTTTCCTCTTTAACAGGTACCTTTTCAAATTCATGAGCTGGATCTAAAACATCTCTAGTCATATTCCACAGAGGAAAGGTGTAAGTAGGGATTTTTTCCAAACCTTGCTGAGCACAATAAGCTCTTAGCTGTCTTCCTAGTTTTTTCAAGATACCTAGGTTAACAGTGCCTTGTTGTAGAAACCAAGGGCAGTGGTCTTGTACAAATGTAAAAAATGATTGAATGGAAGATGTTTTAACCTTGATTCTTCTTTTACTTAATAACTGTAAAATTACTCCTATAAAGAGCTGTCTTTCATTTGATTCAGTGTTGCCCATGTCAGAAAATTAAGGATAGTAAAAGATTTTGCTTTTAGCTATCTAAAGATTAGGCCTTTTTTGTCAGCCTTTTTAGAAACCGTTTTTTCTCTCTAACTCTTCAACACTTCCCACTCCTCTCGCCCTGTCTATTCTACAGGGGGATCTGCAGCCCCCTAAGTGGGATCCTATCTGTCCCCAAAACTGAACACTGGGGGAATGGGGTTGGGGATTTACCTTCGAAATGCCTGTCTCGGGCGCCACCTGCAGAGGTCCAGCCCCAGCTGATCCAGGGTATTCGAAGGGAAGATGGAGTAGGCGACCTATGTATTTATTTATTTATTCATCAAAGATATAAAGAGTAATAGAATGAGGATAGCTCAGTAGGAAAATTCAGTGGAGAAAAGCAGCTGAGTAGCTTGGTTTATGCGGAAAATCAATATAACCCGTGACACCAGGTTAGCTCTGACCACGGAGGCTGCAAGTGCCCTCTAGAATAGAGGAAGGTGCCCCACCTTAGACACCTTATCGAGTGGGTCTTCGAAGCCCAGGCAAATAAATGGCCGCAGAGGATATCCGCGCTCCAGATGGACACTCATCTGAAAATTGAGGGGAATAATGACATGAGGAGACCAAGCGTTGGCGAGGAGGGCCCGTAGCTTTATTTTCAACACAGGTTTTAATACCCTAAGTTACACATAGAGGATAATAGGGGATGCAAAGTCAGCAGTCTTTAATCCTTATCAAAAACCAGGGTTTCTTTTCTGCAGATTTATCGTATAAAAATGGTTTAGATGATTTACATCATCTTCTGGCCAGAAGACCTATTAACATTTTATGACTCTTGACAAAGACTTATCAACCATAAGAGTTATTTTCTCTAAGAGTAATTGTTTAAGGTTTGGCGCCATCTTTCGAAGATAAAATTGCATTCCTATAGGGAGGATGTGTAATGGGTTTACAACAAAGAAAAGAATTTATTACCTTAAGGGTCTAAAGTTACCAACATCAAGGCCACTACTTATTTTTTCTACATACCAACTATATTAATTAACACACATTCAAGGATACAATTCAGGGGATGCGGAAACTTGGCAAAAAGCACTGGTTCATCAATGAAATCTTTTACTAGTTTTATTCTGACAGTTACTAACTCTCTGAGAGGCTCTAAGCTATTTGAATATCTTAAACTTCCCGTGCGTCTCGAGGCTGGGAGACTGTACACAATCGTATGCATAGCTGTAGGAGACCGGGTAAACTTGTCAGGCGAGTTAGAAAACCATCTGAGGGGTTTGGATTTAAACACTACTAATTGCACAGGAACATTATTAGTTGGAGCTGTAAGTTAGCTCTTTGACAGAGAGAGTGAGATGGTGGTGGGGGACATCCCCAGTAATGTCAGAGGTGAGAGAACAAAGCAATAAAGAAGGCAGACTTTGGTTTTTGGGGGTAGATGCTGAAGAATATACGGGGGAACTCCCGGAGGCTCGATCCCGCCTTTGCGTATGCCGAGACTCTTTCCTCATGACATTTGTCACGAGTGGAATGTCTCTCGCTGGCTCCCGGCAATCTTCCATTGCACCAAATGCAGTGGAGTCCCGAGAGGCCCCTCCCAACACCACAGTATCAGTTTCTTCTTAGAGGCACCCTGAGCAACTCCCTGAGGTCACCGGCACAAGTCGAGGGAACACAGGGTGTCCTGCCGCAACCCGAGAAAGACCTCAAGAGTCCGTCTTCAACGCGTCTTGAGGACGGATTCCCCTACCATGACTCGAGAGCAATGACACGCTCCCCCTCGCCATGCGCATGGACACCTGACTTCCCTGGCGCCACATGAGAGGCTCCCTGAGCTCCCCGTCATACCTCGTGAGAAACCCCACACTGGCGCCACAGCTCTGGAAAACCCACGAGACGCCACCGTCATCGCGAGATTGGGGACTTCTTTTCCTGCCTGACCTGGAGAGCAATCCCTGGTCCTTTCTCCAAACTTCACAGGAGGCTTTACTCCCTTTAGGCCACTCAATGGGCTCCAAGAGATACCTGTCGCGACTGGAGAGGAGAGCAGAGTACTTTGTTTCCCCTCGAGATGAGGCCTTACCTCGGGTGAGTCTGGAATGCAACCCCGAGATCCCTGTTGCCCCTGGAGAGGAACATTATGTCCTGGACAAAAGCCTAGATGAGGTCTATTTTGCCCTACAGTGACTCGAGAGCAACACCCATCTCTCCCTCGCAATTCGAATGGAAGATTAGGCTTCACTGGGCCAACACAAGAGGAAGTCTGAATTTCCCGTTGTAACTCGAGAATCCCGCCGCAACTCTTAAAAACCACGTGGTTCCCCATTCATCGCAATATGAGGCCTTTGCCCGCTACAGAATCTCAAGAGAAGTCCCATGTTTCGTCATAAAGTTCGAAATGCTACTTGGCACCCTTGATGCGACCCCAAAAGTTCCCCAATATACCGGTCTCACTCCAAGGGAACACCAAAGTTCCTGGCACCACTTCATTTGAGCCCCTTCTCCCCTCCTGATCACGGCAGGAAGGTCGATTCCCCTGCTTTGTCTAGAAGGGGTTCACAACCTTCATGGCGCACCTCAGGATGAGGCCAGTCTCACGAAGAAATTCGAGATGTAGCCTCATGTTGGTGCCACGTGCCGAAAGACCCCGATTTCTCGGTCTTGCTCTTGATAAGAACCCGATGCCCGGACACCTCTTCTAAGGCAACCCTGTGGATGAAGGCACTACACGAGGGGGCACTGGCAACCCTGTTCATCGTCCGGAAAATCCCGCAGGATCCACATACAGCTCCACAACTGGAGTGTCACCCCTTAAACAACGAGAGAGGCAAGCGGAGTTCCCTTCCTCAGACAAGACGAGGCCTGAGTATCCAATCCCAACTCTGCAGGCACGCTTCGATCTGAGTCAGAAATGGAGAGGAAACCTGAGGTTCCTGCCTCAACCCGAGATGAGGCCCTCTTCCATTAAAACAAACCCAGTGGAGTCCCGAGAGGCCCCTTCCATCTCCACAGTATCCCTGACTTCTCCTAGGCATTCTGAGAAGCTCCTTGAGGCCACCGGCAAACGTCGAGGGAAATAAGGGTTTCCTGCCACAACCGAAGAAAGACCTCGAGAGTCCTTCTTCAATGCGTCTTGAGGTCAGATTCCCCTACCATGGCTCGAGAGCAATAACCCGCTCCCCCTCGCCACGCACAAGGAGACCTGACTTCCCTGGCGCCACACGAGAGGCTCCCTGAGCTCCCTGTTGTACCTCGTGTGAAACCCCACACTGGCGCCGCAGCTCGAGAAAACCCACAAGACCCCTCCGTCATCGCGAGATGAGGGCCATCTTTTCCTGCATGGCCTGGAGAGCAGTCCCAAGTCCTCTCTCCAAACTTCACAGGAGGCTTGACTCCTTTTAGCCCACAAAGTGGGTTCCAAGAGGTGCCCGTCGCGACTCGAAAGGAGAGCGGAGTCCTTTGCTTCCCTTCGACATGAGGCCTGACTCCCTGGGTGAGTCTGGAATGTAAACCTGAGATCCCTGTGGCCCTTGGAGAGGAACATTAGGTCCTGGACACAAGCCTTGGTGGGGTCTCCTTTGCCCTGCAGTGACTAGAGCGCACCTCCAGATCTTCCTCGAATCTCGAATGGAAGATAAGACTTTTGTGGGCCAACACAAGAGGAAGCATGAATTCGCTGTGGTAACTCAAATATCCCACCGCAACTCGAGAAAAACCAAGTGGTTCCCCAGTCATTCCAAGATGAGGCCCTTGCCCGCGGAGCACCCCAAGAGAAGTCCCACGTTCCATTTTGAAGAGCGAAACGGTACTTGGAACGGTTTATGGGACCCCAAAAGTTACCCGACATACCTGTCTCAATTGAGGGAAACACCGAGGTTCCAAGCAGCACATCATCTGAGCCACTTCTCCCCTCCTGATCGCCACAGGAGGGTCGATTCCTCTGCTTTGTCTGGAAGGGTTTCATGACCTTCGCGACACAACTCAGGATGAGGCCGGTTTCATAAGGAAATTCGAGACTAGCCACGTGGGTGGTGCCAAATCCTGAACGACCCCGATTTCCCGGTCCGCTCTTCATAAGAACTCGATGCCCGGACAGCTCTTCGAAGGCAACCCTGTGGATGAAGACAAAAACGAAGGGTCACTGACACCCCCGTGCATTGTCTGGAAAAACCTGCAGATTCCACACACAGTTTGACAAGGGGCCTGAAACCCCATGAACAACTCGAGAGGCAAGCGGAGTTCCATTCCTCAGAAAAGACGTAGCCTGACTCTCCTGTCCCAACTCTGCAGTGACCCTGCGGTCTGAGTCCGAAACGGAGAGGAAGCCTGAGGTTCCTGCCTCCCCTCGAGGTGAGGCCCTCTTCCATTGCGCCATTCCTAGCGGAGTCCCGAGGAGCCCCGCCACCTCCACAGGATCCCTCGCCTCTCAGAGGCACCCTGGGAAGTTCCCTAAGGTCCCCGGCAGAAGGCGAGGGAAACGAGGGTTTTCCGCCGCCCCCCGAGAAAGACCTCGAGAGTCCTTCTTCAACGCGTCTCGAGGCCCTAGTCCCCTCCCGTGACTCGAGAGCCATGAGGCGCTCCCCCTCGCCACGCGCATGGAGACCTGACTTCCCTGGCGCCGCACGAGAGGCTCCCTGAGATCCTCGTCGTGCCTCAGGAGAAAACCCCCACGGGCGCCACAGCTCGAGGAAAGCCCTGAGACGCCCCCGTCCTCGCGACCTGAGGGCCTTCATTTCCTGCATGGCCTGGAGAGCAATCCCGGGTCCTCTCTCCAAACGGAAGAGGAGGCTGGACTCCCTTGAAGCCGCTCAAAGGGTTCCAAGAGACCCGCGTCGCGTCTCGAGAGGAGAGCGGAGTCCTTGGCTCCCCCTCGAGACGAGGCCTGACTCCCCGGGGGAGCCTGGAATGCAACCCCGAGATCCCTGCCTTCCCTGGAGAGGAATATTAGGTCCCGGACACACGCCTAGGTGAGGTCTCTTCGGCCCTGCAGTGACCCGAGCGCAACCCCCAGCTTTCCCTCGCAACTCGAGGGGAAGAATGGGCTTCCCAGGGCCAACCCAAGAGGGAGCCTGAGATCCCCGTCGTAACTCGAGAATCCCGCCGCAACACGAGAAAACCACGTGGTTCCCACCTCTTGGCAAGATGAGGCCCTTGCCCGCGACGGCGTCTCAAGGGAAGTCCCCTGTTCCACCCTGAAGGGCGAAACGGTCCCTGACAGCCTTCCTGCGACCCCCAAAAGTTCCCCGACACGCCGGGTTCCCTCGAGGGGACCACCAAGTGTCCAGGCACCGCTTCATCTGAGCCCCTTTTCCCCTCCTGATCGCGACAGGAGAGGCGATTCCCCTGCGTGGTCTGGAAGGGGTTCCCGGCCTTCCCGGCGCACCTCAGGATGAGGCCGGCCTCACGAGGAAATTCGAGACGAGCCACGTGGGTGGTGCCACATGCAGAACGCCCCCGATTCCCCGGTCCGCTCTTGAGAAGGACCCGAGGCTCGGACCCCTCTTGGAAGGCAACACTGTGGGGGAAGGCACAGCACGAAGGGGCACTGCCACCCCCGTGCATCGTCCGCAAAGACCCGCGGGTTCCACACACAGCTCGCCGAGGGGCCTGAGACCCCCTGAGCAACTCGAGAGGCCAGCGGGGTTCCCTTCCTCAGACAAGACGAGGCCTGACTCTCCTGTCCCAACTCTGCAGGGACCCTGTGGTCGGAGTCCGAAACGGAGAGGAAGCCTGAGGTTCCTGCCTCCCCTCGTGGTGAGGCCCTCTTCTGTTGCGCCAGACCCAGCAGAGTCCCGAGGGGCCCCGCCACCTCCACAGGATCCCTCGCCTCTCAGAGGCACCCTGGGAAGTTCCCTAAGACCCCTTGCAGAAGGCGAGGGAAAGGAGGGTTTCACGCCGCCCCCGAGAAAGACCTCGAGTGTCCTTCTACAACGCGTCTCGAGGCCCTAGTTCCCTCCTGTGACTCAAGAGCCATGATGCGCTCCCCCTCGCCACGCGCATGGAAACCTGACTTCCCTGGCGCCGCACGAGAGGCTCCCTGAGATACTCGTCGTGCCTCGGGAGAAAACCCCCACGGGCGCCGCAGCTCGAGGAAACCCCTGAGACGCCCCCATCCTCGCGAGCTGAGGGCCTTCTTTTCCTGCATGGCCTGAAGAGCAATCCCGGGTCCTCTCTCCAAACGGAAGAGGAGGCTGGACTCGCTTGAGGCCGCTCAGGGGGCTCCAAGAGACGCGCGTCGCGACTCGAGAGGAGAGCGGAGTCCTTGGTTTCCCCTCGAGACGAGGCCTGACTCCCCGGGGGAGCCTGGAATGCAACCCCGAGATCCCTGCTTCCCTGGAGAGGAATATTAGGTCCCGGACACACGCCTAGGTGAGGTCTCTTCGGCCCTGCAGTGACCTGAGCGCAACCCCCAGCTTTCCCTCGCAACTCGAGAGGAAGATTGGGCTTCCCAGGGCCAACCCAAGAGGAAGCCTGAGATCCCCGTCATAACTCGAGAATCCCGCCACAACTCGAGAAAAACCACGTGGTTCCCACCTCTTGGCAAGATGAGGCCTTTGCCCGCGACGGCGTCTCAAGGGAAGTCCCCTGTTCCACCCTGAAGGGCGAAACGGTCCCTGACAGCCTTCCTGCGACCCCCAAAAGTTCCCCAACACGCCGGTTTCCCTCGAGGGGAACACCGAGGGTCCCGGCACCACTTCATCTTAGCCCCTTTTCCCCTCCTGATCGCGACAGGAGAGTCGATTCCCCTGCGTGGTCCGGAAGGGGTTAACAGCCTTTCCGGCGCACCTCAGGATGAGGCCGGTCTCACGAGGAAATTCGAGACGAGCCACGTGGGTGGTGCCACATGCCGAACGCCCCCGATTCCCCGGTCCGCTCTTGAGAAGGACCCGAAGCCCGGACCCCTCTTCGAAGGCAACCCTGTGGGTGAAGGCACAACACGAAGGGGCACTGCCACCCCCATGCATCGTCCACAAAGACCCGCGGGTTCCACACACAGCTCGACGAGGGGCCTGAGACCCCCTGAGCAACTCGAGAGGCCAGCGGGGTTCCCTTCCTCAGACAAGACGAGGCCTGACTCTCCTGTCCCAACTCTGCAGCGACCCTGCGGTCGGAGTCCAAAACGGAGATGAAGCCTGAGGTTCCTGCCTCCCCTCGAGGTGAGGCCCTCTTCCGTTGCGCCAGACCCAGTGGAGTGCCGAGGGGCCCCGCCACCTCCACAGGATCCCTCGCCTCTCAGAGTCACCCTGGGAAGTTCCCTAAGGTCCCCGGCAGAAGGCGAGGGAAACGAGGGTTTCCCGCCGCCCCCCGACACAGACCTCGAGAGTCCTTCTTCAACGCGTCTCGTGGCCCTAGTCCCCTCCCGTGACTCGAGAGCCAGGACGCGCTCCCCCTCGCCACGCGCATGGAGACCTGACTTCCCTGGTGCCGCACGAGAGGCTCCCTGAGATCCTCGTCGTGCCTCGGGAGAAAACCCCCACGGGCGCAGCAGCTCGAGGAAACCCCTGAGACGGCCCTGTCCTCGCGAGCTGAGGGCCTTCTTTTCCTGCATGGCCTGGAGAGCAATCGCGGGTCCTCTCTCCAAACGGAAGAGGAGGCTGGACTCCCTTGAGGCCGCTCAGGGGGCTCCAAGAGACGCGTGTCGCGACTCGAGAGGAGAGCGGAGTCCTTGGCTCCCCCTCGAGACGAGGCATGACTCCCCGGGGTAGCCTGGAATGCAACCCCGAGATCCCTGCCTTCCCTGGAGAGGAATATTAGGTCCCGGACACACGCCTAGGTGAGGTCTCTTCGGCCCTGCAGTGACCCGAGCGCAACCCCCAGCTTTACCTCGCAACTCGAGGGGAAGAATGGGCTTCCCAGGGCCAACCCAAGAGGGAGCCTGAGATCCCCGTCGTAACTCGAGAATCCCGCCGCAACACGAGAAAACCACGTGGTTCCCACCTCTTGGCAAGATGAGGCCCTTGCCCGCGACGGCGTCTCAAGGGAAGTCCCCTGTTCCACCCTGAAGGGCGAAACGGTCCCTGACAGCCTTCCTGCGACCCCCAAAAGTTCCCCAACACGCCGGTTTCCCTCGAGGGGAACACCGAGGGTCCCGGCACCACTTCATCTTAGCCCCTTTTCCCCTCCTGATCGCGACAGGAGAGTCGATTCCCCTGCGTGGTCCGGAAGGGGTTAACAGCCTTTCCGGCGCACCTCAGGATGAGGCCGGTCTCACGAGGAAATTCGAGACGAGCCACGTGGGTGGTGCCACATGCCGAACGCCCCCGATTCCCCGGTCCGCTCTTGAGAAGGACCCGAAGCCCGGACCCCTCTTCGAAGGCAACCCTGTGGGTGAAGGCACAACACGAAGGGGCACTGCCACCCCCATGCATCGTCCACAAAGACCCGCGGGTTCCACACACAGCTCAACGAGGGGCCTGAGACCCCCTGAGCAACTCGAGAGGCCAGCGGGGTTCCCTTCCTCAGACAAGACGAGGCCTGACTCTCCTGTCCCAACTCTGCAGCGACCCTGCGGTCGGAGTCCAAAACGGAGATGAAGCCTGAGGTTCCTGCCTCCCCTCGAGGTGAGGCCCTCTTCCGTTGCGCCAGACCCAGTGGAGTGCCGAGGGGCCCCGCCACCTCCACAGGATCCCTCGCCTCTCAGAGTCACCCTGGGAAGTTCCCTAAGGTCCCCGGCAGAAGGCGAGGGAAACGAGGGTTTCCCGCCGCCCCCCGACACAGACCTCGAGAGTCCTTCTTCAACGCGTCTCGTGGCCCTAGTCCCCTCCCGTGACTCGAGAGCCAGGACGCGCTCCCCCTCGCCACGCGCATGGAGACCTGACTTCCCTGGTGCCGCACGAGAGGCTCCCTGAGATCCTCGTCGTGCCTCGGGAGAAAACCCCCACGGGCGCAGCAGCTCGAGGAAACCCCTGAGACGGCCCTGTCCTCGCGAGCTGAGGGCCTTCTTTTCCTGCATGGCCTGGAGAGCAATCGCGGGTCCTCTCTCCAAACGGAAGAGGAGGCTGGACTCCCTTGAGGCCGCTCAGGGGGCTCCAAGAGACGCGTGTCGCGACTCGAGAGGAGAGCGGAGTCCTTGGCTCCCCCTCGAGACGAGGCATGACTCCCCGGGGTAGCCTGGAATGCAACCCCGAGATCCCTGCCTTCCCTGGAGAGGAATATTAGGTCCCGGACACACGCCTAGGTGAGGTCTCTTCGGCCCTGCAGTGACCCGAGCGCAACCCCCAGCTTTACCTCGCAACTCGAGGGGAAGAATGGGCTTCCCAGGGCCAACCCAAGAGGGAGCCTGAGATCCCCGTCGTAACTCGAGAATCCCGCCGCAACACGAGAAAACCACGTGGTTCCCACCTCTTGGCAAGATGAGGCCCTTGCCCGCGACGGCGTCTCAAGGGAAGTCCCCTGTTCCACCCTGAAGGGCGAAACGGTCCCTGACAGCCTTCCTGCGACCCCCAAAAGTTCCCCGACACGCCGGGTTCCCTCGAGGGGACCACCAAGTGTCCAGGCACCGCTTCATCTGAGCCCCTTTTCCCCTCCTGATCGCGACAGGAGAGGCGATTCCCCTGCGTGGTCTGGAAGGGGTTCCCGGCCTTCCCGGCGCACCTCAGGATGAGGCCGGCCTCACGAGGAAATTCGAGACGAGCCACGTGGGTGGTGCCACATGCAGAACGCCCCCGATTCCCCGGTCCGCTCTTGAGAAGGACCCGAGGCTCGGACCCCTCTTGGAAGGCAACACTGTGGGGGAAGGCACAGCACGAAGGGGCACTGCCACCCCCGTGCATCGTCCGCAAAGACCCGCGGGTTCCACACACAGCTCGCCGAGGGGCCTGAGACCCCCTGAGCAACTCGAGAGGCCAACGGGGTTCCCTTCCTCAGACAAGACGAGGCCTGACTCTCCTGTCCCAACTCTGCAGGGACCCTGTGGTCGGAGTCCGAAACGGAGAGGAAGCCTGAGGTTCCTGCCTCCCCTCGTGGTGAGGCCCTCTTCTGTTGCGCCAGACCCAGCAGAGTCCCGAGGGGCCCCGCCACCTCCACAGGATCCCTCGCCTCTCAGAGGCACCCTGGGAAGTTCCCTAAGACCCCTTGCAGAAGGCGAGGGAAAGGAGGGTTTCACGCCGCCCCCGAGAAAGACCTCGAGTGTCCTTCTACAACGCGTCTCGAGGCCCTAGTTCCCTCCTGTGACTCAAGAGCCATGATGCGCTCCCCCTCGCCACGCGCATGGAAACCTGACTTCCCTGGCGCCGCACGAGAGGCTCCCTGAGATACTCGTCGTGCCTCGGGAGAAAACCCCCACGGGCGCCGCAGCTCGAGGAAACCCCTGAGACGCCCCTATCCTCGCGAGCTGAGGGCCTTCTTTTCCTGCATGGCCTGAAGAGCAATCCCGGGTCCTCTCTCCAAACGGAAGAGGAGGCTGGACTCGCTTGAGGCCGCTCAGGGGGCTCCAAGAGACGCGCGTCGCGACTCGAGAGGAGAGCGGAGTCCTTGGTTTCCCCTCGAGACGAGGCCTGACTCCCCGGGGGAGCCTGGAATGCAACCCCGAGATCCCTGCTTCCCTGGAGAGGAATATTAGGTCCCGGACACACGCCTAGGTGAGGTCTCTTCGGCCCTGCAGTGACCTGAGCGCAACCCCCAGCTTTCCCTCGCAACTCGAGAGGAAGATTGGGCTTCCCAGGGCCAACCCAAGAGGAAGCCTGAGATCCCCGTCATAACTCGAGAATCCCGCCACAACTCGAGAAAAACCACGTGGTTCCCACCTCTTGGCAAGATGAGGCCTTTGCCCGCGACGGCGTCTCAAGGGAAGTCCCCTGTTCCACCCTGAAGGGCGAAACGGTCCCTGACAGCCTTCCTGCGACCCCCAAAAGTTCCCCAACACGCCGGTTTCCCTCGAGGGGAACACCGAGGGTCCCGGCACCACTTCATCTTAGCCCCTTTTCCCCTCCTGATCGCGACAGGAGAGTCGATTCCCCTGCGTGGTCCGGAAGGGGTTAACAGCCTTTCCGGCGCACCTCAGGATGAGGCCGGTCTCACGAGGAAATTCGAGACGAGCCACGTGGGTGGTGCCACATGCCGAACGCCCCCGATTCCCCGGTCCGCTCTTGAGAAGGACCCGAAGCCCGGACCCCTCTTCGAAGGCAACCCTGTGGGTGAAGGCACAACACGAAGGGGCACTGCCACCCCCATGCATCGTCCACAAAGACCCGCGGGTTCCACACACAGCTCGACGAGGGGCCTGAGACCCCCTGAGCAACTCGAGAGGCCAGCGGGGTTCCCTTCCTCAGACAAGACGAGGCCTGACTCTCCTGTCCCAACTCTGCAGCGACCCTGCGGTCGGAGTCCAAAACGGAGATGAAGCCTGAGGTTCCTGCCTCCCCTCGAGGTGAGGCCCTCTTCTGTTGCGCCAGACCCAGCGGAGTGCCGAGGGGCCCCGCCACCTCCACAGGATCCCTCGCCTCTCAGAGTCACCCTGGGAAGTTCCCTAAGGTCCCCGGCAGAAGGCGAGGGAAACGAGGGTTTCCCGCCGCCCCCCGACAAAGACCTCGAGAGTCCTTCTTCAACGCGTCTCGAGGCCCTAGTCCCCTCCCGTGACTCGAGAGCCAGGACGCGCTCCCCCTCGCCACGCGCATGGAGACCTGACTTCCCTGGCGCCGCACGAGAGGCTCCCTGAGATCCTCGTCGTGCCTCGGGAGAAAACCCCCACGGGCGCAGCAGCTCGAGGAAACCCCTGAGACGGCCCTGTCCTCGCGAGCTGAGGGCCTTCTTTTCCTGCATGGCCTGGAGAGCAATCGCGGGTCCTCTCTCCAAACGGAAGAGGAGGCTGGACTCCCTTGAGGCCGCTCAGGGGGCTCCAAGAGACGCGTGTCGTGACTCGAGAGGAGAGCGGAGTCCTTGGCTCCCCCTCGAGACGAGGCACGACTCCCCGGGGTAGCCTGGAATGCAACCCCGAGATCCCTGCCTTCCCTGGAGAGGAATATTAGGTCCCGGACACACGCCTAGGTGAGGTCTCTTCGGCCCTGCAGTGACCCGAGCGCAACCCCCAGCTTTACCTCGCAACTCGAGGGGAAGAATGGGCTTCCCAGGGCCAACCCAAGAGGGAGCCTGAGATCCCCGTCGTAACTCGAGAATCCCGCCGCAACTCGAGAAAAACCATGTGGTTCCCACCTCTTGGCAAGATGAGGCCCTTGCCCGTGACGGCGTCTCAAGGGATGTCCCCTGTTCCGACCTGAAGGGCGAAACGGTCCCTGACAGCCTTCCTGCGACCCCCAAAAGTTCCCCGACATGCCGGGTTCCCTCGAGGGGAACACCGAGGGTCCCGGCACTGCTTCATCTGAGCACCTTCTCCCCTCCTGATCGCGACAGGAGAGTCGATTCCCCTGCGTGGTCCGGAGGGGTTCCCGGCCTTCCTGGCGCACCTGAGGATGAGGCCGGTCTCACGAGGAAATTCGAGAGGAGCCACGTGGGTGGGGCCACATGCCGAACGCCCCCGATTCCCCGGTCCGCTCTTGATAAGAACACGATGCCCGGGCACCTCTTCGAAAGCAAACCTGTGGATGAATGCACAACACGAAGGAGTACTGACATCCCCATGCATAGTACGGAAAAACACGTAGATTCCAAACACAGATCGACAAGTGTCCTGTCATCCCTTGAAGAACTAGAGCGGCATGCGGAGTTCCGTTCCTCCAAACAAGAGAAGGCCTGACTCTCCTTTCCCAACTCTGCAGGGACCGTGCGATCGGAGTCAGAAATGTAGATGAAACCTGACGTTCCTGCATCAACTCGAAATGAGGCCCTCTTCCATTGCGCCATACCCAGTGGAGTCCCGAGAGGCCCCTCCCAACTCCACAGTATCCCTGACTTCTCAGAGGCACCCTCAGAAGCTCTCTGCGGTCACTGGCACAAGTCGAGTGAACCCAGGGTTTCCTGCTGCATTCTGAGAAAGACCTCGAGAGTCCTTCTTTACCGCGTCTTGAGGCCCGATACCCTACCATGACTGGAGAGCAATGACGCATTTCCCTGGCCACGCCCATTGAAACCTAACTTCCCTGGCGCCACACGAGAGGCTCCCTGCGCTCCCCGTCCTACCTCATGAAAACCCCACACTGGCACCGCCGCTCGAGAAATCACATGAGACGCCCCCGTCATCGTAAGATGAGGGCCTTCTTTTCCTACATGACCTAGAGAGCAATCCCGAGTCCACTCTCCAAACTCCACTGGAGGCCTGTCTCCCTTTAGGCCACTCAGTAGCCTCCAAGAGATACACGTCGCTACTCTAGAGGAGAGCGGAGTCCGTTGCTTCCCCTCGAGCTGAGGCCTGACTACTTGGATGAGTCTGGAATGGGATCCCGAGATCCGTGTCGCCCCTGTAGAGGAAAACTCGGTCCTGGACACAAGCCTAAATGAGGTCTTTTTTGTCCTGCATTGACTCAAGTGCAATCCCCAGCTCTCCCTCGCAACTCGAATGGAAGATTGGACTTCCCTGGGCCAAGACAAGAGGAAACCTGTATTCCCCGTTGTAACTCAAGAATCCTGACGCAACTCGAGAAAAAACACGTGGGTCCCCCGTCAGCGCTAGATGAGGCCCTTGCCCACTACAGCGTCTCAAGAGAAGACCCAGGTTCCGTCTTGAAGTGCAAAACGGTACTTGGCACCCTTGATGCAACCCGAAAAGTTACCCGACTTACCAGTTTCACTCAAGGGGAGCACCGAGGTTCCCGGCACTACTTCATCTGAGCCCTTTCTCTCCTCCTGATCCCGAAAGGAGGGTCGATTCCCCTGCTTTGTCTGGAAAGGGTTCCCGGACTTTCCTGCGCGCCTCAGGATGAGGCCGATCTCACGAGGAAATTCGAGATGTAGCCTCGTGGGTGGTGCAACATGCTGAAAGACCCCGATTTCCCGGTCCGCACTTGAGGAGAACCCGATGCCCGGACACCTCTTCGAAGGCAACCCTGTGGATGAAGGCACAACAGGAAGGAGCACTGACACCCCCGTGCATCTCCGAAAAACCCTCAGGTTCCACACACATCACGAAAATTGGTGTCATCATTGAACAACTTGAGATGTAAGCGGAGTTCCATTCCTCCGCAGAACACGAGACCTGACACTCCTGAGCAAACTCAGCAGGGACCCTGCAATCTGAGTCAGATCCGGCTCCAGGAAGTCAGGAGCAGAACCCTGAGGTTCCTGCCTCAACTCGAGATGAGGCTCTCTTCCATTGCACCAAACCCAGAGGAGTCCCGAGAGGCCTCTCCCAAATCCATAGTATCCCTGATTTCTCAGAGGCACCCTGAGAAGCTCCCTGAGGTCACCGGCACAAGTCAAGGGAACCCAGGGTTTCCTGCCGCAACCCTAGAAAGACATCGAGAGTCCTTTTTCAACCCGTCATGAGGCCCGATTCCCCTACCCTGACTGGAGAGCAATGACGCGCTCCCCCTTGCCCCGCCCATGGAGGCCTGACTTCCCTGTTGCCACACGAGAGGCTACCTGAACTCCCCGTCGTACCTCGTGAGAAACCCCACACTGGCGCCACAGCTCGAGAAAACCCACGAGACGCCCCCGTCATCTCGAGATGTGGGCCTTCTTTTCCTGCATGGCCTGGAGAGCAATCCCGAGTCCTCTCTCCAAACTGAAGAGGAGGGTTGACTCCCTTTAGACCACTCAGTGGGCTCCAAGAGATATGCGTCGCAACTCGAGAGGAGAGCGGAATTCTTTGCTTCCCCTATATACCAGGCCTGACTCCTCAGGTGAGTCTGGAATGCAACCCCAAGATCCCTGTCGCCCCTGGAGAGGAACATTAGGTCCTAGACACAAGCATAGATGAGGTCTCATTTGCCCTGAAGTGACTCGAGAGCAATCCCCTGCTGTCCCTCGCACCTCGAATGGAAGAATGGACTTCCCTGGGACAACACAAGAGGAAGCCTGAATTCCCCGTCGTAATTCGAAAATCCCGCCGCAACTCGAGAAAAACCACGTGGTTCCCCCGTCATCGCAAGATGAGGCCCTTGCCAGCTACAGCGTCTCAGGAAAAGCCCCACGTTCCATCTTGAAGTTTAAAACGATAATTGGCAACCTTGATGTTAGCACAAAAGTTCCCCGACACCCTGGTCTCACTCGAGGGGAACACCAAGGTTCGGTGCACCGCTTGTTCTGAGCCCCTTATCCCCTCCTGATCGCGACGGGAGGGTCGATTACCCTGCTTTGTCTGGAAGGGGTTCCGGACCTTCCCGGCGCACCTCAGGATGAGGCCGGTCTCACGAGGAAATTCAAGACGTAGCCTTGTGGTTGGTGCCACACGCCGAAAGACCCCGATTTCCGTGTCTGCTCTTGATAAGAACCCAATGCTAGGACACCTCTTCGAAGGCAATCCTGTGAACGAAGGCACAAAACGAAGGGGTCTGACACCCTCGTGCATCGTTGGAAAAGCCCGCAAGTTCCACATACAGATCGACAAGTGGCCTGTCACCCCATGAACAACTCGAGAGGCAAGAGGAGTTCAATTCCTCCACACAAGACGAGGCCTGACTCTCCTGTCCCAACTCTGCATGGACACTGAGATCCGATTCAGAAATGGAGAGGAACACTGAGGTTCCTGCCTCAACTCGAGATAAGGCCCTCTTCTACTGCACCAAACCCAGTGGAGTTCGGAGCGGCCCCTCCCAACTGCACAGTATCCCTGACTTCTCAGAGGCACCCTGAGAAGCTCCCTGAGGTCACGGGCATAAGTCGAGGGAACCCAGGGTTTCCTGCCATAACCTGAGAAAAACCTTGAGAGTCCTTCTTCACGCATCTTGATGCCCGATTTCCCTACCATGACTGGAGAAAAATGACGCGCTCCCCCTCACCACGCGCATGAAGATCTGACTTCCCCGGCACCACATGAGAGGCTCCCTGAGCTCCCCATCGTACCTCTTGAGAAACCCCACACTGGCGCCGCAGCTCGAGAAAACCCACGAGACGCCCCTGTCATGGTGAAATGAGGGCCTTCTTTCCTGCATGACCTGAAGAGCAATCCCGAATCCTCTCTCCAAACTCCAAAGGAGGCTTGACTCCCTTTAGGTCACTCAGTGGGCTCCAAGAGATACTCGTCGATACTCGGGAGGAGAGCGGTGTCCTTTGATTCCCCTCGAGATGAGGCCTGACTACGAGGGTGAGTCTGGAATGCAACCCTGGATCCCTGTCGCCCCTGGAGAGGAACCTTAGGTGCTGGACAAAAGCCTAGAGGAGGTCTCTTTGGCCTTGCAGTGACTCAAGCGCAACCCCTAGCTTTCCCTTGCAACTCGAACAGAAGATTGGCCTTTCTGGGCCAACACAAGAGGAAGCCTGAATTTCCAGTCGTAATGCGAGAAACCCGCCGCAAATCGAGAAAAATCATGTGGTTCCCCGTATTGCAAGATGAGGCCCTTGCCCCCTACAGCATCTCAAGAGAAGTCTCACATTCCGTCTTGAAGTGCAAAACAGTACTTGGCACCCTTGATGCGACCCCAAAAGTTCCCCTATATACCGATCTCACTAGAGGGGACACTGAAGTTCCCGGCACCACTTCATCTGAGGCCTTTCTCCTCTCCTGATCGCGACAGGAGGGTCGATTCCCATGCTTTGTCTGCAAGGGGTTCCCGACGTTCCCCTCGAACCTCCGGATGAGGCCGGTCTCATGAGGAAATTCGAAAAGTAGCCTCATGGTTGGTGCCACATGCTGAAATCCCGAATTCCTGGTCCACTCTAGATAAGAACCTGACGCCCGGACATCTCTTCGAAGGCAACCCTGTGGATGAAGGCACAACACGAAGGGACACTGACATCCCCACGCATCATCTGGAAAAACCCGCCGATTCCACTCACAGCTCCAAATGTGGACTGTCACCCCGTGAACAACTCGAGAGGCAAGTGAAGTTGCATTCCTTCACACAAGACGAGGCCTTACTCTCCTGGCCCAACTCTTCAGGGACCCTGCGATCGGAGTCAGAAATGGAGAGGAACCCTGAGGTTCCTGCCTCAACTAGAGAAGAGGCCCTCTTCCATTGAACCAAACTCAGTGGTGTCCCGAGAGGCCCCTCCCAACACCACAGTATCCCTGAATTCTCAGAGGCTCCCTGAGAAGCTACCTGAGGTCACTGGCACAAGTCGAGGGAACCCAGAGTTTCCTGAAGTAACCCGAGAAAGACTTGGAGAGTCCTTTTTCAACGTCTCGTGATGCCCGATTCCCCTACCATGTCTCCAGAGCAAGGACGCGCTCCCCTTGCGACAAGCAGGAAAACTGACTTTCCTAGTACCACACAAGAGGCTCCCTGAGTACCCCATCGTACCTCGTGAGAAAACCCACAGTGGCGCCGCAGTTCGAGAAAAACCACAAGATGCCCCCGTCAAGGAGAGATGCGGGCCTTCTTTTCCTGCCTGACCTGGAGAGCAATCCCTGGTCCTCTCTCCAAACTTCACAGGAGGATTGACTCCCTTTAGGCCACTCAGTTGGGTCCAAGAAATACCCGGTGCGACTCGAGAGGAGAGCGGAGTCCTTTGCTTCCCTGGAGACGAGGCCTGACTCCCCGGGTGAGTTTGGAATGCAACCCCGAGATCCCTGTCGCCCCTGGAGTGGAACATTATGTCCTAGACACAAGCCTAGATGAGGTCTATTTTGCCCTACAGTGACTCAAGAGCAACCTCCATCTCTCCCTCACAATTTGAATGGAAGATTGGTCTTCCCAAGGTCAACACAAGAGGAAGTCTGAATTTTCCATCGTAATTCGAGAATTCAGCCTCAAGTCTTAAAAACCATGTGGTTCCCCCTTCATCGCAATATAAGGCCCTTGCCAGCTAGAGTCTCAAGAGAAGTCCCACGTTCCATCTTAAAGTTCGAAATGCTACTTGGCACCCTTGATGCGACCCAAAAGTTCCCCAACATACCGGTCTCAGTCCAGGGGAACACCGAAGTTCCCGGAGTCTCCAGGGAAGTCCCATGTTCCGTCCTTAAATGCGAAACGGTAATTGACACCCTTGATGCGACCGCAAAAGTTCGCCGACACGCTGGGTTCCCTCGAGGGGAACACCGAGGGTCCCGGCAACACTTCATCTGAGCCCCTTCTCCCCTCCTGATCGCGACAGGAGAGTCGATTCCCCTGCTTTCTCTGGAAGGGGTTCCCGGCCTTCCTGGTGCACCTCAGGATGAGGCCGGTCTCAGGAGGAAATTCGAGACTAGCCATGTGTGAGGTGCCACGTGCCGAACAACCCCGATTTTCCGGTCCGCTCTTGATAAGAACCCGATGCCCGGACACCTCTTCGAAGGAAACCCTGTGAGTGAAGGCACAACACGAAGGGGCACTGACACCCCCGTGCATCATCCGGAAAAACCCGCAGGGTCTACTCACAGCTCGACAAGGGGCCTGAGACTCCCGGAACAACTCGAGAGGCCACCAGAATTCCATTCCTCAGACAAGACGAGGCATGACTCTCCTGTCCCAACACTGCAGGGACCGTGCAGTTGGAGTCAGAATCGGAGAGGAAGCCTGAAGTTCCTGCCTCCCCTCGAGATGAGGCCCTCTTCCATTGCGACGAACCCAGCAGAGTCCCGAGAGGCCCCGCCAACTCCACAGCATCCCTCACCTCTCAGAGGCACCCTGGGAAGTTCCCTATAGTCCCCTGCAGAAGTCGAGGGAAACGAGGGATTCCCGCCGCCACCCGAGAAAGACCTCGAGAGTCCTTCTTCAACGCGTCTTGAGGCCCTAGTCGCTTCCCATGACTCGAGAGTGATGACCAGCTCCCCCTCGCCATGCGCATGGAGACATGAGTTCCCTGGCGCCGCACGAGAGGCTCCCTGAGGTCCTCGTCATGCCTCGTGAGAAAACCCCCACGGGCGCTGCAGCCTGAGGAAACCCATGAGACGCCCCCGTCCTCGCGAGCTGAGGGCCTTCTTTTCCTGCCTGGCCTGGAGAGCAATCCCGAGTCCTCTCTCCAAACTGAAGAGGAGGCTCGACACCCTTGAGTCCACTCATTGGGCTCCAAGAGACCGTGTCGCGACTTGAGAGGAAAGCGGAGTCCTCTGCTTCCCCTTGAGGCGAGGCCTGACTCCCCGGGGGAGTCTGGAATGCAAACCCGAGATCCCTGTCTTCCCTTGAGAGGAATATTAGGTCCTGGACACACGCCTCGATGAGGTCTCTTTGGCCCTGTAGTGACTCGAGCAGAACCCCCAGCTTTCCCTCGCAACTCCAGGGGAAGATTGGGCTTCCCAGGGCCAACCCAAGAGGAAGCCTGAAATCCCCGTCGTTGTCGAGAATCCAGACGCAACTCGAGAAAAACGACGTGGTTCCAACGTCTTCACAGTATGAGGCCCTTGCCCGCTACATCGTCTCCAGGGAAGTCCCATGTTCCGTCCTGAAGTGGGAAACGGTACTTGGCTCCCTTGATGCGACCCCTAAAGTTCCCTGAAACGCCGGGTTCCCTCGAGTGGAACACCTAGAGTCCCGGCCCCACTTCATCTGAACCCCATCTCCCCTCCTGATCGCGACAGGAGATTCGATTCCCATGCTTTGTGTGGAAGGTGTTCCCGGCCTTCCCGGCGCACCTCAGGATGATGCTGGTCTCACGAGGAAATTCGAGATGAGCCACGTGTGTGGTGCCACATGCCGAACGACCCCGATTTCCCGGTCCACTCTTGAAATGAACCCGATACATGGACACATCTTTGAAGGCAACCCTGTGGGGGAAGACACAAAATGAAGGGGCAATGACACCCCCGTGCATCTTCTGGAAACACCCGCAGGTTCCACACACAGCTCGACAAGGGGCCTGAGACCCACTGAACGACTCGAGAGGCAAGCAGAGTTCCATTACTCAGACAAGATGAGGCCTGACTCTCCTGTCCCAACCCTGCAGGGACCCTGCGGTCGGAGTCAGAAATGGAGAGGAAGCTGAGGTTCCTGCCTCCAATCGAGATGAGGCCCTCTTTCATTTCGTCAAACCTAGTGGAGTCCCGAGAGGCCCCTCTAACTCCTCAGTATCCCTCACCTCTCAGAGGCACCTGGGAAGTTCACTAAGGTCCCCGGTAGAGGTCGAGGGAAACGAGTGTTTCCCACCCCAACCCAAGAAAGACCTCGAGAGTCCTTCTTAAATGCGTCTTGAGGCCCTAGTCCCTCCCATGACTCCAGAGCAATGACGCGATCTGCCTGGCCACACGCATGGAGGCCTGACTTCTCTGGCGCCGCACGAGAGGCTCCCTGAGCTCCCCATCATATCTCGTGAGAAACCCCACACTGGCGCCGCAACTCGAGAAAACCCATGAGACGCTCCCGTCATCACGAGAGGAGGGCCATCTTTAACTGCATGGTATGCAGATCAAGCGTGAACCTTCTGTCCAAACTACACAGGACGCTTGACTCCCTTTAGGCCACTCATTGGGCTCCAAGAGTTACATGTCGCGACTCGAGAGGATAGTGGAGTCCTTTGCTTCCACTCGAGACGAGGCGTGACCCACCGGGTGAGGCTGGAATGCGACCCCGATATCCCTGTTGCCCCTGGAGAGCAATACTACGTCCTGGACCCAAGCCTAGATGAGGACTCTTTGCCCTGAAGTGACTCGAGAGCAACCCACAGCTCTCTCTGACAAGTTGAATGGAAGATTGGACTTGCTGGGCCAACACAAGAGGAAGCCTGAATTCCCCGTCGTAACTCGAGAATCCCGCCACATCTCGAGAAAAACCACGTGTTTCGCTCGTCATCGCAATATGAGGCCCTTGCCCACTAGAGCATCTCCAGAGAATTCCCACGTTCCGTCTTGAAGTGCGAAACTGTACTTGGCACCCTTGATGCGACCTCAAAAGTGCCGTGACATACCGGTCTCACTCGAGGGGACCACCGAAGTTCCCGGCACCACTTCATCTGATCCCCTTCTCCCCTTCTGATCGCGACCGGTAGGTCAATTCCCGTGCTTTGTCTGTAAGGGTTTCCCTACCTTCCCGGCGAACCTCAGGATGAGGCCGGTCTCCTGAGGAAATTCGAGATGTAGCCTCGTGGGTGGTACCACATGCTGAAAGACCCCAATTTTCTGGTACGCTCTTGAAAAGAACCCGATGCCCGGACACCTCTTTGAAGGCAACCCTGTGGATGAAGGCACAACACGAAGGGGCACTGACACCCCTCTGCATCATCCGGAAAAACCCACAGGTTCCACACACAGCTCAACAAGAGGCCTGTCACTCCATGAACAACTCGCAAGGAAAGCGGAGATCCATTCCTCCACAGAAGACGAGGCGTGACTCTCTTGTCCATACTCTGCAGGTACTCTGCGACCCGAGTCAGAAATGGAGAGGACCCCTGAGGTTCCTGCCTGCATACGAGATGAGGCCCTCTTCAATTGCACCAAACCCAGTTGAGTAACGAAAGGCCCCTCCCAAATCCACAGTGTCCCTGACTTCTCAGAGGCACCCTGAGAAGTTGCCTGAGGTCACCGACACAATTCGAGGGAACCCAGGGTTCCCTGCCGCAACCCGAGAAAGACCTCGAGAGTCCTTCTTCAATGCGTCTTGAGGCCCGATTCTCCTACTATGACTCGAGAGCAATCACGCACTCCCCTTCACCACACGCACGGAGACCTGACGTCCCTAGCACCACACGAGAGGCTCCCTGAGCTCCCCGTTGTACCTCGTGAGAAATCTGATACTGGCGCCACAGCTGGAGAAAACCCACGAGACGCCCCCGTCATCGCAAGATGAGGGCCTTTTTTCCTGCATGGCCAGGAAAACAATCCCGAGTCATCTCTCCAAACTCCATAGGAGGCTTCACTCCCTTTACGCCACGCAGTGGGCTCCAAGAGATACCCGTCGCGACTTGACAGGAGAGCGGAGTCCTTTTTTTCCCCTCAAGACGAGGCCTGACTCTCCGGGTGAGTCGAGAATGCAACCCTGAGGTCCCTGTCGGCCCAGTAGTGGAACAATAGGTCCTGGACACAAGCGTAGATGATGTCTATTTTGCCCTGCAGTGACTGGAGAGCAATCCCCAGTTCTAACTCGCAACTCGAATGGAATACTGGATTTTCCTGGCGCTACACAAGAGGCTCCCTAAGATCCCCGTGGTACTTCATGAGACACCCCACACTGGCGCCGCAGCTCGAGAAAACCCACGAGATGCCACCGTCATCTCGAGATGAGGGCCTTCTTTTCCTGCATGGCCTGGAGTCCAATCCCGAGTCCTCTCTCCAAACTCCACAGGAGGCTTCACTCCCTTTAGTACACACATTGGGCTCCAAGAGATACCCATCACGACTCGAGACGAGAGCGGAATTCTTTGCTTACCCTCGAGGTGAGAACTGACTCCCCGGATGAGTCTGGAATGCAAACCCGAGATCCCTGTCGCCCCTGGAGAGCAACATTAGATCCTGGACACAAGCCTAGATTAGGTCTCTTTTGCCCTGCAGTGACTCTAGCGCAATCCCCAGCTCCCCCTCGCAACCTGAATGGAAGATTGGATTTCAAGGCCAACAAGAGGAAGCCTAAATTCCCGGTCATAACTCGAGAATCCCGCCGCATCTTGAGCAAAACCACGTGGTTCTCCCGTCATCGTAAGATGAGGCCCTTGCCCGCTACAGCGTTTCAAAAGATGTCCCAGGTTCCATCTTGAAATGCGAAACGGTACTTGGCACCCTTGATGCGACCCCAAAAGTCCCCCAACACGCCGGTCTCACTCAAGGGGAACACCGAGGTTCTCGGCACCACTTCATTTAAGCCCCTTCTCCCCTCCTGATCGTGACCGGTGGGTCGATTCCCCTGCTTTGTCTGCAAGGGGGCCCGACCTTCCCTGCACAACTCAGGATGAGGCCGGTCTCATGGGTAAATTCGATACGTAGCTTTGTGGGTGGTGCCGCTTGCTGAAAGACTCCAATTTCCCGGTCCGCTCTTGATAAGAATCCGATGCTCGGACACCTCTTGGAAGGCAGCCTTGAGTATGAAGGTACAACACGAAGGGGCACTAACACACCTGTGCATCATCCGGAAAAACGGGCAGGTTACACACACAGCTCGACAAGTGGCCTGTCACCTCGAGAACAACTCGAGAGGCAAGAGGAGTCCCATCCTCCAGAAAAGACGAGGCCTGACTCTCCTGTACCAACATGCAGGGACCTTGCGATCTGAGTCAGAAATGGAGAGGAACACTGAGGTTCCTGCTTCAACTCGAGATGAGTCCCTCTTACATTCCACCAAATGCAGAGGAGTCTCGAGAGGCCCCTCCAAACTGCACAGTATCCCTGACTTCTCAGAGGCACTCTGAGAAGCTCCCTGAGGTCGCAGGCACAAGTCAAGGGAACCCTGGGTTTTATGCAGTGACCCGAGAAAGACCTCGAGAGTCCTTCTTCAACCCGTCTTGAGGCCCGATTACCCTACCATGACTCAAGAGCAATGACGATCTCCCCCTAGCCATCTCATGGGGACCTGACTTCCCTGGCGCCACACGAGAGGCTCCCTGAGCTCCCTCTCGTACCTCGTCAGAAACCCAGCACTAGCGCGGCAGTCTAGAAAACCCACGAGACGCCGCCGTCATCGCGAGATGAGGGCCTTCTTTTCCTGCATGGCCTGGAGAGGAATCCCGAGTCCTCTATCCAAACAGCACAGGAGGCTTGACTCCCTTTATGGCACACAGTGGGCTCCAAGAGATACCCATCACGACCCAAAAGGACAGCAGAGTTCTTTGCTTCCCCTTGAGATGAGGCCTGATTCCCCGGGTGAGTCTGGTATGCAAGCCCGAGATCCCTGTCGCCCCTAGGGACGAACATTAAGTCCTGGACACAAGCCTAGATGAGGTCTATTTTGCCCTGCAGTGACTCGAGGGCAATCCCCAGCTCTCCCTTGAAACTCGAATGGAAGATAGGACTTCCCTGGGCCAACACATGAGGAAGACTGTATTCCCTGTCAAAACTCGAGAATCCCGCCACAACTCGAGAAACGCCACGTGGTTCCCCCGTCATCGCAAGATGAGGCCCTTGCCCCCTACAGCGTCTCAAGAGAATTCCCACGTTCCGTCTTGAAGTGCGAAACGGTATTGGCACCCTTGATGCGACCTCAAAAGTTCCTCGCCACACCAGTCTGACTCAAGGTGAACACCGAGGTTCCCAGCACCACTACATCTGGGCCCCTTCTCCCCTCCTGATCGCGACAGGAGGGTCGATTCCCCTGTTTTGTCTTGAAGGGGTTCCCGCCTTTCCCGGTGCATCTCAGGATGAGGCCGGTCTCACGAGGATATTCGAGACATAGCCTCGTGGATGGTGACACATGCCGAAAGACCCCGATTTCCCGGTCCGCTCTTGATAAGATCCCAATGCCCGGACACCTCTTTGAAGATAACCCTTTTGATGAAGGCACAACACGAAGGGGCACTGACACCCCCGGGTATCGTCCGCAGAAACCCGCAGGTACCACACACAGCTCGAGAAGTGACCTGTCACCCCGTGAACAACTGGAGAGGCAAGCAGAGTTCCATTCCTCCACACAAGACGAGGCCTGACTCTCCTGTTCGAACTCTGCAGCGAAACTGCGATCCGAGTCAGATCTGGACCAGGGGAAGTCAGGAGAGGAAACATGAGTTTCCTGCCTCCACTCGAGATGAGGCCCTCTTCCATTGCACCGAACCCAGTGGAGTCCCGAGAGGCCCCTCCCAACTGCACAGTATCCCTGACTTCTCAGAGGCACCCTTAGACCTTCCTGAGATCACCGGCACAAGTCGAGGGAACCAAGGGTTTCCTGCCCCAACCCGTAAAAGACCTCGAGAGTCCTTCTTCAACGCGTCTTGAGGTGCGATTCCCCTACCATGACTCGAGAGCAATGACGCGCTCCCCCTAGCCACGCGCATAGAAACCTGACTTCCCTGGCGCCACAGGAGAGGCTCCCTGAGCTCCCCATTATACCTCGTGAGCAACACCACACTGGAGCCGCAGCTCGAGAATACCCACGAGACACCCCAGTCCTCACGAGATGAGGGCCTTCTTTTGCTGTATGGCCTGGAGAGCAATCCTGAGTCCTCTCTCCAAACTCCACAGGAGGCTTGACTCATTTTAGGCCACACAGTGAGCTCCAAGATATACCCGTCGCAACTTCACAGGAGAGCAGTGTCCTTGGCTTCCCCTCGAGACGAGGCCTGATTCCCCGGGTGAGTCGAGAATGCAATGCCGAGATAGCTGTCGCCCCAGCAGAGGAACATTAGGTCCTGGACACAAGCCTAGATGAGCTCTATTTGGCCCTGCAGTGTCTCGAGAGCAATCCCCAGTTCTAACTCGCAATTCGAATGAAAACTGGACTTCCCTGGGCCAGTTGAAGAGGAAGCCTGAATTCCCCGTCGTCACTCGACAATCCCGCCGCAACTCGAGAAAAAACACGTGGTTCCAACGTCTTCGCAAGATGAGGCCCTTGCCCACTACGGCGTCTCAAGGGAAGTCCATTTTTCCGCCCTGAAGTGCGAAACGGTACCTGACACCCTTCGTGAGAACCCCAAAAGTTCCCCGACAACCCGGGTTCCCTCGAAGGGAACACCGAGAGTCCCGGCACCGCTACATCTGAGCCCCTTCTCCCCTCCTGATCACGACAGGAGAGTCGATTCCCCTGCGTGGTCCGGAAGGGGTTCCCGGCCCTCCTGGCGCACCTCAGGATGAGGCCGGTCTCACGAGGAAATTCGAGACGAGCCACGTGGGTGGTGCCACATGCCGAACGCCCCCGATTCCCCGGTCCGCTTTTGAGAAGGACCCGAGGCCCGGACCCCTCTTCGAAGGCAACCCTGTGGGTGAAGGCACAACACGAAGGGGCACTGACACCCCCGTGCATCGTCCGCAAAGACCCGCGGGTTCCACACACAGCTCGACGAGGGGCCTGAGTCCCCCTGAACAACTCGAGAGGCAAGCGGGGTTTCCTTCCTCAGACAACACGAGGCCTGACTCTCCTGTCCCAACTCTGCAGGGACCCTGCGGTCGGAGTCCGAAACGCAGAGGAAGCCTGAGGTGCCTGCCTCCCCTCTAGGTGAGGCCCTCTTCCGTTGCGCCAGACCCAGCGGAGTCCCGAGAGGCCCCGACAACTCCACAGGATCCCTCACCTCTCAGAGGCACCCTGGGAAGTTCCCTAAGGTCCCCGGCAGAAGGCGAGGGAAACGAGGGTTTCCTGCCGCCACCCGAGAAAGACCTCGAGAGTCCTTCTTCAACGCGTCTCGAGGCCCTAGTCCCCTCCCGTGACTCGAGAGCCATGACGTGCTCCCCCTCGCCACGCGCATGGAGACCTGACTTCCCTGGCGCCGCACGAGAGGCTCCCTGAGATCCTCGTCGTGCCTCGGGAGAAAACCCCCACGGGCGCCGCAGCTCGAGGAAACCCCTGAGACGCCCCCGTCCTCGCGAGCTGAGGGCCTTCTGTTCCTGCATGGCATGGAGAGCAATCCCGGGTCCTCTCTCCAAACGGAAGAGGAGGCTGGACTCCCTTGAGGCCGCTCAGGGGGCTCCAAGAGATCCGGGTCGGGACTCAAGGGGAGAGCGGAGTCCTTGGCTTCCCCTCGAGATGAGCCCTGACTCCCCGGGGTAACCTGGAATGCAACCCCGAGATCCCTGCCTTCCCTGGAGAGGAATATTAGGTCCCGGACACACGCCTAGATGAGGTGTCTTGGGCCCTGCAGTGACTCGAGCGCAACCCCCAGCTTTCCCTCGCAACTCGAGGGGAAGATTGGGCTTCGCAGGGCCAACCCAAGAGGAAGCCTGAGATCCCCGTCATAACTCAAGAATCCGCCGCAACTCGAGAAAAACCACGTGGTTCCCACGTCTTCGCAAGATGACGCCCTTGCCCGCCACGGCGTCTGAAGGCAAGCCCCCTGTTCCGCCCTGAAGGGCGAAACGGTCCCTGACAGCCTTCATGCGACCCCCAAAAGTTCCTCGACACGCCGGGTTCCCTCGAGGGTAACACCGAGGGTACTGGCCCCACTTCTTCTGAGCCCCTTCTCCCCTCCTGATGGCGACAGGAGAGTCGATCCCCCTGCGTTGTCTCGAAGGGTCCCCGGCCTTCCCGGCATACCTCAGGATGTAGCCGGCCTCACTAGGAAATTTGAGACTAGCCCCGTGGGTGGTCCCACATGCCGAAAGACCCCGATTTCCCTGTCCGCTCTTGAAAAGAACCCGAGGCCCGGACACCTTTTCGAAGGCAACCCAGTGGGTGAAGGCACAACACGAAGGGGCACTGTTACCGTCGTGCATCATCCGGAAACACCCGCAGGTTCCACACACAGCTGAACAAGGGGCCTGAGACCCCCTGAACACCTCGACAGGCAAGCGGAGTTCCCTTCCTCAGACAAGACGATTCCTGACTCTCCTGTCCGAACTCTGCAGGGACCCTGCGTTCGGAGTCCGAAACGGAGAGGAAGCCTGAGGTTCCTGCCTTCCCTGGAGATGAGGCCCTCTTCCATTGCGCCAAACCCAGCGGAGTTCTGAGAGGCCCCTCCAACTCCACAGCATCCCTCATCTGTCAGAAGCACACTGGGAAGTTCCCTAAGGTCACCGGTAAACTTTTATTGCACAAGGTCCACATGAAAAGGCCCACGCAGCAGGACAGCCACAGATTCTGTCTGCCATTAAAGGGCAGTAAGGTGCCCTCCCCCCTTCTTTGCTGCCTCGGCGGCCACCAGGGTGCAATTCGCGTACCCTTCCCTTTCCCATCCTAGCAGGTGCTCCAGGGCCCGCTGGCCTACAAAGTGCCAGAAGCAGGGCTGGGCCAGCCGGCCAGAATTCAGGGTTCTGTCCCTTGGACTTCCAGCGGACACTAGGCTGCTTGGGAAAACCGCGCAGACTCTGAGGTTTTTCAGCAGAGGGGTGGAGTGGTAAAGGCCTTGACCCCAAAGACGAGGCCTTCCTGCGACCGCCAGGTTGGGGAGCTCTGAGACTGTGTCAACACAGGGCGGAATACATGGTTCCCTGCTCCACGCAGTCCCCGTTCCCTTACCTGTGTTCCGCACCCCTCCGCTGTGGCCAATGGATGCCGATCTTTGGGGATCCAGGAGTTCACGAAATGGGCATTCCCAGCCGCAATGGCGACCCCCAACAGCACATATGGAAAGCCCTCCCCCACCCCCGCCAGGAGCCGACCCCGGCTGCGAAAGGACCCCCACCCCGCCCCAGGCCGCCAGGTTTTGCCCCGGTCCTGATGGGCTCCCGGCGGGTTCCCAGCCACATTGGCGACCCCCGGGAGCACAACAGGGACCGACCCCCCACCACAGCGAGCGGAATCTCGACCTGTGCAGCCCAGGTTTACCCCACCCTGGCTGCGCTCCCGGCGCGTTTCCAGCCGCAGTGGCCATCTCCGAGAGCACAACTGGGAAGCCCTCCCCTACCCCCGCCAGGAGCTGACACCCGCCCTGCGCCGCCCGGGTTCGCCCCGCCCCTGCCACGCTCCAGGGGCGCTGCCCACCTTCACCAGCGGCTCTCGGTGAGCCCCGTCCCCACGCCCGGTTCCAGGAGAGGCTCTCGGACCTCGCTGCTGCCGCCAGGTCAAACATGAGGACAATACATACACCCCACAGAGACAATCCAAGCTGTCTATGATTTAGGGATAAAACGAGGACTACAGAAAGGCAAGATGACCTGACCTAGGAGGGCCATGATATTCTATAGAACCAGACAAAGTTGGTTACCAAGGAAACTTTTTTCCTTGGAACCCGGAAAGCTGTTTCTTTGCATATGCAATGACCAACAATTAGCTTGTTACCCAAGCCTGCCTTACTGCCACCCCCATCCCCCCACTCCCCAGAAGACTGTCTCAAAGAAATATTTTAAATCTCAGGCGGAAACCTGGAAGATGTCTTGTCTGTCTGTTTGGATTAAGGTATGTGTCAGTGTGAGCCTTGTGTTTCTAGATAATATTGCTCAAGTTCTGTGTTCTGATTTCAATGGTCTCAAGACAAGGCAGCCCTTCCAAATCAAACTGCTGGAAATACAAGAAAACATTGACCTAAATGAATGTCAGAGTCCCGTGAACTGGGAACTAGTCAATATTAAATATCTAGTATTTTTGGTTTTGCTCCTCCATTATAGACATGTCTAAGAGTCAACAACATTAAGCACAACATGTTCATAGTGCCTAGGTTTCTTTTGAGGTAAAAATTGCTCTATTGTTATATCTGTCACAAGCTTGTCAGCAAGAAACTACCTGGAAACGACAACAACAAAAGTAAAAAATGTAAATGTGATATGAGCTTTTAGACAAACTCTTTACAATAATTATACTCTAAAATATCTGCCTCTCATAGTCTTGATTGAAGGCAGAGGAGAAGGGGATGACAGAGGATACGATGGTTGGATGGCATCACTGACTCGATGGACATGAGTTTGAGCAAGCCCCTGGAGTTGGTGACGGACACGGAAGCCTAGCGTCCTTCAGGCCACGGGGTCCCAAAGAGTCAGACACGACTGAGCAACTGAACTGAACTGAACTAACAAACGTTTCTCCAGGTGTTTTGGTTACCCGAGTTTCTATCCTTGTGACGACAGTGTATTGAATAGCTAGGTCATTTCCAAATAAATGAAAGTTCTGAAACATTCACGACTTGAAAGGACCTCCCTTTTACACAGAAACAAAAGAGATTTTTGACTCTCCATGAATAGTGTCTGGCACCATCCTGACATGTTAAATGTAAGAAAGCAATTGTTTTGTTTTGTTTTGTTCTGTTCTTGGGGGTGGGGGGAGGGGGGCGGGCTATAGCCAATGCCAATATAAAAGTCAGTTCTTGGTTGCTGAAAGGAAATGTGTGACTTGTTATATCAAGAAAGTATGTGGAATGCAATGGCACTTGAGGAAGGAAAACGAAGTAGTTCTGTCTTACAGGTGGCAGTTTCAGGATGGGAGAAGCAAAGGAATGGGTACAGAATGGGATAAGGAGGTTGTAGGGAAAGTGGACCCCCAGAAAAGAGTTCTGTGCCTAGCACAAGTTTTCTTGAGATGTCGAACTGCCTTTGCTAATGGAGTTTAAGTTTCTTTACCTCTTAAGTGATCTCTTCTAGGTTGACCTAGAACAGAAATCTTTGGTTAGCTTTGGCTAAGTGGAGAAGTAGTGTTTCACGGTGACATATATGATCCTTCCTGACTGTTTGCAGCCCTTTTGATATCGATGCCTTGCTTCTGCTGCTGCTGCCGCCGCCGCTGCTGCTAAGTCGTTTCAGTCGTGTCCGACTCTGTGCGACCCCATAGACGGCAGCCCACCAGGCCCCGCAGTCCCTGGGGTTCTCCAAGCAAGAACACTGGAGTGGGTTGCCATTTCCTCCTCCCATGCATGAAAGTGAAAAGTGAACGTGAAGTCGCTCAGTGGTGTCCGACTCTTAACCACCCCATGGACTGCAGCCTACCAGGCTCCTCCATCCATGGGATTTTCCACGCAAGAGTACTGGAGTGGGGTGCCATTGCCTTCTCCCATATCTATGCACAAGCCTGCCTAAATAATTGACTTCTAGCTAGCTTTGGGATGCCAATGACCATCCACCCTTACCAGGCAACAGAGAAGAGAAAAACACTTACCACAGGAGGTCCTGGTAAGGAACAAGGAACTAACAAGCTCCCGCCAACCAGGATTCTGCAGAGGTCAACAAGAGGTCAGTAAGAGATGGAAGACTGCAGTCCGGAGGTCCTAGCAACTTCCATCTTGCAGCAGAGACCCAGCATAGTCAAAACGAATTCAATGTTGCAAAAAATAAGTAAACAAATAAAGGACAGAAGTTCTTTGAACACATGACTGAGATTAGGGGTGAGGCAGTACATGTATGGTGCCCGGAAAATCTTAAAGTATGAGAAAGGAAAGAAATTAAAGACAACTATCAAGCTGTCCAAACTGATAAAAACGAAAGATTACACGGTTTTTTCTGTATATATTAGCAGATAATAATCTGAAAAGGAATTAAAAAAATTCCCTTTCAATAATGTCAACATGAATACAACACTTTGCCATGGATGTAACGAGGATGACAAGACTGGTACACTGGAAATTATACACCCTGGCTGAAAACTATCCTGAATACATGGACAGATATTCCATAACAATGGAAAGACTTAAGATGGCAATACCATGGAATGCATCTTCAATCTGAAATGAAGATTTGATATGATTTGATCGCTCAGAGCTTTTGTGTCATCAATTGTTATTAAAGTATAAATGAGATAGAGAAAGCTGCTGACTTAGACTTGAGGCGGGGTGTACGCCCTGCTGGTCTCTAGCCAGATATTCTACAGGCACTAGCAGTCAGCTAAGGAAGGAAAGGCACTGTCTCAGGGAATGGCACCAGGCCCCTCCCCCACGACATGCCTTGAGGTCACATTGGCAGCAGGTGAGTCATCCTGGGCCAAAAACTGATTGACATGAATCTTGAAGAAAGGCAGTATTCCAGGCAAATATATCATTTCCTTAACATAGATTAGGAGAACAAGGTACGAGGAAAACATACTGTTTTGTTCAAGTCGCTTCTGAGCCTACTGGGGGAACCGACCTGAAGCCAGAGTCCAGCGGATATACATAGGATATTTACATCGCTTAAGACAAACATTTCCTCAGGAACAAATGCATTGCTTAGCTCAAGGATTGTCTGCGAAATTCTTACACGTCAGGAGATGGCTCCGAGCTGGGTTTCTACACACAAGAACATGAATGCAAAGGACAAGACTGCACAGCCCATCTTCCCCCCTTCCCCACAGCCAGCAGCATTTCCAAGTGACCTCCTAAGGCCTTCCCCAAAATACAGGGGCACCTCTGGGTTTCCTGTTTCCCTCACTTCGAACACATTTCTTAAAAAAAAAAAAAAAATCCTGCACACTTCTTGATAGAATGCCACAGTGCAAGGAAAACAGGCCTTCAATACTTAAACCTCCCTGTGCCAAACACTTGGGGCTTGGTTTTGTTTTGTTTTGCTTTTTAATTACACCACCACATAATTTAAACTTTTTACAATTTCTAATTATTCAGTACCAAAACACCAAACTTTTATTGCACAAGGTCCCCATGAAAAGGCCCACGCATCAGGACAGCCACAGATTCTGCCATGAAAGGGCAGCAAGGTGCCCTCCCCCCTTCTTTGCTGCCTGGGCGGCCACCAGGGTATGAAATCCATGCACCCTACTAACTTTCTAGGGTGCAATTCGCGGACCCTTCCCTTTCTCATCCTAGCAGGTGCTCCAGGGCCCGCTGGCCTACAAAGTGCCAGAAGCAGGGCTGGGCCAGCCGGCCAGAGTTCAGGGTTCTGTCCCTTGGACTTCCAGGGGACACTAGGCTGCTTGGGAAAACCGTGCAGACTGAGATTTTTCAGCAAAGGGGTAGAGCAGTAAAGGCCTTGACACCAAGGGCAAGGCCTTTCTGCAACCGCCAGGTTGGAGAGCTCCAAGAATGTGCCAACAGAGGGCGGAATACGTGGTTCCCTGCTCCAAGCAGTCCCAGTTCCCTGACCTGTGGCCCGCAGCCCTCCACTGCACCCACTAGATGTGGATCCTTGGGGACACAGGAGCGTAGGAAATGGGCGTTCCTAGCCGCAGTGTCGACCCCCGAGAGCACAACTGGGACCAACCCCCCACCCACAGCCATCGAAATCTCGACCCGCGCAGCCCAGGTTTACCCCGCCCCGGGTGCGCTCCCGGCGCATTTCCAGCCGCAGTGGCCACCACCGAGAGCACAACTGGGAAGCCCTCCCCTACCCCCGCCAGGAGCCGAACCCCACCCCGCGCCACCCGGGTTCACCCCGCCCCTGCCGCACTCCCAGCGCGTTTCCAGCTGCAGTGGGGACCCCCGAGAGCACAACTGTTACTGCCCCCCACCCCCTCCCGACCGGAACCCCAACCCGCGCCGCCCGGGATCGCCCCACCCCTGGCGCGCTCCCGGCGCGTTGCCCACTTCCACCAGGGGCTCCCGGTGAGCCCCGTCCCCACGCCCGGTTCCAGGAGAGGCTCTCGGACCTCGCTTCTGCCGCCAGGCCAAACACAAGGACAATACATCCACCCCACAGAGACAATCCAAGCTGTCTATGATTTAGGGATAAAACGAGGACTACAAAAAGGAAAGATGTCCTGACCTAGGAGGGCCATGAGAGTCTATAGATCCAAACAAAATTGGGTACCAAGGAAGCTTTTTTCCTTGGAACCTGGAAAGCTGGTTCTTTGCATATGCAATGACCAACAATTAGCTTGTTACCCAAGCCTGCCTCGCTGCCACCCCCACTCCCCCCCCCCACCACCACTTCCCAGGAAAACGGCTCAAAGAAATATTTTAAATCTCAGGCGGAAAACTGGAAGATGTCTTGTCTGTCTGTCTGGATTAAGGTATATGTCAGTGTGAGCCTTGTGTTTTTTGATAATATTGCTCAAGTTCTGAGTTCTGATTTCAATAGTCTCAAGACAAGGCAGCCCTTCCAAATCAAACTGCTGGAAATACAAGAAAACATTGACCTAAATGAATGTCAGAGTCCCGTGAACTGGGAACTAGTCAATATTAAATATCTAGTATTTTTGGTTTTGCTCCTCCACTATAGACATGTCTAAGAGTCAACAACATTAAGCACAACATGTTCATAGTGCCTAGGTTTCTTTTGAGGTAAAAATTGCTCTATTGTTATATGTGTCACAAGCTTGTCAGCAAGAAAGTACCTGGAAACAGCAACAACCAATGTAAAATATGTAAATGTGATATGAGCTTTTAGATAAACTCTTAACAATAATTATACTCTAAAATATCTGCCTCTCATAGACTTGATTGAAGGCAGAGAAGGGGATGACAGAGGATAAGATGGTTGGATGGCATCACTGACTCGATGGACATGAGTTTGAGCAAGCCCCTGGAGTTGGTGATGGACACGGAAGCCTGGCGTCCTGCAGGCCACGGGGTCACAAAGAGTCAGACTCGACTGAGCAACTGAACTGAACTGAACTTACAATCGTTCCTCCAGGTGTTTTGGTTACCTGAGTTTCTATCCTGGTGCTAAACTAAGTGACGACAGTGTATTGAATAGCTAGGTCACTTCCAAATAAATGAAACTTCTTAAACATTCACGACTTGAAAGGACCTCCCTTTTACACAGAAACAAAAGAGATTTTTGACTCTGCATGAATAGTGACTGGCACCATCCGAACATATTAAATGTAAGAAAGCAATTTTTTTGTTTTGTTTTGTTTTGTTCTGTTCTTGCAGGAAGCGGGGTGGGCGCTATTATCACTGATAGGTATGCTCACCAATCTATCAAATGCCAATATAAGAGTCAGTTCTTGGTTGCTGAAGGGAAATGTATGACTTGTTATTACAAGAATGTATGGAATGCAATCACACTTTAAGAAGGAAAACGAAGTAGTTCTGTCTTAGAGGTGGCATTTTCAGGACGGGAGAAGCAAAGGAATGGGTACAGAATGGGATAAGGAGGTTGTAGGGAAAGTAGGCCCCCAGAAAAGAGTTTTGTGCCTAGCACAAGTTTTCTTGAGATGTTGAACTGCCTTTGCTAATGGAGTTTAAGTTTCTTTACCTCTTAAGTGATCTCTTCTAGGTTGACCTAGAACAGAAATCTTTCGTTAGCTTTGGCTAAGAGGAGAAGTATTGTTTCACGATGACATATGTGATCCTACCTGACTGTTCTCATCCCCTTTGATATCTATGCACTGCTGCTGCTGCTGCTGCAGCTGTTAAGTGGTTCAGTTGAGGCCGACCCTGTGCCACGCCATAGATGGCAGCCCACCAGGCCCCGCAGTCTCTGGGGTTCTCTAGGCAAGAACACTGGAGTGGGTTGCCATTTCCTCCTCCTATGCATGAAAGTGAAAAGTGAAAATGAAGTCACTCAGTGGTGTCCGACTCTTAGCCACCCCATGGACTGCAGCCTACCAGGCTCCTCCATCCTTGGGATTTTCCAGGAGTGGGGTGCCATTGCCTTCTCCCATATCTGTGCACAAGCCTGCCTAAATAATTGACTTCTAGCCAACTTTGGGATGCCCATGACCACCCACCCTTACCAGGCAACAGAGAAGAGAAAAACACTTACCACAGGAGGTTCTGATAAGGAACAAGGAACTAACAAGCTCCCACCTACCAGGATTCTGCAGAGGTCAACAAGAGGTCAGCAAGAGATGAGAGACTGCAGTCCAGAGGTCCTAGCTACTTCCATCTAGCAACAAACACCCAGCATAGTCAAAACGATTTCAATGTTAAAGAATAAATAAATAAAAAAATAAATAAATAAATAAATAAAAGGACAGAAGTTCTTTGAACACATGTCTGAATTTAGGGGTGACGCATTACATATGTGTCCCAGGATAATCTTAAAGTGTCAGAAAGTAAAGAAATTAAAGACAACTATCAAGCTGTCCAAACTGATAAAAATGAATGATTACACAGTTTTATCTGTATACATTAGCAGATAATAATCTGAAAAGGAATTTTAAAAAATTCCCTTTCAATAATATCAACATGAATAAAACACTTTGCCATGGATGTAACGAGGATGACAAGACTGGCACACTGGAAATTATACACCCTGGCTGAAAACTATCCTGAATACATGGACAGATATTCCATAACGATGGAAAGACTTAAGATGGCAATACCATGGAATGCATCTTCAATCTGAAATGAAGATTTGATATGATTTGATCGCTCAGAGCTTTTGTGCCATCAACTGTTATTAAAGTATGAAAGAGATAGAGAAAGCTGCTGACTTAGACTCAAGGCGGGGTGGGGGGGGTAGTAAGAGTACCCCCTGCTGGTCTTTAGCCAGATATTCTACAGGCACTAGCAGTCAGCTAAGGAAAGAAATGAACTGTTTCAGGGAATGGCACCAGGCCCCTCCCCCACGACATGCATTGAGATAATATTGGCAGCAGGTGAGTCATCCCGGGCCAAAACTTGATTGACATGAATCTTGAAGAAAGGCAGTATTGCAGGCAAATATATCATTTCCTTAACATAGATAAGGAGAACAAGCTAGGAGGAAAACATGCTGTTTTGTTCAAATCGCTTATGAGCCTTTTTGGGGAACCGACCTGAAGCCAGAGTCTAGCGGAAATACATAGGATATTTACATCGCTTAAGACAAACATTTTCTTAGGAAAAAATGCATTGCTTAGCTCAAGGTTTGTCTGCGAAATTCTTACACATCAGGAGATGGCTCCGAGCTGGGTTTCCACACACAAGAACATCCATGCAAAGGACAAGCCTGCACAGCCCATCTGCCCCTCTCCCACACAGCCAGCAGCATTTCCAAGTGACCTCCTAAGGCCTTCCCCAAAATACAGGGGCACCTCTGGGTTTCCTGTTTCCCTCACTTCGAACACTTTTCTTAAAAAAAAAAAAAATCCTGCACACTTCTTGATAGAATGCCACAGTGCAAGGAATACAGTCCTTCAATATTTAAACCTCCATTTGCAAAACACTTGGAGCTTGGTTTTGTTTTGTTTTGTTTTTTAATTACACCACCACATAATTTAAAGCTTTTACACGTTCTAATTATTCAGTTCCAAAACACCAAACTTTTATTGCACAGTGTCCTCATGAAAAGGCCCACGCAGCTGGACAACCACATATTCTGCCATGAAAGGGCAGGAAGGTGCCCTCCCCCCTTCTTTGCTGCCTGGGCGGCCACCAGGGTTTGAAATCCATGCACCCTACTAAGTTTCTAGGGTGCAATTCGTGGACCCTTCCCTTTCCCATCCCAGCAGGTGCTCAAGGGCCCGCTGGCTTACAAAGTGCCAGAAGCAGGGCTGGGCCAGCCGGCAAGAATTCAGTGTTCTGTCCCTTGGACTTCCAGCGGACACTAGGCTGCTTGGAAGAACCGCGCAGACTCTGAGATTTTTCAGCAGAGGGGTGGAGCGGTAAAGGCCTTGACCCCAAAGGCAAGGCCTTTCTGCGACCGCCAGTTTGGGGAGCTCCGAGAATGTGCCAACAGACGGCGGAATACTTGGTTCCCTGCTCCACGCAGTCCCAGTTCCCTTACCTGTGGTCCGCAGCCCTCCGCTGCACCCATGGGATGGCGATCCTTGGGGACCCAGGAGCGGACGAATGGGAGTTCCCAGCCGCAGTTGCAACCCCCGAGAGCGCAACTGGGAACCCCTCCCCATCCCCCCCATGAGCCGACCCCCGCCCCGCGCCGCCAGGGTTAGCCCCGCCCCTGCCGCGCTCCCGGCGCGTTTTCAGCCTCAGTGTCCACCTCCGAGAGCACAACTGGGAAGCCCGCCCCCACCCCCGCCAGAAGCCGACTCCCGCCCCACGCCGCCCGCGTTCACCCCGGCCCTGCACGGTCCAGGTACCTTCCCAGCTTCTAGCGTTCACGCCCGGGTAGGAGCAGGATGTAGGAGTATGGGAGATGTGTCTGGAGCCTGACAGCCTCAGCTCCGCTCTGGCCTGCCCTTTGGACCTAGGAGCCAGGCCAACTTGCAGAGGGCTTAGGGCCCCATTGTATGCAAACTACCAAGGCCTACCGCAAGGAGAGCTCTGTCCGAGGGAAGGGAAGCGCCCCAGGCTGCGTTCCCAAGCTGTTGCTTGGCAATGCAGACTCAGCGGTAAACGGAGGGAATCAGGGTCCTAGTGCCCCTGTCTTGGGGAGGAAGCTCCACAGCCAGAGTGTTCCTCCCTTTGTGCCCAGAAAGCGCCTGCCAGACTGGGCTTCCCCGGAGCTCTGTTGCAGAGCAGAGACGTGTGGATGTGTTTTGGGGCCTTGACATGTGCGTTTGGGCTCCCTAGCACAGCCCCAGCGTAGGGGAACCAGGCCCTGAGCAAAGAGCTCCAGGCAGTGCTTTGTGCCCAGGCCTGGATGCCCAGTCCCAGCACGCGGGAGAGATGAGTTAGGCTGCCGGCGGGTCCTTGCAAGCCTGTATTGGAAAGGACCGAGTGAGCTTCCACACCGGCGGAGCTGCAGACCTGCGCCCAGGTGCGATAGGACAGAGCCCCTGTCGAGAGGCTGCTCTGCCTGGGCGAGCCTCGCCAAGCCCTTCCCAGCTTCTAGCTTTTGCGCCTGCAAAGGAGCAGGCTGCGGGAGTGTGGGCGACATGACTGGCTCCTGACTGGCCTCAGCTCCGCTCTTGCCTTCCCTTTGGACCTAGGAGCCAGGCCTCCTTGCAGACGGCTTAGGGCATGGGGGTGTGCAAACTGCGAAAGCCTCCCGCAAGGAGACCTCTGTCTGAGGGAAGGGAAATGCCCCAGGTTGCATTCCCAAGCTGTTGCTTGGTAGCCCAGACTCAGCGCTGAACGGAGGGAATCAGGGTCCCAGTGCCCCTGTCATGGGGAGGGAGCTCCACAGCCAGAGTGTTCCTCCGTTTGTGTTCAGAAACCGCCTTACAGACTGGGCTTCCCCAGAGCTCAGCTCCAGAGCAGAGTCATGTGCATGTGGTTTGGGGCCTTCCCCTGTGACTTTGGGCTCCCTAGCACAGTCCCAGCGCAGGGGAACCAGCCCCTGAGCAGAGAGCTCCAGGCAGTGCTCTGTGCTCTGGATTGGAAGCCCACTCCCAGCACGAGGGAGAATAGAGTCAGGCCGCCGTCGGGTGCTTGCAAGCCTGTATTGGGAAGGACCGAATGAGCTTCCACTCCGGCGGAGCTCCAGATCTGCACCCAGGCGCGATATCGCAGAGCCCCGGCCTAGAGGCTGCTCTGCCTGGGCGAGCCTCGCCAAGCCCTTCCCAGCTTCTACCTTTCGCGCAGGGGAAGGAACAGACTGCGGAAGTGGGGGAGACGTGACTGGCGGGTGCCTTACTGGCCTCAACTCCGCTCTTCCTTTCCCTTTGCACCTATGATCCATGCCTCCTTGCAGAGGGCTTAGGGACCGAAGGAGAGCTCTGTCAGAGGGAAGGGAAGCGCCCCAGGCTGCATTCCCAAGCTGTTGTTTAGCCGCCCAGACTCAGCGCTGCACAGGGGTAATCAGGCTCTCTGTGGCCGCAGCTTCACACACAGGTGTGTCTCCATAGGAATCAAGAAAGATCCTGACAGAGTGAGGTTCATTAGAGCTATACTAAAGAGCAAAGACTTGTCCATGTGGTCTTGCCTTCCCCTGTGCCTTTGGGTCTCCAGGCTCGGCCCCAGCTCCGTGGAAACAACCCCTGAGAAAATATCTTCAAGATCCACTTTTCCCAGTGTCTGGGAACCGGGGTTCGTAGGAGGAGAGAAAAGCACGCCTCCATCGGGAACGAAAAGGCAGTCCACCTGCCTGTGTTTTGAAGCCTCTATTTGGAAGGAATGGGTTAGCTTCTCCTAAAGGAGACCTCCAGATCTGCTCAGAAGTCGGTAATTCCAGAGGCAGGGTATTGGTTCCTGACTGCCCTTTGCTAGCCTTGCAAAGATATTCCTAGATTCTAGAGTTATTTTCCATGAAGGAGCAGGCTTCGGGAATGTGTCAGACGGGACTGGCTCCTTATTGACCTCAGCTCAACTATTGCCTTTCCATTCAAACTACGGCAAGGCCCTACTTTATGAAGGGAAAGGGTCTTCTTCTTTGCAAACTGCCAAGGGCTACAGCAATGAGACCTCTGTCAAGGTGAGGGAAGACTAAGAGGATGGATTCTCAAGCAGGTGCTTTGTCACAAAGCATCAGCACCCCACGAAGAGAATCAAGCTCCCTGTGCACCAATGTTGGGAGTGTAGCTTCACACACAGAGTTGTCTCTATAGGAGCCAAGAATGTTCCTGAGAGATTAGGTTCACTAAACCTCTCCTACAGAGCATAGACCTGTCAATGTGGTTTTGCCTTCCCCTGTGAGTTGGGTCCTCGAGGTCCGCCACACCTCCGGGGAAACAGTCCCTGAGAAAAGATCTCCAGGATCCGCTTCGCCGAGGCTGGGAAATGCTGTTCACAGGAAGTAAGGCAAGCGAATCTCCTGCAGAGTAAAAGAGGCCTTACAGTCCCTGGAGGAGCAGGCTGCCAGAGTGTGTGAAACCTGACTGTTGCCTTACTGGCCTCAGCTCCGCCATTGCCTGTTCATCCGAGCTAGCACCCAGGCCTACTTGGAAAAGCGTTTGGGTGCAGATTTCTACAAAGTGCCAAGGGCTACAGCAGTGAGAATTCTCTCGGTGGTAAGGGAGAGCATTTTATGGATTCTCAAGCTGTTTTCTGAACGACAGCGTCAAAATGAACAGAGAGAATCAGGCTCTCTGTGCCCCTATGTTAGGTACGCAGCTTCACACACAGAGGTGTCTCTATAGGAGCCAAGAATGCTCCTGAGAGATGAGGTTCACTAGAGGTCTGCTACAGAGCATAGACCTGTCCATGTGGTCTTGCCTTCCCCTGTGCCTTTGGGCCCCGGGCTCGGCCCCAGCTCCGTGGAAAGAACCCCTGAGAAAATATCTTCAAGATACACTTTTCCCAGAGGCTGGGAACTGGGGTTCATAGGAGGAGAGAAAAGCAAGCCTCCTTCGGGCACGAAAGGCCGCCAACCTGCCTGTGTTTTGAAGCCTCTATTTGGAAGGAATGGGTTAGCTTCTCCTAAAGGAGACCTCCAGATCTGCTCAGAAGTCGGTAATTCCAGAGGCAGGGTGCTGGTTCCTGACTGCCCTTTGCCAGCCTTGCAAAGACATTCCAAGATTCTAGAGTTATATTCCATGAAGGAGCAGGGTTCGGGAATGTGCCAGAGGGGACTGGCTCCTTATTGGCCTCAGCTCAGCTATTGCCTTTCCATTCAAACTAGGACAAGGGCCTACTTTATGAAGTGTAAGGGTCTTCTTCTTTGAAACTGCCAAGGGCTACAGCAATGAGACCTCTGTCAAGGTGAGGGAAGCCTAAGAGGACGGATTCTCAAGCAGGTGCTTTGCTACAAAGCATCAGCACCCCACGGAGAGAACCAAGATCCCTGTTCCCCAATGTTGGGAGTGTAGCTTCACACACAGAGGTGTTTCTATAGGCGCCCAGAATGTTCCTGGGAGATGAGGTTCACTAGAGCTCTGCTACAGAGCATAGACCTGTCCATATGGTTTTGCCTTCCCCTGTGAGTTGGGTTCCCGATGTTCGCCCCAGCTCCGAGGAAGAAACCCCTGAGAAAACACCTCCAGGAACTGCTTTTCGTCCAGACTGGGAAACGCAGTTCACAGAAGGCAAGGCAAGCGAGCCTCCTGCAGAGAAAAAGAGGCCTTACTGCCCCTGGAGGAGCAGGCTGCAAGAGTGTGTGAGACCTGACTGGTGCCTTACTGGCCTCAGCTCCGCCATTGCATGTTCCTCTGAACTAGGACCCAGGCCTACTAGGAGAAGGGTTTGGGTGCGGATTTCTAAAAAACTGCCAAGGGCTACAGCAATGAGAACTCTCTCAGAGATAAGGGAGAGAATTGTATGGATTCTCAAGCTGTTTTCTGAATGACAGCGTTAAACCTTCACAGAGGGAATCAGGCTCTCTGACCCCATAAGTTGTCCCTGTAGGAACCAAGAACGTCCGTCAAAGACTGAGGTTCACTAGAGCTCTCTTAGAGAGCAAAGACTTGTTCATGTAGTTTTGCTTTCCTCTGTATGTGTGGGTCTCCGGGCATAACCTCAGCTCCGTGGAAACAACCCCTGAGCAAAGATCTCCAAGATCTGCTTTTCCCCCATGCTGGGAACCAGGGATCATAGGAGGCAGGAAAAGCAAGCCTCCTTCGGGCAAGAAGAGGCAGCCAACTAGCCTGTGTTTGGAAGCCTCTATTTGCAAGGAATGGGTTGGCTTCTCCAGAAGGAGACCTCCAGATCTGCTCAGAAGATAGATATTCCAGAGGCAGGGTCGAGGTTCCTGACTGCCCTTTGCCAGCCTTGCAAAGACATTCCTAGATTCTAGCGCTATTTTCCATGAAGGAGCAGGCATCGGGAATATGTCAGAGTTGATGGGTGCCTTACTGGCCTCAGCTCAGCTATTGCCTTTCCTTTCAAACTAGGATCAGGGCCTACTTGGTGAAGGGTAAGGGTCTGCTTCTTTCCAAACTGCCAAGGGACACAGCAATGAGACCTCTGTCAAGGTGAGGGAAGCCTAAGAGGACGGATTCTCAAGCAGGTGCTTTGCTACAAAGCATCAGCACCCCACGGAGAGAACCAAGATCCCTGTTCCCCAATGTTGGGAGTGTAGCTTCACACACAGAGTTGTCTCTATAGGAGCCAAGAATGTTCCTGAGAGATTAGGTTCACTAAACCTCTCCTACAGAGTATAGACCTGTCCATGTGGTTTTTCCTTCCCCTGTGAGTTGGGTCCCCGAGGTCCACCACACCTCCGGGGAAACAGTCCCTGAGAAAAGATCTCCAGGAACCGCTTCGCTGAGGCTGGGAAACGCTGTTCACAGGAAGTAAGGCAAGCGAATCTCCTGCAGAGAAAAAGAGGCCTTACTGTCCCTGGAGGAGCAGGCTGCCAGAGTGTGTGAAAACTGACTGTTGCCTTACTGGCCTCAGTTCCACCATTGCCTGTTCCTCCGAACTAGGACCCAGGCCTATTTGGAGAAGCGTTTGGCTGCGGATTTCTACAAAGTGCCAAGGGCTAGAGCAGTGAGAATTCTCTCAGCGGTAAGGGAGAGCATTTTATGGATTCTCAAGCTGTTTTCTGAACGACAGGGTCAAAATAAACTAAGAGAATCAGGCTCTCTGTGCCCCTATGTTAGGTACGCAGCTTCACACACAGAAGTGTCTCTATAGGAGCCAAGAATGTTCCTGAGAGATGAGGTTCACTAGAAGTCTGCTACAGAGCATAGACCTGTCCATATGGTTTTGCCTTGCCCTGTGAGTTGGGTCCCCGAGGTCCGCCCCAGCTCAGGGGAAGGAGCCCCTGAGAAAAGATCTCCAGGGACCACTATTCCCCCAGGCTGGCAAACGCAGTTCACAGGAGGTAACGCAAGCGAGCCTCCTGCAAGGCACAACAGGTCTTAGTGTCCCTGGACGATCAGGCTGCCAGAGTGTGTGAGACCTGACTGGTGCCTTACTGGCCTCAGCTCCGCCATTGCATGTTCCTCCGAACTAGGACCCAGGCCTACTAGGAGAAGGGTTTGGGTATGGATTTCTAAATACTGCCAAGGGGTATAGCAATGAGAACTGTGTCACGGGTAAGGAAGAGCACTGTATGGATTTTCAAGCTGTTGTTTGAACGACAGCTTCAAAGCTGCACAGAGAGAATCAGACTCTGTGTCTCCATGTTCGGTACACAGCTTCACAGACAGGGGTGTCTCCATAGGAAACAAGAACGTTCCTGACAGAGTGAGGTTCACTAGAGCTCTCCTAGAGAGCAAAGACTTGTCCATGTGGTTTTTCTTCCCCTGTGCGTTTGGGGCTCCAGGCTCGGCCCCAGCTCCGTGGAAACAACCCCTGAGAAAAGATCTTCAAGATCCGCTTTTCCCAGAGGCTGGGATGTGGGGTTCATAGGAGGCGGGAAAAGCAGGCCTCCTTCAGAGAGCAAGAGGCAGCCAAGCGGCCTGCGTTTTGAAGCCTCTACTTGGAAGAATGGGTTAGCTTCCCCTAAGGGAGACCTCCAGATCTGTTCAGAAGTCGGTAATTCCAGAGGCAGTGTGCAGGGTCCTGACTGCCCTTTGCCAACCTTGCAAAGACATTCCTAGATTCTACAGTTATCTTCCCGAAGAAGCAGGCTTTGGGAATATGTCAGACTTGACTGGCGCCTTATTGGCCTCAGCTCAGCTATTGCCTTTCCATTCAAAGTAGGACAAAGGCCTACTTTATGAAGGGTAAGGGTCTTCTTCTTTCCAAACTGCCGAGGGCTACAGCAATGAGACCTCCGTAAATGCGAGGGAAGCATAAGCGGATGGATTATCAGGAAGGTTCTTTGCCACCAAGCATCAGCACCCCACGGAGAGAATCAGGCTCCCTTTGCCCCTATGTGGGGTGTGTAGATTCACACACAGTGGTGTCTCTACAGGAGCCAAGAATGTTCCTGAGAGATGAGGCTCACAAGAGCTCTCCTACAGAGTGCTCACCTGTACATGTGGTTTCACCTTCCCCTGTGAGTTGGGTCCCCGAGGTCCGCCCCAGCTCCGAGAAAACAGCCTCTGAGAAAAGATCTCCAGGAACCGCTTTTCGCCCAGGCTGGGAAAAGCTGTTCACAGGAAGTAAGGCAAGTGAGCCTCCTGCAGAGAAAAAGAAGCCTTACTGTCCCTGGAGGAGCAGGCTTCCAGAGTGTGTGAAAACTGACTGGTGCCATAATGGTCTTAGCTCCGCCATTGCTTGTTCCTCCGAACTGGGACTCAGGCCTACTTGGAGAAGGGTTTAGCTGCAGATTTCTACAAACTGCCAAGGGCTACTGCAATGAGAACTCTCTCAGAGGTAAGGGCGAGAATTGTATGGATTCTCAAGCTGTTTTCTGAACGACAGCATTAAACCTGCACAGAGAGAATCAGGCTCTCTGCCGCCATGTTGGGTACGCAGTTTCACACACAGAGGTGTCCGCATAGGAGCCAAGAACGTTCGTCAAAGACTGAGGTTCACTAGAGCTCTCTTAGAGAGCAAAGACTTGTTCATGTGGTTTTGCCTTCCCCTGTATGTGTGGGTCTCTGGGCATAACCCCAGCTCCGTGGAAACAACCCCTGAGCAAAGATCTCCAAGATCTGCTTTTCCCCCATGCTGGAAACCAGGGATCATAGGAGGCAGGAAAAGCAAGCCTCCTTCAGGCAAGAAGAGGCAGCCAACCGGCCTGTGTTTGGAAGCCTCTATTTGCAAGGAATGGGTTAGCTTCTCCAGAAGGAGACCTCCAGATCTGCTCAGAAGATAGATATTCCAGAGGCAGGGTCGAGGTTCCTGACTGCCCTTTGCCAGCCTTGCAAAGACATTCCTAGATTCTAGCAATATTTTCCATGAAGGAGCAAGCATCGGGAATATGTCACAGTTGACGGGTGCCTCACTGGCCTCAGCTCAGCTATTGCCTTTCCTTTCAAACTAGGATCAGGGCCTACTTGGTGAAGGGTAAGGGTCTGCTTCTTTCCAAACTGCCAAGAGACACAGCAATGAGACCTCTGTCAAGGCGAGGGAAGCGTAAGCGGATGGATTCTCAAACAGGTGCTTTGCCACAAAGCATCAGCACCCCATGGAGAGAATCAGGCTCCCTGTGCCCCTATGTTCGGTGTGTAGCTTTACACACAGAGGTGTCTCTGTACGAGCCAAGAATGTTCCTAAGAGATGAGACACACTAACGTCTCCTACAGAGCATAGACCTGTCCATGTGGTTTTTCCTTCCCCTGTGAGATGGGTCCCCGAGGTCCACCCCAGCTCTGGGGATAGAGCCCCTGAGAAAAGATCTCCAGGAACCGCTGTTTGCCCAGGCTGGGAAACGCAGTTCACAGGAGGCCAGGCAAGCGAGCCTCCCACAGGGAAAAATAGGCCTTACTGTCCCTGGAGGAGCACGCTGCCAGAGTGTGTGACACCTGACTGGTGCCTTACTGACCTCAGCTCCGCCACTGCATGGCCATCCAAATCAGGACCCAGGCCTACTTGGAGAAGGGTTTGGGTGCGGATTTGTAAAAACTGCCAAGGGTTACAGCAATGAGAAGTCTCTCAGAGGTAAGGGAGAGCATTGTATGGATTCTTAAGCTGTTGTTTGAATGACAGCTTCAAAGCTGCAAAGAGAGAATCAGGCCCTGTGTGCCCCCTTGTTGGGTACGCAGCTCCACACACAGAGGTATCCCCGTGGAATCCAAGACTTTCCTCACATACTGAGGTTAACTAGAGTTCTCCTACAGAGCAAAGACTTGTCCATGTGGTTTTGCCTTCCTCTGTGCGTGTGGGTCTCCGGGCTCGGCTCCAACTCCGTTGAAATAGCCCCTGAAAAAAGATCTCCAAGAACCACTTTTCCCCCAGGCGGGAAGCGGAGTTCACAGGAAGCGGAACAAGCAAGCCTCCTTCGGGCAAGTAGATGCAGCCAACTAGCCTGTGTTTGGAAGCCTCTATTTGGAAGGAATGGTTAGCTTCTCCAAAAGAAGACCTCCAGATCTGCTCAGAAGATGGAAATTCCAGAGGCAGGGTCGAGGTTCCTGACTGTCCTTTACCAGCCTTGCAAAGACATTTCTAGATTCTAGCGTTATTTTCCATGAAGGAGCAGGCTTCAGGAATATGTCAGACTTGACTGGCGCCTTACTGGCCTCAGCTCAGCTATCACCTTTCCGTTCAAACTAGGACAAGGGCCTACTTGGTGAAGGGTAAGGGTCTGCTTCTTTCCAAACTGCCAAAGGCTACAGCAAAGAGACCTCTGTCAAAGAGAGGGAAGTGGAAGCGGATGGATTCTCAAACAGGTGCTTTGCCACAAAGCATCTGTACCCCACGGAGAGAATCAGGCTGCATTTGCCCCTATGTTGGGTGTGTAGCTTCAAACACAGAGGTGTTTCTATAGGCGCCCAGAATGTTCCTGGGAGATGAGGTTCACTAGAGCTCTGCTACAGAGCATAGACCTGTCCATATGGTTTTGCCTTCCCCTGTGAGTTGGGTTCCCGATGTTCGCCCCAGCTCCGAGGAAGAAACCCCTGAGAAAACACCTCCAGGAACTGCTTTTCGTCCAGACTGGGAAACGCAGTTCACAGAAGGCAAGGCAAGCGAGCCTCCTGCAGAGAAAAAGAGGCCTTACTGCCCCTGGAGGAGCAGGCTGCAAGAGTGTGTGAGACCTGACTGGTGCCTTACTGGCCTCAGCTCCGCCATTGCATGTTCCTCTGAACTAGGACCCAGGCCTACTAGGAGAAGGGTTTGGGTGCGGATTTCTAAAAAACTGCCAAGGGCTACAGCAATGAGAACTCTCTCAGAGATAAGGGAGAGAATTGTATGGATTCTCAAGCTGTTTTCTGAATGACAGCGTTAAACCTTCACAGAGGGAATCAGGCTCTCTGACCCCATAAGTTGTCCCTGTAGGAACCAAGAACGTCCGTCAAAGACTGAGGTTCACTAGAGCTCTCTTAGAGAGCAAAGACTTGTTCATGTAGTTTTGCTTTCCTCTGTATGTGTGGGTCTCCGGGCATAACCTCAGCTCCGTGGAAACAACCCCTGAGCAAAGATCTCCAAGATCTGCTTTTCCCCCATGCTGGGAACCAGGGATCATAGGAGGCAGGAAAAGCAAGCCTCCTTCGGGCAAGAAGAGGCAGCCAACTAGCCTGTGTTTGGAAGCCTCTATTTGCAAGGAATGGGTTGGCTTCTCCAGAAGGAGACCTCCAGATCTGCTCAGAAGATAGATATTCCAGAGGCAGGGTCGAGGTTCCTGACTGCCCTTTGCCAGCCTTGCAAAGACATTCCTAGATTCTAGCGCTATTTTCCATGAAGGAGCAGGCATCAGGAATATGTCAGAGTTGACGGGTGCCTTACTGGCCTCAGCTCAGCTATTGCCTTTCCTTTCAAACTAGGATCAGGGCCTACTTGGTGAAGGGTAAGGGTCTGCTTCTTTCCAAACTGCCAAGGGACACAGCAATGAGACCTCTGTCAAGGCGAGGGAAGCGTAAGCAGATGGATTCTCAAACAGGTGCTTTGCCACAAAGCATCAGCACCCCACGGAGAGAATCAGGCTCCCTGTGCCCCTATGTTCGGTGTGTAGCTTTACACACAGAGGTGTCTCTGTACGAGCCAAGAATGTTCCTAAAACTTGAGATTCACTAAGGTCTCCTACAGAGCATAGATATGTCCGTGTAGTTTTGCCTTCCCCTGTGAGTTTGGTCCCCGAGGTCCACCCCAGCTCCGGGGAAACAACTCCTTAGAAAAGATCTCCAGGAACCGCTTTTCGCCCAGGCTGGGAAACGCAGTTCACAGGAGGCAAGGCAAGCGAGACTCCTGCAGGGAAAAAGAGGCCTTACTGTCCCTGGAGGAGCAGGCTACCAGAATGTGTAACACCTGACTGGTGCCTTACTGACCTGAGCTCCGCCATTGCATGGCCATCCAAACCAGGACCCAGGCCTACTTGGAGAAGGGTTTGGGTGCGGATTTCTAAAAACTGCCAAGGGCTACAGCAATGAGAACTCTCTCAGAAGTAAGGGAGAGCATTGTATGGATTCTCAAGCTGTTGTTTGAATGACAGCTTCAAAGCTGCAAAGAGAGAATCTGTCTCTCTGTGCCCCCTTGTTGGGTACGCAGCTTCACACACAGGGGTGTCTCCAAAGGAGTCAAGAACGTTCCTGACAGAGTAAGTTTCACTTAGAGGTCTCCTGGAGAACAAAGACTTGTCCATGTGGTTTTCCTTCCCCTGTGCAATTGGGTCTCTGGTCTCGGCCCCAGCTCCATGGAAAAAACCCCTGAGAAAAGATCTTCAAGATCCGCTTTTCCCAGAGCCTGGGAAGCTGGGTTCATAGGAGGCAGGAAAAGCAAGCCTCCTTCGGGCACGAAGAGGCAGCCGACCGGCCTGTTTTTGGAAGTCTCAATATGGAAGGAATGAGTTAGATTCTCCTAACGGAGACCTCCAGATCTGCTCAGAAATCGGTAATTCCAGAGGCAGGGTGCAGGCTCCTGACTGCCCTTTGCCAGCCTTGCAGAGACATTCCTAGATTCCAGCGTTATTTTCCATGAAGGAGCAGGCTTCGGGAATATGTCAGACTTGACTGGCGCCTTATTGGCCTCAGCTCAGCTCTTGCCTTTCCTTTCAAACTAGGACAAGGGCCCACTTTATGAAAGGTAAGGGTCCTCTTCTTTCCAAACTGCCAAGGGCTACAGCAATGAGACCCCTGTCAAGGCGAGGGAAGCGTAAGCTGATGGATTCTCAAGCAGGTGCTTTGCCACAAAGCATCAGCACCCCACGGAAAGAATCTGGCTCCCTTTGCCCCTACGTTGCGTGTGTAGCTACACACACAGAGGTGTCTCGATAGGAGCCAAGAATGTTCCTGAGAGAGGAGGTTCACTGTTGGGGGCCAGAGTGAGGCACTCCGCCCATGGCAAAGGTCATGAGGAAGGAGGCTCGACATACGCAAAGGCGGGATCGAGCCTCAGGAGTCCCCCTGGAAATCCTCGAGCATCTACCCCCATAACCAGAGCCTGCCTACCTTACTACTTTGTGCTCTCACCTACACCTCTGACTTTACGGGGGGCTGTCCCCCACCACCTCTTTCGGAGAAGGAGTTAACCTAGAGCTCCAGTTGATAAAAACCCCTGGGTGTGACAAGAGTGTTTTAACCTACAAACTCCTCTGAAGGTTCTCTAGCCTGCCTGACAGGCTTGTCCGGCCACATGTGATTGCTCACAGCCTCCCAACCATGAGAGGCACGAGATGCTTTAAACCTTCTAAAAACAGGTTCCTTAGAAAAGTTAGAAAATTATTAGTATAAGTATAATGGGCTGATTAGAAATCATATTGGTGAAGGGTTTTTCATTTGTTGAGCTGATGTTTACTGCTAAGTCTCCACATCCCCTGCCCTTATACACATTAATGAATATATAGAAGAAATAAGTATTAACCTTTGATATAAATCACGTTAGACCTTAGGCTAAGTAAATTCTTTCCTTAACTAAAACCCACTACACCCTCACCCTATAGGAATGTAACTTTATTTGGGTGGCGTCTGTTTTAAGAATAATCACCCCTGGAGAAATAAGTGTCCTGGTTGACTGACCGCTGTCACAAGGAGAGGGTCGTAAATTGTCAGCAGGCCCCCCGGCCAGAAGATGATGTAACACCCCTAAGACCTCTGTATACTTTTGTATGAAGCACCTGACTTTGATAAAAGTCAGGACTGCTGACCCCACGTGACTTTTGCATAACATCTCAGTGTATAAAAGTAGACCATGGGAAATAAAGAATTGGGATCAGTTTCTCGAAATACTGGTCTCCCCATGTCTCTCTCTCTCTCTCTCACTCTGGTTGAGTCTGCATCCGGAGCGCGGAACCCACCAAGCTTACTAATTTTGCCTGGGCTTCTAAGATCCGACCGGGGAGGCCTCAGTGTCTCCTCTCCTTCGGGAGAACGGAAGGACGCCTGCGGCCTACGTAAGTGGTGCAAGCTTCTTGTCTTGAAGTTTTATTGGTCCCCCGCGTAAACCAAGCTACTCAGCCTCTTTTCTCCACTGAATTTTCCTACTGAGCTATCCTCATTTTATTACTCTTTATATCCTTAATTAACGTTTAATTAAGCAGTTGTTCCCTGACCCTCGCCTACGCCGTCTCTGCTTCGAATACCCTGGATCAGCTGGGGCTGGACCCCGGCAATTCACTAGAGATCTCCTACAGAGCATAGACCTGTCAATTTGGTTTTGCCTTCCCCTGTGAGTTGGGTCCCTGAGGCCGCCCCAACTCCGGGGAAACAGCCACTGAGAAAAGATCTCCAGGAACTGCTTTCTGCCCAGGCTGGGAAACGCTGCTCACAGGAAGTAAGGCAAGCGAGCCTCCTGAAGGGAAATAGAGGCCTTACTGTCCCTGGAGGAGCAGGCTGCCAGAGTGTGTGACACCTGACTGGTGCCTTACTGGCCTCAGCTCCGCTATTGCATGTTCATCTGAACTTGAACCCAGGCCTACTTGGAGAAGTGTTTGTGTGCCGATTTCCAGAAACTGCGAAGGGCTACAGCAATGATAACTCTCTCAGTGGTAAGGGAGAGCATTGTGTGGATTCTCAATTTGTTGTTTGAATGACAGCGTCAAAGCTGCACAGAGAGAATCAGGTCTCTGTGTCTCTATGTTGGCTATGCATCTTCCCACACAGAGATGTCCCCGTTGGAGCCAAGAACATTCCCCATAGACTGAGGTTCACTAGAGCACTCCTAGAGAGCAAAGACTTATCCATGCGGTTTTCCCTTCCCCTGTGCGTGTGGGTCTCCGGGATCGGCCCCTGCTCCGCGGAAACAGCCTCTGAGAAAAGATCTCCAAGAACCTCTTATCCCCCAGGCTGGGAAGCGGAGTTCGCAGGAGGTGGGATAAGCAAGCTTCCTTCGGCAAGAAGAGACAGCCAACCGGCCTGTGTTTGGAAGCCTATATTTGCAAGGAATGGGTTAGTTTCTCCTGACCGAGACCGCCAGATGTGCTGAGAAGATAGAAATTCCAGAGGCAGGGTCGAGGTTCCTGACTGCCCTTTGCCAGCCTTGCAAAGACATTCCCAGATTCTAACGTTATTTTCCATGAAGGAGCAGGCATCGGGAATATGTCAGACTTGACTGGCGCCTTACTGGCCTCAGCTCAGCTACTGCCTTTCCATTCAAACAAGGACAAGGGCCTACTTGGTGAAGGGTAAGGGTCAGCTTCTTTCCAAACTGCCAAGGACTACAGCAATGAGACCTCTGTCAAGGTGAGGGAAGCCTATGCGGATGGATTCTTAGCAGGTGCTTTGCCACAAAGCATCAGCACCCACGGAGAGAATCAGACTCCCTTTGCCACTATGTTGGGTGTGTAGCTTCATGCACAGAGGTGTCTCTGTAGAAGCCAAGAATGTTCCTGAGAGATGAGGTTCACTAGAGCTCTCCTACAGAGCATAGACCTGTCCATGTGGTTTTGTCTTCCCCTGTGAGTTGGGCCCCCGAGGTCCGACCCAGCTCCAGGGAAACAGCCCCTGAGAAAAAATCTCCAGGAACAGCTTTGCGCCCAGGCTGGGAAATGCAGTTCACAGGAGGCAAGGCAAGCGAGCCTCCTGCAGGGAAAAAGAGGCCTTACTGCTCCTGGACGATCAGGCTGCAAGAGTGTGTGAAACCTCACTTGTGCCTTACTGGCCTCAGCTCCGCCATTGCCTGTTGTTCCGAGCTAGGACCCAGGCCTACTTGGAGAAGGGTTAGGGTGCGGATTTCTACAAACTCTCAAGGACGACAGCAATGAGAATTCTCTTAGCAGTAAGGGAGAGCATTGTATGGATTCTCAAGCTGTTGTTTGAATGACAGCTTCAAAGCTACACAGAGAGAATCAGGCTCTCTGTTCCCCTATTTTGGTTGTGCAGCTTCACACACAGAATTTGACTCTGTTGGAGCCAGAAATATTCCTGAAAGACTTAGGCTCACCAAAGCTGTCCTCCAGAGCAAAGACATTGGATGTGGTTTTGCCTTCCCTTGCCAGTATGGGTCCCCTAGCTTGGCCCCAGCTCCGGGGATACAGCCTCTGAAAAAAATCTTGCAAGAAGCGATTTTTCCTCCAGGCTGTTAAGCGGAATTCGCAGTTTGCAAGTTAAGGAAGCCTGCTTCGTGGAAGAGCAAGCAGCCAACTGGCCCTGTGTTAGGAAGCCTGTATTTGAAAGGAATGGGTTAGCTTCTACAGCGGGAGAACCTCAGATCTGCTCAGGGGTCTGAAATACTAGAGTCAGGGTCGAGGTTCTCCCTTGTCCTTTGCGCACCTTGCAAAGACATTCCTAGCTTTTAGCGTTAGTGTCCCTGTAGTAGCAGGCTGCAGGAGCGTGTGATAAATGACTGCCACGTTCCTGTCCTCAGCTCCGCTATTGACTTTCTATTCGAACTAGAACCCAGGCCTACTTTGAGAGGGGTTAGAGTCCAGTGTTTCCAAACTGCCAAGGGCTACGGCAATGCGAGCTCTGTCAAAGGTAAGAAAAGAGCAATTGGTTGGATTCTTCAGCTGCTGCGTGGCTGCACAGATTCCGAGCCGCATGGAGAGCATGAGGCTCCTTGTGTCCCTATTTTGGGTACGCAGCAACATGCACACAGAGTGTCTGTGTTCACTTATGTACAGGCTTATGTACACTAGAGCTCTCCTACAGAGCAAAGACCACTCAGTGGGCTCCAAGAGATACCTGTCGCGACTCGAGAAGAGAGTGGAGTCCTTTGTTTCCCCTTGAGATGAGGCCTGACTCCCCGGGTGAGTATGGAATGCAACCCCAAATCCCTGTCGCCTATGGAGAGGAACATTAAGTCCTGGATACAAGCCTAGATGAGGTCTAGTTTGCCCTTCAGTGAATGGAGCCCAATCCCCAGCTCTCCCTGGCAACTCGAATGGAAGATTGGACTTCCTGGGCCAACACAAGAGGAAGCCTGAATTCCCCGTCGTAACTCGAGAATCCCACCGCAACTCGAGAAAAACCACGTGCTTCCCTCGTCATCGCAAGATGAGGCCCTTTGTCCGCTACAGCATCTCAAGAGAAGTCCACGTTCCATCCTGAAGTGCGAAACGGTACTTGGCACCCTTGATGCGACCCCAAAAGTTCCGCGACATACCAGACTCACTCAAGGGGAACACCGAGGTTCCCTGCACCACTTCATCTGACCCCTTCTCCTCTCCTGATTGCGACAGGAGGGTCGACTCCCCTTCTCTGTCTGCAAGGGTTTCCCGACCTTTCGGGCGCACCTCAGGATGAGGCCGGTCTCATGAGGAAGTTCGAGACGTAGCCTCGTGGGTGGTGCCACATGCCGAAAGACCCCAATTTCACGGTCCACTCTTGAAAAGAACCCGATGCCAGCACACCTCTTTGAAGGAAATCCTGTGGATGAAGGCACAACACGAAGGGGCACTGACACCTGCGTGCATCGTCCAGAAAAACCCGCAGGTCCCACAGACATTTCGAAAAGTGGCGTGTCACCCTGTAAACAACTCAAAAGGCAAACGAAGGTCCATTCCTCAACAGAAGACTAGGTGTGACTCTCTTGTCCCTACTCTGCAGGGACCATGGGATCCGAGTCAGAAACAGAGAGGAAGCCTGAGGTTCCTGCGTCCACTCGAGATGAGGCCCTCTTCCATTGCACCACACCCAGTGGAGTCCCGAGTGGCCCATACCAAATCCACAGTATCCCTGGGTTCTCACAGGCACAATGAGAAGCTCCCTGAGGTCACAGGCACAAGTTGAGGGAACCCTGGGTTTTCTGCCGTGACTCGAGAAAGACCTCGAGAGTGCTTCAAAATGTCTTGAGTCGCGATTCCCCTACCATGACTCGAGCGCCATGACACGCTCCCCCTCGCCACGCGCATGGAGACCTGACTAACCTGGCACTGCACTAGAGGCTCCCTGAGATCCTCATCGTACCTCGTGAAGAAATCCACACTGGAGCGGCAGCTCGAGGAAACACATGAGACACCCAGGTCATCGCGAGATGAGGGGCTTATTTTCCTGCATGGCCTGGAGACAAATCACGAGCCCTCTCTCCAAACTGAAGAGGAGGCTGGACTCCTTTGAGGCCGCTCAGGGGGCTCCAAGAGATCCGCGTCACGACTCGAGAGGAGAGCGGAGTCCTTGGCTTCCCCTCGAGACGAGGCCTGATTCCTCGGGGGAGCCTGGAATGCAACCCCGAGATCACTGCCTTCCCTGGAGAGGAATATTAGGTCCCGGACACACGCCTAGGTGAGGTCTCTTGGGCCCTGCAGTGACTCGAGCACAACCCCCAGCTCTCCCTCGCAACTCGAGGGGAAGATTGGGCTTCCCAGGGCCAACCCAAGAGGAAGGCTGTGATCCCCGTCGTAACTCGAGAATCCCGCCGCAACTCGAGAAAAACCACGTGGTTCCCACCTCTTGGCAAGATGAGGCCCTTGCCCGCGATGGTGTCTCAAGGGAAGTCCCCTGTTCCGCCCTGAAGGGCGAAGCGGTCCCTGACAGCCTTCCTGCGACACCCAAAAGTTCCCCAACATGCTGGGTTCCGTCGAGGGGAACACCGAGGGTCCCGCCATCCCGTCATCTGAGCCCCTTCTCCCCTCTGGATCGCGACAGGAGAGTCCATTCCCCTGCATGGTCTGGAAGGGGTTCCCGGCCTTCCCGGCGCACCTCAGGATGAGGCCGGCCTCACGAGGAAATTGGAGACGAGCCACGTGGGTGGTGCCACATGCCCAACGCCCCCGATTCCCCGGTCCGCTCTTGAGAAGGACCCGAGGCCCGGACCCCTCTTCGAAGGCAACCCTGTGGGTGAAGGCACAAAACGAAGGGGCACTGCCAACCCCGTGCATCGTCCGCAAAGACCCGCGGGTTGAAAACACAGCTCGACGAGGGGCCTGTGATCCCCTGAGCAACTCGAGAGGCCAGCGGGATTCCCTTCCTCAGACAAGACGAGGCCTGACTCTCCTGTCCCAACTCTGCAGGGACCCTGCGGTCGGAGTCCGAAACGGAGAGGAAGCCTGAGGTTCCTGCCTCCCCTCGAGGTGAGGCCTTCTTCCGTTGAGCCAGACCCAGCGGAGTGCGGAGTGGCCCCCCCACCTCCACAGGATCCCTCGCCTCTCAGAGGCACCCTGGGAAGTTCCCTAAGGTCCCCGGCAGAAGGCGAGGGAAACGAGGGTTTCCCGCCGCCCCCCGAGAAAGAAATCGTGAGTCCTTCTTCAACGCATCTCGAGGCCCTAGTCCCCTCCCGTGACTCGAGAGCCATGACGTGCTCCCCCTCGCCATGCGCATGCAGACCTGACTTCCCTGGCGCCGCACGAGAGGCTCCCTGAGATCCTCGTCGTGCCTCGGGAGAAAACCCCCACGGGCGCCGCAGCTCGAGGAAAGCCCTGAGACGCCACCGTCCTCGCGAGCTGAGGGCCTTCTTTTCCTGCATGGCCTGCAGAGCAATCCCGGGTCCTCTCTCCAAACGGAAGAGGAGGCTGGACTCCCTTGAGGCCGCTCAGGGGGCTCCAAGAGATCCGCGTCGCGACTTGAGAGGAGAGCGGAGTCCTTGGCTTCCCCAAGAGACGAGCCCTGACTCCCCGGGGGAGCCTGAAATGCAATCCCGAGATCCCTGCCTTCCCTGGAGAGGAATATTAGGTCCCGGACACAGGCCTAGGTGAGGTCTCTTCGGCCCTGCAGTGACTCGAGCGCAACCCCCAGCTTTCCCTCGCAACCCGAGGGGAAGATTGGGCTTCCCAGGGCCAACCCAAGAGGAAGCCTGAGATCCCTGTCATAACTTGAGATTCCCGCCGCAACTCGAGAAAAACCACGTGGTTCCCACCTCTTGGCAAGATGAGGCCCTTGCCCGCGACGGCGTCTCAAGGGAAGTCCCCTGTTCCGCCCTGAAGGGCGAAACGGTCCCTGACAGCCTTCCTGCGACCCCCAAAAGTTCCCCGACACGCCGGGTTCCCTCGAGGGGAACACTGAGAGTCCCGGCACCGCTTCATCTGAGCCCCTTCTCGCCTCCTGATCGCGACAGGAGTGTCGAATCCCCTGCGTGGTCTGGAAGGGGTTCCCGGCCTTCCCGGCGCACCTCAGGATGAGTCCGGTCTCACGAGGAAATTCAAGACGAGCCACGTGGGTGGTGCCACATGCCGAACGCCCCCGATTCCCGGGTCCGCTCTTGAGAAGGACCCAAGTCCCGGACTCCTCTTCGAAGGCAACCCTGTGGGTGAAGGCACAACACGAAGGGGCACAGCCACCCCCGTGCATCGTCCGCAAAGACCCGCGGGTTCCACACACAGCTCGACGAGGGGCCTGAGACCCCCTGAGCAACTCGCGAGGCAAGCGGCGTTCCCCTCCTCAGACAAGACGAGGCCTGACTCTCCTGTCCCAACTCTGCAGGGACCCTGCGGTCGGAGTCCTAAACGGAGAGGAAGCCTGAGGTTCTTGCCTCCCCTCGAGGTGAGGCCCTCTTCCGTTGCGCCAGACCCAGTGCAGTCCCGAGAGGCCCCGCCAATTCCTCAGGATCCCTCGCCTCTCAGAGGCACCCTGGGAAGTTCCCTAAGGTCCCCGGCAGAAGGCGAGGGAAACGAGGGTTTCCCGCTGCCCCCCGAGAAAGACCTCGAGAGTCCTTCTTCAACGCGTCTCGAGGCCCTAGTCCCCTCCCGTGACTCGAGAGCCATGACGCGCTGCCTCTCGCCACGTGCATGGAGACCTGACTTCCCTGGTGCCGCACGAGAGGCTCCCTGAGATCCCCGTCGTGCCTCGGGAGAAACCCCACAGTGGCGCCGCAGCTCGAGAAAACCCATGAGACGCCCCCGTTATCGTGAGATGAGGGCCATCATTAACTGCATGGCCTGGAGGGCAATCCCGAGTCGTCTCTCCAAACTCCACGGGAGGCTTGACTCACTAAGGCTACCCAGTGCACTCAATAGGTACCCGTCGCGACTCGAGAGGAAAGAGGAATACTTTGCTTCCCCTAGAAACATGGCCGGACTTCCTGGGTGAGTCTGGAATGCCACCCCGAGATCCCTATCCCCCCTGGAGAGGAATATTCGGTCCTGGACACAAGCCTAGATATGGTCTATTTTGCCCCGCAGTGACTTGAGTGGGATCCCAGCTCACCCTCGCAACTCGAATGGAAGATTGGACTTCCATGGGCCAACACAGGAGGAAATCTGAATTCCCCGTCGAAACTCGAGACTCCCGCCGCAATGCGAGCAAAAGCACGTGGTTCACTCGTCATCCCAAGATGAGGCCCTGGCCCGCTACAGCGTCTCAAGTGAAGTCCCACGTTCCGTCTTGAAGTGCGAAATGCTACTTTTCACCCTTGATGTAACCCCAAAAGTTCCCCGACACACCGTTCTCACCGAGGGGAACACCGAAGTTCCCGGCACCACTTCATCTGATCACTTTCTCCCCTCCTGATCACGACAGGAGGGTAAATTCCCCTGCTTTGTCTGGAAGGAGTTCCCGCCCATCCCGGCGCACCTAAGGATGAGGCCTTTCTCAGGAGGAAATTCGAGACGTAGCCTCGTGGGTGGTGCCACATGCCGAAAGACCCCGATTGTGCGGTCCGCTCTGGATAAGAACCCGATGCCCGGACACCACTTCGAAGGCAACCCTGTGGATGAAGGCACCACAGAAGGGTTACTAAAACTCCCGTGCATCGTCCAGAAAAACCCACAGGTTCTACACACAGCTCGACAAGTGGAATGTCACCCCGTGAACAACTCTATAGGCAAGCGGAGTTCGATTCCTCCACACAAGATGAGGCCTGACTCTCCTGTCCCAACTCTTCAGGGACCCTGCCATCCGAGTTAGAAATGGAGAGGAAACCTGAGGTTCCTGTCTCAACTCGAAGTGAGGCCCTCTTCCATTGCACCAAACCCAGATGAGTCGCGAGAGGCCCCTCCCAACTCCACAGTATCCCTGAATTCTCAGAGGCACCTTGAGAATCTACCTGAGGTCACCGGCACAAGTCAAGGGAACCCAGGGTTTCCTGCTGCGACCCGAGAAAGACCTTGAGAGTCCTTCAGCGTGTCTTGAGGCCCGATTCCCCTACCATGACTCGAGAGCAAAGACCCGCTCCCCATCGCCATGCGCATGGAGACCTGACTTCCCTGACGCCTGAAGAGAGTCTCCCTGAGCTCCCCGTCGTACCTCTTCGGAAACCCCATTCAGGCACCGCAGCTCGAGAAAACCCACGATACGCCCCCGTCATCACGAGATGAGGGACTTCTTTCCTGCCTGGCATGGAGAGCAAAACCGAGTCCTCTCTCCAGACTCCACAGGAGGCTTGACTCTCTTTAGGCCTCTCAGTTGGCTCTAAGAGATAGCTGTCAGGACTTGAAGGGAGAGAGGAGTCCTTTGCTTCCCCTCGAGATGAGGCCTGACTCCCCGTGTGAGTCTGGAATGCAACCCCGAGTTCCTGTCGCACCTGGAGAGGAAAACTCGGTCCTGGACACAAGCCTAGATGAGGTCTATTTTGCACTGCAGTTACTAGAGAGCAATCGCCAGCTCTCCCTCGCAAATCGAATGGAAGATTGGACTTCCCTGGGCCAATACAATTGGAAGCCTGAATTCGACATCGTAACTCAAGAATCCCGCCGAAACTCGAGAAAATCCACGTGGTTCCCCCATCAGCGCTAGATGAGGCCCTTGCCCGCTACAGCGACTCAAGAGAAGTCCCACGTTCTGTCTTGAAGTGCGAAACGGTACTTGGCACCCTTGATGCAATCTCAAAATTCCCCGACATACCGGTCTCACTGGAAAGGAACACCGAGGTTCCCGGAACCACTTCATTTGAACTCCTTCTGCCCTCGTGATCGCGACAGGAGTGTCGATTCCCCTGCTATGTCTGGAAGGCGTTCCCGTCCTTTCCAGCGCGCCTAAGGATGAGGCAGGTCTCAGGAGGAAATTCGAGACATAGCCTCGTGGGTGGTGCCACAAGCCGAAAGATCCCGATTTCCCGGTCTACTCTTGATAAGAACGCGATGCCCTGACACCTTTACGAAGGAAAACCTGTGGATGAAAGCACAACACGAAGGGGCACTGACACCCCCGTTTATCATCCAGAAAAACCCGCAGGTTGCAAACACAGTTCAACAAGTGGTCTGTCACCCCGTGAACAACTCGAGAGGCAAGTGGAGTTCCATTCCTCCACACAAGGCGAGACCTGATTTTCTGTACCAACTCTGCAGGGAAACTGTGATCCGAGTCAGTACTGGCGCAAGGAAACCCAGGAGAGGAAACATGAGGTTCCTGCCTCCACTCGAGATGAGGCTCTAATCCATTGCACCAAACCCAGTGGAGTCCAGAGAGGCTCCTCCCAACTCCACAGTACCCCTGACTTCTCAGAGGCACCCGGAGAAGCTCCATGAGGTCACCGGCACATGTCGAGGGAACCCAGGGTTTCCTGCCACAATGCGAAAAAGACCTCGAGAGTCCTACTTCAACGTGTCTTGAAGCCCGAATCTGCTTCCATGGCTCCATAGAAATGACACACACCCCCTCGCCACGCACATGGAGACCTGACTTCCCTGGCGCCATAAGAGAGGCTCCCTGAGCTCCCTGTTGTACCTCGTGAGAAACCCCACACTGACGCCGCAGCTTGAGAAAACCCACCATACGCCCCTGTCATCGCGAGATGAGGGCCTTCTTTTCCTGCATGGCCTGGAGAGGAATACCGAATCCTCTTTTCAAACTCCACAGGAGGCTTGACTCCCTTTAGGCCACTTAGTGGGCTCCAAGAGATACCCGTCGCGACTCGAGAGGAGAATGGAGTCCTTTGCTTCCCCTCGAGACAAGGCCTGACTCACCAGGTGGGTCTGGAATGCAACCCCGAGATCCCTGTCTCCCCTGGAGAGGAACATTAGGTCCTGGAAACAAGCCTAGATGAGGTCTCTTTTGCCCTTCTGTAACTCGAGAGCAATCCCCCGCTCTCCCTGACAACTCGAATGGAAGATTGGACTTCCCTGGGCCAACACAAGAGGAAGCCTGAATTCCCCTTCGTAACTCGAGAATCCCACCGCAACTCGAGAAAAAGCACTTGGTTCCCTCGTCATCGCAAGATGAGGCCCTTGCCCGCTACAGCTTCTCAAGAAAAGTCCCACGTTCCGTCTTGAAGTGCGAAACGATACTTGACACCCTTGATGTGACCCCAAAAGTTCCCTGAAATATCGGTCTCACTCGAGGTGAACACCGAGGTTCCCGGCACCAGTTTATCTGAGCCCCTTCTCCCCTCCTGTTCGTGATAGGAGGGTCACTTCCCCTGCTTTGTTTGTAAGGGGTTCCCGACCTTCACGGGGCACTTCAGGATGAGGCCGGTCTCACGAGGAAATTCGAGACGTAGCTCGCGGGTGGTGCCACATGCCAAAAGACTATGATTTCCCTGTACACTCTTCATAAGAACCCGATGCCTGGACACCTCATGGAAGGCAACCCTGTGGATGAAGGCACAACACAAAGGGGCACTGACACCCTCGTGCATCGTCCGGAAAAACCCGCAGGTTCCACATACAGCTCAACAAGTGGCTTCTCACCCCTGAAGAACTCGAGAGGCAAGTGGGGTTTCATTCCTCTACACAAGACGAGGCCTGACTCTCCTGTCCCAATTCTGCAGGGACTTTGCGATCCGAATCAGACCAGCGCCAGTGAAGTCACGAGAAGAACGCTGAGGTTCCTGCCTCAACTCGAGATTAGGACCTCTTCCATTGCACGAAAACCAGTGGAGTCCCGAGAGACGCGTCCCAGCTCCACAGTATCCCTGACTTCTCAGAGGCACCCTGAGAAGCTCCCTGAGGTCACCAGCACAATTCGAGTGAACCCAGGGTTTACTGCCGCCACCATAGAAAGAACTCAAGAGTCCTTCTTCAACGCGCTTTGAGGCCTGATTCCCCTACCATGACTCGAGGGCAATGACGCACTCCCTCTGCTACACTCATGAAGCCCTGACTTCCCTGGCGCCACACGAGAGGCTCCCTGAGCTCCCCGTCATACCTCGTGAGAAACCCCACACTGGCGCCGCAGATAGAGAAAACCCACGAGACGCCCCCATTTTCGCGACATGACGGCCTTCTTTTCTAGCATGGCCTGGAGAGCAATCCCGAGTCCTCTCTCCAAACTCCACAGTAGGCTTGACTCCCTTTTGGTCACTCAGTGGACTCCAAGACATACCCGTCGCGAGTCGAGAGGAGAGTGGAGTCTTTTCCTTCCCCACAAGGCGAGGCCTGACTCCTCGGGTGAGTCTGATATGCGAACCGGAGATCCCTGTCGCCCCTGGAGAGAAACATTAGGTCCTGGACACAAGCCTAGATGAGGTCTCTTTTTTCCTGCAGTGACTCAAGAGCAATCCCCAACTCTCCCTCGAAACTCGAATGGAAGACTGGACTTCCCTGGGCCAACAGAAGAGGAAGCCTGAATTTCCCGTTGTAACTCAAGAATCCCGCCACAACTCGAGAAAAACCACATCGTTCCCTATTCATCGCAAGATGCGGCCATTGCCGCTACAGCGTCTCAAAAGAAGTCTTACGTTCCATCTTGAAGTGCGATACGGTACTTGGCACCTTTGATGCGACCCCAAAAGTTCCCCAACACACTGGTCTCACTGGAGGGGAACACCGAGGTTCCCGGCATCACCTCATCTGTGCCCCTTCTCCCCTGCTGATCGAGACAGGAGGGTCGATTCCCCTGCTTGGTCTGCAAGGGGTTCCGACCTTCCCGGCGCACCTCAGGATGAGACTGGTCTCACGAGGAAATTCGAGACGAACCACGTGGGTGGTGCCACATGCCGAACGCCTCCGATGCCTCGGTCCGCTCTTGAGAAGGCCCTGAGGCCCGGACCCCTCTTCGAAGGCAACCCTGTGGGTGAAGGCACAACACGAAGGGGTACTGACATCCCCATGCATAGTATGGAAAAACACGCAGATTCCAAACACAGATTGACAAGGGTCCTGTCATCCCTTGAAGAACTAGAGAGGCATGCGGAGTTCCTTTCCTCCACACAAGAGAAGGCCTGACTCTCCTTTCCCAACTCTGCAGGGACCGTGCGATCAGAGTCAGAAATGTAGATGAAACCTGACGTTCCTGCATCAACTCGAAATGAGGCCCTGTTCCATTGTGCCATACCCAGTGGAGTCCCGAGAGGCCCCTCCCAACTCCACAGTATCCCTGATTCTCAGAGGCACCCTCAGAAGTTCTCTGTGGTCACTGGCACAAGTCGAGTGAACCCAGGGTTTCCTGCTGCATTCTGAGCAAGACCTCAAGAGACCTTCTTTACCGCATCTTGAGGCCCGATACCCTACCATGACTGGAGAGCAATGACGCATTCCCCTCGCCACGCCCATTGAAATCTAACTTCCCTGGCGCCACACGAGAGGCTCCCTGCGCTCCCCGTCCTACCTCATGAAAACCCCACACTGGCACCGCCGCTCGAGAAAACTCACGAGACGCCCCCATCATCGTAAGATGAGGGCCTTCTTTTCCTACATGACCTAGAGAGCAATCCCGAGTCCACTCTCCAAACTCCACTGGAGGCCTGACTCCTTTTAGGCCACTCAGTAGCCTCCAAGAGATACACATCGCTACTCTAGAGGAGAGCGGAGTCCGTTGCTTCCCCTCGAGCCGAGGCCTGACTACTTGGGTGAGTCTGGAATGGGATCCCGAGATCCGTGTCGCCCCTGTAGAGGAAAACTCGGTCCTGGACACAAGCCTAAATGAGGTCTTTTTTGTCCTGCATTGACTCAAGTGCAATCCCCAGCTCTCCCTCCCAACTCGAATGGATGATAGGACTTCCCTGGGCCAACACAAGAGGAAGCCTGTATTCCCCGTTGTAATTCGAGAATCCCGCGGCAACTGGAGAAAAACAACGTGGCTCCTCCGTCATCGAAATATGAGGCCCCTGTCAGCTATACGTCTCCAGGGAAGTCCCATGTTCCGTCTTGAAGTGTGAAACGGTACTTGGCACCCTTGATGCGACACCCAGATTTCCCTGACACCCCGGTCTCACTCGAGGAGAACATGGAGGTTTCCAGCACAGCTTCAGCTGAGCCTCTTCTCCCCTCCTGATGGCGACAGGAGGGTCGATTCCCCTGCTTTGTCTGGAAGGGGTTCCCAGACTTCCCGGCGAACCTCAGGATGAGGCCAGTCTCACGAGGGAAGTCGAGACGTAGCCTCGTGGGTTGTGCCACATGCCGAAAGACCCCGATTTCCTGGTCCGCTATTGATAAGATCCCGATGCCGGGTCACCTCTTCGAAGGTAACCCTGTGGATGAAGGCACAACACGAAGGGGCACTGACACCCCTGTGCATAGTCCCCCAAAACCGCAGGTTCCACATACAACTCGACAGGTGGCCTGTCATCCCATGAACAACTCGAGAGGCAAGCGGAGTTTCATTACTCCACACAAGACGAGGTCTGACTCTCCTGTCCCAACTCTGCAGGGACCCTGCTATCCGAGTCAGAAATGGAGAGGAACCCTGACGTTACTGCCTCAATCCGAGATTAGGTCCTCTTCAATTGCACCAGTCCCTGTGAAGTCCCGAGAAGCCCCTCTCAACTCCACAGTATCCCTGACTTCTCAGAGGAACCCCGCTAAGCTTCCTGAGGTCATGGGCACAAGTCGAGGGAACCCAGGGTTTCCTGCCACACCCCGAGAAAGACCTCGAGAGTTCTTCTTCGAAGCGTCTTGAGGCTCGATTCCCCTACCATGACTCGAGAGCAATGAGGCGCTCCCCCACGCCACGTCCATGGAGACCTGACTTCCGTGGCACCACAGGAGTCTCCCTGAGCTCCCCGTCCTATCTCGTGAGAAACCCCAACCAGGCACTGCACCTTGAGAAAACCCACGAGACGCCCCCGTCATCGCAAGATGAGGGCCTTCTTTTCCTGCATGGCCTAGAGAGCAATCCCGAGTCCTCTGTCCAAACTCCACAGGAAGCTTAACTCCATTTAGGCCATTCTTGGGCTCCAAGGGATACCCGTCGCGACTCGAGAGGAGAGCGGAGTCCATTCATTCCCTTCGAGACGAGGCCTCACTCCCCGGGTGAGTCTGGAATGCAACCCCGAGATCCCTGTCGCCCCTGGAGAGAAAAACTCGGTCCTGGACACAAACCTAGATGAGCTCTATTTTGCCCTGCAGTGACTCGAGAGCAATCTCCAGCTCTCACTTGCAACTCGAATGGAAGATTGGACTTCCCTGGGCCAACACAAGAAGAAACCTGTATTCCCCATCGTAACTCAAGAATCCTGCCGCAACTCGAGAAAAAACACATGGGTCCCCCGTCAGCGCTAGATGAGGCCCTTGCCCACTACAGCGTCTAAAGAGAAGTCCCAGGTTCCGTCTTGAAGTGCGAAATGGTACTTGGCACCCTTGATGCAACCAGAAAAGTTACCCGACTTTCACTCAAGGAGAGCACCGAGGTTCCCGGCACTACTTCATCTGAGCCCTTTCTCTCCTCCTGATCCCGAAAGGAGGGTCGATTCCCCTGCTTTGTTTGGAAAGGGTTCCCGGACTTTCCTGCACGCCTCAGGATGAGGCCGGTCTCACGAGGAAATTCGAGACGTAGCCTCGTGGGTGGTGCAACATGCTGAAAGACCCCAATTTCCCGGTCCGCACTTGAGGAGAACCCGATGCCCGGACACCTCTTCGAAGGCAACCCTGTGGATGAAGGCACAACAGGAAGGAGCACTGACGCCCCCGTGCATCTCCGAAAAACCTGCAGGTTCCACACACATCACAAAAAGTGGTGTCATCCTTGAACAACTTGAGATGTAAGCGGAGTTCCATTCCTCCGCAGAACACGAGACCTGACACTCCTGAGCAAACTCAACAGGGACCCTGCGATCTGAGTCAGATCCGGCCTCCAGGAAGTCAGGAGCAGAACCCTGAGGTTCCTGCCTCAACTCGAGATGAGGCCCACTTCCATTGCACCAAACCCAGAGGAGTCCCGAGAGGCCTCTCCCAAATCCACAGTATCCCTGACTTCTCAGAGGCACCCTGAGACGCTCCCTGAGGTCACCGGCACAAGTCAAGGGAACCCAGGGTTTCCTGCCGCAACCCTAGAAAGACATCGAGAGTTCTTTTTCTACCCGTCATGAGGCCCAATTCCCCTACCCTGACTTGAGAGCAATGACGCGCTCCCCCTTGCCCCGCCAATGGAGACCTGACTTCCCTGTTGCCACACGAGAGGCTACCTGAACTCCCCGTCGTACCTCGTGAGAAACCCCACACTGGCGCCGCAGCTCGAGAAAACACATGAGACGCCCCCGTCATCTCGAGATGTGGGCCTTCTTTTCCTGCATGGCCTGGAGAGCAATCCCGAGTCCTCTCTCCAAACTGAAGAGGAGGCTTGACTCCCTTTAGACCACTCAGTGGGCTCCAAGAGATACGCGTCGCAACTCAAGAGGAGAGCCGAGTCCTTTGCTTCCCCTCGAGACGAGGCCTAACTCCCTGGGTGAGTCTGTAATGCAACCCCAAGTTCCCAGTCATCCCTTGAGAGGAACATTAGGTCCTAGACACAAGCCTGGATGAGGTCTCTTTTGCCCTGCAGTGACTCGAGCGCAACCCCCAGCTCTCCCTCGCAACCCGAATGGAATATTGGACCTCCCTGGGCCAACACAAGAGGAAGCCTGAATTCCCAGTAGTAATTCGAGAATTCCACCTCAACTTGAGAAAAACCACGTGGTTTCCCCTTCATTGCAAGATGAGACCCTTGCCCGCTCCAGCGTCTCAAGAGTAGTCCCACGTTCTGTCTTCAAGTGCGAAATGATATTTGGCACCCTTAATGCTACCCCAAAAGTTCCCCGACATACGGGTCGCACTCGAGGGGAACACCGAGGTTCCTGGCACCACTTCATCTGAGCCCCTTCTCCCCTCCTGATCGCGAAAGGAGGGTCGATTCCCCTGCTTTGTCTGCAAGGGGTTCCCGACCTTCTCCACGCACCTCAGATGAGGCTGTCTCACGAGGAAATTCGAGACGTAGCCTCGATGGTGGTGCCACATGCCGAAAGACCGCGATTTCCCGATCCGCTCTTGATAAGAACGCGATGCCCAGATACCTATTCGAAGATAGTGTGGATGAAGGCACAACACGAAGGGGCACTGACACCCCCGTGCATCGTCCGGAAAAGACCGCAGGTTACTCATACAGCTCAACAAGTTCCTGTCACCCAGTGAACAACTCGAGAGGCAAGCGGAGGTCCATTCCTGCACACAAGACAAGGCCTGACTCACCTCTCCCAACTATGCAGGGGGCTGCGATCGGAATCAGAAATGGAGAGGAACCCTGAGGTTCCTGCCTCCCCTCGAGATGAGGCCCCCTTCCATTTCACCAAACCCAGTGGAGTCCCGAGAGGTCTTTCCCAACTCCACAGTATCCCTGACTTCTCAGAGGCACCCGGAGAATCTCCCTGAGGTCACCGGCACAAGTCGAGGGAACTCAGGTATTCTTGCCAAGACCCGAGAGAGATCTTGAGAGTCGTTCTTCAACGCGTCTAGAGGCCTGATTCCCCTACCATGACTCGAGAGCAATGACGCGCTCCCCCTCACCACACGCATCGAGACCTAACTTCCCTGGCGCCACACAAGAGGCTCACTGAGCTCCCCGTCGTACCTCCTGAGAAACCAACACAGGCGCTGCAGCTCGGTAAAACCACTGAGACCCCCCCCCCCCGTCATCGTGAGATGAGGGCCTTCTTTTCCTGCATGTCCTGGAGTGCAATCCCGAGTCCTCTCTCCAAACTCCAGAGGAGGCTTGACTCCATTTAGTCCACTCAGTGGGCCCCAAGAAATACCCGTCGCGACTCGAGAAGAGAGATAAGTCCTTTGTTTCCCCTCGAGACGACGCCTGACTCCTGGGTGAGTCTGGAATGCAACCCCAAGATCCCAGTCACCCCTTGAGAGGAACATTAGGTCCTAGACACAAGCCTGGATGAGGTTTCTTTTGCCCTGCAGTGACTCGAGCGCAACCCCCAGCTCTCCCTCGCAACTCGAATGGAAGATTGGGCTTCCCTGGGCCAACACAAGAGGAAGCCAGAAATCCCCTTCGTAAGTCGAGAATCCCACCGAAACTCGAGAAAAACCACGTGTTTCCAACGTCATCCCAAGATGAGGCCCTTGCTGCTATGGCCTCTCAAGAAAAGAACCACGTTCCGTCTTGAAGTGCGAAACGGTACTTTGCACCCTTGATGCGACACCAAATGTTCCTGGACACGCCGATCTCACTCAACAGGAACACCTAGGTTCCCGCACCACTTCATCTGAGCACCTTCTCCCCTCCTGTTCGAGACAGGAGGGTCTATTCCCCTGCTTTGTTTGGAAGGGGTTCCCCACATTCCCGGTGCACCTCAGGATGAGGCCGGTCTCACGAGGAAATTCGAGACATAGCGTCGGGGGTGGTGTCACATGCCGAAATACCCCGATTTCCCGGCCCACTCTTGAGAAGAACCCGATGCCCGGACACCTCTTCGAAGGCAACCCTGTGGACGAAGGCACAAAACGAAGGGTCACTGACACTCCCATGCATCATTCAGTAAAAGCCGCAGGTTCCACACACAGCTCGAGAAGTGACCTGTCACCCCGTGAACAACTGGAGAGGCAAGCAGAGTTCCATTCCTCCACACAAGACGAGGCCTGACTCTCCTGTTCGAACTCTGCAGCGAAACTGCGATCCGAGTCAGATCTGGCCCAGGGGAAGTCAGGAGAGGAAACATGAGTTTCCTGCCTCCACTCGAGATGAGGCCCTCTTCCATTGCACCGAACCCAGTGGAGTCCCGAGAGACCCCTCCCAACTGCACAGTATCCCTGACTTCTCAGAGGCACCCTTAGACCTTCCTGAGATCACCGGCACAAGTCGAGGGAACCAAGGGTTTCCTGCCCCAACCCGTAAAACACCTCGAGAGTCCTTCTTCAACGCGTCTTGAGGTGCGATTCCCCTACCATGACTCGAGAGCAATGACGCGCTCCCCCTAGCCACGCGCATAGAAACCTGACTTCCCTGGCGCCACAGGAGAGGCTCCCTGAGCTCCCCATTATACCTCGTGAGCAACACCACACTGGAGCCGCAGCTCGAGAATACACACGAGACGCCCCAGTCCTCACGAGATGAGGGCCTTCTTTTCCTGTATGGCCTGGAGAGCAATCCTGAGTCCTCTCTCCAAACTCCACAGGAGGCTTGACTCATTTTAGGCCACACAGTGAGCTCCAAGATATACCCGTCGCGACTCGAGAGGAGAGCGGTGTCCTTGGCTTCCCCTCGAGACGAGGCCTGATTCCCCGGGTGAGTCGAGAATGCAATGCCGAGATCGCTGTCGCCCCAGCAGAGGAACATTAGGTCCTGGACACAAGCCTAGATGAGGTCTATTTGGCCCTGCAGTGTCTCGAGAGCAATCCCCAGTTCTAACTCGCAATTCGAATGAAAACTGGACTTCCCTGGGCCAGTTGAACAGGAAGCCTGAATTCCCCATCGTAACTCGAGAATCCCGCCACAACTCAAGAAAAACCACGTGGTTCCCCCGTCATCGAAAGATGAGGCCCTTGCCCGCTACAGCGTCTCAAGAGAAGTCCCACGTTCCGTATTGAAGAGCGAAAAGTTACTTGAAACCCTTGATGCGACCCCAAAAGTTCCCCGACATACCAGTCTCACTTGAGGAGAACACCGAGGTTCCCGGCACCACTTCATCTGAGACTCTTCTCCCCTCTTGATCGCGACAGGAGGTTCGATTCCCCTGCTTTGTCTGGAAGGCGTTCCCGACCTTCCTGGCGCACATCAAGATGAGGCCAGTCTCACGAGGAAATTCGAGACATAGCCTCATGGGTGGTGCGACATGCCAAAAGACCCCGATTCCCTGGTCCGCTCTTGATAAGAACCCGATGGCAGAACCCAACTCGAAGGCAATCCTGTGGATCAAGGCACAACACGAAGGGGCATTGACACCCTGGTGCATCGCCCAGAAAAACCCGCAAGTTCCACATACAAATCGACAAGTGGCCTGTCACCCCATGAACAACGCGAGAGTCAAGCGGAGTTCCATTCCTCCACACAAGACGAGGCCTGACTCTCCTGTCCCAACTCTGCAGGGACTCTGGGATCCGAGTCAGATCCGGCGCATTCGAAGCCAGGAGAGGAACCCTGAGGTTCCTGCCTCAACTTGTCATGAGGCCCTCATCCATTGCACCAAACCCAGTGGAGTTCCGAGAGGCCCCTCCCAACTCCACAGTGACCCTGACTTCTCAGAGGCACGCTGAGAAGCTTCCTGAGGTCACTGGCACAAGTTGATGGAACCCAGGGTTTCCTGCTGCAACCCAAGAAAGACCTTGAGAGTCCTTCTTTAACACGTCTTCAGGCCCAATTCCCCTACCATGACTCGAGAACAATGACGGGCTCCCTCTCACCACGTGCATAGAGACCTGACTTCCCTGGCACCACGTGAGAGGCTCACTGAGCTCCCAGTCTTACTTCGTGAGAAACCCCACACTAGCGCCACAGCTCGAGAAAACCTACGAGACGCCCCAGTCATTGGGAGATGAGGGCCTTCATTTCATGCATTGCCTGGAGAGCAATCCCGTGTCCTCCCTCCAAACACCAGAGGAGGTTTGACTCCCTTTAAGACACTCAGTGGGCTCCAAGACATACCCGTCCGACTCGAGAGGAGAGCAGAGTCCTTTGCTTCCCCTCGAGACGAGGCCTGACTCCAAGGTGAGTCTGGAATGCAACCCCGAGATTTCTGTCGAGTCTTGAGATGAACATTAGGTCCTGCACACAAGCCTTGGTGGGGTCTCTTTTGCCTTCAGTGACTAGAGCGCACCTCCAGCTCTTCCTCGAATCTCGAATGGAAGATAAGACTTTTGTGGGCCAACACAAGAGGAAGCATGAATTCCCTGTGGTAACTCAAATATCCCACCGCAACTCGAGAAAAACCAAGTGGTTCCGCAGTCATTCCAAGATGAGGCCCTTGCCCGCTGGAGCACCCCAAGAGAAGTCCAACGATCCATTTTGAAGAGTGAAACGGTACTTGGAACGCTTTATGTGACCCCAAAAGTTACCCGACATACCTGTCTCACTTGAGGGAAACACCGAGGTTCCCAGCAGCACTTCATCTGAGCCACTTCTCCCCTCCTGATCGCCACAGGAGGGTCGATTCCTCTGCTTTGTCTGGAAGAGTTTCATGACCTTCGAGGCACACCTCAGGATGAGGCCGGTTTCATGAGGAAATTCGAGACAACCCACGTGGGTGCTGCCAAATGCTGAACGACCCCGATTTCCCAGTCCGCTCTTCATAAGAACCCGATGCCCGGACACCTCTTCGAAGGCAACCCTGTGGATGAAGGCACAAATCGAAGGATCACTGACACCCCCATGCATCGTCTGGAAAAACCTGCAGATTCCACACACAGTTTGACAAGGGGCCTGAAACCCGATGAACAACTCGAGAGGCAAGCGGAGTTCCATTCCTCAGAAAAGACGTAGCCTGACTCTCCTGTCCCAACTCTGCAGGGACCCTGCGGTCTGAGTCCGAAACAGAGAGGAAGTCTGAGGTTCCTGCCTCCCCTCGAGATGAGGCCCTCTTCCATTGCGACAAACCCAGCGGAGTCCCGAGAGGCCCCGCCAACTCCACAGTATCCATCAACTCTCAGAGACACCCTGGGAAGTTCCCTAAGGTCCCCGGCAGAAGTCGAGGGAAATGACTTTTCCCGACACAACCCGAGAAAGACCTCGATAGTCCCTCTTCAACGCGTCTCGAGGCCCTAGTCCCCTCCCGTGACTCAAGAGCCATGACGCGCTCCCCCTCGCCACGCGCAGGGAGACCTGACTTCCCTGGCGCCACACGAGAGGCTCCCTGAGATCCTCGTCGTGCCTCGCGAGAAAACCCCCAAGGGCGCCGCAGCTCGAGGAAACCCCTGAGACACCCTGTCCTCACGAGGTGAAGGGCCTTCTTTTCCTACATGGCCTGGAGAACAATCCCGAGCCCTCTCTCCAAAATGAAGAGGAGGCTTGACTCCACTGAGGCCACTAGGGGGCTCCAAGAGATCCGCGTCGCGACTCGGGAGGACAGCGGAGTCCTTGGCTTCCCCTCGAGACGAGGCCTGGCACCCCGGGGGATCCTGGAATGCAACCCCGAGATCCCTGCCTTCCCTGGATAGGAACATTAGGTCCTGACACACGCCTAGATGAGGTCTCTTTGGCCCTGCAGTGACTCAAGGCAGCCACCAGCTTTCCCTCGCCACTCGAATGGAAGACGGGGCTTCCCAGGGCCAACAGAGGAGGAAGCCTGTAATCCCTGTCGTCACTCGAGAATCCCGCCGCAAAACGAGAAAAAACACGTGGTTCCAATGTCTTCGCAAAATGAGGCCCTTGCCCACTACGGCGTCTCAAGGGAAGTCCCATGTTCCGCCCTGAAGTGCGAAACGGTACCTGACACCCTTCGTACGACACCCAAAAGTTCCCCAACACGCCGGGTTCCCTCGAGGGGAACACCGAGAGTCCCGGCACAGCTTCATCTGAGGCCTTTCTCCCCTCCTGATCGCGACAGGAGAGGCGATTCCCCTGCGTGGTCCAGAAGGGGTTTCCGGCCTTCCCGGCGCACCTCAGGATGAGGCCGGTCTCACGGGGAAATTCGAGACGAGCCACGTGGGTGGTGCCACATGCTGAACGCCACCGATTCCCCGGTCCGCTCTTGAGAAGGACCCGAGGCCCGGACCCCTCTTCGAAGGCAACCCTGTGGGTGAAGGTACCACTCGAAGGGGCACTGACACCCCCGTGAGTCGTCCGGAAAAACCCGCGGTTTCCACACACAGCTCGACGAGGTACGTGAGACACCCTGAGCAATTCGAGAGTCAAGCGGAGTTCCCTTCCTCAGACAAGACGAGGCCTGACTCTCCTGTCCCAACTCTGCAGGGACCCTGTGGTTGGAGTCCAAAAAGGAGAGGAAGCCTAAGTTTCCTGTCTCCCCTCGAGATGAGGCCCTCTTCCATTGCGCCAAGCCCAGCGGAGTCCCGAGAGGCCCCGCCAACTCCACAGCATCCCTCACCTATCAGAGGCACCATGGGAAGTTCCCTCAGGTCCCCGGCAGAAGTCGAGGGAAATGAGGCTTTCCCGCCGCAACCCCAGAAAGACCTCAAGTGTCCTTCTTCAACGCGTCTGGAGGCCCTAGTCCTCTCCCATGACTCGAGAGCCATGACGCGCTCCCCCTCGCCACGCGCACAGAGACCTGACTTCCCTGGCACCGCACGAGAAGCTCCCTGAGATCCTCGTCTTGCCTCGTGAGAAAACCCCCACGGGCGCCGCAGCTCGAGGAAACCCCTGAGAAGCCCCCATCCTCGCGAGGTGAGGGCCTTCTTTTCCTGCCTGACCCAGACCGCAATCCTGAGTCCTCTCTCCAAACTGAAGAGAAGGCCTGACTCCCTTGAGGCCACTCAGTGGGCTCCAAGAGATCTGCGTCGCGACTTGAGAGGAGAGCGGCATCCTTTGCTTGCCCTCGAATCTAGGCCTGACTCCCCGGGGGAGTCTGGAACGCCACCCTGAGATCCCTGTCTTCCCTTGAGAGGAACGTTAAGTCCCGGACACAGGCCTAGATGAGGTCTCTTTGGCCCTGCAGTGACTCGAGTGCAACCCCAAGCTTTCCCTCGCAACTCGAATGGAAGATTAGGCTTCCCGGGGCCAACACAAGAGGAAGCCTGAAATCCCCGTCGTAACTCTAGAATCCCGCCGCAACTCGAGAAAATCCACATGGTTCCAACGTCTTCGCAAGATGAGGCCCTTGCCCGCTACGGCGTCTCAAGGGAAGTCCCAGGTTCTGTCCTGAAGTGCGAAATGGTACCTGACTCCTTTCATGCAACCCCCAAAAGTCCCCCACACGCCGGTTTCCCTCGAGGGTAACACCGAGGGTTCTGGCCCCACTTCATCTGAGCCCCTTCTCCCCTCCTGATGGCGACAGGAGAGTCGATCCCCCTGCGTTGTCTGGAAGGGTTCCCGGCCTTCCCGGCACACGTCAGGATGAAGCCGGCCTCACTAGGAAATTTGAGACTAGCCCCGTGGGTGGTCCCACATGCCGAAAGACCCCTATTTCCCGGTCCGCTCTTAAAAAGAACCCGAGGCCCAGACACCTCTTCGAAGGCAACCCAGTGGGTGAAGGCACAACACGAAGGGGCACTGTCACCGTCGTGCATTTCCGGAAATACCCGCAGGTTCCACACACAGCTCAACAAGGGGCCTGAGACCCCCTGAGCACCTCGAGAGGCAAGCGGAGTTCCCTTCCTCAGACAAGACGATTCCTGACTCTCCTGTCCCAACTCTGCAGGGACCCTGCGGTCGGAGTCCGAAACGGAGAGGAAGCCTGAGGTTCCTGCCTTCCCTGGAGTTGAGGCCCTCTTCCATTGCGCCAAACCCAGCAGAGTCCTGAGAGGCCCCGCCAACTCCACAGCATCCCTCATCTGTCAGAAGCACACTGGGAAGTTCCCTAAGTTCACCGGTAAACTTTTATTGCACAAGGTCCCCATGAAAAGGCCCACGCAGCAGGACAGCCACAGATTCTGTCTGCCATTAAAGGGCAGTAAGGTGCCCTCCCCTCTTCTTTGCTGCCTCGGCGGCCACCAGGGTGCAATTCGCGTACCCTTCCCTTTCCCATCCTAGCAGGTGCTCCAGGGCCCGCTGGCCTACAAAGTGCCAGAAGCAGGGCTGGGCCAGCCGGCCAGAATTCAGGGTTCTGTCCCTTGGACTTCCAGCGGACACTAGGCTGCTTGGGAAAACTGCGCAGACTCTGAGGTTTTTCAGCAGAGGGGTGGAGTGGTAAAGGCCTTGACCCCAAAGACGAGGCCTTCCTGCGACCGCCAGGTTGGGGAGCTCTGAGACTGTGCCAACACAGGGCGGAATACATGGTTCCCTGCTCCAGGCAGTCCCCGTTCCCTTACCTGTGTTCCGCACCCCTCCGCTGTGGCCAATGGATGCCGATCCTTGGGGATCCAGGAGTTCACGAAATGGGCATTCCCAGCCGCAATGGCGACCCCCAACAGCACATCTGGAAAGCCCTCCCCCACCCCCGCCAGGAGCCGACCCCCGCTGCGAACGGACCCCCACCCCGCCCCGCGCCGCCAGGTTTCGTCCCGGTCCTGCCGGGCTCCAGGCGGGTTCCCAGCCATATTGGCGGCCCCCGGGAGCACAACAGGGACCGACCCCCCACCCACAGCGAGCGGAATCTCGGCCTGTGCAGCCCAGGTTTACCCCACCATGGCTGCGCTCCCGGCGCGTTTCCAGCCGCAGTGGCCATCTCCGAGAGCACAACTGGGAAGCCCTCCCCTACCCCCGCCAGGAGCCGACACCCGCCCTGAGCCGCCCGGGGCGCCCCGCCCCTGCCACGCTCCAGGGGCGCTGCCCACCTTCACCAGCGGCTCTCGGTGAGCCCCGTCCCCACGCCCGGTTCCAGGAGAGGCTCTCGGACCTCGCTGCTGCCGCCAGGTCAAACATGAGGACAATACATACACCCCACAGAGACAATCCAAGCTGTCTATGATTTAGGGATAAAACGAGGACTACAGAAAGGCAAGATGACCTGACCTAGGAGGGCCATGATATTCTATAGAACCAGACAAAGTTGGTTACAAGGAAACTTTTTTCCTTGGAACCCGGAAAGCTGGTTCTTTGCATATGCAATGACCAACAATTAGCTTGTTACCCAAGCCTGCCTTACTGCCACCTCCATCCCCCCACTCCCCAGAAGACTGGCTCAAAGAAATATTTTAAATCTCAGGCGGAAACCTGGAAGATGTCTTGTCTGTCTGTTTGGATTAAGGTATGTGTCAGTGTGAGCCTTGTGTTTTTTGATAATATTGCTCAAGTTCTGAGTTCTGATTTCAATGGTCTCAAGACAAGGCAGCCCTTCCAAATCAAACTGCTGGAAATACAAGAAAACATTGACCTAAATGAATGTCAGAGACCCGTGAACTGGGAACTAGTCAGTATTAAATATCTAGTATTTTTGGTTTTGCTCCTCCATTATAGACATGTCTAAGAGTCAACAACATTAAGCACAACATGTTCATAGTGCCTAGGTTTCTTTTGAGGTAAAAATTGCTCTATTGTTATATCTGTCACAAGCTTGTCAGCAAGAAACTACCTGGAAACGACAACAACAAAAGTAAAAAATGTAAATGTGATATGAGCTTTTAGACAAACTCTTTACAATAATTATACTCTAAAATATCTGCCTCTCATAGTCTTGATTGAAGGCAGAGGAAAAGGGGATGACAAGGGTACGATGGTTGGATGGCATCACTGACTCGATGGACATGAGTTTGAGCAAGCCCCTGGAGGTGGTGACAGACACGGAAGCCTGGCGTCCTTCAGGCCACGGGGTCCCAAAGAGTCAGACACGACTGAGCAACTGAACTGAACTGAACTAACAAACGTTTCTCCAGGTGTTTTGGTTACCCGAGTTTCTATCCTTGTGACGACAGTGTATTGAATAGCTAGGTCATTTCCAAATAAATGAAAGTTCTGAAACATTCACGACTTGAAAGGACCTCCCTTTTACACAGAAACAAAAGAGATTTTTGACTCTCCATGAATAGTGTCTGGCACCATCCTGACATGTTAAATGTAAGAAAGCAATTGTTTTGTTTTGTTTTGTTCTGTTCTTGGGGGTGGGGGGAGGGGGGCGGGCTATAGCCAATGCCAATATAAAAGTCAGTTCTTGGTTGCTGAAGGGAAATGTATGACTTGTTATATCAAGAAAGTATGTGGAATGCAATGGCACTTGAGGAAGGAAAACGAAGTAGTTCTGTCTTACAGGTGGCAGTTTCAGGATGGGAGAAGCAAAGGAATGGGTACAGAATGGGATAAGGAGGTTGTAGGGAAAGTGGACCCCCAGAAAAGAGTTCTGTGCCTAGCACAAGTTTTCTTGAGATGTCGAACTGCCTTTGCTAATGGAGTTTAAGTTTCTTTACCTCTTAAGTGATCTCTTCTAGGTTGACCTAGAACAGAAATCTTTGGTTAGCTTTGGCTAAGTGGAGAAGTAGTGTTTCACGGTGACATATGTGATCCTTCCTGACTGTTTGCAGCCCTTTTGATATCGATGCACTGCTTCTGCTGCTGCTGCCGCCGCCGCTGCTGCTAAGTCGTTTCAGTCGTGTCCGACTCTGTGCGACCCCATAGACGGCAGCCCACCAGGCCCCGCAGTCCCTGGGGTTCTCCAAGCAAGAACACTGGAGTGGGTTGCCATTTCCTCCTCCCATGCATGAAAGTGAAAAGTGAACGTGAAGTCGCTCAGTGGTGTCCGACTCTTAACCACCCCATGGACTGCAGCCTACCAGGCTCCTCCATCCATGGGATTTTCCACGCAAGAGTACTGGAGTGGGGTGCCATTGCCTTCTCCCATATCTATGCACAAGCCTGCCTAAATAATTGACTTCTAGCTAGCTTTGGGATGCCAATGACCATCCACCCTTACCAGGCAACAGAGAAGAGAAAAACACTTACCACAGGAGGTCCTGGTAAGGAACAAGGAACTAACAAGCTCCCACCAACCAGGATTCTGCAGAGGTCAACAAGAGGTCAGTAAGAGATGGAAGACTGCAGTCCAGAGGTCCTAGCAACTTCCATCTTGCAGCAGAGACCCAGCATAGTCAAAACGAATTCAATGTTGCAAAAAATAAGTAAACAAACAAAGGACAGAAGTCCTTTGAACACATGACTGAGATTAGGGGTGAGGCAGTACATGTACGGTGCCCGGAAAATCTTAAAGTATGAGAAAGGAAAGAATTTAAAGACAACTATCAAGCTGTCCGAACTGATAAAAACGAAAGATTACACAGTTTTTTCTGTATATATTAGCAGATAATAATCTGAAAAGGAATTTAAAAAAATTCCCTTTCAATAATGTCAACATGAATACAACACTTTGCCATGGATGTAACGAGGATGACAAGACTGGCACACTGGAAATTATACACCCTGGCTGAAAACTATCCTGAATACATGGACAGGTATTCCATAACAATGGAAAGACTTAAGATGGCAATACCATGGAATGCATCTTCAATCTGAAATGAAGATTTGATATGATTTGATCGCTCAGAGCTTTTGTGTCATCAATTGTTATTAAAGTATAAATGAGATAGAGAAAGCTGCTGACTTAGACTTGAGGCGGTGTGTACGCCCTAGTGGTCTCTAGCCAGATATTCTACAGGCACTAGCAGTCAGCTAAGGAAAGAAAGGCACTGTCTCAGGGAATGGCACCAGGCCCCTCCCCCACGACATGCCTTGAGGTCACATTGGCAGCAGGTGAGTCATCCTGGGCCAAAAACTGATTGACATGAATCTTGAAGAAAGGCAGTATTCCAGGCAAATATATCATTTCCTTAACATAGATTAGGAGAACAAGGTACGAGGAAAATATACTGTTTTGTTCAAGTCGCTTCTGAGCCTACTGGGGGAACCGACCTGAAGCCAGAGTCCAGCGGATATACATAGGATATTTACATCGCTTAAGACAAACATTTCCTCAGGAACAAATGCATTGCTTAGCTCAAGGTTTGTCTGCGAAATTCTTACACATCAGGAGATGGCTCCGAGCTGGGTTTCTACACACAAGAACATGAATGCAAAGGACAAGCCTGCACAGCCCATCTGCCCCCCTCCCCCACAGCCAGCAGCATTTCCAAGTGACCTCCTAAGGCCTTCCCCAAAATACAGGGGCACCTCTGGGTTTCCTGTTTCCCTCACTTCGAACACTTTTCTTAAAAAAAAAAAATCCTGCACACTTCTTGATAGAATGCCACAGTGCAAGGAAAACAGGCCTTCAATACTTAAACCTCCCTGTGCCAAACACTTGGGGCTTGGTTTTGTTTTGTTTTGTTTTTTAATTACACCACCACATAATTTAAACTTTTTACAATTTCTAATTATTCAGTACCAAAACACCAAACTTTTATTGCACAAGGTCCCCATGAAAAGGCCCACGCATCAGGACAGCCACAGATTCTGCCATGAAAGGGCAGCAAGGTGCCCTCCCCACTTCTTTGCTGCCTGGGCGGCCACCAGGGTTTGAAATCCATGCACCCTACTAAGTTTCTAGGGTGCAATTTGCGGACCCTTCCCTTTCTCATCCTAGCAGGTGCTCCAGGGCCCGCTGGCCTACAAAGTGCCAGAAGCAGGGCTGGGCCAGCCGGCCAGAGTTCAGGGTTCTGTCCCTTGGACTTCCAGGGGACACTAGGCTGCTTGGGAAAACCGTGCAGACTGAGATTTTTCAGCAAAGGGGTGGAGCGGTAAAGGCCTTGACACCAAGGGCGAGGCCTTTCTGCAACCGCCAGGTTGGGGAGCTCCGAGAATGTGCCAACAGAGGGCGGAATACGTGGTTCCCTGCTCCAAGCAGTCCCAGTTCTCTGACCTGTGGCCCGCAGCCCTCCGCTGCACCCACTAGATGTGGATCCTTGGGGACACATTAGCGTAGGAAATGGGCGTTCCTAGCCGCAGTGGCGACCCCCGAGAGCACAACTGGGACCGAACCCCCACCCACAGCCATCTAAATCTCGACCCGCGCAGCCCAGGTTTACCCCGCCCCGGGTGCGCTCCCGGCGCGTTTCCAGCCTCAGTGGTCACCACCGAGAGCACAACTGGGAAGCCCTCCCCCACCTCCGCCAGGAGCCGAACCCCACCCCGCGCCACCAGGATTCACCCCGCCCCTGCCGCACTCCCAGCACGTTTCCAGCTGCAGTGGGGACCCCCGAGAGCACAACTGTTACCACCCCCCACCCCCTCCCGACCGGAACCCCGACCCGCGCCGCCTGGGATCGCCCCGCCCCTGGCGCACTCCCGGCGCATTGCCCACTTCCACCAGGGGCTCCCGGTGAGCCCTGTCCCCACGCCCGGTTCCAGGAGAGGCTCTCGGACCTCGCTACTGCCGCCAGGTCAAACACGAGGACAATACATCCACCCCACAGAGACAATCCAAGCTGTCTATGATTTAGGGTTCAAACGAGGACTACAGAAAGGAAAGATGTCCTGACCTAGGAGGGCCATGAGAGTCTATAGATCCAAACAAAATTGGGTACCAAGGAAGCTTTTTTCCTTGGAACCCGGAAAGCTGGTTCTTTGCATATGCAATGACCAACAATTAGCTTGTTACCCAAGCCTGCCTCGCTGCCACCCCCGCTCCCCCCCCCCCCACTTCCCAGGAAAACGGCTCAAAGAAATATTTTAAATCTCAGGCGGAAAACTGGAAGATGTCTTGTCTGTCTGTCTGGATTAAGGTATATGTCAGTGTGAGCCTTGTGTTTTTTGATAATATTGCTCAAGTTCTGAGTTCTGATTTCAATGGTCTCAAGACAAGGCAGCCCTTCCAAATCAAACTGCTGGAAATACAAGAAAACATTGACCTAAATGAATGTCAGAGTCCCGTGAACTGGGAACTAGTCAATATTAAATATCTAGTATTTTTGGTTTTGCTCCTCCATTATAGACATGTCTAAGAGTCAACAACATTAAGCACAACATGTTCATAGTGCCTAGGTTTCTTCTGAGGTAAAAATTGCTCTATTGTTATATGTGTCACAAGCTTGTCAGCAAGAAAGTACCTGGAAACAGCAACAACCAATGTAAAATATGTAAATGTGATATGAGCTTTTAGATAAACTCTTAACAATAATTATACTCTAAAATATCTGCCTCTCATAGTCTTGATTGAAGGCAGAGGAGAAGGGGATGACAGAGGATAAGATGGTTGGATGGCATCACTGACTCGATGGACATGAGTTTGAGCAAGCCCCTGGAGTTGGTGATGGACACGGAAGCCTGGCGTCCTGCAGGCCACGGGGTCACAAAGAGTCAGACTCGACTGAGCAACTGAACTGAACTGAACTTACAATCGTTCCTCCAGGTGTTTTGGTTACCTGAGTTTCTATCCTGGTGCTAAACTAAGTGACGACAGTGTATTGAATAGCTAGGTCACTTCCAAATAAATGAAACTTCTGAAACATTCACGACTTGAAAGGACCTCCCTTTTACACAGAAACAAAAGAGATTTTTGACTCTGCATGAATAGTGACTGGCACCATCCGAACATATTAAATGTAAGAAAGCAATTTTTTTGTTTTGTTTTGTTTTGTTCTGTTCTTGCAGGAAGCGGGGTGGGCGCTATTATCACTGATAGGTATGCTCACCAATCTATCAAATGCCAATATAAGAGTCAGTTCTTGGTTGCTGAAGGGAAATGTATGACTTGTTATTACAAGAATGTATGGAATGCAATCACACTTTAAGAAGGAAAACGAAGTAGTTCTGTCTTAGAGGTGGCATTTTCAGGACGGGAGAAGCAAAGGAATGGGTACAGAATGGGATAAGGAGGTTGTAGGGAAAGTAGGCCCCCAGAAAAGAGTTTTGTGCCTAGCACAAGTTTTCTTGAGATGTTGAACTGCCTTTGCTAATGGAGTTTAAGTTTCTTTACCTCTTAAGTGATCTCTTCTAGGTTGACCTAGAACAGAAATCTTTCGTTAGCTTTGGCTAAGAGGAGAAGTATTGTTTCACGATGACATATGTGATCCTACCTGACTGTTCTCATCCCCTTTGATATCTATGCACTGCTGCTGCTGCTGCTGCAGCTGCTAAGTGGTTCAGTTGAGGCTGACCCTGTGCCACGCCATAGATGGCAGCCCACCAGGCCCCGCAGTCTCTGGGGTTCTCTAGGCAAGAACACTGGAGTGGGTTGCCATTTCCTCCTCCTATGCATGAAAGTGAAAAGTGAAAATGAAGTCACTCAGTGGTGTCCGACTCTTAGCCACCCCATGGACTGCAGCCTACCAGGCTCCTCCATCCTTGGGATTTTCCAGGAGTGGGGTGCCATTGCCTTCTCCCATATCTGTGCACAAGCCTGCCTAAATAATTGACTTCTAGCCAACTTTGGGATGCCCATGACCACCCACCCTTACCAGGCAACAGAGAAGAGAAAAACACTTACCACAGGAGGTTCTGATAAGGAACAAGGAACTAACAAGCTCCCACCTACCAGGATTCTGCAGAGGTCAACAAGAGGTCAGCAAGAGATGAGAGACTGCAGTCCAGAGGTCCTAGCTACTTCCATCTAGCAACAAACACCCAGCATAGTCAAAACGATTTCAATGTTAAAGAATAAATAAATAAAAAAATAAATAAATAAATAAATAAAAGGACAGAAGTTCTTTGAACACATGTCTGAATTTAGGGGTGACGCATTACATATGTGTCCCAGGATAATCTTAAAGTGTCAGAAAGTAAAGAAATTAAAGACAACTATCAAGCTGTCCAAACTGATAAAAATGAATGATTACACAGTTTTATCTGTATACATTAGCAGATAATAATCTGAAAAGGAATTTTAAAAAATTCCCTTTCAATAATATCAACATGAATAAAACACTTTGCCATGGATATAACGAGGATGACAAGACTGGCACACTGGAAATTATACACCCTGGCTGAAAACTATCCTGAATTCATGGACAGATATTCCATAACGATGGAAAGACTTAAGATGGCAATACCATGGAATGCATCTTCAATCTGAAATGAAGATTTGATATGATTTGATCGCTCAGAGCTTTTGTGTCATCAAGTGTTATTAAAGTATGAAAGAGATAGAGAAAGCTGCTGACCTAGACTCGAGGCGGGGTGGGGGTGGGTAGTAAGAGTACCCCCTGCTGGTCTTTAGCCAGATATTCTACAGGCACTAGCAGTCAGCTAAGGAAAGAAAGGAACTGTTTCAGGGAATGGCACCAGGCCCCTCCCCCACGACATGCATTGAGATAATATTGGCAGCAGGTGAGTCATCCCGGGCCAAAACTTGATTGACATGAATCTTGAAGAAAGGCAGTTTTGCAGGCAAATATATCATTTCCTTAACATAGATAAGGAGAACAAGGTACGAGGAAAACATGCTGTTTTGTTCAAATCGCTTCTGAGCCTTTTGGGGGAACCGACCTGAAGCCAGAGTCTAGCGGAAATACATAGGATATTTACATCGCTTAAGACAAACATTTTCTTAGGAAAAAATGCATTGCTTAGCTCAAGGTTTGTCTGCGAAATTCTTACACATCAGGAGATGGCTCCGAGCTGGGTTTCCACACACAAGAACATCCATGCAAAGGACAAGCCTGCACAGCCCATCTGCCCCCCTCCCGCACAGCCAGCAGCATTTCCAAGTGACCTCCTAAGGCCTTCCCCAAAATACAGGGGCACCTCTGGGTTTCCTGTTTCCCTCACTTCGAACACTTTTCTTAAAAAAAAAAATCCTGCACACTTCTTGATAGAATGCCACAGTGCAAGGAATACAGTCCTTCAATATTTAAACCTCCATTTGCAAAACACTTGGAGCTTGGTTTTGTTTTGTTTTGTTTTTTAATTACACCACCACATAATTTAAAGCTTTTACACGTTCTAATTATTCAGTTCCAAAACACCAAACTTTTATTGCACAGGGTCCTCATGAAAAGGCCCACGCAGCTGGACAACCACAGATTCTGCCATGAAAGGGCAGCAAGGTGCCCTCCCCCCTTCTTTGCTGCCTGGGCGGCCACCAGGGTTTGAAATCCATGCACCCTACTAAGTTTCTAGGGTGCAATCCATGGACCCTTCCCTTTCCCATCCCAGCAGGTGCTCAAGGGCCCGCTGGCTTACAAAGTGCCAGAAGAGGGCTGGGCCAGCCGGCCAGAGTTCAGTGTTCTGTCCCTTGGACTTCCAGCGGACACTAGGCTGCTTGGAAAAACCGCGCAGACTCTGAGATTTTTTAGCAGAGGGGTGGAGCGGTAAAGGCCTTGACCCCAAAGGCAAGGCCTTTCTGCGACCGCCAGGTTGGGGAGCTCCGAGAATGTGCCAACAGACGGCAGAATACTTGGTTCCCTGCTCCACGCAGTCCCAGTTCCCTTACCTGTGGTCCGCAGCCCTCCACTGCACCCACGGAATGGCGATCCTTGGGGACCCAGGAGCGGACGAAATGGGCGTTCCCAGCCGCAGTTGCAACCCCCGAGAGCGCAACTGGGAACCCCTCCCCATCCCCCCCGTGAGCCGACCCCGCCCCGCTCCGCCAGGGTTAGCCCCGCCCCTGCCGCGCTCCCGGCGCGTTCCCAGCTGCAGTGGCGACCCTGGGAGCACAACTGGGACCGACCCCCACCCAAAGCCATCTGAATCTCGACCCCCGCAGCCCGGGTTTACACAGTCCCGGGTGCGCTCCCGGCGAGTTTTCAGCCTCAGTGTCCACCTCTGAGAGCACAACTGGGAAGCCCGCCCCCACCCCCGCCAGAAGCCGACCCCCGCCCCACGCCGCCCGCGTTCGCCCCGCCCCTGCACGGTCCAGGTACCTTCCCAGCTTCTAGCGTTCACGCCCGGGTAGGAGCAGGATGTAGGAGTATGGGAGATGTGTCTGGAGCCTGACAGCCTCAGCTCCGCTCTGGCCTGCCCTTTGGACCTAGGAGCAAGGCCAACTTGCAGAGGGCTTAGGGCCCCATTGTATGCAAACTACCAAGGCCTACCGCAAGGAGAGCTCTGTCCGAGGGAAGGGAAGTGCCCCAGGCTGCGTTCCCAAGCTGTTGCTTGGCAATGCAGACTCAGCGGTAAACGGAGGGAATCAGGCTCTCTGTAGCCGCAGCTTCACACACAGGTGTGTCTCCGTAGGAATCAAGAAAGATCCTGACAGGGTGAGGTTCATTAGAGCTATACTAAAGAGCAAAGGCTTGTCCATGTGGTCTTGCCTTCCCCTGTGCCTTTGGGTGTCCAGGCTCGGCCCCAGCTACGTGGAAACAACCCCTGAGAAAATATCTTCAAGATCCACTTTTCCCAGTGTCTGGGAACCGGGGTTCGTAGGAGGAGAGAAAAGCACGCCTCCATCGGGAACAAAAAGGCAGCCCACCTGCCTGTGTTTTGAAGCCTCTATTTGGAAGGAATGGGTTAGCTTCTCCTAAAGGAGACTTCCAGATCTGCTCAGAAGTCGGTAATTCCAGAGGCAGGGTACTGGTTCCTGACTGCCCTTTGCTAGCCTTGCAAAGATATTCCTAGATTCTAGAGTTATTTTCCATGAAGGAGCAGGCTTCGGGAATGTGTCAGACAGGACTGGCTCCTTATTGACCTCAGCTCAGCTATTGCCTTTCCATTCAAACTAGGACAAGGCCTAAGTTTATGAAGGGTAAGGGTCTTCTTCTTTGCAAACTGCCAAGGGCTACAGCAATGAGACCTCTGTCAAGGTGAGGGAAGCCTAAGAGGATGGATTCTCAAGCAGGTGCTTTGCCACAAAGCATCAGCACCCCACGGAGAGAATCAAGCTCCCTGTGCACCAATGTTGGGAGTGTAGCTTCACACACAGAGTTGTCTCTATAGGAGTCAAGAATGTTCCTGAGAGATTAGGTTCACTAAACCTCTCCTACAGAGCATAGACCTGTCCATGTGGTTTTGCCTTCCCCTGTGAGTTGGGTCCTCGAGGTCCGCCACACCTCTGGGGAAACTGTCCCTGAGAAAAGATCTCCAGGAACCGCTTCGCCGAGGCTGGGAAATGGTGTTCACAGGAAGTAAGGCAAGCGAATCTCCTGCAGAGTAAAAGAGGCCTTACTGTCCCTGGAGGAGCAGGCTGCCAGAGTGTGTGAAACCTGACTGTTGCCTTGCTGGCCTCAGTTCCACCATTGCCTGTTCCTCCGAACTAGGACCCAGGCCTATTTGGAGAAGCGTTTGGCTGCGGATTTCTACAAAGTGCCAAGGGCTACAGCAGTGAGAATTCTCTCAGCGGTCAGGGAGAGCATTTTATGGATTCTCAAGCTGTTTTCTGAACGACAGGGTCAAAATGAACTGAGAAATTCAGGCTCTCTGTGCCCCTATGTTAGGTACGCAGCTTCACACACAGAAGTGTCTCTATAGGAGCCAAGAATGTTCCTGAGAGATGAGCTTCACTAGAAGTCTGCTACAGAGCATAGACCTGTCCATATGGTTTTGCCTTGCCCTGTGAGTTGGGTCCCTGAGGTCCGCCCCAGCTCAGGGGAAGGAGCCCCTGAGAAAAGATCTCCAGGGACCGCTATTCCCCCAGGCTGGCAAACGCAGTTCACAGGAGGTAACACAAGCGAGCCTCCTGCAAGGCACAACAGGCCTTAGTGTCCCTGGACGATCAGGCTGCAAGAGTGTGTGAGACCTGACTGGTGCCTTACTGGCCTCAGCTCCGCCATTGCATGTTCCTCTGAACTAGGACCCAGGCCTACTAGAAGAAGGGTTTGGGTATGCATTTCTAAATACTGCCAAGGGGTATAGCAATGAGAACTGTGTCACGGGTAAGGAAGAGCATTGTATGGATTTTCAAGCTGTTGTTTGAACGACAGCTTCAAAGCTGCACAGAGAGAATCAGACTCTGTGTCTCCATGTTCGGTACACAGCTTCACAGACAGGGGTGTCTCCATAGGAAACAAGAACGTTCCTGACAGAGTGAGGTTCACTAGAGCTCTCCTAGAGAGCAAAGACTTGTCCATGTGGTTTTTCTTCCCCTGTGCGTTTGGGGCTCCAGGCTCGGCCCCAGCTCCGTGGAAACAACCCCTGAGAAAAGATCTTCAAGATCCGCTTTTCCCAGAGGCTGGGATGTGGGGTTCATAGGAGGCAGGAAAAGCAGGCCTCCTTCAGAGAGCAAGAGGCAGCCAAGCGGCCTGCGTTTGGAAGCCTCAATTTGGAAGAATGGGTTAGCTTCCCCTAAGGGAGACGTCCAGATCTGTTCAGAAGTCGGTAATTCCAGAGGCAGTGTGCAGGGTCCTGACTGCCCTTTGCCAACCTTGCAAAGACATTCCTAGATTCTACAGTTATCTTCCTGAAGAAGCAGGCTTTGGGAATATGTCGGACTTGACTGGTGCCTTATTGGCCTCAGCTCAGCTATTGCCTTTCCATTCAAAGTAGGACAAGGCCCTACTTTATGAAGGGTAAGGGTCTTCTTCTTTCCAAACTGCCGAGGGCTACAGCAATGAGACCTCCGTAAATGCGAAGGAAGCATAAGCGGATGGATTATCAGGAAGGTTCTTTGCCACCAAGCATCAGCACCCCACGGAGAGAATCAGGCTCCCTTTGCCCCTATGTGGGGTGTGTAGATTCACACACAGTGGTGTCTCTACAGGAGCCAAGAATGTTCCTGAGAGATGAGGCTCACAAGAGCTCTCCTACAGAGTGCTCACCTGTACATGTGGTTTCGCCTTCCCCTGTGAGTTGGGTGCCCGAGGTCCACCCCAGCTCCGAGAAAACAGCCTCTGAGAAAAGATCTCCAGGAACCGCTTTTCGCCCAGGCTGGGAAAAGCTGTTCACAGGAAGTAAGGCAAGTGAGCCTCCTGCAGAGAAAAAGAAGCCTTACTGTCCCTGGAGGAGCAGGCTGCCAGAGTGTGTGAAAACTGACTGGTGCCATACTGGTCTTAGCTCCGCCATTGCTTGTTCCTCCGAACTGGGACTCAGGCCTACTTGGAGAAGGGTTTAGGTGCAGATTTCTACAAACTGCCAAGGGCTACTGCAATGAGAACTCTCTCAGAGGTAAGGGCGAGAATTTTATGGATTCTCAAGCTGTTTTCTGAACGACAGCATTAAACCTGCACAGAGAGAATCAGGCTCTCTGCCGCCATGTTGGGTACGCAGTTTCACACACAGAGGTGTCCGCATAGGAGCCAAGAACATTCGTCAAAGACTGAGGTTCACTAGAGCTCTCTTAGAGAGCAAAGACTTATTCATGTGGTTTTGCCTTCCCCTGTATGTGTGGGTCTCTGGGCACAACCCCAGCTCCGTGGAAACAACCCCTGAGCAAAGATCTCCAAGATCTGCTTTTCCCCCATGCTGGGAACCAGGGATCATAGGAGGCAGGAAAAGCAAGCCTCCTTCAGGCAAGAAGAGGCAGCCAACTAGCCTGTGTTTGGAAGCCTCTATTTGCAAGGAATGGGTTAACTTCTCCAGAAGGAGACCTCCAGATCTGCTCAGAAGATAGAAATTCCAGAGGCAGGGTCGAGGTTCCTGACTGCCCTTTGCCAGCCTTGCAAAGACATTCCTAGATTCTAGCAATATTTTCCATGAAGGAGCAGGCATCAGGAATATGTCAGAGTTGACGGGTGCCTTACTGGCCTCAGCTCAGCTATTGCCTTTCCTTTCAAACTAGGATCAGGGCATACTTGGTGAAGGGTAAGGGTCTACTTCTTTCCCAACTGCCAAGAGACACAGCAATGAGACCTCGGTCAAGGCGAGGGAAGCGTAAGCGGATGGATTCTCAAACAGGTGCTTTGCCACAAAGCATCAGCACCCCACGGAGAGAATCAGGCTCCCTGTGCCCCTATGTTCGGTGTGTAGCTTTACACACAGAGGTGTCTCTGTACGAGCCAAGAATGTTCCTAAGAGATGAGACACACTAACGTCTCCTACAGAGCATAGACCTGTCCATGTGGTTTTTCCTTCCCCTGTGAGATGGGTCCCCGAGGTCCCCCCCAGCTCTGGGGATAGAGCCCCTGATAAAAGATCTCCAGGAACCGCTTTTTGCCCAGGCTGGGAAACGCAGTTCACAGGAGGCAAGGCAAGCGAGCCTCCTGCAGGGAAAAATAGGCCTTACTGTCCCTGGACGATCAGGCTGCAAGAGTGTGTGAGACCTGACTAGTGCCTTACTGACCTCAGCTCCGCCATTGCATGTTCCTCCGAACTAGGACCCAGGACTACTTGGAGAAGGGTTTGGGTGCGGATTTCTAAAAACTGCCAAGGGCTACAGCAATGAGAACTCTGTCATGGGTAAGGAAGAGCATTGTATGGATTTTCAAGGTGTTTTTTGAACGACATCTTTAAAGCTACACAGAGAGAATCAGGCTCTCTGTGCCCCCATGTTGGGTACGCAGCTTCGCACACAGGGGTGTCTCCATATGAATCAAGAATGTTCGTGACAGAGTGAAGTTCACTAGAGCTCTCCTAGAGAGCAAAGACTTGTACATGTGGTTTTTCTTCCCCTGTTAGTTTGGGTCTCCAGGCTTAGCCCCAGCTCCGTGGAAACAACCCCTGAGAAAAGATCTTCAAGATCCGCTTTTCCCAGAGCCTGGGAAGCTGGGTTCATAGGAGGCAGGAAAAGCAAGCCTCCTTCGGGCACGAAGAGGCAGCCGACCGGCCTGTTTTTGGAAGTCTCAATATGGAAGGAATGAGTTAGATTCTCCTAAAGGAGACCTCCAGATCTGCTCAGAAATCGGTAATTCCAGAGGCAGGGTGCAGGCTCCTGACTGCCCTTTGCCAGCCTTGCAGAGACATTCCTAGATTACAGCGTTATTTTCCATGAAGGAGCAGGCTTCGGGAATATGTCAGACTTGACTGGCGCCTTATTGGCCTCAGCTCAGCTCATGCCTTTCCTTTCAAACTAGGACAAGGGCCCACTTTATGAAAGGTAAGGGTCCTCTTCTTTCCAAACTGCCAAGGGCTACAGCAATGAGACCTCTGTCAAGGCGAGGGAAGTGTAAGCTGATGCATTCTCAAGCAGGTGCTTTGCCACAAAGCATCAGCACCCCACGGAAAGAATCTGGCTCCCTTTGCCCCTACGTTGCGTGTGTAGCTACACACACAGAGGTGTCTCGATAGGAGCCAAGAATGTTCCTGAGAGAGGAGGTTCACTGTTGGGGGCCAGAGTGAGGCACTCCGCCCATGGCAAAGGTCATGAAGAAGGAGGCTCGACATACGCAAAGGCGGGATCGAGCCTCAGGAGTCCCCCTGGAAATCCTCGAGCATCTACCCCCATCACCAGAGCCTGCCTACCTTACTACTTTGTGCTCTCACCTACACCTCTGACTTTACGGGGGGCTGTCCCCCACCACCTCTTTCGGAGAAGGAGTTAACCTAGAGCTCCAGTTGATAAAAACCCCTGGGTGTGACAAGAGTGTTTTAACCTACAAACTCCTCTGAAGGTTCTCTAGCCTGCCTGACAGGCTTGTCCGGCCACATGTGATTGCTCACAGCCTCCCAACCATGAGAGGCACGAGATGCTTTAAACCTTCTAAAAACAGGTTCCTTAGAATAGTTAGAAAATTATTAGTATAAGTATAATGGGCTGATTAGAAATCATATTGGTGAAGGGTTTTTCATTTGTTGAGCTGATGTTTACTGCTAAGTCTCCACATCCCCTGCCCTTATACACATTAATGAATATATAGAAGAAATAAGTATTAACCTTTGATATAAATCACGTTAGACCTTAGGCTAAGTAAATTCTTTCCTTAACTAAAACCCACTACACCCTCACCCTATAGGAATGTAACTTTATTTGGGTGGCGTCTGTTTTAAGAATAATCACCCCTGGAGAAATAAGTGTCCTGGTTGACTGACCGCTGTCACAAGGAGAGGGTCGTAAATTGTCAGCAGGCCCCCCGGCCAGAAGATGATGTAACACCCCTAAGACCTCTGTATACTTTTGTATGAAGCACCTGACTTTGATAAAAGTCAGGACTGCTGACCCCACGTGACTTTTGCATAACATCTCAGTGTATAAAAGTAGACCATGGAAAATAAAGAATTGGGATCAGTTTCTCGAAATACTGGTCTCCCCATGTCTCTCTCTCTCTCTCACTCTGGTTGAGTCTCCATCTGGAGCGCGGAACCCACCAAGCTTACTAATTTTGCCTGGGCTTCTAAGATCCGACCGGGGAGGCCTCAGTGTCTCCTCTCCTTCGGGAGAACGGAAGGACGCCTGCGGCCTACGTAAGTGGTGCAAGCTTCTTGTCTTGAAGTTTTAGTGGTCCCCCGCGTAAACCAAGCTACTCAGCCTCTTTTCTCCACTGAATTTTCCTACTGAGCTATCCTCATTTTATTACTCTTTATATCCTTAATTAACGTTTAATTAAGCAGTTGTTCCCTGACCCTCGCCTACGCCGTCTCTGCTTCGAATACCCTGGATCAGCTGGGGCTGGACCCCGGCAGTTCACTAGAGATCTCCTACAGAGCATAGACCTGTCCATTTGGTTTTGCCTTCCCCTGTGAGTTGGGTCCCCGAGGTCCGCCCCAACTCCGGGGAAACAGCCCCTGAGAAAAGATCTCCAGGAACTGCTTTCCGCCCAGGCTGGGAAACGCTGTTCACAGGAAGTAAGGCAAGCGAGCCTCCTGAAGGGAAATAGAGGCCTTACTGTCCCTGGAGGAGCAGGCTGCCAGAGTGTGTGACACCTGACTGGTGCCTTACTGGCTTCAGCTCCGCTATTGCATGTTCATCTGAACTTGAACCCAGGCCTACTTGGAGAAGTGTTTGTGTGCCGATTTCCAGAAACTGCGAAGGGCTACAGCAATGATAACTCTCTCAGTGGTAAGGGAGAGCATTGTGTGGATTCTCAATTTGTTGTTTGAACGACAGCGTCAAAGCTGCACAGAGAGAATCAGGTCTCTGTGTCTCTATGTTGGCTATGCAGCTTCCCACACAGAGATGTCCCCGTTGGAGCCAAGAACATTCCCCATAGAGTGAGGTTCACTAGAGCACTCCTAGAGAGCAAAGACTTATCCATGCGGTTTTCCCTTCCCCTGTGCGTGTGGGTCTCCGGGATCGGCCCCTGCTCCGTGGAAACATCCTCTGAGAAAAGATCTCCAAGAACCTCTTATCCCCCAGGCTGGGAAGCGGAGTTCGCAGGAGGTGGGATAAGCAAGCTTCCTTCGGCAAGAAGAGACAGCCAACCGGCCTGTGTTTGGAAGCCTATATTTGCAAGGAATGGGTTAGTTTCTCCTGACTGAGACCGCCAGATGTGCTGAGAAGATAGAAATTCCAGAGGCAGGGTCGAGGTTCCTGACTGCCCTTTGCCAGCCTTGCAAAGACATTCCCAGATTCTAACGTTATTTTCCATGAAGGAGCAGGCATCGGGAATATGTCAGACTTGACTGGCGCCTTACTGACCTCAGCTCAGCTACTGCCTTTCCATTCAAACAAGGACAAGGGCCTACTTGGTGAAGGGTAAGGGTCAGCTTCTTTCCAAACTGCCAAGGACTACAGCAATGAGACCTCTGTCAAGGTGAGGGAAGCCTATGCGGATGGATTCTTAGCAGGTGCTTTGCCACAAAGCATCAGCACCCACGGAGAGAATCAGACTCCCTTTGCCACTATGTTGGGTGTGTAGCTTCATGCACAGAGGTGTCTCTGTAGAAGCCAAGAATGTTCCTGAGAGATGAGGTTCACTAGAGCTCTCCTACAGAGCATAGACCTGTCCATGTGGTTTTGTCTTCCCCTGTGAGTTGGGCCCCCGAGGTCCGACCCAGCTCCAGGGAAACAACCCCTGAGAAAAAATCTCCAGGAACAGCTTTGCGCCCAGGCTGGGAAATGCAGTTCACAGGAGGCAAGGCAAGCGAGCCTCCTGCAGGGAAAAAGAGGCCTTACTGCTCCTGGACGATCAGGCTGCAAGAGTGTGTGAGACCTCACTTGTGCCTTACTGGCCTCAGCTCCGCCGTTGCCTGTTGTTCCGAGCTAGGACCCAGGCCTACTTGGAGAAGGGTTAGGGTGCGGATTTCTACAAACTGTCAAGGACTACAGCAATGAGAATTCTCTTAGCAGTAAGGGAGAGCATTGTATGGATTCTCAAGCTGTTGTTTGAATGACAGCTTCAAAGCTACACAGAGAGAATCAGGCTCTCTGTTCCCCTATTTTGGCTGTGCAGCATCACACACAGAATTTGACTCTGTTGGAGCCAGAAATATTCCTGAAAGACTTAGGCTCACCAAAGCTGTCCTCCAGAGCAAAGACATTGGATGTGGTTTTGCCTTCCATTTTCAGTATGGGTCCCCTAGCTTGGCCCCAGCTCCGGGGATACAGCCTCTGAAAAAAATCTTCCAAGAAGCGATTTTCCTCCAGGCTGTTAAGCGGAATTCGCAGTTTGCAAGTTAAGGAAGCCTGCTTCGTGGAAGAGCAAGCAGCCAACTGGCCCTGTGTTAGGAAGCCTGTATTTGAAAGGAATGGGTTAGCTTCTACAGCGGGAGAACCTCAGATCTGCTCAGGGGACTGAAATACTAGAGTCAGGGTCGAGGTTCTCCCTTGTCCTTTGCGCACCTTGCAAAGACATTCCTAGCTTCTAGCATTAGTGTCCCTGTAGTAGCAGGCTGCAGGAGCGTGTGATAAATGACTGCCGCGTTCCTGTCCTCAGCTCCGCTATTGACTTTCTATTCGAACTAGAACCCAGGCCTACTTTGAGAGGGGTTAGGGTCCAGTGTTTCCAAACTGACAAGGGCTACGGCAATGCGAGCTCTGTCAGAGGTAAGAAAAGAGCAATTGGTTGGATTCTTCAGCTGCTGCATGGCTGCACAGCTTCCGCGCTGCATGGAGAGCATGAGGCTCCTTGTGGCCCTATTTTGGGTACGCAGCAACATGCACACAGAATGTCTGTGTTCACTTATGTACAGGCTTATGTACACTAGAGCTCTCCTACAGAGCAAAGACCACTCAGTGGGCTCCAAGAGATACCTGTCGCGGCTCGAGAAGAGAGTGGAATCCTTTGCTTCCCCTCGAGATGAGGCCTGACTCCCCGGGTGAGTATGGAATGCAACCCCAAATCCCTGTCGCCTATGGAGAGGAACATTAAGTCCTGGATACAAGCCTAGATGAGGTCTAGTTTGCCCTTCAGTGAATGGAGCCCAATCCCCAGCTCTCCCTGGCAACTCGAATGGAAGATTAGACTTCCTGGGCCAACACAAGAGGAAGCCTGAATTCCCCGTCGTAACTCGAGAATCCCACCGCAACTCGAGAAAAACCACGTGCTTCCCTCGTCATCGCAAGATGAGGCCCTTTGTCCGCTACAGCATCTCAAGAGAAGTCCCACGTTCCATCCTGAAGTGCGAAACGGTACTTGGCACCCTTGATGCGACCCCAAAAGTTCCGCGACATACCAGACTCACTCAAGGGGAACACCGAGGTTCCCGGCACCACTTCATCTGACCCCTTCTCCTCTCCTGATTGCGACAGGAGGGTCGACTCCCCTTCTCTGTCTGCAAGGGGTTCCCGACCTTCCGGGCGCACCTCAGGATGAGGCCGGTCTCATGAGGAAGTTCGAGACCTAGCCTCGTGGGTGGTGCCACATGCCGAAAGACCCCAATTTCACGGTCCACTCTTGAAAAGAACCCGATGCCAGCACACCTCTTTGAAGGAAAACCTGTGGATGAAGGCACAACACGAAGGGGCACTGACACCCGCGTGCATCGTCCAGAAAAACCCGCAGGTCCCACAGACATTTCAACAAGTGGCCTGTCACCCTGTAAACAGCTCGAAAGGCAAACGAAGGTCCATTCCTCAACAGAAGACTAGGTGTGACTCTCTTGTCCCTACTCTGCAGGGACCATGGGATCCGAGTCAGAAACGGAGAGGAAGCCTGAGGTTCCTGCGTCCACTCGAGATGAGGCCCTCTTCCATTGCACCACACCCAGTGGAGTCCCGAGTGGCCCATACCAAATCCACAGTATCCCTGGGTTCTCAGAGGCACAATGAGAAGCTCCCTGAGGTCACAGGCACAAGTCGAGGGAACCCTGGGTTTTCTGCCATGACTCGAGAAAGACCTCGAGAGTGCTTCAAAATGTGTTGAATCGCGATTCCCCTACCATGACTCGAGAGCCATGACACGCGCCCCCTCTTCACGCGCATGGAGACCTGACTAACCTGGCACTTCACGAGAGGCTCCCTGAGATCCTCATCGTACCTCGTAAGGAAACCCACACTGCCGCGGCAGCTCGAGGAAACACATGAGACACGCCGGTCATCGCGAGATGAGGGCCTTATATTCCTGCATGTCCTGGAGACCAATCACGAGTCCTCTCTCCAAACTGAAGAGCAGGCTGGACTCCGTTGAGCCCTCTCAGGGGGCTCCAACAGATCCTTGTCGCGACTCGAGAGGAGAGCAGAGTCCTTGGCTTCTCCTCGAGACGAGGCCTGACTCCCCGGGGGAGCCTGGAATGCAACCCCGAGATCCCTGCCTTTCCTGGAGAGGAATATTAGGTCCCGGACACACGCCTAGGTGAGGTCTCTTCGGCCCTGCAGTGACTCGAGCGCAACCCCCAGCTTTCCCTCGCAACCCGAGGGGAAGATTGGGCTTCCCAGGGCCAACCCAAGGGGAAGGCTGAGATCCCCGTCGTAACTCGAGAATCCCGCCGCAACTCGAGACAAACCACGTGGTTCCCACCTCTTGGCAAGATGAGGCCCTTGCCCGCGACGGCGTCTCAAGGGAAGTCCCCTGTTCCTCCCTTAAAGGCGAAACGGTCCCTGACAGCCTTCCTGCGACCCCCAAAATTCCCCGACACGCCGGGTTCCCCCGAGGGGAACACCGAGGGTCCCGGCACCGCTTCCTCTGAGCCCCTTCTCCCCTCATGATCGCGACAGGAGAGGCGATTCCCCTGCGTGGTCTGGAAGGGGTTCCCGGCCTTCCCGGCGCACCTCAGGATGAGGCCGGTCTCACGAGGAAATTCGAGACGAGCCACGTGGGTGGGGCCACATGCCGAACGCCCTCGATTCCCCGGTCCGCTCTTGAGAAGGACCCGAGGCCGGACCCCTCTTAGAAGGCAACCCTGTGGGTGAAGGCACAACACGAAGGGGCACTGCCACCCCCGGGCATCGTCCGCAAAGACCCCCGGGTTCAACACACAGCTCGACGAGGGGCCTGAGACCCCCTGAGCAACTCGAGAGGCCAGCGGGGTTCCCTTCCTCAGACAAGACGAGGCCTGACTCTCCTGTCCCAACTCTGCAGGGACCCTGCGGTCGGAGTCCGAAACGGAGAGGAAGCCTGAGGTTCCTGCCTCCCCTCGAGGTGAGGCCTTCTTCCGTTGCGCCAGACCCAGCTTAGTCCCGAGGGGCCCCGCCACCTCCACAGCATCCCTCGCCTCTCAGAGGCACCCTGGGAAGTTCCCTAAGGTCCCCGGCAGAAGGCGAGGGAAACGAGGGTTTCCCGCCGCCCCCCGAGAAAGACCTCGAGAGTCCTTCTTCAACACGTCTCGAGGCCCTAGTCCCCTCCTGTGACTCGAGAGCCAGGACGCGCTCCCCCTCGCCACGCGCATGGAGACCTGACTTCCCTGGTGCCGCACGAGAGGCTCCCTGAGATCCTCGTCGTGCCTCGGGAGAAAACCCCCACGGGCGCCGCAGCTCGAGGAAACCCCTGAGACGCCCCTGTCCTCGCGAGCTGAGGGCCTTCTTTTCCTGCATGGCCTGGAGAGCAATCCCGGGTCCTCTCTCCAAACGGAAGAGGAGGCTGGCCTCCCTTGAGGCCGCTCAGGGGGCTCCAAGAGAACCGCGTCGCGACTCGAGAGGAGAGCGGAGTCCTTGGCTTCCCCTCGAGACGAGGCCTGACTCCCCGGGGGAGCCTGGAATGCAACCCCGAGATCCCTGCCTTCCCTGGAGAGGAATATTAGGTCCCGGACACACGCCTAGGTGAGGTCTCTTCGGCCCTGCAGTGACTCGAGCGCAACCCCCAGCTTTCCCTCGCAACCCGAGGGGAAGATTGGGCTTCCCAGGGCCAACCCAAGGGGAAGGCTGAGATGCCCGTCGTAACTCGAGAATGCCGCCGCAACTCGAGAAAAACCACGTGGTTCCCACCTCTTGGCAAGATGAGGCCCTTGCCCGCGACGGCGTTTCAAGGGAAGTCCCCTGTTCTGCCCTGAAGGGCGAAACGGTCCCTGAAAGCCTTCCTGCGAACCCCAAAATTCCCCGACACGCCGGGTTCCCCCGAGGGGAACACCGAGGGTCCCGGCACCGCTTCCTCTGAGCCCCTTCTCCCCTCCTGATCGCGACAGGAGAGGCGATTCCCCTGCGTGGTCTGGAAGGGGTTCCCGGCCTTCCCGGCGCACCTCAGGATGAGGCCGGTCTCACGAGGAAATTCGAGACGAGCCACGTGGGTGGGGCCACATGCCGAACGCCCCCGATTCCCCGGTCCGCTCTTGAGAAGGACCCGAGGCCGGACCCCTCTTAGAAGGCAACCCTGTGGGTGAAGGCACAACACGAAGGGGCACTGCCACCCCCGGGCATCGTCCGCAAAGACCCCCGGGTTCAACACACAGCTCGACGAGGGGCCTGAGACCCCCTGAGCAACTCGAGAGGCCAACGGGGTTCCCTTCCTCAGACAAGACGAGGCCTGACTCTCCTGTCCCAACTCTGCAGGGACCCTGCGGTCGGAGTCCGAAACGGAGAGGAAGCCTGAGGTTCCTGCCTCCCCTCGAGGTGAGGCCCTCTTCCGTTGCGCCAGACCCAGCGGAGTCCCGAGGGTCCCCGCCACCTCCACATGATCCCTCGCCTCTCAGAGGCACCCTGGGAAGTTCCCTAAGGTCCCCGGCAGAAGGCGAGGGAAATGAGGGTTTCCTTCCGCCCCCCGACAAAGACCTCGAGAGTCCTTCTTCAACGCGTCTCGAGGCCCTAGTCCCCTCCCGTGACTCGAGAGCCAGGACGCGCTCCCCCTCGCCACGCGCATGGAGACCTGACTTCCCTGGCGCCGCACGAGAGGCTCCCTGAGATCCTCGTCGTGCCTCGGGAGAAAACCCCCACGGGCGCCGCAGCTCGAGGAAACCCCTGAGACGCCCCCGTCCTCGCGAGCTGAGGGCCTTCTTTTCCTGCATGGCCTGGAGAGCAATCCCGGGTCCTCTCTCCAAACGGAAGAGGAGGCTGGACTCCCTTGAGGCCGCTCAGGGGGCTCCAAGAGTCCCGCGTCGCGACTCGAGAGGAGAGTGGAGTCCTTGGCTTCCCCTCGATACGAGGCCTGACTCCCCGGGGGAGCCTGGAATGCAACCCCGAGATCCCTGCCTTCCCTGGAGAGGAATATTAGGTCCCGGACACACGCCTAGGTGAGGTCTCTTCCGCCCTGCAGTGACTCGAGCGCAACCCCCAGCTTTCCCTCGCAACCCGAGGGGAAGATTGGGCTTCCCAGGGCCAACCCAAGGGGAAGGCAGAGATGCCCATCGTAACTCGAGAATGCCGCCGCAACTCGAGAAAAACCACGTGGTTCCCACCTCTTGGCAAGATGAGGCCCTTGCCCACGACGGCGTCTCAAGGGAAGTCCCCTGTTCCGCCCTGAAGGGCGAAACTTTCCCTGACAGACTTCCTGCGACCCCCAAAAGTCCCGCGACACGATGGGGTCCCCCGAGGGGAACACCGAGGGTCCCGGCACCGCTTCCTCTGAGCCCCTTCTCCCCTCCTGATCGCGACAGGAGAGGCGATTCCCCTGCGTGGTCTGGAAGGGGTTCCCGGCCTTCCCGGCGCCCCTCAGGATGAGGCCAGTCTCACGAGGAAATTCGAGATGAGCCACGTGGGTGGGGCCACATGCCAAACGCCCCCGATTCCCCAGGCCGTTCTTGAGAAGGACCCGAGGCCCGGACCCCTCTTCGAAGGCAACCCTGTGGGTGAAGGCACAACACGAAGGGTCACTGCCAACCCCGGGCATCTTCCGCAAGGACCCGCGGGTTCCACACACAGCTCGACGAGGGGCCTGAGACCCCCTGATCAACTCGAGAGGCCAGCGGGGTTCCCTTCCTCAGACAAGACGAGGCCTGACTCTCCTGTCCCAACTCTGCAGGGACCCTGCGGTCGGAGTCCGAAACGGAGAGGAAGCCTGAGGTTCCTGCCTCCCCTCGAGGTGAGGCCCTCTTCCGTTGCGCCAGACCCAGCGGAGTCCCGAGGGGCCCCGCCACCTCCGCAGGATCCCTCGCCTCTCAGAGGCACCCTGGGAATTTTCCTAAGGTCCCCGGCAGAACACGAGGTAAACGAGGGTTTCCCGCCGCCCCCCGACAAAGACCTCGAGAGTCCTTCTTCAACGCGTCTCGAGGCCCTTGTGCCCTCCCGTGACTCGAGAGCCATGACGCGCTCCCCCTCGCCACGCGCATGGAGACCTGACTTCCCTGGTGCCGAACGAGAGTCTCCCTTAGATCCTCGTCGTGCCTCCGGAGAAAACCCCCATGGGCGCCGCAGCTCGAGGAACACCTGAGACGCCCCCTTCCTCGCGAGCTGAGGTCCTTCTTTTCCTGCATGGCCTGGAGAGCAATCCCGAGTCCTCTCTCCAAACTGAAGAGGAGGCTTGACTCCCTTGAGGCAATTCAGTGGGCTCCAGGAGATCCGCGTCGTGGCTCGAGAGGAGAGCGCAGTCCTTTGCTTCCCCTCGAGGCGAAGCCTGACTCCCCGGTGGAGTCTGGAGTGCGACCCCGAGATCCTTGTCTTCCCATGAGAGGACTATTAGGTCCTGGACACACGCCTAGATGAGGTCTCTTTGGCCCTGCAGTGACTCGAACACAACCCCCAGCTTTCGCTCGCAACTCGAAGGGAAGTTTGGGCTTCCCAGGGCCCACACAAGAGGAAGCCTGAAATCCCCGTCGTAACTCGAGAATCCCGCCGCAACTCGAGAAAAACCACGTGGTTCCTTCGTCTTCGCAGCATGAGCCCCTTGCCCGCCACGGCGTCTCAAAAGAAGTCCCACGTACCTACTGAAGTGCAAAATGGTACTCTGCACCCATGATGGCACCCGCAAAGTTCCCCAACGTACATGCCTCACTCGAGGGGAACACCCATGTTCCCCACACCACATCATTTGAGCCCCTTCTCCCCTCCTGATTGCAACAGGAGTGTCGATTCTCCTGCTTTGTCTGGAAGGTGTTACCGATCTTCCCAGCGCACCTCAGAATGAGGCCGGTCTCACGAGGAAATTGGAGATGTAGCCTCGTGGGTGGTGCCACATGCGGAAAGACCCCATTTCCTGGTCCGCTATTAATAAGAACCCGATGCTCGTACACTTCTTCGAATGTATCCCGTTGGATGAAGGCACAATAAGGAGGGGCCCTGCACACCCATGCATCTTTTGGAAAATTCTGCAGGTTCCACATACAGCTCGACAAGTGATCTGTTACCTCGTGAACAACTCGAGAGGCAAGCTAAGTTTCATTTCTCCACAGAATACGAGGCCTGACTCTCCTGTCCCAACTCTGCAGGAATCCTGAGATCGGAGTCTGAAATGGAGAGGAACCCTGAGGTTCCTTCCTCAACACGAGATGAGGCCCTCTTGCATTATAACACACCCAGTGGTGTCCCGAGTGGCCCCTCCCAACTCCACAGAATCCCTGACTTCTCAGAGGCACCATGTTAAGCTCCCTGAGATCACCGGCACAAGTCGAGAAAAACCAGGGTTTCCTGCCGCAACCGGAGAAAGACCTTGAGAGTCGTTCTTCAACGCCTCTTGAGGCCCGATGCCCCTACCATGACTCGAGATCAATGATGCGCTCCCCCTCCACACGTGCATGGAGACCTGACTTTCCTGTCACCACACGAGAGACTCCCTGAGCTCCCCATCGTATCTTGTGAGAAACCCCATCCTGGCACCGCACCTCGAGAAAATGCACAGACGCCCCTGTCATCACGATATGCGGGCCTTCTTTTCCTGCATGGCCTGGAGAGCAATCCCGAGTCCTCTCTCCAATCTCCACAGGAAGCTTGACTCCCTTTAGGCCACACAATGGGCTCTAAGAGATACCCGTCGCGACTCAAGAGGAGAGGGGAGTCCATTCATTACCCTCTTGAAGAGGCCTGACTCCTCGGGAGGATCTGGAATGCAACTCCGAGATCCCTGTTGCCCCTTGAAAGGAACATTAGGTCCTAGACACAAGCCTAGATGAGGTCTCTTTTGCCCTGCAATAACTCGAACCAACCCCCAGCTCTAGCTCTCAACTCGTATGGAAATTTGGACTTCCCTGGGCCAACACAAGAGGAAGCCTGAATTCCCTGCCGCAACTCGAGAAAAACCACGTGGTTCCCCCGTCATCACAAGATGGGGCCCGTGCTCACTACAGCGTCTCAAGAGAAGTCCCACGTTCCGTGTTGAAGTGCGAAACGTTACTTGGCACCCTTAATGCGACCCCAAATGTTCCCCGACACACCGGTTTCATTTGAGGGGAACACCGAGGTTCCCGGCACCACTTCTTTTGAGCCCCTTCTCCCCTCCTGATAGCGACAAGAGGGTCGATTCCCCTGCTTTGACTTAAAGGGGTTCCCGACATTCACGGCGCACCTCAGGATGAAGCCGGACTCATGGGAAATTTCGAGACGTGGCCTCGTGGGGGGTGCCACATGCCGAAAGACCCCGATTTCCCAGTACACTCTTGAGAAGAACCCGATGACCAGACACCTCTTTGAAGACAACCCTGTGGATGAAGGTACAACAAAAGGGGCACTGACACCCCTGTGCATCGTCCAGAAAAACCCACAGGTTCCACATACAGCTCTACAAGAGGTCTGTCACCCCGTGAACAACTCAAGATGCAAGCGGATTTCCATTCCTCCACACAAGATGAGTCCTGACTCTCCTCTCCCAACTCTGCAGGAACATGCGATCCGAGGCAGAAATGAAGAGGAAACCTGATGTTCCTGCTTTATCTAAAGATGATGCCTTTTTCCATTTCACCAAACCCAGTGGAGTTCCGAGAGGTCACTCCCAACTCCACAGTATCCCTGATTTCACAGAGGCACCTGAGAAGCTCCCTGACGTAACATGCATGAGTCGAGGGAACCCATGGTTTCCTGCCACAACCTGAGAAAGACCTTGAGAGTCCTTCTTCAATGCGTCTTGAGGTCCAAATCCCCTATCATGACAAGAGAGCAATGACGCACTCCCCCTCGCCACGCGCATGGAGACCTGACTTCCCTGGCGCCGCACAAGATGCTCCCTGAGCTCCCAGCCTTACCACGTGGGAAACACCACACTTGTGACTCAGCTCGAGAAAACCCACGAGATGCCCCTGTCATCGCGAGATGAGGGCCTTCTTTTTCTGCATGGCCTGGAGAGCAATACCGAGTCCTCTCTCCAAAATCCACAGGAAGCTTGGCTCCCTGTAGGCCACTCAGTGGGCTCCAAGAGATATCCGTCGCGACTCGAGAGGAGAGTGGAGTCATTTGCTTCCCCTCGAGACGAGGCCTGACTCCCCGGGTGAGTCTGGAATGCAACCCCGAGATCCCTGTCGCCCCTGGAGAGGAACATTAGATCCTGGACACAAGCCAAGATGAGGTCTCTTTTTCCCTACAGTGACTCATGCGCAATCCCCAGCTCTCCCTCGCAACTCGAATTGAAGATTGGACTTCCTGGGACAACACAAGAGGAAGCCTGAAATCCCCGTCGTAACTCTAGAATCCCGCCGTAACTCGAGAAAAACCAAGTGGTTGCCCCATCATCGCAATATGAGGCACTTTCCCGCTACAGCGTCTCAAGAGTAGTCCCACGTTCCATCTTGAAGTGCGAAACAGTACTTGGCACCCTTGATGCGACCCCAAAAGTTCCCCAACATACCGGTCTCACTTGAGGGGAACACCGAAGTTCCCGGCACCATTTCTTTTGAACGCCTTCTCCCCTCCTGATCACGACAGGAGGGTCGATTCCCCTGCTTTGTCTGCAAGGGTTTCCCGACCTTAACGGCGCACCTCAGGATGATGCCGGTCTCACGAGGAAGTTCGAGATGTAGCCTCGTGGGTGGTGCCACATGCCGAAAGACTCCGATTGCCCGGCCCGCTGTTGATAAGAACCCGATGCCTGGACACCCCTTAGAAGGCAACCCTGTGGATGAAGGCACAGCACGAAGGGGCACAGACACACCCGTGCACCGTCCGGAAAAACCTACAGGTTCCACACACAGCTCGACACGTGGTCTGTCACCCCGTGCACAACTCGAGAGGCAAGCTGAGTTCCATTCTCCACACAGGACGAGGCCTGACTCTCCTGTCCCAAATCTGCTGGGACCCTTCAATCCGAATCAGAAATGGAGAGGAACCCTGAGGTTCCTGCCTCAATTCAAGATGAGGCCCTCTTCCATAGCACCAAAACCACTGGAGTCCCGAGAGTTCCCTCCAACCCACAGTGTCCCTGACTTCTCAGAAGCACCCTGACAAGCTCCCTGAGATCTCCGGCACAAGTTGATGGAACCCAGGGTTTCCTGCCGCAACCGAGAAAGATTGGATAGTCCTTCTTTGATGCATCTTGAGGCCCGATTCCCCTACCATGTCTCAAGAGCAATGAAGCGCTCCCAGTACCCATGCGCATGGAGACTTAACTTCCCTGGCACCTCACGAGAGGCTCCCTGAGGTCCCCGTCGTACCTCGTGAGAAACCCCACACTGGCGCCGCAGCTCGAGAAAACCCACAAGACGCCCCCGTTATAGTGAGATGAGGGCCATCATTAACTGCATGGCCTGGAGGGCAATCCCGAGTCGTCTCTCCAAACTCCACGGGAGGCTTGACTCACTAAGGCTACTCAGTGCGCTCAATAGGTACCCGTCGCGACTCGGGAGGAAACAGGAGTACTTTGCTTCCCCTAGAAACAAGGCCGGACTTCCCGGGTGAGTCTGGAATGCCACCCCGAGATCCCTGTCACCCCTGGAGAGGAATATTCGGTCCTGGACACAAGCCTAGATATGGTCTATTTTGCCCCGCAGTGACTCGAGTGGGATCCCAGCTCACCCTCGAAACTCGAATGAAAGATTGGACTTCCATGGGCCAACACAGGAGGAAATCTGAATCCCCCGTCGAAACTCGAGACTCCCGCCGCAATGCGAGAAAAACCATGTGGTTCACTCGTCATCCCAAGATGAGGCCCTGGCCCGCTACAGCGTCTCAAGTGAAGTCCCACGTTCCGTCTTGAAGTGCGAAATGCTACTTTTCACCCTTGATGTAACCCCAAAAGTTCCCCGACACACCGTTCTCACCGAGGGTAACACCGAAGTTCCCGGCACCACTTCATCTGATCACTTTCTCCCCTCCTGATCACGACAGGAGGGTAAATTCCCCTGCTTTGCCTGGAAGGAGTTCCCGCCCATCCCGGCGCACCTAAGGATTAGGCCTTTCTCAGGAGGAAATTCGAGACGTAGCCTCGTGGGTGGTGCCACATGCCAAAAGACCCGGATTGTTCGGTCCACTCTGGATAAGAACACGATGCCCGGACACCACTTCGAAGGCAACCCTGTGGATGAAGGCACAACAGAAGGGTTACTAAAACTCCCGTGCATTGTACAGAAAAACACGCAGGTTCTACACACAGCTCGACAAGTGGAATGTCACCCCATGAACAACTCGATAGGCAAGCAGAGTTCGTTTCCTCCTCACAAGACGAGGCCTGACTCTCCTGTCCCAACTCTTCAGGGACCCTGCCATCCGAGTCAGAAATGGAGAGGAAACCTGAGGTTCCTGCCTCAACTCGAGATGAGGCCCTCTTCCATTGCACCAAACCCAGATGAGTCGCGAGAGGCCCCTCCCAACTCCACAGTATCCCTGAATTCTCAGAGGCACCTTGAGAATCTACCTGAGGTCACCGGCACAAGTCGAGGGAACACAGGGTTTCCTGCTGCGACCCGAGAAAGACCTTGAGAGTCCTTCGGCGCGTCTTGAGGCCCGATTCCCCTACCATGACTCGAGAGCAAAGACCCGCTCCCCATCGCCATACGCATGGAGACCTGACTTCCCTGACGCCTGAAGAGAGTCTCCCTGAGCTCCCCGTCGTACCTCTTCGGAAACCCCATTCAGGCACCGCAGCTCGAGAAAACCCACGATACGCCCCCGTCATCACGAGATGAGAGACTTCTTTCCTGCCTGGCATGGAGAGCAAAACCAAGTCCTCTCTCCAGACTCCACAGGAGGCTTGACTCTCTTTAGGCCTCTCAGTTGGCTCCAAGAGATACCTGTCAGGACTTGAAGGGAGAGCGGAGTCCTTTGCTTCCCCTCGAGACGAGGCCTGACTCCCCGTGTGAGTCTGGAATGCAACCCCGAGTTCCTGTCGCACCTGGAGAGGAAAATTCGGTCCTGGACACAAGCCTAGATGAGGTCTATTTTGCACTGCAGTTACTAGAGAGCAATCGCCAGCTCTCCCTCGCAAATCGAATGGAAGATTGGACTTCCCTGGGCCAATACAATTGGAAGCCTGAATTCGACATCGTAACTCAAGAATCCCGCCGAAACTCGAGAAAATCCACGTGGTTCCCCCATCAGCGCTAGATGAGGCCCTTGCCCGCTACAGCGACTCAAGAGAAGTCCCACGTTCTGTCTTGAAGTGCGAAACGGTACTTGGCACCCTTGATGCAATCTCAAAATTCCCCGACATACCGGTCTCACTGGAAAGGAACACCGAGGTTCCCGGAACCACTTCATTTGAGCTCCTTCTCCCCTCGTGATCGCGACAGGAGTCTCGATTCCCCTGCTATGTCTGGAAGGGGTTCCCGACCTTTCCGGCGCGCCTAAGGATGAGGCAGGTCTCACGAGGAAATTCGAGACATAGCCTCGTGGGTGGTGCCACAAGCCGAAAGACCCCGATTTCCCGGTCTGCTCTTGATAAGAACGTGATGCCCTGACACCTTTACGAAGGAAAACCTGTGGATGAAAGCACAACACGAAGGGGCACTGACACCCCCGTGCATCGTCCAGAAAAACCCGCAGGTTACAAACACAGTTCAACAAGTGGTCTGTCAGCCCGTGAACAACTCGAGAGGCAAGTGGAGTTCCATTCCTCCACACAAGACGAGACCTGATTTTCTGTACCAACTCTGCAGGGAAACTGCAATCCGAGTCAGTACCAGCGACAGGAAACCCAGGAGAGGAAACATGAGGTTCCTGCCTCCACTCGAGATGAGGCTCTCATCCATTGCACCAAACCCAGTGGAGTCCAGAGAGGCCCCTCCCAACTCCACAGTACCCCTGACTTCTCAGAGGCACCCGGAGAAGCTCCATGAGGTCACCGGCACATGTCAAGGGAACCCAGGGTTTCCTGCCACAATGCGAAAAAGACCTCGAGAGTCCTACTTCAACGTGTCTTGAAGCCCGAATCTGCTTCCATGGCTCTATAGAAATGACACGCACCCTCTCGCCACACACATGGAGACCTGACTTCCCTGGCGCCATAAGAGAGGCTCCCTGAGCTCCCTGTTGTACCTCGTGAGAAACCCCACACTGACGCCGCAGCTCGAGAAAACCCACCATACGCCCCTGTCATCGCGAGATGAGGGCCTTCTTTTCCTGCATGGCCTGGAGAGGAATCCCAAATCCTCTTTCCAAACTCCACAGGAGGCTTGACTCCCTTTAGGCCACTTAGTGGGCTCCAAGAGATACCCGTCGCGACTCGAGAGGAGAATGGAGTCCTTTGCTTCTCCTCGAGACAAGGCCTGACTCACCAGGTGGGTCTGGGATGCAACCCCGAGATCCCTATCTCCCCTGGAGAGGAACATTAGGTCCTGGAAACAAGCCTAGATGAGGTCTCTTTTGCCCTTCTGTAACTCGAGAGCAATCCCCCGCTCTCCCTAACAACTCGAATGGAAGATTGGACTTCCCTGGGCCAACACAAGAGGAAGCCTGAATTCCCCTTCGTAACTCGAGAATCCCGCCGCAACTCGAGAAAAAGCACTTGGTTCCCTTGTCATCGCAAGATGAGGCCCTTGCCCGCTACAGGTTCTCAAGAATAGTCCCACGTTCCATCTTGAAGTGTGAAACGATACTTGACACCCTTGATGTGACCCCAAAAGTTCCCCGAAATATCAGTCTCACTGGAGGTGAACACCGAGGTTCCCGGCACCAGTTTATCTGAGCCCCTTCTCCCCTCCTGTTCGAGATAGGAGGGTCACTTCCCCTGCTTTGTTTGTAAGGGGTTCCCGACCATCACGGGGCACTTCAGGATGAGGCCGGTCTCACGAGGAAATTCGAGACGTAGCTCGCGGGTGGTGCCACATGCCAAAAGACTATGATTTCCCGGTATGCTCTTGATAAGAACCCGATGCCTGGACACCTCTTCGAAGGCAACCCTGTGGATGAAGGCACAACACAAAGGGGCACTGACACCCTCGTGCATCGTCTGGAAAAACCCGCAGGTTCTACATACAGCTCAACAAGTGGCTTGTCACCCCTGAAGAACTCGAGAGGCAAGTGGGGTTTCATTCCTCTACACAAGACGAGGCCTGACTCTCCTGTCCCAACTCTGCAGGGACTTTGCGATCCGAATCAGACCAGCGCCAGTGAAGTCACGAGAGGAACGCTGAGGTTCCTGCCTCCACTCGAGATTAGGACCTCTTCCATTGCACGAAACCCAGTGGAGTCCCGAGAGACGCGTCCCAGCTCCACAGTATCCCTGACTTCTCAGAGGCACCCTGAGAAGCTCCCTGAGGTCACCAGCACAATTCGAGTGAACCCAGGGTTTATTGCCGCCACCATAGAAAGAATTCAAGAGTCCTTCTTCAACACGCTTTGAGGCCTGATTCCCCTACCATGACTCGAGGGCAATGACGCACTCCCTCTGCTACACTCATGAAGCCCTGACTTCCCTGGCACCACACGAGAGGCTCCCTGAGCTCCCCATCATACCTCGTGAGAAACCCCACACTGGCGCCGCAGATAGAGAAAACCCTCAAGACGCCCCCGTTTTCGCGACATGACGGCCTTCTTTTCTAGCATGGCCTGGAGAGCAATCCCGAGTCCTCTCTCCAAACTCCACAGTAGGCTTGACTCCATTTTGGTCACTCAGTGGACTCCAAGACATACCCATCGCGACTCGAGAGGAGAGCGGAGTCTTTTCCTTCCCCTCGAGGCGAGGCCTGACTCCTCGGGTGAGTCTGATATACAAACCGGAGATCCCTGTCGCCCCTGGAGAGAAACATTAGGTCCTGGACATAAGCCTAGATGAGGTCTCTTTTGCCCTTCTGTAACTCGAGAGCAATCCCCCGCTCTCCCTAACAACTCGAATGGAAGATTGGCCTTCCCTGGGCCAACACAAGAGGAAGCCTGAATTCCCCTTCATAACTCGAGAATCCCGCCGCAACTCGAGAAAAAGCACTTGGTTCCCTTGTCATCGTAATATGAGGCCCTTGCCCGCTACAGCTTCTCAAGAAAAGTCCCACGTTCCGTCTTGAAGTGCGAAACGATACTTGACACCCTTGATGTGACCCCAAAAGTTCCCGAAATATCAGTCTCACTCGAGGTGAACACCGAGGTTCCCGGCACCAGTTTATCTGAGCCCCTTCTCCCCTCCTGTTCGAGATAGGAGGGTCACTTCCCCTGCTTTGTTTGTAAGGGGTTCCCGACCATCACGGGGCACTTCAGGATGAGGCCGGTCTCACGAGGAAATTCGAGACGTAGCTCGCGGGTGGTGCCACATGCCAAAAGACTATGATTTCCCGGTATGCTCTTGATAAGAACCCGATGCCTGGACACCTCTTCGAAGGCAACCCTGTGGATGAAGGCACAACACAAAGGGGCACTGACACCCTCGTGCATCGTCTGGAAAAACCTGCAGGTTCTACATACAGCTCAACAAGTGGCTTGTCACCCCTGAAGAACTCGAGAGGCAAGTGGGGTTTCATTCCTCTACACAAGACGAGGCCTGATTCTCCTGTCCCAACTCTGCAGGGACTTTGCGATCCGAATCAGACCAGTGCCAGTGAAGTCACGAGAGGAACGCTGAGGTTCCTGCCTCCACTCGAGATTAGGACCTCTTCCATTGCACGAAACCCAGTGGAGTCCCGAGAGACGCGTCCCAGCTCCATAGTATCCCTGACTTCTCAGAGGCACCCTGAGAAGCTCCCTGAGGTCACCAGCACAATTCGAGTGAACCCAGGGTTTATTGCCGCCACCATAGAAAGAATTCAAGAGTCCTTCTTCAACACGCTTTGAGGCCTGATTCCCCTACCATGACTCGAGGGCAATGACGCACTCCCTCTGCTACACTCATGAAGCCCTGACTTCCCTGGCGCCACACGAGAGGCTCCCTGAGCTCCCCATCATACCTCGTGAGAAACCCCACACTGGCGCCGCAGATAGAGAAAACCCACGAGACGCCCCCGTTTTCGCGACATGACGGCCTTCTTTTCTAGCATGGCCTGGAGAGCAATCCCGAGTCCTCTCTCCAAACTCCACAGTAGGCTTGACTCCATTTTGGTCACTCAGTGGACTCCAAGACATACCCGTCGCGACTCGAGAGGAGAGCGGAGTCTTTTCCTTCCCCTCGAGGCGAGGCCTGACTCCTCGGGTGAGTCTGATATACGAACCGGAGATCCCTGTCGCCCCTGGAGAGAAACATTAGGTCCTGGACACAAGCCTAGATGAGGTCTCTTTTTTCCTGCAGTGACTCAAGAGCAATCCCCAACTCTCCCTCGAAACTCGAATGGAAGACTGGACTTCCCTGGGCCCAGCAGAAGAGGAAGCATGAATTTCCCGTTGTAACTCAAGAATCCCACCACAACTCGAGAAAAACCACGTCGTTCCCTCTTCATTGCAAGATGCGGCCATTGCCGCTACAGCGTCTCAAAAGAAGTCTTACGTTCCATCTTGAAGTGCGATACGGTACTTGGCACCTTTGATGCGACCCCAAAAGTTCCCCAACACACTGGTCTCACTGGAGGGGAACACCAGGTTCCCGGCATCACCTCATCTGTGCCCCTTCTCCCCTCCTGATTGAGACAGGAGGGTCGATTCCCCTGCTTTGTCTGCAAGGGGTTCCGACCTTCCCGGCACACCTCAGGATGAGGCCGGTCTCACTAGGAAATTCGAGACGTAGCCTGGTGGGTGGTGCCACATGCGGAAAGACCCCGATTTCCCGGTGCGCTCTTAATAAGAACCCGATGCCCGGGCACCTCTTCGAAAGCAAACCTGTGGAGGAATGCACAACACGAAGGGGAACTGACATCCCCATGCATAGTACGGAAAAACACGCAGATTCCAAACACAGATCGACAAGTGTCCTGTCATCCCATGAAGAACTAGAGAGGCATGCGGAGTTCCATCCCTGCACACAAGAGAAGGCCTGACTCTCCTTTCCCAACTCTGCAGGGACCATGCGATCGGAGTCAGAAATGTAGATGAAACCTGACGTTCCTGCATCAACTCGAAATGAGGCCCTCTTCCATTGCGCCATACCCAGTGGAGTCCCGAGAGGCCCCTCCCAACTCCACAGTATCCCTGACTTCTCAGAGGCACCCTCAGAAGCTCTCTGCGGTCACTGGCACAAGTCGAGTGAACCCAGGGTTTCCTGCTGCATTCTGAGAAAGACCTCGAGAGTCCTTCTTTACCGCGTCTTGAGGCCCGATACCCTACAATGACTGGAGAGCAATGACGCATTTCCCTCGCCACGCCCATTGAAACCTAACTTCCCTGGCGCCACACGAGAGGCTCCCTGCGCTCCCCGTCCTACCTCATGAAAACCCCACACTGGCACCGCCGCTCGAGAAAACTCACGAGACGCCCCCGTCATCGTAAGATGAGGGCCTTCTTTTCCTACATGACCTAGAGAGCAATCCCGAGTCCACTCTCCAAACTCCACTGGAGGCCTGTCTCCCTTTAGGCCACTCAGTAGCCTCCAAGAGATACACGTCGCTACTCTAGAGGAGAGCGGAGTCCGTTGCTTCCCCTCGAGCCGAGGCCTGACTACTTGGGTGAGTCTGGAATGGGATCCCGAGATCCGTGTCGCCCCTGTAGAGGAAAACTCGGTCCTGGACACAAGCCTAAATGAGGCCTTTTTTGTCCTGCATTGACTCAAGTGCAATCCCCAGCTCTCCCTCGCAACTCGAATTGATGATTGGACTTCCCTGGGCCAACACAAGAGGAAGCCTGTATTCCCATTGTAATTTGAGAATCCCGCGGCAACTGGAGAAAAACAACGTGGTTCCTCCGTCATCGAAATATGAGGCCCCTGTCAGCTATAGCGTCTCCAGGGAAGTCCCATGTTCCGTCTTGAAGTGTGAAACGGTACTTGGCACCCTTGATGCGACCCCCAAATTTCCCTGACACCCCGGTCTCACTCGAGGAGAACACGGAGTTTCCCAGCACAGCTTCAGCTGAGCCTTTTCTCCCCTCCTGATGGCGACAGGAGGTCGATTCCCCTGCTTTGTCTGGAAGGGGTTCCCAGACTTCCAGGCGAACCTCAGGATGAGGCCAGTCTCACGAGGGAAGTCGAGACGTAGCCTCGTGGGTTGTGCCACATGCCGAAAGACCCCGATTTCCTGGTCCGCTATTGATAAGATCCCGATGCCCGGTCACCTCTTCGAAGGTAACCCTGTGGATGAAGGCACAACACGAAGGGGCACTGACACCCCTGTGCATCGTCCCCCAAAACCGCAGGTTCCACATACAACTCGACAGGTGGCCTGTCATCCCGTGAACAACTCGAGAGGCAAGCGGAGTTCCATTACTCCACACAAGACGAGGTCTGACTCTCCTGTCCCAACTCTGCAGGGACCCTGCTATCCGAGTCAGAAATGGAGAGGAACCCTGACGTTACTGCCTCAATCCGAGATTAGGTCCTCTTCAATTGCACCAGTCCCTGTGAAGTCCCGAGAAGTCCCTCTCAATTCCACAGTATCCCTGACTTCTCAGAGGAACCCCGCTAAGCTCCCTGAGGTTATGGGCACAAGTCGAGGGAACCCAGGGTTTCCTGCCACACCCCGAGAAAGACCTCGAGAGTTCTTCTTCGAAACGTCTTGAGGTTCGATTCCCCTACCATGACTTGAGAGCAATGAGGCGCTCCCCCTCGCCACGTCCATGGAGACCTGACTTCCGTGGCACCACAGGAGTCTCCCTGAGCTCCCCGTCCTATCTCGTGAGAAACCCCAACCAGGCACTGCACCTTGAGAAAACCCACGAGACGCCCTCGTCATCGCGAGATGAGGGCCTTCTTTTCCTGCATGGCCTAGAGAGCAATCCCGAGTCCTCTCTCCAAACTCCACAGGAGGCTTAACTCCATTTAGGCCACTCTTGGGCTCCAAGGGATACCCGTCGTGACTCGAGAGGAGAGCGGAGTCCATTCATTCCCTTCGAGACGAGGCCTGACTCCCCGGGTGAGTCTGGAATGCAACCCCAAGATCCCTGTCGCCCCTGGAGAGAAAAACTCGGTCCTGGACACAAACCTAGATGAGCTCTATTTTGCCCTGCAGTGACTCGAGAGCAATCTCCAGCTCTCACTTGCAACTCGAATGGAAGATTGGACTTCCCTGGGCCAACACAAGAGGAAACCTGTATTCCCCATCGTAACTCAAGAATCCGGCCGCAACTCGAGAAAAAACACGTGGGTCCCCCGTCAGCGCTAGATGAGGCCCTTGCCCACTACTGCGTCTCAAGAGAAGTCCCAGGTTCCATCTTGAAGTGCGAAACAGTACTTGGCACCCTTGATGCAACCCGAAAAGTTACCCGACTTACCAGTTTCACTCAAGGGGAGCACCGAGGTTCCCGGCACTACTTCATCTGTGCCCTTTCTCTCCTCCTGATCCCGAAAGGAGGGTCGATTCCCCTGCTTTGTCTGGAAAGGGTTCCCGGATTTTCCTGCGCACCTCAGGATGAGGCCGATCTCACGAGGAAATTCGAGACGTAGCCTAGTGGGTGGTGCATCATGCTGAAAGACCCTGATGTCCCGGTGCGCACTTGAGGAGAACCCGATGCCTGGACACCTCTTCGAAGGCAACTCTGTGGATGAAGGCACAACAGGAAGGAGCACTGACGCCCCCGTGCATCTCCGAAAAACCCGCAGGTTCCACACACATCACGAAAAGTGGTGTCATCCTTGAACAACTTGAGATGTAAGCGGAGTTCCATTCCTCCACAGAACACGAGACCTGACTCCTGAGCAAACTCAGCAGGGACCCTGCTATCTGAGTCAGATCCGGCTCCAGGAAGTCAGGAGCAGAACCCTGAGGTTCCTGCCTCAACTCGAGATGAGGCCCACTTCCATTGCACCAAACCCAGAGGAGTCCCGAGAGGCCTCTCCCAAATCCACAGTATCCCTGACTTCTCAGAGGCACCCTGAGAAGCTCCCTGAGGTCACCGGCACAAGTCAAGGGAACCCAGGGTTTCCTGCCGCAACCCTAGAAAGACATCGAGAGTCCTTTTCCAACCCGTCATGAGGCCCGATTCCCCTACCCTGACTGGAGAGCAATGACGCGCTCCCCCTTGCCCCGCCCATGGAGACCTGACTTCCCTGGCGCCACACGAGAGGCTACCTGAACTCCCCGTCATACCTCGTGAGAAATCCCACACTGGCTCCCCAGCTCGAGAAAACCCACGATACGCATCCGTCATCGCGAGATGAAGGCCTTCTTTTCCTGCATGGCCTGGAGAGCAATCCTGAGTCCTCTCTCCAAACTCCACAGGGGGCTTGACTCCCTTTAGGCCACTCAGTGGGCTCCAAGAGACACCTGTGGCGACTCAAGAGGAGAGCGGGGTCCTTTGCTTCCCCTCGAGTCGAGCTCTGACTCCCAGGATGCGTCTGGAATGCAACCCCGAGATCGCTGTCGGCCCTGGAGAGGAATATTAGGTCCTGGACACAAGCCTAGATGAGGTCTCTTTTGCCCTGCAGTGACTCAAGAGCAAACCCCAGCTCTCCCTCGAAACTCGAATGGAAGATTGGACTTCCCTGGGCCAACACAAAAGGAAGCCTGAATTCCCCGTCGTAACTCGAGAATCCCTCCGCACCTTGAGAAAAACCACGTGATTCCCCCGTCATCCCAAGATGAGGCCCTTGCCCTCTACAGCATGTCAAGTGAAGCCCCAAGTCCGTATTGAAGTGCAAAACGGTACTTGGCACCCTTGAAGCGACCCCAAAAGTTTCCCGACACACCGGTCCCACTCGAGGGGAACACCGAGGTTCCCGGCACGACTTCAACTGAGCCCTTTCACTCCTCCTGGTCGCGACAAGATGGTCGATTCCCCTGCTTTGTCTGGAAGGGGTTCCCGATCTTCATGGCGCACCTCAGGATGACACCAGTCTAACGAAGAAATTCGAGACGTAGCCTCATGGATGGTGCCACGTTCTGAAATACCCCGATTTCCTGCTCCGCTATTGATAAGAACCCGAAATCCGGACACCTCTTTGAAGGCAACCCTGTGGATGAAGGCACAACACGAAGGGGCACTGACCCCCTCATGCATCTTACGGAAAAAACCGAAGGTTCCACTCACAGCTCGACAAATGGTCTGTTATCCTGTGAACAACTCGAGAGGCAAGCGGAGTTCCATTCCTCCACACAAGACGAGGCCTGACTCTCCTGTCCCAACTCTTCAGGGACCCTGTGGTCGGAGTTTTAAATGGAGAGGAACCCTTAGGTTCCTGCCTCAACTCGAGAGGAGAACCTTTGCCATTGCACCAAACCCAGTGGAGTTCCGGGAGCCCCTCCCAAGTCCACAGTATGCCTGACTTCTCAGAGGCACCCTGAGAAGCTCCCTGAGGTCACCGGTTCAAGTCGAGGGAACCCAGGGTTTCCTGCCGCAACCTGAGAAAGACCTCGAGACTCCTTCTTCAACGCGTCTTGAGTCCTGATTTCCCTACCATGACTTGAGAGCATTTATGGGCTCCCCCTCATCACACGCATAGAGACCTGACGTTCCTGGCGCCACACGAGAGGCTCCCTGAGCTCCCCGTCGTACCTCGTGAGAAAACTCATACTTGCGCCCCAACTCGAGAAAACCCACAAGACGCCCCCGTCATTGCGAGCTGAGGGCCTTCTCTTCCTGTATGGCCTGGAGAGCAATCCCGAGTCCTCTCTCCAACTCCACAGGAGGCTTGACTCCCTGGAGGCCACTCAGTGGGCTCCAAGAGATACCTATCGCGACCCAGGAGGATATCAGAATCCTTTGCTTCCCCTCGAGCCGAGGCCTGACTCACTGGGTGAGTCTGGAATGCGTCCCCGTGATCCCTATCGCCCCTGGAGAGGAACATTAGGTCCTGGACACAAGCCTAGATGAGGTCTATTTTGACCTGCCGTGACTCGAGAGCAATTCCCACCCAGCTCTCCCTGGCAACTCGAATGGAAGAATGGACTTCCCTGGGCCAACACAAGAGGAAGCCTGAATTCCCCGTCGTAAGTCAACAATCCCATCGCAACTCGAAAAAAACCACGTGGTTTCCCCTTCATCACAAGATGAAGCCCTTGCCCGCCACAGCGTCTCAAGAGAAGTCCCACGTTTCGTCTTGAAGTTTGAAACAGTATTTGGCAAGCTTCATGTGACCGCAAAAGTTCCCTGACATACTGGTCTCACTCGAGGGGAACACCGAGGTTCCCGGCACCACTTCATCTGAGCCCCTTCTCCCCTCCTGATCGCGACAGGAGGATCGATTAACCTGCTTTGTCTGGAAGGCTTTCCCCACCTTCCAGGGGCACCTCAGCATGAGGCCCGTCTCACGAGGAAATTCGAGACGTAGCCTCGTGTGTGGTGCCGCATTCCAAAAGACCCCGATTTCCCGGTCCGCTCTTGATAAGAACCCGATGCCCACACACCACTTCGAAGGCAACCCTGTGGATGAAAGCACATCACGTAGGGGCACTGACACCGCCGTGCATTGTCTGGAAAAAACCGCAGGTTCCACACACAGCTCGACAAGTGGCCTGTCACTCCTTGAACAACTCGAGAGGCAAGCGGAGTTCCATTCCTCCACACAAGACGAGGCCTGACTCTCCTGTCCCAACTCTGCAGGGACCCTGCGATCTGAGTCAGAAATGGAGAGGAACCCTGAGGTTCCTTCCTGATCTCGAGATTAGGCCCTCTTCCATTGCAGCAAACCCAGTGGAGTCCCGAGAGGCCTCTCCCAGCTCCATAGTATCCCTGACTTCTCAGAGGCACCCTGAGAAGCTACCTGAGGCCACAGGCACAAGTCGAGGGAACCCAGGGTTTCCTGCCGCAACCCGAGAAAGACCTCGAGCGTCCTTTTTCATTGTGTTGAGCCCTGATTCCACTACCATGACTCGAGAGCAATGACGTGTGCCCCCTCGCCACTCGTATGGAGACTTGACTTCCCTGACACCACACGAGAGGCTCCCTGAGCTCCCGGTCGTACCTTGTGAGAAACCCCACACTGGCACCGCAGCTCCAGAAAAACCACGAGACTCCCCCGACATCGCGAGATGAGGGCCTTCTTTTCCTGCATGGCCTGGAGAGCAATCCCGCGTGCTCTCTCCAAACTCCACAAGAGAGGAGCCAAGATTGCTGAGGAGTAGGACGGGGAGAACTCTTTCCCCCCCAAACAATTTCATCAAAAGAGCATTTAAACGTCGAGTAAATTCCACAATACAACTTATGAATGCTGCCAGAGGACATCAGGCACCCAGAAAAGCAACCCAACTCTTGGAAAGTAGGTAGGAAAAAGTATAAAAGACAAAAAAAGAGACAAAAGAGGGAGGGAGGGATTTCTGTCCCGGGAAGATAGTCTTAAAAAGAGAAAAGTTTCCAAACACCAGGAAAGCTTTACACTGCCAAATCTTTGCCAAGCTTTGGAAGCACAAAGGGCAACATAAGGGGGATAAAAATAAATAAACAATTAAAACTCGCAGATTGCAAGCCCTACGGTAACTCCCCCAGCCGCGAAGCAGTGCAGACGCCTGCTCACACCATTAGCAAGCAGGGGCTGGGCAGGGAGGCGCGGCGCGGGCTGCATCGCTTAGAGTAAGAATCTGGCCTGAATACCCTGAGCGCTATCTGAACGAAATAACTTGGGCTAGCAAACCAGACTCTGGGATATCTACCACGCAAAAAGCCAGCCCTAACCTAAGACACCGCCAGGCCCGCGCACGGAACAAAGGACTGAACAGAGATAGCCGGCTGCAGACCTTCCCCCTCTGGTGACAGGCAGCCAGAGCCGGAAGGGGGCAATCGCAGCCCCAGAGAGACATTATCTATAAAACTGTAAGCAGGCTTCTTTGCTAACTAAAACTTCTTGGGGATCTGGACGGTCAACATCTGCCTGAGAAGGTGCGCCTGTTTTACACCCAGATAACCGAGTGGCGGGGAGGCGATAAGTCACAACATTGGCGCTCGCCAAACACCGCATCACCTGAGCTGCTTGGACCTGGGAAGAGCACAAAACGCAGGCCCAACCGAGTCTGTGCCTCTGAGGACTACCCGAGTGCCTGAACCTGAGCGGCTTGGACCTGGGAGGTGCATGCAGCCCAGGGCCAGCCTCGGATTGTTCCCGGTGGAACAACCTAGAGCCCGAGCAGTGTGGGCAGGGAGGCTACACGCGCCGTGAGCGGGGGCAGACCCAGTGTGGCTGAGGCACTGCGAGCGCACGCCAGTGTTATTTGTTTGCAGCATCCCTCCCTCCCTCCCCACTGCGCAATTGAACAAGTGAGCCTAAAAAAAAAAAGTGTCCTCCACCGTCCCCTTTGTGTCAGGGCGTAAACCAGACACTGAAGAGACCAGCAAACAAAAGAAGCTATAACAGAAGGAATCGCCTTGGAAGCTACAGGCAACAGATTAAAACCCTGTGGTTACTAGGACTACATAGGAAGGCGCCTATAGATCTTGAGAAATATAAGTCGGACCAAGGAACTAGCCAAAAATGAACTGAACCCACGATACTCACAACAAAACCAGAGAAAGTCCTAGATATATTTTTATGATCATTCATTCTTTTTTTTAATTTTTTTTAATTTTATGTCCTCTATTGATCCTTTAATTTTCACTTTTATAACCTATTACTTTGCAAAAAAAAGACCCTATTTTTTTCTTCTTCAGCAAACTTCATATATATATATATATATATATATATATATATATATATATAAAATAATTTTTTGACCGTGTTTTTTTGTTTTGTTTTTTTTTTTCTTCTTTTCTTTTTCATTGTATTTTTGAAATTCCAAAATCTACTCTAGATTTTTAATTTATGCTTTTTGGTATTTGATATCAATTTTGTACCTGTAGTTTCTTTATAATTTTTGCGACACTGCTTGTTTTTGTTTGTTTGTTTTCTCTTTAGTTTTCTTCTTCCGTTTTTTTAACATTGTATTTTTGAAATTCCAAACTCTACTCTAGATTTTTAATTTTTGCTTTTTGGTATTAGTTATCAATTTTGTACCTGTATTTTCTTGATAATTTTTGCGACCTTGTTTGTTTTTCTTTGTTCGTTTTTTCTCTCTTTCTTTTCCTTCTTCTTTTCTGTAAAATCATATTTTTGAAAGTCCAAACTCTACTCTAGATTTTTAATTTTTGCTTTTATGTATTTGTTACCAATTTTGTACCTTTAAGAACCCAATCTTCAGTACCCATTTTTCACTAGGGAGCGAGATTACTGGCTTGACTGCTCTCTCTCCCTTTGGACTCTCCTTTTTCTCCACCAGGTCGCCTGTGTCTCCTCCCTAACCCCTCTCTACTCTACCCAACTCTGTGAATTTCTGTGTATTCCAGACGGTGGAGAACACTTAGGGAACTGATTACTGGCTGGATCTGTCTCCCTCCTTTTCATTCCCCCCTTTTATCCTTCTGGCCACCTCTGTCTCCTTCCTCCTTCTTCTTGTCTCTGTATAACTCTGTGAACATCTCTGTGCGGTCCAGTTGTGGAGTGCACATAAGGAAGTGACTACTGGCCAGCCCACTCTCTCCACTATTGATTCCACCTCATCTCATTTGGGTCACCTCTAACTCCCTCCTCCCTCTTCTCTTCTCCATGTAACGCTGTGAACCTTTCTGAGTGGCCCTCACAGTAGAGAAACTTTTCTTCTTTAACGTAGATGTTTTATCAATGGTGCTGTATAGAAGGAGAAGTTTTGAAACTACTGTAAAAGTAAGACAGATAACTGGAAGCAGGAGGCTTAAGTCCAAACCCTGCCTCCAGGGAACTCCTGACTCCAAGGAATATTAATTGACAGGAGCTCATCAAATGCCTCCATACCGACACTGAAATCAAGCACCACACAAGGGCCAACAAGTTCCAGGGCAAGACATACCAAGCCAATTCTCCAGCAACAAAGGAACGCAGCCCTGAGCTTCAAGATACAGGCTGCCCAAAGTCACCCCAAAACCACAGACATCTCATAACTCATTACTGGACACTTCATTGCACTCCAGAGAGAAGAAATACAGCTCCACCCACCAGAACACGGACACAAGCTACCCTAACCAGGAAACCTTGACAAGACACCTGTACAAACCCACACACAGCGAGGAAATGCCACAGTAAAGAACTCCACAAACTGCCAGAATACAGAAAGGACACCCCAAACTCAGCAATTTAAACAAGATGAGACAGAGGAATACCCAGCAGATAAAGGAACAGGATAAATGCCCACCAAACCAAACAAAAGAGGAAGAGATAGGGAATCTACCTGATAAAGAATTCCGAATAAGGAGAGTGAAATGGATCTAAAATCTTGAAATTAAAATGGAATCACAGATAAATAGCCTGGAGACAAGGATTGAGAAGATGCAAGAAAGGTTTAACAAGGACCTAGAAGAAAAAAAAAAAGAGTCAATATATAACGAATAATGCAATAAATGAAATTAAAAACACTCTGGAGGCAACAAATAGTAGAATAACAGAGGCAGAAGATAGGATTAGTGAATTCGAAGATAGAATGGTAGAAATAAATGAATCAGAGAGGATAAATGAAAAACGAATTAAAAGAAATGAGCACAATCTCAGAGACCTCCAGGACAATATTAAACGCTACAACATTCGAATCATAGGGGTCCCAGAAGAAGAAGACAAAAAGAAAGACCGTGAGAAAATACTTGAGGAGATAATAGTTGAAAACTTCCCTAAAATGGGGAAGGAAATACCCACTCAAGTCCAAGAAACCCAGAGAGTCCCAAACAGGATAAAGCCAAGGCGAAACCCCCCAAGACACATATTAATCACATTAACAAAAATCAAACACAAAGAACAAATATGAAAAGCAGCAAGGGAAAAACAACAAATAACACACAAGGGAATTGCCATAAGGATAACAGCTGATCTTTCAATAGAAACTCTTCAAGCAAGGAGGGAATGGCAAGACATACTTAAAATGATGAAAGAAAATAACCTACAGCCCAGATTATTGTACCCAGCAAGGATCTCATTCAAGTATGAAGGAGAAATCAAAAGCTTTTCAGACAAGCAAAAGCTGAGAGAATTCTGCACCACCAAACCAGCTCTCCAACAAATACTAAACAGGAAACACAAAAACGGTGTATAAATTCGAACCCCAAACAATAAAGTAAATGGCAATGGGATCATACTTATCAGTAATTACCTTAAACGTAAATGGGTTGAATGCTCCAACCAAAAGACAAAGACTGGCTGAATGGATACAAAAACAAGACCCCTACATATGTTGTCTACAAGAGACCCACCTCAAAACAGGAGATACATACAGACTGAAAGTGAAGGGCTGGAAAAAGATTTTCCATGCAAATAGGGACCAAAAGAAAGCAGGAGTAGCGATACTCATATCAGATAAAATAGACTTTAAAACAAAGGCTGTGAAAAGAGACAAAGAAGGTCACTACATAATGATCAAAGGATGAATCCAAGAAGAAAATATAACAATTATAAATATATATGCACCCAACGCAGGAGCACCACAGTATGTAAGACAAATGCTAACAAGTATGAAAGGAGAAATTAACACTAACACAATAATAGTTGGAGATTTTAATTCCCCACTCACACCTATGGATAGATCAACTAAACAGAAATTTAACAAGGAAACACAAACATTTAATGATACAATAGACCAGTTAGACCTAATTGATATCTATAGGACATTTCATCCCAAAACAATGAATTTCACCTTTTTCTAAAGTGCACATGGAACCTTCTCCAGGATAGATCACATCCTGGGCCATAAAGCTAGCCTTGGTAAATTCAAAAAAATAGAAATCATTCCAAGCATCTTTTCTGACCACAATGCAGTAAGATTAGATCTCAATTACAGGAGAAAAACTATTAAAAATTCCAACATATGGAGGCTGAACAACACGCTGCTGAATAACCAACAAATCACAGAAGAAATCAAAAAAAGAAATCAAAATTTGCATAGAAACGGATGAAAATGAAAACAGAACAACCCAAAACTTGTGGGACACGGTAAAAGCAGTCCTAAGGGGAAAGTTCATAGCAATACAGGCACACCTCAAGAAACAAGAAAAAGGTCAAATAAATAAACTAACTCTACACCTAAAGCAACTAGAAAAGGAAGAAATGAAGAACCCCAGGGTTAGTAGAAGGAAAGAAATCTTAAAAATTAGAGCAGAAATAAATGCAAAAGAAACAAAAGAGACCATAGCAAAAATCAACAAAACCAAAAGCTGGTTCTTTGAAACGATAAATAAAATTGACAAACCATTAGCCAGACTCATCAAGAAACAAAGGGAGAAAAATCAAATCAATAAAATTAGAAATGAAAATGGAGAGATCACAACAGAAAACACAGAAATACAAAGGATCATAAGAGACTACTATCAACAATTATATGCCAATAAAATGTACAACGTGGAAGAAATGGACAAATTCTTAGAAAAGTACAACTTTCCAAAACTGGACCAGGGAAGAACTAGAAAATCTTAACAGACCCATCACAAGCACGGAAATTGAAACTGTAATCAAAAATCTTCCAGCCAACAAAAGCCCAGGTCCAGACGGCTTCACAGCTGAATTCTACGAAAAATTTAGAGAAGAGCTAACACCTATCCTGCTCAAACTCTTCCAGAAAATTGCAGAGGAAGGTAAACTTCCAAACTCATTCTATGAGGCCACCATCAGCCTAATACCAAAACCTGCCAAAGATCCCACAAAAAAAGAAAACTACAGGCCAATATCACTGATGAACATAGATGCAAAAATCCTTAACAAAATTCTAGCAATCAGAATCCAACAACACATTAAAAAGATCATACACCATGACCAAGTGGGCTTTATCCCAGGGATGCAAGGATTCTTCAATATCCACAAATCAATCAATGTAATACACCACCTTAACAAATTGAAAAATAAAAACCATATGATTTTCTCAATAGATGCAGAGAAAGCCTTTGACAAAATTCAACATCCATTTATGATAAAAACTCTCCAGAAAGCAGGAATAGAAGGAATATACCTCAACATAATAAAAGCTATATATGACAAACCCACAGCAAACATTATCCTCAATGGTGAAAAATTGGAAGCATTTCCTCTAAAGTCAGGAACAAGACAAGGGTGCCCACTTTCACCATTACTATTCAACATAGCTTTGGAAGTTTTGGCCACAGCAATCAGAGCAGAAAAAGAAACAAAAGGAATCCAAATTGGAAAAGAAGAAGTAAAACTCTCACTGTTTGCAGATGACATGATCCTCTACATAGAAAACCCTAAAGACTCCAGCAGAAAATTACTAGAACTAGCCAATGACTATAGTAAAGTTGCAGGATATAAAATCAACACACAGAAATCCCTTGAATTCCTATACACTAATAATGAGAAAACAGAAAGAGAAATTAAGGAAACAATTTCATTCACCATTGCAACGGAAAGAATAAAATACTTAGGAATATACCTACCTAAAGAAACTAAAGACCTATATATAGAAAACTATAAAACACTGGTGAAAGTAATCAAAGAGGACACTAATAGGTGGAGAAATATACCATGTTCATGGATTGGAAGAATCAATATAGTGAAAATGAGTATACTACCCAAGGCAATTTATAGATTCAATGCAATCCCTATCAAGCTACCAACAGTATTCTTCACAGAGCTAGAACAAATAATTTCACAATTTGTATGGAAATACAAAAAACCTCGAATAGCCAAAGCGATCTTGAGAAAGAAGAATGGAACTGGAGGAATCAACCTACCTGATTTCAGGCTCCGCTACAAAGCCACAGTTATCAAGACAGTATGGTACTGGCACAAAGACAGAAATATAGATTAGTGGAACAAAATAGAAAGCCCAGAGATAAATCCACACACATATGGACACCTTATCTTTGACAAAGGAGGCAAAAATATACAATGGATTAAAGACAATCTCTTTAACAAGCGGTGCTGGGAAATCTGGTCAACCACTTGTAAAAGAATGAAACTAGAACACTTTCTAACACAATACACAAAAATAAACTCAAAATGGATTAAAGATCTAAACGTAAGACCAGAAACTATAAAACTCCTAGAGGAGAACATAGGCAAAACACTCTCTGAAATACATCACAGCAAGATCCTCTATGACCCACCTCCCAGAATATTGGAAATAAAAACAAAAATAAACAAATGGGACCTAATTAACCTTAAAAGCTTCTGCACATCAAAGCAAACTATTAGCAAGGTGAAAAGACAGCCTTCAGAATGGGAGAAAATAATAGGAAATGAAGCAACTGACAAACAACTAATCTCAAAAATATACAAGCAACACCTACAGCTCAACTCCAGAAAAATAAATGACCCAATCAAAAAATGGGCCAAAGAACTAAATAGACGTTTCTCCAAAGAAGACATACAGATGGCTAACAAACACATGAAAAGATGCTCAAAATCACTCATTATCATAGAAATGCAAATCAAAACCACTATGAGGTACCATTTCACGCCAGTCAGAATGGCTGCAATCCAAAAGTCTACAAATAATAAATGCTGGAGAGGGTGTGGAGAAAAGGGAACCCTCTTACACTGTTGGTGGGAATGCAAACTAGTACAGCCACTATGGAGAACAGTGTGGAGATTCCTTAAACAACTGGAAATAGAACTGCCTTATGATCCAGCAATCCCACTGCTGGGCATACACACTGAGGAAACCAGAAGGGAAAGAGACACGTGTACCCCAATGTTCATCGCAGCACTGTTTCTAATAGCTAGGACATGGAAGCAACCTAGATGTCCATCAGCAGATGAATGGATAAGAAAGCTGTGGTACATATACACAATGGAGTATTACTCCGCCATTAAAAAGAATAGAATGAATCAGTTCTAATGAGGTGGATGAAACTGCAGCCTATTATACAGAGTGAAGTAAGCCAGAAAGAAAAACACCAATACAGTATACTAACGCATATATATGGAACTTTGAAAGACGGTAACAATAACCCTGAGTACGAGACAGCAAAAGAGACACTGATGTATAGAAGAGTCTTATGGACTCTGTGGGAGAGGGAGAAGGTGGGAAGATGTGGGAGAATGGCATTGAAACATGTAAAATATCATGTATGAAAAGAGTTGCCAGTCCAGGTTTGATGCATGACACTGGATGCTTGGGGCTAGTGCACTGGGACGACCCAGAGGGATGCTATGGGGGGGAGGAGGGAGGAGGGTTCAGGATGGGGAGCACATGTATACCTGAGGCGGATTCATTTTGATATTTGGAAAAACTAATACAATTATGTAAAGTTTAAAAATAAAATAAAATTAAAAAAAAATCCACAGGAGGCTTGACTCCCTTTAGGCCACTCAGTGGTCTCCAAGAAATACCCGTGGGGACTCGAGAGCAGAGCAGAGTCCTTTCCTTCCTCTCGAGATGAGGCCTGACTCCTCGGGTGCGTCTAAAATGCAACCCCGAGATCTCTGTCGCCCCTGGAGAGGAACATTAGGTCCCGGACACAAGCTTAGATGAGGTCTCTTTTGCCCTGAAGTGACTCGAGAGCAATCCCTAGCTCTCTCTCACAACTCCAATGGAAGATTGGATTTCCCTGTGCCAACACAAGAGGAAGCCTGAATTCCCCATCGTAACTCGAGAATCCCGCCGAAACTCGAGAAAAACCACATGGTTACCCCGTCATCGCAAGATGAGGCCCTTGCCCGCTACAGCGTCTAAAGAGAAGTCCCAGGTTTCTTCTTGAAGTGTTTTCACACTTGGCACCCTTGATGCGATTCCAAAAGTTCCCCGACACCCTGGTCTCTCTCGAGGGGAACACCGAGGTTCCCGGTACGACTTCATCTGAGCCACTTCTCCCCTCCTGATTGCGACTGGATGGTCGACTCCCGTGCTTTGTCTGGAAGGGGTTCCCAACCTTCCCGGCGCACCTCAGGATGAGGCCGGTCTAACGAGAATATTTGAGACGTAGCTTCATGGGTGGTAACACATGCTGAAAGACCCCGATTCCCCGGTCCGCTCTTGATAAGAACCCGATGCCCGGACACCTCTTCAAAGACAACCCTGTGGAAGAAGGCACAACACGAAGGGGCACTGACACCCTCGTGCATCGTCCGGAAAAACCCGCAGATTCCAAACACAGTTCGACAAGTTGCCTGTCACCCCGTGAATAACTCGAGAGGCAAGCGGAGGTCCATTCTTCCTTACAAGACGAGGCCTGACTCTCCTGTCCCAACTCTGCAGGGACCCTGCGATCAGAGTCAGAAATGGAGATGAACCCTGAGGTTCCTGCCTCCACTCGAGATGAGGCCCTCTTCTATTGCACCAAACCCAGTGGAGTCCCAAGAGGGCCCTCCCAACTCCAGGGTATCCTTGACTTCTCAGAGGCACACTGAGAAGCTCCCTGAGGCCACCGGCACTAGTCGAGGGAACCCAGGGTTTACTGCCGTGACCCAAGAAACACCTTGAAAGTCCTTCTTTAACGGTTCTTGAGGCCCGATACACCTACCATGACTCTAGAGCAATGACGCGCTCCCCCTCGCAATGCGCATGGAGACCTGACTTCCCAAGCGCCACATGAGAGGCTCCCTGAGCTCCCCGTACTACCTCATGAGAAACCCCACACTGGCGCTGCAACTCGAGAAAACCCACGAGACGCCCCCTTCATCGCGAGATGATGGCCTTCTTTTCCTGCATCGCCTGGAGAGCAATCCCGAGTCCTCTCTCCAAACTCCACAGGAGGCTTGACTCCCTTTAGGCCACTCAGTGGGCTCCAAGAGATACCCGTCGCAACTCGAGAGGAGAGCGGAGTCCTTCGCTTCCCCTCGAGACAAGGACTGACTCCCCGGGTGCATCAGGAAAGCAACCCCGAGATCCCTATCCCCCCTGGAGACGAACATAATGTCCTGGACACAAGCCTAGATAAGGTCTCTTTTGCCCTGCAGTAACTCAAGCGCAATCCCTAGCTCTCCCTCGCAACTCGAATGGAAGACTGGACTTCCCTGGGCCAACACAAGAGGAAGCCTGAATTTCCCGTCTTAACTCGAGAATCCCGCCGCAACTCTTAAAAACCACGTGGTTCCCCATTAATCGCAATATGAGGCCTTTGCCCGCTACAGAGTCTCAAGAGAAGCCCCATGTTTCGTCATAAAGTTCGAAATGCTACTTGGCACTCTTGATGTGACCCCAAAAGTTCCCCAATATACCGGTCTCACCGAAGGTCCTGGCACCACTTCATTTGAGCCCCTTCTCCCCTCCTGATCACGGCAGGAAGGTCTATTCCCCTGCTTTGTCTAGAAGGGGTTCCCGACCTTCATGGCGCACCTCAGGATGAGGCCAGTCTCACGAAGAAATTCGAGACGTAGCCTCGTGTTGGTGCCACGTGCCGAAAGACCACGATTTCTCGGTCTTGCTCTTGATAAGAACCCGATGCCCGGACACCTCTTCTAAGGCAACCCTGTGGATGAAGGCACTACACGAGGGGGCGCTGGCAACCCTGTTCATCGTCCGGAAAATCCCACAGGATCCACATACAGCTCCACAACTGGCCTGTCACCCCTTAAACAACGAGAGAGGCAAGCGGAGTTCCCTTCCTCAGACAAGACGAGGCCTGAGTATCCAATCCCAACTCTGCAGGCACGCTTCGATCTGAGTCAGAAATGGAGAGGAAACCTGAGGTTCCTGCCTCAACCCGAGATGAGGCCCTCTTCCATTAAAACAAACCCAGTGGAGTCCCGAGAGGCCCCTCCCATCTCCACAGTATCCCTGACTTCTCATAGGCATTCTGAGAAGCTCCTTGAGGCCACCGGCAAACCTCGAGGGAAATAAGGGTTTCCTGCCACAACCGAAGAAAGACCTCGAGAGTCCTTCTTCAATGCGTCTTGAGGTCAGATTCCCCTACCATGGCTCGAGAGCAATAACGCGCTCCCCCTCGCCACGCACATGGAGACCTGACTTCCCTGGCGCCACATGAGAGGCTCCCTGAGCTCCCAGTCGTGCCTCGTGTGAAACCCCACACTGGCGCCGCAGCTCGAGAAAACCCACAAGACCCCTCCGTCATCGCGAGATGAGGGCCATCTTTTCCTGCATGGCCTGGAGAGCAGTCCCAAGTCCTCTCTCCAAACTTCACAGGAGGCTTGACTCCCTTTAGGCCACAAAGTGGGCTCCAAGAGGTGCCCGTCGCGACTCGAAAGGAGAGCGGAGTCCTTTGCTTCCCTTCGACACGAGGCCTGACTCCCTGGGTGAGTCTGGAATGCAAACCTCAGATCCCTGTGGCCCTTGGAGAGGAACATTAGGTCCTGGACACAAGCCTAGATGAGGTCTCCTTTGTCCTGCAGTGACTCGAGCGCAACCCCCAGCTCTCCCTCGCAACTCGAATGGATGATTGGACTTCCCTGTCCCAACACAAGAGGAAGCCTGAAATCCCCGTCGTAACTCGAGAATCCCGCCGCAGCTCGAGAAAAACCACGTGGCTCCCAAGTCATCGCAAGATGAGGCCCTTGGCCGCTACAGCGTATCAAGAGAAGTCCCACGTTCCATCCTGAAGTACAAAACGGTACTTGGCACCCATGATGCGACCCCCAAAGTTCCCTGACATACCGGTCTCACTCGAGGGAAACACCAAAGTTCACGGCACCACTTCCTGTGAGCCCCTTCACCCCTCCTGATCGCGACAGGAGGGTCGATTCCCATGCTTTTTCTGCAAGGGTTCCCGACGTTCCCCGTGAACCTCCGGATGAGGCCGGTCTCATGAGGAAATTCGAAAAGTAGCCTCATGGTTGGTGCCACATGCTGAAAGATCCCGAATTCCCGGTCCACTCTAAATAAGAACCTGACGCCCGGACATCTCTTCGAAGGCAACCCTGTGGATGAAGGCACAACACAAAGGGACACTGACATCCCCATGCATCATCTGGAAAAACACGCCGATTCCACTCACAGCTCCAAATGTGGACTGTCACCCCGTGAACAACTCGAGAGGCAAGTGAAGTTGCATTCCTTCATACAAGATGAGGCCTTACTCTCCTGTCCCAACTCTTCAGGGACCCTGCGATCGGAGTCAGAAATGGAGAGGAACCCTGAGGTTCCTGCCTCAACTAGAGAAGAGGCCCTCTTCCATTGAACCAAACGCAGTGGTGTCCCGAGAGGACCCTCCCAACACCACAGTATCCCTGAATTCTCAGAGGCTCCCTGAGAAGCTACCTGAGGTCACTGGCACAAGTCGAGGGAACCCAGAGTTTCCTGAAGTAACCCAAGAAAGACTTGGAGAGTCCTTTTTCAACGTCTCTTGATGCCCGATTCCCCTACCATGTCTCCAGAGCAAGGACGCGCTCCCCTCGCCACAAGCAGGAAAACTGACTTCCCTAGTAACACACAAGAGGCTCCCTGAGTACCCCATCATACCTCGTGAGAAAACCCACAGTGGCGCAGCAGTTCGAGAAAAACCACAAGATGCCCCCGTCAAGGAGAGATGGGGGCCTTCTTTTCCGGCCTGACCTGGAGAGCAATCTCTGGTCCTCTCTCCAAACTTTACAGGAGGATTGACTCCCTTTAGGCCACTCAGTTGGGTCCAAGAAATACCCGGTGCGACTCGAGAGGAGAGCGGAGTCCTTGGCTTCCCCTCGAGACGAGGCCTGACTCCCCGGGGGAGCCTGGAATGCAACCCCGAGATCCCTGCCTTCCCGGGAGAGGAATGTTAGGTCCGGGACACACGCCTCGATGAGGTCTCTTTGGCCCTGTAGTGACTCGAGCAGAACCCCCAGCTTTCCCTCGCAACTCCAGGGGAAGATAGGGCTTCCCAGGGCCAACCCAAGAGGAAGCCTGAAATCCCCGTCGTTTTCGAGAATCCAGACGCAACTCGAGAAAAACGACGTGGTTCCAACGTCTTCACAGGATGAGGCCCTTGCCCGCTACATCGTCTCCAGGGAAGTCCCATGTTCCGTCCTGAAGTGGGAAACGGTACTTGGCTCCCTTGATGCGACCCCTAAAGTTCCCTGAAACGCCGGGTTCCCTCGAGTGGAACACCTAGAGTCCCGGCCCCACTTCATCTGAGCCCCATCTCCCCTCCTGATCGCGACAGGAGAACCGATTCCCCTGCTTTGTGTGGAAGGTGTTCCTGGCCTTCCCGGCGCACCTCAGGATGATGCTGGTCTCACGAGGAAATTCGAGATGAGCCACGTGGGTGGTGCCACATGCCGAACGACCCCGATTTCCCGGATCGCTCTTGAAATGAACCCGATGCTCGGACACCTCTTTGAAGGCAACCCTGTGGGGGAAGGCACAAAATGAAGGGGCAATGAAACCCCCGTGCATCTTCTGGAAACACCCGCAGGTTCCACACACAGCTCGACAAGGGGCCTGAGACCCACTGAACACCTCGAGAGGCAAGCAGATTTCCATTACTCAGACAAGACGAGGCCTGACTCTCCTGTCCCAACCCTGCAGGGACCCTGCGGTCGGAGTCAGAAATGGAGAGGAAACCTGAGGTTCCTGCCTCCAATCGAGATGAGGCCCTCTTTCATTTCGTCAAACCTAGTGGAGTCCCGAGAGGCCCCTCTAACTCCTCAGTATCCCTCACCTCTCAGAGGCACCTGGGAAGTTCCCTAAGGTCCCCGGTAGAGGTCGAGGGAAACGAGTGTTTCCCGCGCCAACCCAAGAAAGACCTCGAGAGTCCTTCTTAAATGCGTCTTGAGGCCCTAGTCCCTCCCATGACTCCAGAGCAATGACGCGATCTGCCTGGCCACACGCATGGAGGCCTGACTTCTCTGGCGCTGCACGAGAGGCTCCCTGATCTGCCCATCATATCTCGTGAGAAACCCCACACTGGCGCCGCAGCTCGAGAAAAACCCATGAGACGCTCCCGTCATCACGAGAGGAGGGCCATCTTTAACTGCATGGTATGCAGATCAAGCGTGAACCTTCTGTCCAAGCTACACAGGACGCTTGACTCCCTTTAGGCCACTCGTTGGGCTCAAAGAGTTACACGTCGCACTCGAGAGGATAGTGGAGTCCTTTGCTTCCACTCGAGACGAGGCGTGACCCACCGGGTGAGACTGGAATGCGACCCCGATATCCCTGTTGCCCCTGGAGAGGAACATTACGTCCTGGACCCAAGCCTAGATGAGGACTCTTTGCCCTGAAGTGACTCGAGAGCAACCCACAGCTCTCTGACAAGTTGAATGGAAGATTGGACTTCCTGGGCCAACACAAGAGGAAGCCTGAATTCCCCGTCGTAACTCGAGAATCCCGCCGCAACTCGAGAAAAACCACGTGTTTCCCTCGTCATCGCAATATGAGGCCCTTGCCCGCTAGAGCATCTCCAGAGAATTCCCACGTTCCGTCTTGAAGTGCGAAACTGTACTTGGCACCCTTGATGCGACCTCAAAAGTGCTGTGACATACCGGTCTCACTCGAGGGGACCACCGAGGTTCCCGGCACCACTTCATCTGAGCCCCTTCTCCCCTTCTGATCGCGACCGGTGTGTCGATTCCCCTGCTTTGTCTGCAAGGGGTTCCCTATCTTCCCGGCTCACCTCAGGATGAGGCCGGTCTCCCGAGGAAATTCGAGACGTAGCCTCGTGGGTGGTACCACATGCTGAAAGACCCCAATTTTCTGGTACGCTCTTGAAAAGAACCCGCTGCACGGACACCTCTTTGAAGGCAACCCTGTGGATGAAGGCACAACACGAAGGGGCACTGACACCCCTGTGCATCGTCCGGAAAAACCCGCAGGTTCCACGCACAGCTCAACAAGTGGCCTGTCACTCTGTGAACAACTCGAAAGGCAAGCGGAGATCCATTCCTCCACAGAAGATGAGGCGTGACTCTCTTGTCCATACTCGGCAGGTAGCCTGCCACCCGAGTCAGAAATGGAGAGGACCCCTGAGGTTCCTGCCTCCATTCGAGATGAGGCCCTCTTCGATTGCACCAAACCCAGTTGAGTAACGAAAGGCCCCTCCCAAATCCACAGTGTCCCTGAATTCTCAGAGGCACCCTGAGAAGTTGCCTGAGGTCACCGACACAAGTCGAGGGAACCCAGGGTTCCCTGCCGCAACCCGAGAAAGACCTCGAGAGTCCTTCTTCAATGCTTCTTGAGGCCAGATTCGCCTACTATGACTCGAGAGCAATCACGCACTCCCCTTCACCACACGCACGGAGACCTGACGTCCCTAGCACCACACGAGAGGCTCTCTGAGCTCCCCGTCATACCTCGTGAGAAATCTGATACTGGCGCCGCAGCTGGAGAAAACCCACGAGACGCCCCCGTCATCGCAAGATGAGGGTCTTTTTTCCTGCATGGCCAGGAAAACAATCCCGAGTCATCTCTCCAAACTCCATAGGAGGCTTCACTCCCTTTACACCACGCAGTGGGCTCCAAGAGATACCCGTCGCGACTCGACAGGAGAGCGGAGTCCTTTTTTTCCCCTCAAGATGAGGCCTGACTCTCCGGGTGAGTCGAGAATGCAACCCTGAGATCCCTGTCGGCCCAGTAGTGGAACACTAGGTCCTGGACACAAGCGTAGATGGTGTCTATTTTGCCCTGCAGTGACTGGAGAGCAATCCCCAGTTCTAACTTGCAACTCGAATGGAATACTGGATTTTCCTGGCGCCACACAAGAGGCTCCCTGAGATCCCCGTGGTACTTCATGAGACACCCCACACTGGCGCCACAGCTCGAGAAAACCCACGAGACGCCACCGTCATCTCGAGATGAGGGCCTTCTTTTCCTGCATGGCCTGGAATCCAATCCCGAGTCCTCTCTCCAAACTCCACAGGAGGCTTGACTCCCTTTAGTACACACATTGGGCTCCAAGAGATACCCATCGCGACTCGAGATGAGAGCGGAATTCTTTGCTTACCCTCGAGGTGAGAACTGACTCCCCGGATGAGTCTGGAATGCAAACCCGAGATCCCTGTCGCCCCTGGAGAGCAACATTAGATCCTGGACACAAGCCTAGATTAGGTCTCTTTTGCCCTGCAGTGACTCTAGCGCAATCCCCAGCTCGCCCTCGCAACCCGAATGGAAGATTGGATTTCAAGGCCAACAAGAGGAAGCCTAAATTCCCGGTCATAACTCGAGAATCCCGCTGCAACTCGAGCAAAACGACGTGGTTCTCCCGTCATCGCAAGATGAGGCCCTTGCCCGCTACAGCGTTTCAAAAGATGTCCCAGGTTCCGTCTTGAAATGCGAAACGGTACTTGGCACCCTTGATGCGACCCCAAAAGTCCCCCAACACGCCGGTCTCACTCAAGGGGAACACCGAGGTTCCCGGCACCACTTCATTTAAGCCCCTTCTCCCCTCCTGATCGTGACCGGTGGGTCGATTCCCCTGCTTTGTCTGTAAGGGGGCCCGACCTTCCCTGCACAACTCAGGATGAGGCCGGTCTCATGGGGAAATTCGATACGTAGCTTTGTGGGTGGTGCCACTTGCCGAAAGACTCCAATTTCCCGGTTCGCTCTTTATAAGAATCCGATGCTCAGACACCTCTTGGAAGGCAGCCTTGAGTATGAAGGTACAACACGAAGGGGCACTAACACACCTGTGCATCATCCGGAAAAACGGGCAGGTTACATACACAGCTCGACAAGTGGCCTGTCACCTCGAGAACAACTCGAGAGGCAAGAGGAGTCCCATCCTCCAGAAAAGACGAGGCCTGACTCTCCTGTACCAACATGCAGGGACCTTGCGATCTGAGTCAGAAATGGAGAGGAACACTGAGGTTCCTGCTTCAACTCGAGATGAGTCCCTCTTACATTCCACCAAATGCGGAGGAGTCTCGAGAGGCCCCTCCAAACTTCACAGTATCCCTGACTTCTCAGAGGCACTCTGAGAAGCTCCCTGAGGTCGCAGGCACAAGTCAAGGGAACCCTGGGTTTTATGCAGTGACCCGAGAAAGACCTCGAGAGTCCTTCTTCAACCCGTCTTGAGGCCCGATTACCCTACCATGACTCGAGAGCAATGACGAACTCCCCCTAGCCATCTCATGGGGACCTGACTTCCCTGGCGCCACACGAGAGGCTCCCTGAGCTCCCTCTCGTACCTCGTCAGAAACCTGGAACTAGCGCGGCAGTCTAGAAAACCCACGAGATGCCGCTGTCATCGCGAGATGAGGGCCTTCTTTTCCTGCATGGCCTGGAGAGGAATCCCGAGTCCTCTATCCAAACACCACAGGAGGCTTGACTCCATTTAGGGCACACAGTGGGCTCCAAGAGATACCCATCGCGACTCAAAAGGACAGCGGAGTTCTTTGCTTCCCCTCGACACGAGGCCTGATTCCCCGGGTGAGTCTGGTATGCAAGCCCGAGATCCCTGTCGCCCCTAGGGATGAACATTAAGTCCTGGACACAAGCCTAGATGAGGTCTATTTTGCCCTGCAGTGACTCGAGGGCAATCCCCAGCTCTCCCTTGAAACTCGAATGGAAGATAGGACTTCCCTGGGCCAACACATGAGGAAGACTGTATTCCCCGTCGAAACTCGAGAATCCCGCCACAACTCGAGAAAAGCCACGTGGTTCCCCCGTCATCGCAAGATGAGGCCCTTGCCCCCTACAGCGTCTCAAGAGAAGTCCCACGTTCCGTCTTGAAGTGCGAAACGGTATTGGCACCCTTGATGCGACCACAAAAGTTCCTCGACACACCGGTCTGACTCGAGGAGAACACCGAGGTTCCCAGCACCACTACATCTGGGCCCCTTCTCCCCTCCTGATCGCAACAGGAGGGTCGATTCCCCTGTTTTGTCTTGAAGGGGTTCCCGCCTTTCCCGGTGCATCTGAGGATGAGGCCGGTCTCACGAGGATATTCGAGACATAGCCTCGTGGATGGTGACACATGCCGAAAGACCCCGATTTCCCGGTTCGCTCTTGATAAGATCCCAATGCCCGGACACCTCTTTGAAGATAACCCTTTTGATGAAGGCACAACACGATGGGGCACTGACACCCTCGGGTATCGTCCGCAGAAACCCGCAGGTACCACACACAGCTAGAGAAGTGACCTGTCACCCCGTGAACAACTGGAGAGGCAAGCAGAGTTCCATTCCTCCACACAAGACGAGGCCTGACTCTCCTGTTCGAACTCTGCAGCGAAACTGCGATCTGAGTCAGATCTGGCCCAGGGGAAGTCAGGAGAGGAAACATGAATTTCCTGCCTCCACTCGAGATGAGGCCCTCTTCCATTGCACCGAACCCAGTGGAGTCCCGAGAGGCCCCTCCCAACTGCACAGTATCCCTGACTTCTCAGAGGCACCCTTATACCTTCCTGAGATCACCGGCACAAGCCGAGGGAAGCAAGGGTTTCCTGCCCCAACCCGTAAAAGACCTCGAGAGTCCTTCTTCAACGCGTCTTGAGGTGCGATTCCCCTACCATGACTCAAGAGCAATGACGCGCTCCCCCTAGCCACGCGCATAGAAACCTGACTTCCCTGGCGCCACAGGATAGGCTCCCTGAGCTCCCCATTATACCTCGTGAGCAACACCACACTGGAGCCGCAGCTCAAGAATACCCACGAGACGCCCCAGTCCTCACGAGATGAGGGCCTTCTTTTGCTGTATGGCCTGGAGAGCAATCCTAAGTCCTCTCTCCAAACTCCACAGGAGGCTTGACTCATTTTAGGCCACACAGTGAGCTCCAAGATATACCCGTCGCGACTTGACAGGAGAGCGGTGTCCTTGGCTTCCCCTTGAGACGAGGCCTGATTCCCTGGGTGAGTCGAGAATGCAATGCCGAGATCGCTGTCGCCCCAGCAGAGGAACATTAGGTCCTGGACACAAGCCTAGATGAGGTCTATTTTGCCCTGCAGTGTCTCGAGAGCAATCCCCAGTTCTAACTCGCAATTCGAATGAAAACTGGACTTCCCTGGGCCAGTTGAAGAGGAAGCCTGAATTCCCCGTCGTAACTCGAGAATCCCGCCGCAACTCAAGAAAAACCACGTGGTTCCCCCGTCATCGAAAGATGAGGCCCTTGCCCGCTACAGCGTCTCAAGAGAAGTCCCACGTTCCTTATTGAAGAGCGAAAAGTTACTTGGAACCCTTGATGCGACCCCAAAAGTTTCCCGACATACCATTCTCACTTGAGGAGAACACCGAGGTTCCCGGCACCACTTCATCTGAGACTCTTCTCCCCTCTTGATCGCGACAGGAGGTTCGATTCCCCTGATTTGTCTGGAAGGCGTTCCCGACCTTCCTGGCGCACCTCAAGATGAGGCCAGTCTCACGAGGAAATTCGAGACATAGCCTCGTGGGTGGTGCGGCATGCCAAAAGACCCCGATTCCCTGGTCCGCTCTTGATAAGAACCCGATGGCAGAACCCAACTCGAAGGCAATCCTGTGGATCAAGGCACAACACGAAGGGGCAGTGACACCCTGGTGCATCGTCCAGAAAAACCCGCAAGTTCCACATACAAATCGACAAGTGGCCTGTCACCCCATGAACAACTCGAGAGTCAAGCAGAGTTCCATTCCTCCACACAAGACGAGGCCTGACTCTCCTGTCCCAACTCTGCAGGGACTCTGCGATCCGAGTCAGATCTGGCGCATTCGAAGCCAGGAGAGGAACCCTGAGGTTCCTGCCTCAACTTGTCATGAGGCCCTCTTCCATTGCACCAAACCCAGTGGAGTTCCGAGAGGCCCCTCCCAACTCCACAGTGACCCTGACTTCTCAGAGGCACGCTGAGAAGCTTCCTGAGGTCACTGGCACAAGTCGATGGAACCCAGGGTTTCCTGCTGCAACCCAAGAAAGACCTCGAGAGTCCTTCTTTAACCCGTCTTCAGGCCCAATCCCCTACCATGACTCGAGAACAATGACGGGCTCCCTCTCACCAAGTGCATAGAGACCTGACTGCCCTGGCACCACGTGAGAGGCTCACTGAGCTCCCAGTCTTACTTCGTGAGAAACCCCACACTAGCGCCACAGCTCGAGAAAACCTACGAGATGCCCCAGTCATCGGGAGATGAGGGCCTTCATTTCATGCATTGCCTGGAGAGCAATCCCGTGTCCTCCCTCCAAACACCAGAGGAGGTTTGACTCCCTTTAAGCCACTCAGTGGGCTCCAAGAGACCCGTGTCGCGACTCGAGAGGAGAGCGGAGTCCTTTGCTTCCCCTCGAGACGAGGCCTGACTCCAAGGTGAGTCTGGAATGCAACCCCGAGATTTCTGTCGAGCCTTGACATGAACATTAGGTCCTGCACACAAGCCTTGGAGGGGTCTCTTTTGCCTTCAGTGACTAGAGCGCACATCCAGCTATCCCTCGAATCTCGAATGGAAGATAAGACTTTTGTGGGCCAACACAAGAGGAAGCATGAATTCCCTGTGGTGACTCAAATATCCCACCGCAACTCGAGAAAAACCAAGTGGTTCCGCAGTCATTCCAAAATGAGGCCCTTGCCCGCTGGAGCACCCCAAGAGAAGTCCAACTTTCCATTTTCAATTGCGAAACGGTACTTGGAACGCTTTATGCGACCCCAAAAGCTACCCGACATACCTGTCTCACTTGAGGGAAACACCGAGGTTCCCAGCAGCACTTCATCTGAGCCACTTCTCCCCTAATGATCACCACAGGAGGGTCGATTCCTCTGCTTTGTCTGGAAGAGTTTCATGACCTTCTCGGCACACCTCAGGATGAGGCCGGTTTCATGAGGAAATTCGAGACTACCCACGTGGGTGGTGCCAAATGCTGAACCACCCCGATTTCCCGGTCCGCTCTTCATAAGAACCCGATGCACGGACACCTCTTCTAAGGCAACCCTGTGGATGAAGACAAAAAACGAAGGGTCACTGACACCCCCGTGCATCGTCTGGAAAAACCTGCAGATTACACACAAAGTTTGACAAGGGGCCTGAAACCCCATGAACAACTCGAGAGGCAAGCGGAGTTCCATTCCTCAGAAAAGACGTAGCCTGACTCTCCTGTCCCAACTCTGCAGGGACCGTGATGTCAGAGTCCGAACAGAGAGGAAGTCTGGGGTTTCTGCCTCCCCCCGAGATGAGGCCCTCTTCCATTGCGCCAAACCCTGCGGAGTCCCGAGAGGCCCCGCCAACTCCACAGGATCCCTCGCCTCTCAGAGGCACCCTGGGAAGTTCCCTAAGATCCCCAACAGAAGGCGAGGGAAAAGAGGTTTTCCCGCCGCCCCCCAAGAAAGACCTCGAGAGTCCTTCATCAAAGCGTCTCGAGGCCCTAGTCCCCTCCCGTGACTTGAGAGCCATGACGAGCTCCCCCTCGCCACGCGCATGGAGACCTGACTTCCTTGGCGCCGCACGAGAGGCTCCCTGAGATCCTCGTCGTGTCTCGGGAGAAAACCCCCACGGGCGCTGCAGCTCGAGGAAACCCCTGAGACGCCCCCGACCTCGCGAGCTGAGGGCCTTCTTTTCCTGCATGGCCTGCAGAGCAATCCCGGGTCCTCTCTCCAAACGGAAGAGGAGGCTGGACTCCCTTGAGGCCGCTCAGGGGGCTCCAAGAGACCCGCGTCGCGACTCGAGAGGAGAGTGGAGCCCTTGGCTTCCCCTCGAGACGAGGCCTGACTCCCCGGGGGAGACTGGAATGCAACCCCGAGATCCCTGCCTTCCCTGGAGAGGAATATTAGGTCCCGGACACAAGCCTAGGTGCGGTCTCTTCGGCCCTGCAGTGACTCGAGCGCAACCCCCAGCTTTCCCTCGCAACTCGAGGGGAAGATTGCGCTTCCCAGGGCCAACCAAAGAGGAAGCCTGAGATCCCCGTCATAACTCGAGAATCCCGCCGCAACTCGAGAAAAACCACGTGGTTCCCACCTCTTCGCAAGATGAGGCCCTTGCACGCGACGGCGTCTCAAGGGAAGTCCCCTGTTCCGCCCTGAAGGGCCAAAGGGTCCCTGACAGCTTTCATGCGACCCCCAAAGCTCCCCGACACACCGGGTTCCCTCGAGGGGAACGCCGAGGGTCCCGTCACCGCTTCATCTGAGCCCCTTCTCCCCTCCTGATCGCGACAGGAGAGTCGATTCCCCTGCATGGTCTGGAAGGGGTTCCTGGCTTTCCCGGCACACCTCAGGATGAGGCCGGCCTCCCGAGGAAATTCGAGACGAGCCCCATGGGTGGTGCCACATGCCGAACGACCCCGATTTCCCAGTCCGCTCTGGATAAGAACCCGATGCCCGGACACCTCTTCGAAGGCAACCCTGTGGGTGAAGGTACCACTCGAAGGTTCACTGACACCCCCGTGCATCGTCCGGGATACCCCGCGGTTTCCACACACAGCTCTACGAGGTTCCTGAGACACCCTGAGCAATTCGAGAGGCAAGCGGAGTTCCCTTCCTCAGACAAGCCGAGGCCTGACTCTCCTGTCCCAACTCTGCAGGGACCCTGTGGTCGGAGTTCGAAAAGGAGAGGAAGCCTAAGGTTCCTGCCTCCCCTCGAGGTGAGGCCCTCTTCCTTTGCGACAAGCCCAGCGGAGTCCCGAAAGGCCCCACCAACTGCACAGGATCACTTACCTATCAGAGGCACCATGGGAAGTTCCCTAAGGTCCCCGGCAGAAGTCGAGGGAAACGAGGCTTTCCCGCCCCAACCCCAGAAAGACCTCGAGTGTCCTTCTTCAATGCCTCTGGAGGCCCTAGTCCTCTCCCATGACTCGAGAGCCATGACGCGCTCCCCCTCGCCACGGGCACGGAGACCTGACTTCCCTGGCACCGCACGAGAGGCTCCCTGAGATCCTCGTCTTGCCTCGTGAGAAAACCCCCACGGGCGCCGCAGCTCGAGGAAACCCCTGAGAAGGCCCCGTCCTCGCGAGGTGAGAGCCTTCCTTTCCTGCCTTACCCAGAGGGCAATCCCGAGTCCTCTCTCCAAACTGAAGAGAAGGCCTGACTCCCTTGAGGCCACTCAGTGGGCTCCAAGAGATCTGCGTCGCGACTTGAGAGGAGAGCGGCATCCTTTGCTTGCCCTCGAGACCAGGCCTGACTCCCCGGGGGAGTCTGGAACGCCACCCCGAGATCCCTGTCTTCCCTTGAGAGGAACCTTAAGTCCCGGACACAGACCTAGATGAGGTCTCTTTGGCCCTGCAGTGACTCGAGTGCAACCCCCAGCTTTCCCTCGCAACTCGAATGGAAGATTAGGCTTCCCAGGCCAATACAAGAGGAAGCCTGAAATCCCCGTCGTAACTCTAGAATCCCGCCGCAACTCGAGAAAATCCACATGGTTCCAACGTCTTCGCAAGATGAGGCCCTTGCCCGCTACGGCGTCTCAAGGGAAGTCCTAGGTTCTGTCCTGAACTGCGAAACGGTACCTGACTCCTTTCATGCATCTCCCAAAAGTCCCTCACACGCCGGTTTCCCTCGAGGGTAACACCGAGGGTTCCGGCCCCACTTCATCTGAGCCCCTTCTCCCCTCCTGATGGCGACAGGAGATTCGATCCCCCTGAGTTGTCAGGAAGGGTCCTCGGCCTTCCCGGCACACCTCAGGATGAAGCCGGCCTCACTAGGAAATTTGAGACTAGCCCCGTTGGTGGTCCCACATGCCGAAAGACCCCGATTTCCCTGTCCGCTCTTGAAAAGAACCGGAGGCCCGGACACCTCTTCGAAGGCAAGCCAGTGGGTGAAGGCACAACACGAAGGGGCACTGTCACTGTCGTGCATCGTCCGGAAACACCCGCAGGTTCCACACACAGCTCAACAAGGGGCCTGAGACCCCCTGAGCACTTCGAGAGGCAAGCGGAGTTCCCTTCCTCAGACAAGACGATTCCTGACTCTCCTGTCCCAACTCTGCATGGACCCTGCTGTCGGAGTCCGAAACGGAGAGGAAGCCTGAGGTTCCTGCCTTCCCTGGAGATGAGGCCCTCTTCCATTGCGCCAAACCCAGCGGAGTTCTGAGAGGCCCCGCCAACTCCTCGGCATCCCTCATCTGTCAGAAGCACACTGGGAAGTTCCCTAAGGTCACCGGTAAACTTTTATTGCACAAGGTCCACATGAAAAGGCCCACGCAGCAGGACATCCACAGATTCTGTCTGCCATTAAAGGGCAGTAAGGTGCCCTCCCCAATTCTTTGCTGCCTGGGCGGCCACCAGGGTGCAATTCGCGTACCCTTCCCTTTCCCATCCTAGCAGGTGCTCCAGGGCCCGCTGGCCTACAAAGTGCCAGAAGCAGGGCTGGGCCAGCCGGCCAGAATTCAGGGTTCTGTCCCTTGGACTTCCAGCGGACACTAGGCTGCTTGGGAAAACCGCGCAGACTCTGAGGTTTTTCAGCAGAGGGGTGGAGCGGTAAAGGCCTTGACCCCAAAGACGAGGCCTTTCTGCGACCGCCAGGTTGGGGAGCTCTGAGACTGTGCCAACACAGGGCGGAATACATGGTTCCCTGCTCCAGGCAGTCCCCGTTCCCTTACCTGTGTTCCGCACCCCTCCGCTGTGGCCAATGGATGCCGATCCTTGGGGATCCAGGAGTTCACGAAATGGGCATTCCCAGCCGCAATGGCGACCCCCAACAGCACATCTGAAAAGCCCTCCCCCACCCCCGCCAGGAGCCGACCCCCGCTGCGAACGGAACTCCACCCCGCCCCGCACCGCCAGGTTTCGCCCCGGCCCTGCCGGGCTCCCGGCGGGTTCCCAGCCACATTGGCGACCCCCGGGAGCACAACAGGGACCGACCACCCACCCACAGCGAGCGGAATCTCGACCTGTGCAGCCCAGGTTTACCCCGCCCTGGGTGCGCTCCCAGCGCGTTTCCAGCCGCAGTGGCCATCTCCGAGAGCACAACTGGGAAGCCCTCCCCCACCCCCGCCAGGAGCTGACACCCGCCCTGCACCGCCCGGGTTCGCCCCGCCCCTGCCGCGCTCCAGGGGCGCTGCCCACCTTCACCAGTGGCTCCCGGTGAGCCCCGTCCCCACGCCCGGTTCCAGGAGAGGCTCTCGGACCTCGCTGCTGCCGCCAGGTCAAACATGAGGACAATACATACACCCCACAGAGACAATCCAAGCTGTCTATGATTTAGGGATAAAACGAGGACTACAGAAAGGCAAGATGACCTGACCTAGGAGGGCCATGATATTCTATAGAACCAGACAAAGTTGGTTACAAGGAAACTTTTTTCCTTGGAACCCGGAAAGCTGGTTCTTTGCATATGCAATGACCAACAATTAGCTTGTTACCCAAGCCTGCCTTACTGCCACCCCCATCCCCCCACTCCCCAGAAGACTGGCTCAAAGAAATATTTTAAATCTCAGGCGGAAACCTGGAAGATGTCTTGTCTGTCTGTTTGGATTAAGGTATGTGTCAGTGTGAGCCTTGTGTTTTTTGATAATATTGCTCAAGTTCTGTGTTCTGATTTCAGTGGTTTCAAGACAAGGCAGCCCTTCCAAATCAAACTGCTGGAAATACAAGAAAACATTGACCTAAATGAATGTCAGAGTCCTGTGAACTGGGAACTAGTCAATATTAAATATCTAGTATTTTTGGTTTTGCTCCTCCATTATAGACATGTCTAAGAGTCAACAACACTAAGCACAACATGTTCATAGTGCCTAGGTTTCTTTTGAGGTAAAAATTGCTCTATTGTTATATCTGTCACAAGCTTGTCAGCAAGAAGCTACCTGGAAACGACAACAACAAAAGTAAAAAATGTAAATGTGATATGAGCTTTTAGACAAACTCTTTACAATAATTATACTCTAAAATATCTGCCTCTCATAGTCTTGATTGAAGGCAGAGGAGAAGGGGATGACAGAGGATACGATGGTTGGATGGCATCACTGACTCGATGGACATGAGTTTGAGCAAGCCCCTGGAGCTGGTGACGGACACGGAAGCCTGGCGTCCTTCAGGCCACGGGGTCCCAAAGAGTCAGACACGACTGAGCAACTGAACTGAACTGAACTAACAAACGTTTCTCCAGGTGTTTTGGTTACCCGAGTTTCTATCCTTGTGACGACAGTGTATTGAATAGCTAGGTCATTTCCAAATAAATGAAAGTTCTGAAACATTCACGACTTGAAAGGACCTCCCTTTTACACAGAAACAAAAGAGATTTTTGACTCTCCATGAATAGTGTCTGGCACCATCCTGACATGTTAAATGTAAGAAAGCAATTGTTTTGTTTTGTTCTGTTCTTGGGGGTGGGGGGAGGGGGGTGGGCTATAGCCAATGCCAATATAAAAGTCAGTTCTTGGTTGCTGAAGGGAAATGTATGACTTGTTATTACAAGAAAGTATGTGGAATGCAATGGCACTTGAGGAAGGAAAACGAAGTAGTTCTGTCTTACAGGTGGCAGTTTCAGGATGGGAGAAGCAAGGGAATGGGTACAGAATGGGATAAGGAGGTTGTAGGGAAAGTGGACCCCCAGAAAAGAGTTCTGTGCCTAGCACAAGTTTTCTTGAGATGTCGAACTGCCTTTGCTAATGGAGTTTAAGTTTCTTTACCTCTTAAGTGATCTCTTCTAGGTTGACCTAGAACAGAAATCTTTGGTTAGCTTTGGCTAAGTGGAGAAATAGTGTTTCACGGTGACATATGTGATCCTTCCTGACTGTTTGCAGCCCTTTTGATATCGATGCCTTGCTTCTGCTGCTGCTGCCGCCGCCGCTGCTGCTAAGTCGTTTCAGTCGTGTCCGACTCTGTGCGACCCCATAGACGGCAGCCCACCAGGCCCCGCAGTCCCTGGGGTTCTCTAGGCAAGAACACTGGAGTGGGTTGCCATTTCCTCCTCCCATGCATGAAAGTGAAAAGTGAACGTGAAGTCGCTCAGTGGTGTCCGAGTCTTAGCGACCCCATGGACTGCAGCCTACCAGGCTCCTCCATACATGGGATTTTCCACGCAAGAGTACTGGAGTGGGGTGCCATTGCCTTCTCGCTAGCTTTGGGATGCCAATGACCATCCACCCTTACAAGGCAACAGAGAAGAGAAAAACACTTACCACAGGAGGTCCTGGTAAGGAACAAGGAACTAACAAGCTCCCGCCAACCAGGATTCTGCAGAGGTCAACAAGAGGTCAATAAAAGATGGAAGACTGCAGTCCAGAGATCCTAGCAACTTCCATCTTGCAGCAGAGACCCAGCATAGTCAAAACGAATTCAATGTTGCAAAAAATAAGTAAACAAACAAAGGACAGAATTTCTTTGAACACATGACTGAGATTAGGGGTGAGGCAGTACATGTACGGTGCCCGGAAAATCTTAAAGTATGAGAAAGGAAAGAAATTAAGGACAATTATCAAGCTGTCCAAACTGATAAAAACGAAAGATTACACAGTTTTTTCTGTATATATTAGCAGATAATAATCTGAAAAGGAATTAAAAAAAATTCCCTTTCAATAATGTCAACATGAATACAACACTTTGCCATGGATGTAACGAGGATGACAAGACTGGCACACTGGAAATTATACACCCTAGCTGAAAACTATCCTGAATACATGGACAGATATTCCATAACAATGGAAAGACTTAAGATGGCAATACCATGGAATGCATCTTCAATCTGAAATGAAGATTTGATATGATTTGATCGCTCAGAGCTTTTGTGTCATCAATTGTTATTAAAGTATAAATGAGATAGAGAAAGCTGCTGACTTAGACTTGAGGCGGGGTGTGCGCCCTGCTGGTCTCTAGCCAGATATTCTACAGGCACTAGCAGTCAGCTAAGGAAAGAAAGGCACTGTCTCAGGGAATGGCACCAGGCCCCTCCCCCACGACATGCCTTGAGGTCACATTGGCAGCAGGTGAGTCATCCTGGGCCAAAAACTGATTGACATGAATCTTGAAGAAAGGCAGTATTCCAGGCAAATATATCATTTCCTTAACATAGATTAGGAGAACAAGGTACGAGGAAAATATACTGTTTTGTTCAAGTCGCTTCTGAGCCTACTGGGGGAACCGACCTGAAGCCAGAGTCCAGCGGATATACATAGGATATTTACATCGCTTAAGATAAACATTTCCTCAGGAACAAATGCATTGCTTAGCTCAAGGTTTGTCTGCGAAATTCTTACACATCAGGAGATGGCTCCGAGCTGGGTTTCTACACACAAGAACATGAATGCAAAGGACAAGCCTGCACAGCCCATCTGCCCCCCTCCCCCACAGCCAGCAGCATTTCCAAGTGACCTCCTAAGGCCTTCCCCAAAATACAGGGGCACCTCTGGGTTTCCTGTTTCCCTCACTTCGAACACTTTTCTTAAAAAAAAAAAATCCTGCACACTTCTTGATAGAATGCCACAGTGCAAGGAAAACAGGCCTTCAATACTTAAACCTCCCTGTGCCAAACACTTGGGGCTTGGTTTTGTTTTGTTTTGTTTTTTAATTACACCACCACATAATTTAAACTTTTTACAATTTCTAATTATTCAGTACCAAAACACCAAACTTTTATTGCACAAGGTCCCCATGAAAAGGCCCACGCATCAGGACAGCCACAGATTCTGCCATGAAAGGGCAGCAAGGTGCCCTCCCCCCTTCTTTGCTGCCTGGGCGGCCACCAGGGTTTGAAATCCATGCACCCTACTAACTTTCTAGGGTGCAATTCGCGGACCCTTCCCTTTCTCATCCTAGCAGGTGCTCCAGGGCCCGCTGGCCTACAAAGTGCCAGAAGCAGGGCTGGGCCAGCCGGCCAGAGTTCAGGGTTCTGTCCCTTGGACTTCCAGCGGACACTAGGCTGCTTGGGAAAACCGTGCAGACTGAGATTCTTCAGCAAAGGGGTGGAGCGGTAAAGGCCTTGACACCAAGGGCGAGGCCTTTCTGCAACCTCCAGGTTGGGGAGCTCCGAGAATGTGCCAACAGAGGGCGGAATACGTGGTTCCCTGCTCCACGCAGTCCCAGTTCCCTTACCTGTGGTCCGCAGCCCTCCGCTGCACCCATGGGATGGCGATCCTTGGGGACCCAGGAGCGGACGAAATGGGCGTTCCCAGCCGCAGTTGCAACCCTCGAGAGCGCAATTGGGACCGACCCCCACCTAAAGCCATCGGAATCTCGACCCGCGCAGCCCGGGTTTACCCAGTCCCGGGTGCGCTCCCGTCGCGTTTTCAGCCTCAGTGTCCACATCCGAGAGCACAACTGGGAAGCCCGCCCCCACCCCCGCCAGAAGCCGAACCCTGCCCCACGCCGCCCGCGTTCGCACCGCCCCTGCACGGTCCAGGTACCTTCCCAGCTTCTAGCGTTCATGCCCGGGTAGGATCAGGATGCAGGAGTATGGGAGATGTGTCTGGAGCCTGACAGCCTCAGCTCCGCTCTGGCCTGCCCTTTGGACCTAGGAGCCAGGCCAACTTGCAGAGGGCTTAGGGCCCCATTGTATGCAAACTACCAAGGCCTACCGCAAGGAGAGCTCTGTCCGAGGGAAGGGAAGCGCCCCAGGCTGCGTTCCCAAGCTGTTGCTTGGCAATGCAGACTCAGCGGTAAATGGAGGGAATCAGGGTCCTAGTGCCCCTGTCTTGGGGAGGAAGCTACACAGCCAGAGTGTTCCTCCCTTTGTGCCCAGAAAGCGCCTGCCAGACTGGGCTTCCCCGGAGCTCTGTTGCAGAGTAGAGACGTGTGGATATGTTTTGGGGCCTTGACATGTGCGTTTGGGCTCCCTAGCACAGCCCCAGCGTAGGGGAACCAGCCCCTGAGCAAAGAGCTCCAGGCAGTGCTTTGTGCCCAGGCCTGGATGCCCAGTCCCAGCACGCGGGAGAGATGAGTTAGGCTGCCGGCGGGTCCTTGCAAGCCTGTATTGGAAAGGACCGAGTGAGCTTCCACACCGGCAGAGCTGCAGACCTGCGCCCAGGTGCGATAGGACAGAGCCCCTGTCGAGAGGCTGCTCTGCCTGGGCGAGCCTCGCCAAGCCCTTCCCAGCTTCTAGCGTTTGCGCCTGCAAAGGAGCAGGCTGCGGGAGTGTGGGCGACATGACTGGCTCCTGACTGGCCTCAGCTCCGCTCTTGCCTTCCCTTTGGACCTAGGAGCCAGGCCTCCTTGCAGACGGCTTAGGGCACGGGGGTGTGCAAACTGCGAAAGCCTCCCGCAGGGAGACCTCTGTCTGAGGGAAGGGAAATGCCCCAGGTTGCATTCCCAAGCTGTTGCTTGGTAGCCCAGACTCAGCGCTGAACGGAGGGAATCAGGGTCCCAGTGCCCCTGTCATGGGGAGGGAGCTCCACAGCCAGAGTGTTCCTCCGTTTGTGTTCAGAAACCGCCTTACAGACTGGGCTTCCCCGGAGCTCAGCTCCAGAGCAGAGTCGTGTGCATGTGGTTTGGGGCCTTCCCCTGTGCCTTTGGGCTCCCTAGCACAGTCCCAGCGCAGGGGAACCAGCCCCTGAGCAGAGAGCTCCAGGCAGTGCTCTGTGCTCTGGATTGGAAGCCCACTCCCAGCACGCGGGAGAATAGAGTCAGGCCGCCGTCGGGTGCTTGCAAGCCTGTATTGGGAAGGACCGAATGAGCTTCCACTCCAGCGGAGCTCCAGATCTGCGCCCAGGCGCGATATCGCAGAGCCCCGGCCTAGAGGCTGCTCTGCCTGGGCGAGCCTCGCCAAGCCCTTCCCAGCTTCTAGCTTTCGCGCAGGGGAAGGAACAGACTGCGGAAGTGGGGGAGACGTGACTGGCGGGCGCCTTACTGGCCTCAGCTCCGCTCTTCCCTTCCCTTTGCACCTATGATCCATGCCTCTTGCAGAGGGCTTAGGGCCCAAAGGAGAGCTCTGTCAGAGGGAAGGGAAGCGCCCCAGGCTGCATTCCCAAGCTGTTGTTTATCCGCCCAGACTCAGCGCTGCACAGGGGTAATCAGGCTCTCTGTGGCCGCAGCTTCACACACAGGTGTGTCTCCGTAGGAATCAAGAAAGATCCTGACAGAGTGAGGTTCATTAGAGCTATACTAAAGAGCAAAGGCTTGTCCATGTGGTCTTGCCTTCCCCTGTGCCTTTGGGTCTCCAGGCTCGGCCCCAGGTCCGTGGAAACAACCCCTGAGAAAATATCTTCAAGATACGCTTTTCCCAGTGTCTGGGAACCGGGGTTCGTAGGAGGAGAGAAAAGCACGCCTCCATCAGGAACGAAAAGGCAGCCAACCTGCCTGTGTTTTGAAGCCTCTATTTGGAAGCAATGGGTTAGCTTCTCCTAAAGGAGGCCTCCAGATCTGCTCAGAAGTCGGTAATTCCAGAGGCAGGGTACTGGTTCCTGACTGTCCTTTGCTAGCCTTGCAAAGATATTCCTAGATTCTAGAGTTATTTTCCATGAAGGAGCAGGCTTCGGGAATGTGTCAGACGGGACTGGCTCCTTATTGACCTCAGTTCAGCTATTGCCTTTCCATTCAAACTAGGGCAAGGCCCTACTATATGAAGGGTAAGGGTCTTCTTCTTTGCAAACTGCCAAGGGCTACAGCAATGAGACCTCTGTCAAGGTGAGGGAAGCCTAAGAGGATGGATTCTCAAGCAGGTGCTTTGCCACAAACCATCAGCACCCCACGGAGAGAATCAAGCTCCCTGAGCACCAATGTTGGGAGTGTAGCTTCACACACAGAGTTGTCTCTATAGGAGCCAAGAATGTTCCTGAGAGATTAGGTTCACTAAACCTCTCCTACAGAGCATAGACCTGTCCATGTGGTTTTGCCTTCCCCTGTGAGTTGGGTCCTCGAGGTCCGCCACACCTCCGGGGAAACTGTCCCTGAGAAAAGATCTCCAGGAACCGCTTCGCCGAGGCTGGGAAATGCTGTTCACAGGAAGTAAGGCAAGCGAATCTCCTGCAGAGTAAAAGAGGCCTTACAGTCCCTGGAGGAGCAGGCTGCCAGAGTGTGTGAAACCTGACTGTTGCCTTACTGGCCTCAGCTCCGCCATTGCCTATTCATGCGAGCTAGCACCCAGGCCTACTTGGAAAAGCGTTTGGGTGCAGATTTCTACAAAGTGCCAAGGGCTACAGCAGTGAGAATTCTCTCAGTGGTAAGGGAGAGCATTTTATGGATTCTCAAGCTGTTTTCTGAACGACAGCGTCAAAATGAACAGAGAGAATCAGGCTCTCTGTGCCCCTATGTTAGGTACGCAGCTTCACACACAGAGGTGTCTCTATAGGAGCCAAGAATGCTCCTGAGAGATGAGGTTCACTAGAGGTCTGCTACAGAGCATAGACCTGTCCATGTGGTCCTGCCTTCCCCTGTGCCTTTGGGCCCCGGGCTCGGCCCCAGCTCCGTGGAAAGAACCCCTGAGAAAATATCTTCAAGATACGCTTTTCCCAGAGGCTGGGAACTGGGGTTCATAGGAGGAGAGAAAAGCAAGCCTCCTTCGGGCACGAAAGGCAGCCAACTTGCCTGTGTTTTGAAGCCTCTATTTGGAAGGAATGGGTTAGCTTCTCCTAAAGGAGACCTCCAGATCTGCTCAGAAGTCGGTAATTCCAGAGGCAGGGTGCTGGTTCCTGACTGCCCTTTGCCAGCCTTGCAAAGACATTCCAAGATTCTAGAGTTATATTCCATGAAGGAGCAGGGTTCGGGAATGGGCCAGAGGGGACTGGCTCCTTATTGGCCTCAGCTCAGCTATTGTCTTTCCATCCAAACTAGGACAAGGGCCTACTTTATGAAGGGTAAGGGTCTTCTTCTTTGAAACTGCCAAGGGCTACAGAAATGAGACCTCTGTCAAGGCGAGGGAAGCCTAAGAGGACGGATTCTCAAGCAGGTGCTTTACTACAAAGCATCAGCACCCCACGGAGAGAACCAAGATCCCTGTTCCCCAATGTTGGGAGTGTAGCTTCACACACAGAGTTGTCTCTATAGGAGCCAAGAATGTTTCTGAGAGATTAGGTTCACTAAACCTCTCCTACAGAGCATAGACCTGTCCATGTGGTTTTGCCTTCCCCTGTGAGTTGGGTCCTCGAGGTCCGCCACACCTCTGGGGAAACTGTCCCTGAGAAAAGATCTCCAGGAACCGCTTCGCCGAGGCTGGGAAATGCTGTTCACAGGAAGTAAGGCAAGCGAATCTCCTGCAGAGTAAAAGAGGCCTTACAGTCCCTGGAGGAGCAGGCTGCCAGAGTGTGTGAAACCTGACTGTTGCCTTACTGGCCTCAGCTCCGCCATTGCCTATTCATGCGAGCTAGCACCCAGGCCTACTTGGAAAAGCGTTTGGGTGCAGATTTCTACAAAGTGCCAAGGGCTACAGCAGTGAGAATTCTCTCAGTGGTAAGGGAGAGCATTTTATGGATTCTCAAGCTGTTTTCTGAACGACAGCGTCAAAATGAACAGAGAGAATCAGGCTCTCTGTGCCCCTATGTTAGGTACGCAGCTTCACACACAGAGGTGTCTCTATAGGAGCCAAGAATGCTCCTGAGAGATGAGGTTCACTAGAGGTCTGCTACAGAGCATAGACCTGTCCATGTGGTCCTGCCTTCCCCTGTGCCTTTGGGCCCCGGGCTCGGCCCCAGCTCCGTGGAAAGAACCCCTGAGAAAATATCTTCAAGATACGCTTTTCCCAGAGGCTGGGAACTGGGGTTCATAGGAGGAGAGAAAAGCAAGCCTCCTTCGGGCACGAAAGGCAGCCAACTTGCCTGTGTTTTGAAGCCTCTATTTGGAAGGAATGGGTTAGCTTCTCCTAAAGGAGACCTCCAGATCTGCTCAGAAGTCGGTAATTCCAGAGGCAGGGTGCTGGTTCCTGACTGCCCTTTGCCAGCCTTGCAAAGACATTCCAAGATTCTAGAGTTATATTCCATGAAGGAGCAGGGTTCGGGAATGGGCCAGAGGGGACTGGCTCCTTATTGGCCTCAGCTCAGCTATTGTCTTTCCATCCAAACTAGGACAAGGGCCTACTTTATGAAGGGTAAGGGTCTTCTTCTTTGAAACTGCCAAGGGCTACAGAAATGAGACCTCTGTCAAGGCGAGGGAAGCCTAAGAGGACGGATTCTCAAGCAGGTGCTTTACTACAAAGCATCAGCACCCCACGGAGAGAACCAAGATCCCTGTTCCCCAATGTTGGGAGTGTAGCTTCACACACAGAGTTGTCTCTATAGGAGCCAAGAATGTTTCTGAGAGATTAGGTTCACTAAACCTCTCCTACAGAGCATAGACCTGTCCATGTGGTTTTTCCTTCCCCTGTGAGTTGGGTCCCCGAAGTCCGCCACACCTCCGGGGAAACTGTCCCTGAGAAAAGATCTCCAGGAACTGCTTCGCTGAGGCTGGGAAACGCTGTTCACAGGAAGTAAGGCAAGCGAATCTCCTGCAGAGAAAAAGAGGCCTTACTTTCCCTGGAGGAGCAGGCTGCCAGAGTGTGTGAAACCTGACTGTTGCCTTGCTGGCCTCAGTTCCACCATTGCCTGTTCCTCCGAACTAGGACCCAGGCCTATTTGGAGAAGCGTTTGGCTGCGGATTTCTACAAAGTGCCAAGGGCTACAGCAGTGAGAATTCTCTCAGCGGTAAGGGAGAGCATTTTATGGATTCTCAAGCTGTTTTCTGAACGACAGCGTCAAAATGAATTGAGAGAATCAGGCTCTCTGTGCCCCTATGTTAGGTACGCAGCTTCACACACAGAAGTGTCTCTATAGGAGCCAAGAATGTTCCTGAGAGATGAGGTTCACTAGAAGTCTGCTACAGAGCATAGACCTGTCCATATGGTTTTGCCTTTCCCTGTGAGTTGGGTCCTCGAGGTCCTCCCCAGCTCCGGGGAAGGAGCCCCTGAGAAAAGATCTCCAGGGACCCCTTTTCCCCCAGGCTGGGAAATGCAGCTCACAGGAGGGAAGTCAAGTGAGCCTCCTGCAGGGAAAAAGAGGGCTTACTGTCCCTGGACGATCAGGCTGCCAGAGTGTGTGAAACCTGACTGGTGCCTTACTGGCCTCAGCTCTGCCATTGCATGTTCCTCCGAACTAGGACCCAGGACTACTTGGAGAAGGGTTTGGGTGCGGATTTCTAAAAACTGCCAAGGGCTACAGCAACGATAACTCTCTCAGTGGTAAGGGAGAGCATTGTGTGGATTCTCAATTTGTTGTTTGAACGACAGCGTCAAAGCTGCACAGAGAGAATCAGGTCTCTGTGTCTCTATGTTGGCTATGCAGCTTCCCACACAGAGATGTCCCCGTTGGAGCCAAGAACATTCCCCATAGAGTGAGGTTCACTAGAGCACTCCTAGAGAGCAAAGACTTATCCATGCGGTTTTCCCTTCCCCTGTGCGTGTGGGTCTACGGGATCAGCCCCTGCTCCTTGGAAACAGCCTCTGAGAAAAGATCTCCAAGAACCTCTTATCCCCCAGGCTGGGAAGCGGAGTTCGCAGGAGGTGGGATAAGCAAGCTTCCTTCGGCAAGAAGAGACAGCCAACCGGCCTGTGTTTGGAAGCCTATATTTGCAAGGAATGGGTTAGTTTCTCCTGACCGAGACCGCCAGATGTGCTGAGAAGATAGAAATTCCAGAGGCAGGGTCGAGGTTCCTGACTGCCCTTTGCCAGCCTTGCAAAGACATTCCCAGATTCTAACGTTATTTTCCATGAAGGAGCAGGCATCGGGAATATGTCAGACTTGACTGGCGCCTTACTGGCCTCAGCTCAGCTACTGCCTTTCCATTCAAACAAGGACAAGGGCCTACTTGGTGAAGGGTAAGGGTCAGCTTCTTTCCAAACTGCCAAGGACTACAGCAATGAGACCTCTGTCAAGGTGAGGGAAGCCTATGCGGATGGATTCTTAGCAGGTGCTTTGCCACAAAGCATCAGCACCCACGGAGAGAATCAGACTCCCTTTGCCACTATGTTGGGTGTGTAGCTTCATGCACAGAGGTGTCTCTGTAGAAGCCAAGAATGTTCCTGAGAGATGAGGTTCACTAGAGCTCTCCTACAGAGCATAGACCTGTCCATGTGGTTTTGTCTTCCCCTGTGAGTTGGGCCCCCGAGGTCCGACCCAGCTCCAGGGAAACAGCCCCTGAGAAAAAATCTCCAGGAACAGCTTTGCGCCCAGGCTGGGAAATGCAGTTCACAGGAGGCAAGGCAAGCGAGCCTCCTGCAGGGAAAAAGAGGCCTTACTGCTCCTGGATGATCAGGCTGCAAGAGTGTGTGAGACCTCACTTGTGCCTTACTGGCCTCAGCTCCGCCGTTGCCTGTTGTTCCGAGCTAGGACCCAGGCCTACTTGGAGAAGGGTTAGGGTGCGGATTTCTACAAACTGTCAAGGACGACAGCAATGAGAATTCTCTTAGCAGTAAGGGAGAGCATTGTATGGATTCTCAAGCTGTTGTTTGAATGACAGCTTCAAAGCTACACAGAGAGAATCAGGCTCTCTGTTCCCCTATTTTGGCTGTGCAGCTTCACACACAGAATTTGACTCTGTTGGAGCCAGAAATATTCCTGAAAGACTTAGGCTCACCAAAGCTGTCCTCCAGAGCAAAGACATTGGATGTGATTTTGCCTTCCATTTTCAGTATGGGTCCCCTAGCTTGGCCCCAGCTCCGGGGATACAGCCTCTGAAAAAAATCTTCCAAGAAGCGATTTTCCTCCAGGCTGTTAAGCGGAATTCGCAGTTTGCAAGTTAAGGAAGCCTGCTTCGTGGAAGAGCAAGCAGCCAACTGGCCCTGTGTTAGGAAGCCTGTATTTGAAAGGAATGGGTTAGCTTCTACAGCGGGAGAACCTCAGATCTGCTCAGGGGACTGAAATACTAGAGTCAGGGTCGAGGTTCTCCCTTGTCCTTTGCGCACCTTGCAAAGACATTCCTAGCTTCTAGCGTTAGTGTCCCTGTAGTAGCAGGCTGCAGGAGCGTGTGATAAATGACTGCCGCGTTCCTGTCCTCAGCTCCGCTATTGACTTTCTATTCGAACTAGAACCCAGGCCTACTTTGAGAGGGGTTAGGGTCCAGTGTTTCCAAACTGCCAAGGGATACAGCAATGCGAGCTCTGTCAGAGGTAAGAAAAGAGCAATTGGTTGGATTCTTCAGCTGCTGCGTGGCTGCACAGCTTCCGTGCCGCATGGAGAGCATGAGGCTCCTTGTGGCCCTATTTTGGGTACGCAGCAACATGCACACAGAGTGTCTGTGTTCACTTATGTACAGGCTTATGTACACTAGAGCTCTCCTACAGAGCAAAGACCACTCAGTGGGCTCCAAGAGATACCTGTCGCGACTCGAGAAGAGAGTGGAGTCCTTTGATTCCCCTCGAGATGAGGCCTGACTCCCCGGGTGAGTATGGAATGCAACCCCAAATCCCTGTCGCCTATGGAGAGGAACATTAAATCCTGGATACAAGCCTAGATGAGGTCTAGTTTGCACTTCAGTGAATGGAGCCCAATCCCCAGCTCTCCCTGGCAACTCAAATGGAAGATTAGACTTCCTGGGCCAACACAAGAGGAAGCCTGAATTCCCCGTCGTAACTCGAGAATCCCACCGCAACTCGAGAAAAACCACGTGCTTCCCTCGTCATCGCAAGATGAGGCCCTTTGTCCGCTACGGCATCTCAAGAGAAGTCCCACGTTCCATCCTGAAGTGCGAAACGCTACTTGGCACCCTTGATGCGACCCCAAAAGTTCCGCGACATACCAGACTCACTCAAAGGGAACACCGAGGCTCCCGGCACCACTTCATCTGAGCCCCTTCTCCTCTCCTGATTGCGACAGGAGGGTCGACTCCCCTTCTCTGTCTGCAAGGGGTTCCCGACCTTCCGGGCGCACCTCAGGATGAGGCCGGTCTCATGAGGAAGTTCGAGACGTAGCCTCGTGGGTGGTGCCACATGCCGAAAGACCCCAATTTCACGGTCCACTCTTGAAAAGAACCCGATGCCAGCACACCTCTCTGAAGGAAAACCTGTGGATGAAGGCACAAGACGAAGGGGCACTGACACCCGCGTGCATCATCCTGAAAAACCCGCAGGTCCCACAGACATTTCGACAAGTGGCCTGTCACCCTGTAAACAACTCGAAAGGCAAACGAAGGTCCATTCCTCAACAGAAGACTAGGTGTGACTCTCTTGTACCTACTCTGCAGGGACCATGGGATCCGAGTTAGAAACGGAGAGGAAGCCTGAGGTTCCTGCGTCCACTCGAGATGAGGCCCTCTTCCATTGCACCACACCCAGTGGAGTCCCGAGAGGCCCCTACCAACTCCACAGCATCCCTGACTTCTCAGAGGCACAATGAGAAGCTCCCTGAGGTCACAGGCACAAGTTGAGGGAACCCTGAGTTTTCTGCCGCAACTCGAGAAAGACCTCGAGAGTGCTTCAAAATGTCTTGAGTCGCGATTCCCCTACCATGACTCAAGAGCCATGACACGCTCCCCCTCGCCATGCGCATGGAGACCTGACTAACCTGGCACTGCACTGGAGGCTCCCTGAGATACTCATCGTACCTCGTGAGGAAACCCACACTGGCGCGGCAGCTCAAGGAAACACATGAGACACCCTGGTCATCGCGAGCTGAGGGCCTTCTTTTCCTGCATGGCCTGGAGAGCAATCCCGGGTCCTCTCTCCAAACGGAAGAGGAGGCTGGACTCCCTTGAGGCCGCTCAGGGGGCTCCAAGAGATCCGCGTCGCGACTCGAGAGGAGAGCGGAGTCCTTGGCTTCCCCTCGAGACGAGGCCTGACTCCCCGGGGGAGCCTGGAATGCAACCCCGAGATCCCTGCCTTCCCTGGAGAGGAATATTAGGTCCCGGACACACGCCTAGGTGAGGTCTCTTCGGCCCTGCAGTGACTCGAGCGCAAACCCCAGCTTTCCCTCACAACTAGAGGGGAAGATTGGGCTTCCCAGGCCCAACCCAAGAGGAAGCCTGAGATCCCAGTCGGAGCTCGAGAATCCCGCCGCAACTCGAGAAACACCACGTGGTTCCAACCTCTTGGCAAGATGAGGCCCTTGCCCGCGACGGCGTCTCAAGGGAAGTCCCCTGTTCTGCCCTGAAGGGCGAAACGGTCCCTGACAGCCTTCCTGCGACCCCCAAAAGTTCCCCGACACGCCGGGTTCCCTCGAGGGGAACACCGAGTATCCCGGCACCGCTTCATCGGAGCCCCTTCTCTCCTCCTGATCGCGACAGGAGAGTCGATTCCCCTGCGTGGTCTGGAAGGGGTTCCCAGTCATCCCGGCGCACCTCAGGATGAGGCCGGTCTCACGAGGAAATTCGAGACGAGCCACGTGGGTGGTGCCACATGCCGAATGCCCCCGATTCCCTGGTCCGCACTTGAGAAGGACCCGAGGCCCGGACCCCTCTTCGAAGGCAACCCTGTGGGTGAAGGCACAACACGAAGGGGCACTGCCACCCCCGTGCATCGTCCGCAAAGACCCGTGGGTTCCACACACATCTCGAGGAGGGGCCTGAGACCCCCTGAGCAACTCGAGAGGGAAGCGGGGTTCCCTTCCTCAGACAAGACGAGGCCTGACTCTCCTGTCCCAACTCTGCAGGGACCCTGCAGTCGGAGTCCAAAACGGAGAGGAAGCCTGAGGTTCCTGCCTCCCCTCGAGGTGAGGCCCTCTTCCGTTGCGCCAGACCCAGCGGAGTCCCGAGGGGCCCCGCATCTCCACAGGATCCCTCGCCTCTCAGAGGCACCCTGGGAAGCTCCCTAAAGTCCCCGGCAGAAGGCGAGGGAAACGAGGGTTTCCAGCCGCCCCCCGACAAAGACCTCGAGAGTCCTTCTTCAATGCGTCTCGAGGCCCTAGTGCCCTCCCTTGACTCGAGAGCCATGACGCGCTCCCCCTCGCCACGCTAGGAGACCTGACTTCCCTGGAGCCGCACGAGAGGCTCCCTGAGATCCTCGTCGTGCCTCGGGAGAAAACCCCCACGGGCGCCGAAGCTCGAGGAAACCCCTGAGACGCCCTCGTCCTCGCGAGCTGAGGGCCTTCTTTTCCTCCATGGCCTGGAGAGCAATCCCGGGTACTCTCTCCAAACGGAAGAGGAGGCTGGACTCCCTTGAGGCCGCTCAGGGGGCTCCAAGAGACCCGAGTCGCGACTCGAGAGGAGAGCGGAGTCCTTGGCTTCCCCTCGAGACGAGGCCTGACTCCCCGGGGGAGCCTGGAATGCAACCCCGAGATCCCTGCCTTCCCTGGAGAGGAATCTTAGGTCACGGACACACGCCTAGGTGAGGTCTCTTCGGCCCTGCAGTGACCCGAGTGCAACCCCCAGCTTTCCCTCGCAACTCGAGGGGAAGATTGGGCTTCCCAGTGCCAACCCAAAAGGAAGCCTGAGATCCCCGTTGTAACTCGAGAATCCCGCCGCAACTCGAGAAAAACCACGTGGTTCCCACCTCTTGGCAAGATGAGGCCCTTGCCCGCTACAGCTTCTCAAGAAAAGTCCCACGTTCCGTCTTGAAGTGCGAAATGATACTTGACACCCTTGATGTGACCCCAAAAGTTCCCCGAAATATCGGTCTCACTCGATGTGAACACCGAGGTTCCCGGCACCAGTTTATCTGAGCCCCTTCTCCCCTCCTGTTCGTGATAGGAGGGTCACTTCCCCTGCTTTGTTTGTAAGGGGTTCCCGACCTTCACGGGGCACTTCAGGATGAGGCCGGTCTCACGAGGAAATTCGAGACGTAGCTCGCGGGTGGTGCCACATGCCAAAAGACTATGATTTCCCGGTACGCTCTTCATAAGAACCTCATGCCTGGACACCTCTTCGAAGGCAACCCTGTGGATGAAGGCACAACACAAAGGGGCACTGAGACCCTCGTGCATCGTCCGGAAAAACCGGCAGGTTCCACATACAGCTCAACAAGTGGCTTGTCACCCCTGAAGAACTCGAGAGGCAAGTGGGGTTTCATTCCTCTACACAAGACGAGGCCTGACCCTCCTGTCCCAACTCTGCAGGGACTTTGCGATCCGAATCAGACCAGCGCCAGTGAAGTCACGAGAGGAACGCTGAGGTTCCTGCCTCCACTCGAGATTAGGACCTCTTCCATTGCATGAAACCCAGTGGAGTCCCGAGAGACGCGTCCCAGCTCCACAGTATCCCTGACTTCTCAGAGGCACCCTGAGAAGCTCCCTGAGGCCACCAGCACAATTCGAGTGAACCCAGGGTTTACTGCCGCTACCATAGAAAGAACTCAAGAGTCCTTCTTCAACGCGCTTTGAGGCCTGATTCCCCTACCATGACTCGAGGGCAATGACGCGCTCCCTCTGCTACACTCATGAAGCCCTGACTTCCCTGGCGCCACACGAGAGGCTCCCTGAGCTCCCCGTCATACCTCGTGAGAAACCCCACACTGGCGCCGCAGATAGAGAAAACCCAAGTGACGCCCCTGTTTTCGCGACATGACGGCCTTCTTTTCTAGCATGGCCTGGAGAGCAATCCTGAGTCCTCTCTCCAAACTCCACAGTAGGCTTGACTCCCTTTTGGTCACTCAGTGGACTCCAAGACATACCCGTCGCGACTCGAGAGGAGAGCGGAGTCTTTTCCTTCCCCTCGAGGCGAGGCCTGACTCCTCGGGTGAGTCTGATATGGGAACCGGAGATCCCTGTCGCCCCTGGAGAGAAACATTAGATCCTGGACACAAGCCTAGATGAGGTCTCTTTTTTCCTGCAGTGACTCGAGAGCAATCCCCAACTCTCTCTCGAAACTCGAATGGAAGACTGGACTTCCCTGGGCCAACAGAAGAGGAAGCCTGAATTTCCCGTTGTAACTCAAGAATCCCGCCACAACTCGAGAAAAACCACGTCATTCCCTCTTCATCGCAAGATGCGGCCATTGCCGCTACAGCGTCTCAAAAGAAGTCTTACGTTCAATCTTGAAGTGCGATACGGTACTTGGCACCTTTGATGCGACCCCAAAAGTTCCCCAACACACTGGTCTCACTGGAGGGGAACACCAAGGTTCCCGGCATCACCTCATCTGTGCCCCTTCTCCCCTCCTGATCGAGACAGGAGGGTCGATTCCCCTGCTTTGTCTGCAAGGGGTTCCGACCTTCCCGGCGCACCTCAGGTTGAGGCCGTTCTCACTAGTAAATTCGAGACGTAGCCTGGTGGGTGGTGCCACATGCGGAAAGACCCCGATTTCCCGGTCCGCTCTTAATAACCCAATGCCCGGACACCTCTTCGAAAGCAAACCTGTGGAGGAATGCACAACATGAAGGGGTACTGACATCCCCATGCATAATACGGAAAAACACGCAGATTCCAAACACAGATCGACAAGTGTCCTGTCATCCCTTGAAGCACTAGAGAGGCATGCGGCGTTCCGTTCCTCCGCACAAGAGAAGGCCTGACTCTCATTTCCCAACTCTGCAGGGACCGTGTGATCGGAGTCAGAAATGTAGATGAAACCTGACGTTCCTGCATCAACTCGAAATGAGGCCCTCTTCCATTGCGCCATACCCAGTGGAGTCCCGAGAGGCCCCTCCCAACTCCACAGTATCCCTGACTTCTCAGAGGCACCCTCAGAAGCTCTCTGCGGTCACTGGCACAAGTCGAGTGAACCCAGGGTTTCCTGCTGCATTCTGAGCAAGACCTCGAGAGTCCCTCTTTACCGCGTCTTGAGGCCCGATACCCTACCATGACTGGAGAGCAATGACGCATTCCCCTCGCCACGCCCATGGAAACCCAACTTCCCTGGTGCCACACGAGAGGCTCCCTGCGCTCCCCGTCCTACCTCATGAAAACCTCACACTGGCACCGCCGCTCGAGAAAACTCACGAGACGCCCCCGTCATCGTAAGATCAGGGCCTTCTTTTCCTACATGACCTAGAGAGCAATCCTGAGTCCACTCTCCAAACTCCACTGGAGGCCTGACTCCCTTTAGGCCACTCAGTAGCCTCCAAGAGATACACGTCGCTACTCTAGAGGAGAGCGGAGTCTGTTGCTTCCCCTCGAGCCGAGGCCTGACTACTTGGGTGAGTCTGGAATGGGATCCCGAGATCCGTGTCGCCCCTGTAGAGGAAAACTCGGTCCTGGAAACAAGCCTAAATGAGGTCTTTTTTGTCCTGCATTGACTCAAGTGCAATCCCCAGCTCTCCCTCGCAACTCGAATGGGTGATTGGACTTCGCTGGGCCAACACAAGAGGAAGCCTGTATTCCCCGTTGTAATTCGAGAATCCCGTGGCAACTGGAGAAAAACAACGTGGTTCCTCTGTCATCGAAATATGAGGCCCCTGTCAGCTATAGCGTCTCCAGGGAAGTCCCATCTTCCGTCTTGAAGTGTGAAACGGTACTTGGCACCCTTGATGCGACCCCCAAATTTCCCTGACACCCCGGTCTCACTCGAGGAGAACATGGAGGTTCCCAGCACAGCTTCAGCTGAGCCTCTTCTCCCCTCCTGATGGCGACAGGAGGGTCAATTCCCCTGCTTTGTCTGGAAGGGGTTCCCAGACTTCCCGGCGAACCTCAGGATGAGGCCAGTCTCACGAGGGAATTCGAGACGTAGCCTCGTGGGTTGTGCCACATGCCGAAACACCCCGATTTCCTGGTCCGCTATTGATAAGATCCCGATGCCCGGTCACCTCTTTGAAGGTAACCCTGTGGATGAAGGCACAAAACGAAGGGGCACTGACACCCCTGTGCATCGTCCCCCAAAACCGCAGGTTCCACACACAACTCGATAGGTGGCCTGTCATCCCGTGAACAACTCGAGAGGCAAGCAGAGTTCCACTACTCCACACAAGACGAGGTCTGACTCTCCTGTCCCAACTCTGCAGGGACCCTGCTATCCGAGTCAGAAATGGAGAGGAACCCTGACGTTACTGCCTCAATCCGAGATTAGGTCCTCTTCAATTGCACCAGTCCCTGTGATGTCCCGAGAAGCCCCTCTCTACTCCACAGTATCCCTGACTTCTCAGAGGCACCCCGCTAAGCTCCCTGAGGTCATGGGCACAAGTCGAGGGAACCCAGGGTTTCCTGCCACACCCCGAGAAAGACCTCGAGAGTTCTTCTTTGAAGCGTCTTGAGGCTCAATTCCCCTACCATGACTCGAGAGCAATGAGGCGCTCCCCCTCGCCATGTCCATGGAGACCTGACTTCCGTGGCACCACAGGAGTCTCCCTGAGCTCCCCGTCCTATCTCGTGAGAAACCCCAACCAGGCACTGCACCTTGAGAAAACCCACGAGACGCCCCGTCATCGCGAGATGAGGGCCTTCTTTTCCTGTATGGCCTAGAGAGCAATCCCGAGTCCTCTCTCCAAACTCCACAGGAGGCTTAACTCCATTTAGGCCACTCTTGGGCTCCAAAGGATACCCGTCGCGACTCGAGAGGAGAGCGGAGTCCATTCATTCCCTTCGAGATGAGGCCTGACTCCCCGGGTGAGTCTGGAATGCAACCCCGAGATCCCTGTCGCCCCTGGAGAGAAAAACTCGGTCCTGGACACAAACCTAGATGAGCTCTATTTTGCCCTGCAGTGACTCGAGAGCAATCTCCAGCTCTCACTTGCAACTCGAATGGAAGATTGGACTTCCCTGGGCCAACACAAGAGGAAACCTGTATTCCCCGTCGTAACTCAAGAATCCTGCCGCAACTCGAGAAAAAACACGTGGGTCCCTCGTCAGCGCTAGATGAGGCCCTTGCCCACTACAGCGTCTCAAGAGAAGTCCCAGGTTCCGTCTTGAAGTGCGAAACGGTACTTGGCACCCTTGATGCAACCCGAAAAGTTACCCGACTTACCAGTTTCACTCAAGGGGAGCACCGAGGTTCCCGGCACTACTTCATCTGAGCCCTTTCTCTCCTCCTGATCCCGAAAGGAGGGTCGATTCCCCTGCTTTGTCTGGAAAGGGTTCCCGGACTTTCCTGCGCGCCTCAGGATGAGGCCGGTCTCACGAGGAAATTCGAGACGTAGCCTCGTGGGTGGTGCAACATGCTGAAAGACCCCGATTTTCCGGTCCGCACTTGAGGAGATCCCGATGCCCGGACAACTCTTCGAAGGCAACCCTGTGGATGAAGGCACAACAGGAAGGAGCACTGACGCCCCCGTGCATCTCGGAAATACCTGCAGGTTCCACACACATCAAGAAAAGTGGTGTCATCCTTGAACAAATTGAGATGTAAGCGGAGTTCCATTCCTCCGCAGAACACGAGACCTGACACTCCTGAGCAAACTCAGCAGGGACCCTGCGATCTGAGTCAGATCCGGCTCCAGGAAGTCAGGAGCAGAACCCTGAGGTTCCTGCCTCAACTCGAGATGAGGCTCTCTTCCATTGCACCAAACCCAGAGGAGTCCCGAGAGGCCTCTCCCAAATCCACAGTATCCCTGACTTCTCAGAGGCACCCTGAGAAGCTCCCTGAGGTCACCAGCACAAGTCAAGGGAACCCAGGGTTTCCTGCCACAACCCTAGAAAGACATCGAGAGTCCTTTTTCAACCCGTCATGAGGCCCGATTCCCCTACCCTGACTTGAGAGCAATGACGCGCTCCCCCTTGCCCCGCCCATGGAGGCCTGACTTCCCTGTTGCCACACGAGAGGCTACCTGAACTCCCCGTCGTACCTCGTGAGAAACCCCACACTGGCGCCACAGCTCGAGAAAACCCACGAGACGCCCCCATCATCTCGAGATGTGGGCCTTCTTTTCCTGCATGGCCTGGAGAGCAATACCGAGTCCTCTCTCCAAACTGAAGAGGAGGCTTGACTCCCTTTAGACCAGTCAGTGGGCTCCAAGAGATACACGTCGCAACTCGAGAGGAGAGCCGAGTCCTTTGCTTCCCCTCGATACGAGGCCTAACTCCCCGGGTGAGTCTGTAATGCAAACCCGAGATCCCTGTCGCCCTTGGAGAGGATCATTGGGTCCTGAACACAAGGCTAGATGAGGTCGCTTTTGCCCTGCAGTAACTCGAGAGCACTCCCCAGCTTTCCCTCGCAACCCGAATGGAAGATTGGACCTCCCTGGGCCAACACAAGAGGAAGCCTGAATTCCCAGTAGTAATTCGAGAATTCCGCCTCAACTTGAGAAAAACCACGTGGTTCCCCCGTCATTGCAAGATGAGGCCCTTGCCCGCTCCAGCGTCTCAAGAGTAGTCCCACGTTCCGTCTTGAAGTGCGAAATGATATTTGGCACCCTTAATGCTACCCCAAAAGTTCCCCGACATATGGGTTGCACTCGAGGGGAACACCGAGGTTCCTGGCACCACTTCATCTGAGCCCCTTCTCCCCTCCTGATCGCGAAAGGAGGGTCGATTCCCCTGCTTTGTCTGCAAGGGGTTCCCGACCTTCTCCGCGCACCTCAGATGAGGCTGTCTCACGAGGAAATTCGAGACGTAGCCTCGATGGTGGTGCCACATGCCGAAAGACCGCGATTTCGCGATCTGCTCTTGATAAGAACGCGATGCCCAGACACCTATTCGAAGATAGTGTGGATGAAGGCACAACACGAAGGGGCACTGACACCCCCGTGCATCGTCCGGAAAAGACCGCAGGTTACTCATACAGCTCAACAAGTGCCTGTCACCCAGTGAACAACTCGAGAGGCAAGCGGAGGTCCATTCCTGCACACAAGACGAGGCCTGACTCACCTCTGCCAACTATGCAGGGGGCTGCGATCGGAATCAGAAATGGAGAGGAACCCTGAGGTTCCTGCCTCCCCTCGAGATGAGGCCCCCTTCCATTTCACCAAACCCAGTGGAGTCCCGAGAGGTCTTTCCCAACTCCATAGTATCCCTGACTTCTCAGAGGCACCCGGAGAATCTCCCTGAGGTCACCGGCACAAGTCGAGGGAACCCAGGTATTCTTGCCAAGACCTGAGAGAGATCTTGAGAGTCGTTCTTCAACGCGTCTAGAGGCCTGATTCCCCTACCATGACTCGAGAGCAATGACGCGCTCCCCCTCGCCACACGCATCGAGACCTAACTTCCCTGGCGCCACACAAGAGGCTCCCTGAGCTCCCCGTCGTACCCCCTGAGAAACCAACACAGGCGCTGCAGCTCGGTAAAACCACCGAGACCCCCCTGTCTTCGTGAGATGAGGGCCTTCTTTTCCTGCATGTCCTGGAGTGCAATCCCGAGTCCTCTCTCCAAACTCCAGAGGAGGCTTGACTCCCTTTAGTCCACTCAGTGGGCTCCAAGAAATACCCGTCGCGACTCGAGAAGAGAGAGAAGGCCTTTGTTTCCCCTCGAGACGACGCCTGACTCCCGGGTGAGTCTGGAATGCAACCCCAAGTTCCCAGTCATCCCTTGAGAGGAACATTAGGTCCTAGACACAAGCCTGGATGAGGTCTCTTTTGCCCTGCAGTGACTCGAGCGCAACCCCCAGCTATCCCTCGCAACTCGAATGGAAGGTTGGACTTCCCTGGGCTAACACAAGAGGAAGCCTGAATTCCCCGTCGTAACTCGAGAATCCCGCCGCACCTTGAGAAAAACCACGTGATTCCCCCATCATCCCAAGATGAGGCCCTTTCCCTCTACAGCGTCTCAAGAGAAGCCCCAAGTCCGTCTTGAAGTGCAAAACGGTACTTGGCACCCTTGAAGTGACCCGAAAAGTTTCCCGACACACCGGTCCCACTCGAGGGTAACACCGAGGTTCCCGGCACGACTTCAACTGAGCCCTTTCACTCCTCCTGATCGCGACAAGATGGTCGATTCCCCTGCTTTGTCTGGAAGGGGTTCCCGATCTTCATGGTGCACCTCAGGATGACACCAGTCTAACGAAGAAATTCGAGACGTAGCCTCATGGATGGTGCCACGTTCTGAAAGACCCCGATTTCCTGCTCTGCTATTGATAAGAACCCGATGTCCGGACACCTCTTTGAAGGCAACCCTGTGGATGAAGGCACAACACAAAGGGGCACTGACTCCCTCATGCATCTTACGGAAAAAACCGAAGATTCCACTCACAGCTCGACAAATGGTCTGTTATCCTGTGAACAACTCGAGAGGCAAGCGGAGTTCCATTCCTCCACACAAGACGAGGCCTGACTCTCCTGTCCCAACTCTTCAGGGACCCTGTGGTCGGAGTTTGAAATGGAGAAGAACCCTTAGGTTCCTGCCTCAACTCGAGATGAGAACCTTTGCCATTGCACCAAACCCAGTGGAGTTCCGAGAGCCCCTCCCAAGTCCACAGTATGCCTGACTTCTCAGAGGCACCCTGAGACGCTCCCTGAGGTCACCGGTACAAGTCGAGGGAACCCAGGGTTTCCTGCCGCAACCTGAGAAAGACCTCGAGACTCCTTCTTCAACGCGTCTTGAGTCCCGATTTCCCTACCATGACTCGAGAACATTTATGGGCTCCCCCTCGTCACACACATAGAGACCTGACTTTCCTGGCACCACACGAGAGGCTCCCTGAGCTCCCCGTCGTACCTCGTGAGAAAACTCATAATTGTGCCCCAACTCGAGAAAACCCACAAGACGCCCCCGTCATTGCGAGCTGAGGGCCTTCTCTTCCTGCATGGCCTGGAGAGCAATCCCGAGTCCTCTCTCCAACTCCACAGGAGGCTTTACTCCGAGTAGGCCACTCAGTGGGCTCCAAGACATACCCGACGCGACTCGAGAAGAGACTGGAGTCCTTTGCTTTCCTTCGAGAAGAGGCCTGACTCCCTGTGTGAGTCTGGAATGCAACTCCGAGATCCCTGTCACCCCTGGAGAGGAAAATTAAGTCCTGGGCACAGGCCTAGATGAAGTATATTTTGCCCTGCAGTGACTCGAGAGAAATCCCAGCTCTCCCTCGAAACTCGAATGGAAGATTGGACTTCCCTGGACCAACACAAGAGGAAGCCCGAATTCCCCGTTGTAACGCGAGAATCCTGCTGCAACTCGAAGGAAACCACGTAGTTCCCCCCTCATCTCAAGATGAAGCCCTTTCACGTTAGAGCGTCTCAAGAAAAGTCTCACGTTCATGTTGAAGTTTGAAACATTACTTGGCACCCTTCATCAGACTCCAAAAGTTCCCTGACATACCGGTCTCACTCGAGGGGAACCCCGAGGTTCCCAGCACCACTTCATCTGAGCCCCTTCTCCCCTCCTGATCGCGACAGGAGGGTCGATTAACCTGCTTTGTCTGGAAGGCTTTCTCGACCTTCCCAGCGCACCTCAGGATGAGCCCAGTCTCAAGAGGAAATTCGAGAGGTAGCCTCGTGTGTGGTGCCACATGCCAAAAGACCCCGATTCTCTGGTCCTCTCTTCACAAGAACCCATGCCCGGACACCTCTTCGAAGGCAACCCTGTGGATGAAGTCACAACACGAAGGGGCATTGACAACCCCGTGCATCATCTGGAAAAACCCACAGGTTCCACATACAGCTCGACAAGTGGCCTGTCACCTCGTGAACAACTTGGGAGGCAAGCAGAGTTCCATTCCTCCACACAGCACGAGCCCTGAGTCTCCTGTCCCAACTCAGCAGGGACGCTGCAATCGGTGTCTGAAATGGAGAGAAACAGTAAGGTTCCTGCATCAACTCTAAATGAGGCCCTCTTCCATTGCACCAAACCCAGTGGAGTCCCGAGAGGCCCCTCCCAACTCCACAGTATCCCTGACTTCTCAGAGGCAACCTGAGTAGCTCTCTGAGGTCACCGGCAGAAGTCGAGGGAACCCAGCGTTTCCTGCCACAACCCCAGAAAGACCTCGAAAGATCTTCTTCAACGCGTCTTGAGGCCGGATTCCCCTAACATGACTCGAGAGCAATTACCCGCTCCCCCTCACCACGGGCATGGAGACCTGACTTCCCTGGTGCTGCACGAGAGGCCCCCTGAGCTCTCCATCGTACCTCGTGAGAAACACAACGTGGCGCCCCAGCTGGATTAAACCCACGAGACGTCCACGTCATCGCGAGATGTGGGCTTTCTTTTATTGCATACCCTGGAGAGCAATCCGGAGTCCTCTCACCAAACTCCACAGGAGGCTTGACTCCCTGGAGGCCACTCAGTGGGCTCCAAGGGATACCTATCGCGACCCAGGAGGATATCAGAATCCTTTGCTTCCCCTCGAGCCGAGGCCTGACTCACTGGGTGAGTCTGGAATGCAACCCCGTGATCCCTATCGCCCCTGGAGAGGAACATTAGGTCCTGGACACAAGCCTAGATGAGGTCTATTTTGACCTGCCGTGACTCGAGAGCAATTCCCACCCAGCTCTCCCTGGCGACTCGAATGGAAGAATGGACTTCCCTGGGCCAACACAAGAGGAAGCCTGAATTCCCCGTCGTAAGTCAACAATCCCATCGCAACTCGAGAAAAACCACGTGGTTTCCCCTTCATCACAAGATGAGGCCCTTGCCCACCACAGCGTCTCAAGAGAAGTCCCACGTTTCGTCTTGAAGTTTGAAACAGTATTTGGCAAGCTTCATGAGACCCCAAAAGTTCCCTGACATACCGGTCTCACTCGAGGGGAACACCGAGGTTCCCGGCACCACTTCATCTGAGCCCCTTCTCCCCTCCTGATCACGACAGTAGGGTCGATTAACCTGCTTTGTCTGGAAGGCTTTCCCGACCTTCCAGGGACACCTCAGCATGAGGCCCGTCTCACGAGGAAATTCGAGACGTAGCCTCGTGTGTGGTGCCGCATTCCAAAAGACCCCGATTTCCCGGTCCGCTCTTGATAAGAACCCGATGCCCGCACACCACTTCGAAGGCAACCCTGTGGATGAAAGCACATCACGAAGGGGCACTGACACCGCCGTGCATTGTCTGGAAAAAACCGCAGGTTCCACACACAGCTCGCCAAGTGGCCTGTCACTCCTTGAACAACTCAACAGGCAAGCGGAGTTCCATTCCTCCACACAAGACGAGGCCTGACTCTCCTGTCCCAACTCTGCAGGGACCCTGCGATCTGAGTCAGAAATGGAGAGGAACCCTGAGGTTCCTTCCTGATCTCGAGATTAGGCCCTCTTCCATTGCAGCAAACCCAGTGGAGTCCCAAGAGGCCTCTCCCAGCTCCATAGTATCCCTGACTTCTCAGAGGCACCCTGAGAAGCTACCTGAGGTCACAGGCACAAGTCGAGGGAACCCAGGGTTTCCTGCCGCAACCCGAGAAAGACCTCGAGCGTCCTTTTTCATTGTGCTGAGCCCTGATTCCTCTACCATGACTCGAGAGCAATGACGTGTGCCCCCTGGCCACTCGTATGGAGACTTGACTTCCCTGACACCACATGAGAGGCTCCCTGAGCTCCCGGTCGTACCTTGTGAGAAACCCCACACTGGCACCGCAGCTCCAGAAAAACCACAAGACTCCCCCGACATCGCGAGATGAGGGCCTTCTTTTCCTGCATGGCCTGGAGAGCAATCCCGCGTGCTCTCTCCAAACTCCACAAGATAGGAGCCAAGATTGCTGAGGAGTAGGACGGGGAGAACTCTTTTCCCCCCCAAACAATTTCATCAAAAGAGCATTTAAACGTCGAGTAAATTCCACAGTACAACTTATGAATGCTGCCAGAGGACATCAGGCACCCAGAAAAGCAACCCAACTCTTGGAAAGTAGGTAGGAAAAAGTATAAAAGACAAAAAAAGAGACAAAAGAGGGAGGGAGGGATTTCCGTCCCGGGAAGATAGTCTTAAAAAGAGAAAAGTTTCCAAACACCAGGAAAGCTTTTCACTGCCAAATCTTTGCCAAGCTTTGGAAGCACAAAGGGCAACATAAGGGGGATAAAAATAAATAAACAATTAAAACTCGCAGATTGCAAGCCCTACGGTAACTCCCCCAGCCACGAAGCAGTGCAGACGCCTGCTCACACCATTAGCAAGCAGGGGCTGGGCAGGGAGGCGCGGCGCGGGCTGCATCGCTTAGAGTAAGAATCTGGCCTGAATACCCTGAGCGCTATCTGAACGAAATAACTTGGGCTAGCAAACCAGACTCTGGGATATCTACCACGCAAAAAGCCAGCCCTAACCTAAGACACCGCCAGGCCCGCGCACGGAACAAAGGACTGAACAGAGATAGCCGGCTGCAGACCTTCCCCCTCTGGTGACAGGCAGCCAGAGCCGGAAGGGGGCAATCGCAGCCCCAGAGAGACATTATCTATAAAACTGTAAACAGGCTTCTTTGCTAACTAAAACTTCTTGGGGATCTGGACGGTCAACATCTGCCTGAGAAGGTGCGCCTGTTTTACACCCAGATAACCGAGTGGCAGGGAGGCGATAAGTCACAACATTGGCGCTCGCCAAACATCTCATCACCTGAGCTGCTCGGACCTGGGAAGAGCACAAAACGCAGGCCCAACCGAGCCTGTGCCTCTGAGGACTACCCGAGTGCCTGAACCTGAGTGGCTTGGACCTGGGAGGTGCATGCAGCCCAGGGCCAGCCTCGGATTGTTCCCGGTGGAACAACCTAGAGCCCGAGCAGTGTGGCCAGGGAGGCTACACGCGCCGTGAGCGGGGGCAGACCCAGTGTGGCTGAGGCACTGTGACCGCACGCCACTGTTATTTGTTTGCAGCATCCCTCCCTCCCTCCCCACAGTGCAACTGAACAAGTGAGCCTAAAAAAAAAGTGTCCTCCACCGTCCCCTTTGTGTCAGGGCGTAAACCAGACACTGAAGAGACCAGCAAACAAAAGAAGCTGTAACAGAGGGAATCGCCTTGGAAGCTACAGGCAATAGATTAAAACCCTGTGGTTACTAGGACTACATAGGAAGGTGCCTATAGATCTTGAGAAATATAAGTCGGACCAAGGAACTAGCCAAAAATGAACTGAACCCACGATACTCACAACAAAACCAGTGAAAGTCCTAGATATATTTTTATGATCATTCTTTCTTTTTTTTAATTTTTTTAATTTTAAGTCCTCTATTGTTCCTTTAATTTTCACTTTTATAACCTATTACTTTGCAAAAAAAAAGATCCTATTTTTTTCTTCTTCAGCAGACTTCATATATATATATATATATATATATATATATAATTTTTTGACCTTGTTTTTTTGTTTTGTTTTTTTTTCTTCTTTTAACATTGTATTTTTGAAATTCCAAACTCTACTCTAGATTTCTAATTTATGCTTTTTGGTATTTGATATCAATTTTGTACCTGTAGTTTCTTTATAATTTTTGCGACATTGCTTGTTTTTGTTTGTTTGTTTTCTCTTTAGTTTTCTTCTTCCTTTTTTTTAACATTGTATTTTTGAAATTCCAAACTCTACTCTAGATTTTTAATTTTTGCTTTTTGATATTAGTTATCAATTTTGTACCTGTATTTTCTTGATAATTTTTGCGACCTTGTTTGTTTTTCTTTGTTCGTTTTTTCTCTCTTTCTTTTCCTTCTTCTTTTCTTTAACATCGTATTTTTGAAATTCCAAACTCTACTCTAGATTTTTAATTTTTGCTTTTATGTATTTGTTACCAATTTTGTACCTTTAAGAACCCAATCTTCAGTACCCATTTTTCACTAGGGAGCGAGATTACTGGCTTGACTGCTCTCTCTCCCTTTGGACTCTCCTTTTTCTCCACCGGGTCGCCTGTGTCTCCTCCCTAACTCCTCTCTACTTTACCCAACTCTGTGAATTTCTGTGTATTCCAGACGGTGGAGAACACTTAGGGAACTGATTACTGGCTGGATCTGTCTCCCTCCTTTTCATTCCCCCCTTTTATCCTTCTGGCCACCTCTGTCTCCTTCCTCCTTCTTCTCGTCTCTGTATAACTCTGTGAACATCTCTGAGCGGTCCAGTTGTGGAGTGCACATAAGGAAGTGACGACTGGCCAGCCCACTCTCTCCACTATTGATTCCACCTGATCTCATTTGGGTCACCTCTAACTCCCTCCTCCCTCTTCTCTTCTCCATGTAACGCTGTGAACCATTCTGAGTGGCCCTCACAGTAGAGAAACTTTTCTTCTTTAACGTAGATGTTTTATCAATGGTGCTGTATAGAAGGAGAAGTTTTGAAACTACTGTAAAAGTAAGACAGATAACTGGAAGCAGGAGGCTTAAGTCCAAACCCTGACTCCAGGGAACTCCTGACTCCAAGGAACATTAATTGACAGGAGCTCATCAAATGCCTCCATACCGACACTGAAATCAAGCACCACACAAGAGCCAACAAGTTCCAGGGCAAGACATACCAAGCAAATTCTCCAGCAACAAAGGAACACAGCCTTGAGCTTCAAGATACAGGCTGCCCAAAGTCACCCCAAAACCACAGACATCTCATAACTCATTACTGGACACTTCATTGCACTCCAGAGAGAAGAAATACAGCTCCACCCACCAGAACACGGACACAAGCTTCCCTAACCAGGAAATCTTGACAAGACACCTGTACAAACCCACACACAGCGAGGAAATGCCACAGTAAAGAACTCCACAAACTGCCAGAATACAGAAAGGACACCCCAAACTCAGCAATTTAAACAAGATGAGACAGAGGAATACCCAGCAGATGAAGGAACAGGATAAATGCCCACCAAACCAAACAAAAGAGGAAGAGATAGGGAATCTACCTGATAAAGAATTCCGAATAAGGAGAGTGAAATGGATCTAAAATCTTGAAATTAAAATGGAATCACAGATAAATAGCCTGGAGACAAGGATTGAGAAGATGCAAGAAAGGTTTAACAAGGACCTAGAAGAAAAAAAAAAAAGAGTCAATATATAACGAATAATGCAATAAATGAAATTAAAAACACTCTGGAGGCAACAAATAGTAGAATAACAGAGGCAGAAGATAGGATTAGTGAACTCGAAGATAGAATGGTAGAAATAAATGAATCAGAGAGGATAAATGAAAAACGAATTAAAAGAAATGAGCACAATCTCAGAGACCTCCAGGACAATATTAAACGCTACAACATTCGAATCATAGGGGTCCCAGAAGAAGAAGACAAAAAGAAAGACCGTGAGAAAATACTTGAGGAGATAATAGTTGAAAACTTCCCTAAAATGGGGAAGGAAATACCCACTCAAGTCCAAGAAACCCAGAGAGTCCCAAACAGGATAAAGCCAAGGCGAAACCCCCCAAGACACATATTAATCACATTAACAAAAATCAAACACAAAGAACAAATATGAAAAGCAGCAAGGGAAAAACAACAAATAACACACAAGGGAATTGCCATAAGGATAACAGCTGATCTTTCAATAGAAACTCTTCAAGCAAGGAGGGAATGGCAAGACATACTTAAAATGATGAAAGAAAATAACCTACAGCCCAGATTATTGTACCCAGCAAGGATCTCATTCAAGTATGAATGAGAAATCAAAAGCTTTTCAGACAAGCAAAAGCTGAGAGAATTCTGCACCACCAAACCAGCTCTCCAACAAATACTAAACAGGAAACACAAAAACGGTGTATAAATTCGAACCCCAAACAATAAAGTAAATGGTAATGGGATCATACTTATCAGTAATTACCTTAAACGTAAATGGGTTGAATGCTCCAACCAAAAGACAAAGACTGGCTGAATGGATACAAAAACAAGACCCCTACATATGTTGTCTACAAGAGACCCACCTCAAAACAGGGGATACATACAGACTGAAAGTGAAGGGCTGGAAAAAGATTTTCCATGCAAATAGGGACCAAAAGAAAGCAGGAGTAGCGATACTCATATCAGATAAAATAGACTTTAAAACAAAGGCTGTGAAAAGAGACAAAGAAGGTCACTACATAATGATCAAAGGATCAATCCAAGAAGAAGATATAACAATTATAAATATATATGCACCCAACGCGGGAGCACCACAGTATGTAAGACAAATGCTAACAAGTATGAAAGGAGAAATTAACACTAACACAATAATAGTTGGAGATTTTAATACCCCACTCACACCTATGGATAGATCAACTAAACAGAAATTTTACAAGGAAACACAAACTTTAAATGATACAATAGACCAGTTAGACCTAATTGATATCTATAGGACATTTCATCCCAAAACAATGAATTTCACCTTTTTCTAAAGTGCACATGGAACCTTCTCCAGGATAGATCACATCCTGGGCCATAAAGCTAGCATTGGTAAATTCGAAAAAATAGAAATCATTCCAAGCATCTTTTCTGACCACAATGCAGTAAGATTAGATCTCAATTACAGGAGAAAAACTATTAAAAATTCCAACATATGGAGGCTAAACAACACGCTGCTGAATAACCAACAAATCACAGAATAAATCAAAAAAGAAATAAAAATTTGCATAGAAACGGATGAAAATGAAAACACAACAACCCAAAACCTGTGGGACACGGTAAAAGCAGTCCTAAGGGGAAAGTTCATAGCAATACAGGCACACCTCAAGAAACAAGAAAAAAGTCAAATAAATAAACTAACTCTACACCTAAAGCAACTAGAAAAGGAAGAAATGAAGAACCCCAGGATTAGTAGAAGGAAAGAAATCTTAAAAATTAGAGCAGAAATAAATGCAAAAGAAACAAAAGAGACCATAGCAAAAATCAACAAAACCAAAAGCTGGTTCTTTGAAACGATAAATAAAATTGACAAACCATTAGCCAGACTCATCAAGAAACAAAGGGAGAAAAATCAAATCAATAAAATTAGAAATGAAAATGGAGAGATCACAACAGAAAACACAGAAATACAAAGGATCATAAGAGACTACTATCAACAATTATATGCCAATAAAATGGACAACGTGGAAGAAATGGACAAATTCTTAGAAAAGTACAACTTTCCAAAACTGGACCAGGGAAGAAATAGAAAATCTTAACAGACCCATCACAAGCACGGAAATTGAAACTGTAACCAAAAATCTTCCAGCCAACAAAAGCCCAGGTCCAGACGGCTTCACAGCTGAATTCTACGAAAAATTTAGAGAAGAGCTAACACCTATCCTGCTCAAACTCTTCCAGAAAATTGCAGAGGAAGGTAAACTTCCAAACTCATTCTATGAGGCCACCATCAGCCTAATACCAAAACCTGACAAAGATCCCACAAAAAAAGAAAACTACAGGCGAATATCACTGATGAACATAGATGCAAAAATCCTTAACAAAATTCTAGCAATCAGAATCCAACAACACATTAAAAAGATCATACACCATGACCAAGTGGGCTTTATCCCAGGGATGCAAGGATTCTTCAATATCCACAAATCAATCAATGTAATACACCACCTTAACAAATTGAAAAATAAAAACCATATGATTTTCTCAATAGATGCAGAGAAAGCCTTTGACAAAATTCAACATCCATTTATGATAAAAACTCTCCAGAAAGCAGGAATAGAAGGAACATACCTCAACATAATAAAAGCTATATATGACAAACCCACAGCAAACATTATCCTCAATGGTGAAAAATTGGAAGCATTTCCTCTAAAGTCAGGAACAAGACAAGGGTGCCCACTTTCACCATTACTATTCGACATAGCTTTGGAAGTTTTGGCCACAGCAATCAGAGCAGAAAAAGAAACAAAAGGAATCCAAATTGGAAAAGAAGAAGTAAAACTCTCACTGTTTGCAGATGACATGATCCTCTACATAGAAAACCCTAAAGACTCCACCAGAAAATTACTAGAACTAGTCAATGACTATAGTAAAGTTGCAGGATATAAAATCAACACACAGAAATCCCTTGAATTCCTATACACTAATAATGAGAAAACAGAAAGTGAAATTAAGGAAACAATTTCATTCACCATTGAAATGGAAAGAATAAAATACTTAGGAATATACCTACCTAAAGAAACTAAAGACCTATACATAGAAAACTATAAAACACTGGTGAAAGAAATCAAAGAGGACACTAATAGATGGAGAAATATACCATGTTCATGGATTGGAAGAATCAATATAGTGAAAATGAGTATACGACCCAAGGCAATTTATAGATTCAATGCAATCCCTATCAAGCTACCAAAAGTATTCTTCACAGAGCTAGAACAAATAATTTCACAATTTGTATGGAAATACAAAACACCTCGAATAGCCAAAGCAAACTTGAGAAAGAAGAATGGAACTGGAGGAATCAACCTACCTGATTTCAGGCTCCACTACAAAGCCACAGTTATCAAGACAGTATGGTACTGGCACAAAGACAGAAATATAGATTAGTGGAACAAAATAGAAAGCCCAGAGATAAATCCACACACATATGGACACCTTATCTTTGACAAAGGAGGCAAAAATATACAATGGATTAAAGACAATCTCTTTAACAAGTGGTGCTGGGAAATCTGGTCAACCACTTGTAAAAGAATGAAACTTGAACACTTTCTAACACAATACACAAAAATAAACTCAAAATGGATTAAAGATCTAAACGTAAGACCAGAAACTATAAAACTCCTAGAGGAGAACATAGGCAAAACACTCTCTGAAATACATCACAGCAGGATCCTCTATGACCCACCTCCCAGAATATTGGAAATAAAAACAAAAATAAACAAATGGGACCTAATTAACCTTAAAAGCTTCTGCACATCAAAGCAAACTATTAGCAAGGTGAAAAGACAGCCTTCGGAATGGGAGAAAATAATAGGAAATGAAGCAACTGACAAACAACTAATCTCAAAAATATACAAGCAACTCCTACAGCTCAACTCCAGAAAAATAAATGACCCAATCAAAAAATGGGCCAAAGAACTAAATAGACATTTCTCCAAAGAAGACATACAGATGGCTAACAAACACATGAAAAGATGCTCAAAATCACTCATTATCATAGAAATGCAAATCAAAACCACTATGAGGTACCATTTCACGCCAGTCAGAATGGCTGCAATCCAAAAGTCTACAAATAATAAATGCTGGAGAGGGTGTGGAGAAAAGGGAACCCTCTTACACTGTTGGTGGGAATGCAAACTAGTACAGCCATTATGGAGAACAGTGTGTAGATTCCTTAAACAATTGGAAATAGAACTGCCTTATGATCCAGCAATCCCACTGCTGGGCATACACACTGAGGAAACCAGAAGGGAAAGAGACACGTGTACCCCAATGTTCATCGCAGCACTGTTTCTAATAGCCAGGACATGGAAGCAACCTAGATGTCCATCAGCAGATGAATGGATAAGAAAGCTGTGGTACATATACACAATGGAGTATTACTCCGCCATTAAAATGAATAGAATGAATCAATTCTAATGAGGTGGATGAAACTGGAGCCTATTATACAGAGTGAAGTAAGCCAGAAACAAAAACACCAATACAGTATACTAACACATATATATGGAATTTTGAAAGACGGTAACAATAACCCTGAGTACGAGACAGCAAAAGAGACACTGAGGTATAGAAGAGTCTTATGGACTCTGTGGGAGAGGGAGAAGGTGGGAAGATTTGGGAGAATGGCATTGAAATATGTAAAATATCATGTATGAAAAGAGTTGCCAGTCCAGGTTTTGATGCATGACACTGGATGCTTGGGGCTAGTGCACTGGGACGACCCAGAGGGATGCTATGGGGGGGAGGAGGGAGGAGGGTTCAGGATGGGGAGCACATGTATACCTGAGGCGGATTCATTTTGATATTTGGAAAAACTAATACAATTATGTAAAGTTTAAAAATAAAATAAAATTAAAAAAAAAATCCACAGGAGGCTTGACTCCCTTTAGGCCACTCAGTGGTCTCCAAGAAATACCCGTCGGGACTCGAGAGCAGAGCAGAGTCCTTTCCTTCCTCTCGAGATGAGGACTGACTCCTCGGGTGCGTCTAAAATGCAACCCCGAGATCTCTGTCGCCCCTGGAGAGGAACATTAGGTCCCGGACACAAGCTTAGATGAGGTCTCTTTTGCCCTGAAGTGACTCGAGAGCAATCCCTAGCTCTCTCTCGCAACTCTAATGGAAGATTGGACTTCCCTGGGCCAACACAAGAGGAAGCCTGAATTCCCCATCGTAACTCGAGAATCCCGCCGAAACTCGAGAAAAACCACATGGTTACCCCGTCATCGCAAGATGAGGCCCTTGCCCGCTACAGCATCTAAAGAGAAGTCCCACGTTTCTTCTTGAAGTGTTTTCACACTTCAAGTGTGAAAACTCGGCACCCTTGATGCGATTCCAAAAGTTCCCCGACACCCTGGTCTCTCTCGAGGGGAACACCGAGGTTCCCGGTACGACTTCATCTGAGTCACTTCTCCCCTCCTGATTGCGACTGGAGGGTCGACTCCAGTGCTTTGTCTGGAAGGGGTTCCCAACCTTCCCGGCGCACCTCAGGATGAGGCCGGTCTAATGAGAATATTTGAGACGTAGCTTCATGGGTGGTAACACATGATGAAAGACCCCGATTCCCCGGTCCGCTCTTGATAAGAACCCGATGCCCGGACACCTCTTCAAAGGCAACCTTGTGGAAGAAGGCACAACACGAAGGGGCACTGACACCCTCGTGCATCGTCTGGAAAAACCCGCAGATTCCAAACACAGTTCGACAAGTTGCCTGTCACCGCGTGAATAACTCGAGAGGCAAGCGTAGTTCCATTCCTCCTTACAAGACGAGGCATGACTCTCCTGTCCCAACTCTGCAGGGACCCTGCGATCAGAGTCAGAGATGGAGACGAACCCTGAGGTTCCTGCCTCCACTCGAGATGAGGCCCTCTTCTATTGCACCAAACCCAGTGGAGTCCCGAGAGGGCCCTCCCAACTCCAGGGTATCCCTGACTTCTCAGAGGCACACTGAGAAGCTCCCTGAGGCCACCGGCACTAGTCGAGGGAACCCAGGGTTTACTGCCGTGACCCAAGAAACACCTTGAAAGTCCTTCTTTAACGGTTCTTGAGGCCCGATACACCTACCATGACTCTAGAGCAATGACGCGCTCCCCCTCGCAATGCGCATGGAGACCTGACTTCCCAAGCGCCACATGAGAGGCTCCTTGAGCTCCCCGTAGTACCTCATGAGAAACCCCACACTGGCGCTGCAGCTCGAGAAAACCCACGAGATGCCCCCTTCATCGCGAGATGATGGCCTTCTTTTCCTGCATCGCCTGGAGAGCAATCCCGAGTCCTCTCTCCAAACTCCACAGGAGGCTTCACTCCCTTTAGGCCACTCAGTGGGCTCCAAGAGATACCCGTCGCAACTCGAGAGGAGAGCCGAGTCCTTTGCTTCCTCTCGAGACAAGGACTGACTCCCCGGGTGCATCAGGAAAGCAACCCCGAGATCCCTGTCCCCCCTGGAGACGAACATTATGTCCTGGACACAAGCCTAGATAAGGTCTCTTTTGCCCTGCAGTGACTCAAGAGCAATCCCTAGCTCTCCCTCGCAACTCGAATGGAAGACTGGACTTCCCTGGGCCAACACAAGAGGAAGCCTGAATTTCCTGACCTAACTCGAGAATCCCGCCACAACTCGAGAAAAACGACGTGGTTAACCCGTCACCACAAGATGAGGCCCTTGCCAGCTACAGCGTCTCAAGAGAAGTCTCACGTTCCGTCTTGAAGTTTGAAACGGTACTTAGCACCTTTGATGCGACCCCAAAAGTTCCCCGATATCCCAGTTTTACTCGAGGGGAACATCGAGGTTCCCGGCACCACTTCATCTGAGCCCTTCTCCCCTCCTGATCGGGACAAGAGGGTCGATTCACTTGCTTTGTCTGAAAGGGTTACCGACCTTCCTGGTGCACCTCAGGTTGAGGTCCGTCTCAAGAAGAAATTCGAGACGTAGGCTTGTGGGTGGTGCCACATGCCGAAAGACCCTGATTTCCTGGTCTGCTCTTGATAAGAACCTGAAGGCTGGATATCTCTTCGAAGGCAACCCTGTGTATGAAGGCAAAAAACAAAGGGGAACTGACACCCCCATGCATCGTCCGGATAAAACCGCAGGTTCCACACACAGCTCGACAAGTGGCCTGTTATCTGGTGAACAACTCGAGAGTCCAGCGGAGTTCCATTCCTCCACACAAGACGAGGCCTGACTCTCCTGTCCTAACTCTGTAGGGACTCTGTGTTCAGAGTCAGAAATGGAGAGCAACCCTGAGGTTCCTGCTTCAAATCGAGATGAGGCCCTCTTCTGACAAGGTCCAGCCTCGGCTGGTCCAGGGTTTTTGAAGGGGAGACAGAGTAGGCGACCTATTGATTTATTTATCAAAGATATAAAGAGTAATAGAATGAGGATATCTCAGTAGGAAAATTTAGTGGAGAAAAGAAGCTGAGTAGCTTGGTTTATGCAGAAAATCAGTATAACCCGTGACACCAGGTTAGCTCTGACCACGGAGGCCGCAGGCTCCCTCTCGAATAGCGAAAAGTGCCCCATCTTAGACACCTTCTCAAGTGGTCATCGAAGCCCAGGCAAATAAATGGTCGCAGAAGATATCCGCGCTCCAGATGGACACTCATCTGAAAATTGAGGGGAAGAATGACATTAGGAGACTAAGCGTTGGCAATCAAGGCCCGTAGCTTTATTTTCAACAGGGTTTTTTTTTTACCCTAAGTTACACATAGAGGATAATGGGGATGCAAAGTCAGCAGCCTTTGATCCTTATCAAAAACCAGGGTTTCTTTCCTGCAAATGTATCATATACAAATGGTTTAGGTGATTTACATCATCTTCTAGCCAGAAGGCCTATTAACATTTTATGACTCTTGACAAAGACTTATCAACCGTAAGACTTATTTTCTCTAAGAGTAATTATTTTAAGGTTTGGCCCCATCTTTCGAAGATAAAATTGCATTCCTATAGGGCGGATGTGTAATGGGTTTACAACAAAGGAAAGAATTTATTACCTTAAGGGTCTAAAGTTAGTAACACCAAGGCCACTACTTATTTCTTCTACATACCAACTATATTAATTAATACACATTCAAGGATACAATTCAGGGGATGTGGAAACTTGGCAACAAGCATTGGTTCATCAATGAAATCTTTTACTAGTTTTATTCTGACAGTTTCTAACTCTCTGAGAGGCTCTAAGCTATTTGAATATCTTAAGCTTCCCGTGCCTCTCGAGGCTCGGAGACTGTAAACAATTGTATGCCTTGCTGTAGGAGACCGGGTAAACTTGTCAGGCGAGTTAGAGAGCCATCTGACGTGTTTGGATTTAAACACTCCTAATTGCCCAGGAACTTTATTAATTGGAGCTGTAAGTTAGCTCTTTGACAGAAAGAGGGAGATGGTGGTGGGGGACAGCCCCCAGGAAAGTCAGAGGTGAGAGCAGAAAGCAATAAAGTAGGCAGACTCTGGTTTTGGGGGGTAGATGCTCAAGAATATCCGGGAGGACTCCCGAGGCTCGATCCCGCCTTTGTGTATGCCCAGCCTCCTTCCTCATGACCTTTGTCATGAGTGGAATGTCTCTCGCCGGCTCCCGGCATCTCCCCATTTTTTATTTCTTAAAACAGCCAGATGTAGCTCAGTCGCGAACCTCTGAATACTCTGCTGAAGAATCCTGACAATACAAGGAAGAATGATTATGAGAAGCAGAATTAAAGCAGCCACCCCAGCATAGCTAAAGACATTAGACAGAATATTCTTTCCTGAGATGTAGTTAGGGAAAGTATGGAAGAAATCATTTGCTGTTCCAGCAGCAGTAAAATCTAATCGGGAGTGCTCCATGGTTGCTATTTGATAGTGAAGTTTCCCTACGTCTCAACCAATGTCAGAGCTGTTCCAGATACCTGAAATATGGTTTTTAATCTTTTCCCATTCAAAATCTGTCTCATTTACTTTCAGGGGTGTTACACATATCCACCGATAGTCAGCATGACAAGACAATGCCATTTTCACCTTTAAAGCCTGCAATTCAGTCCCAATATGTATTACTGCTTCCTCTAGGGCATCTACCCTCATTTCTAATTTTCTCTCTATAGCTTTCTGTGTTGCCAATGTTAAAGAAACATTTTTGGACATAGAATCAACATATTGAGCAGTATGTACTTGTTGAGTCAATGATATTGCTGCCACAGTAACAGAAGTGATTGCACTTATCAAAGCTGCTGTTCCCAAGATAAGTAAGCCCACAAACCGTCGTGTTTGCATTAAATCCTGTAGTTGTTGTAATACAGCAAGACCATAATTCAATAAGTGGTTACATCATAAGATAAGGTGGATGTTGTAGCATTACAAAGGAGCAAACATTATATTGAGGGTTTAAACAAGATGAACCAGGGAGCAGCTGTAGGCGTCGGCCCGGGGGAGCAGTGTCCCCAGCATCAGGAGGCAGAACGCGAGCGGCAGGCTGTGGGCCAAGACACCTATGGCGGGCGGAGGGGCAGGGTTCATGGTTTAGGGCTAGCCGCCACCGCTTGGGCTCAAGGCGGTCCCCTCTTGCCAGTGGGGCCACGCTGGTCTGGATGGCACTCCGCAGGCGCGCTTTCCTCTCTGGCCCTCACTCGCTGCACAGACTTCTTTGCTCTAGGTCACGGGGTGCAGCGAGGAGGGTGCGAGGCGCTGCTGGTGGCATGGAGGCGAGAGCTGGCTGGGGGAGGGGGAGCAAGTGAGTGCGCACGCCGCGAACCTGGTCTTTGGGGAATGTGACATGACGAATTTGTCTGAGATCCAAACCGGAGAATCTGCATTCTGTAGAAATATACAAGCATACCCTCTCCCACAAGTTAGCAACACATCTGGCTTTTTCACTCTCCCGTAAGGAGGCCTTTTTACTTGACCAGGGGCCGAGTCGTAGCCTGTAATTCAGGCATCTAGTGTCTCATCATTGTAGTCTGCCCCTGTGTGTTTACGTTTAAGTGATTAATTACAATTGGAACATAACTTCACTATTTGTCTAGCTGTTTCCCTATGGATATGTTAATTTAGGTCTAATGTTTAGTTTAGGTCTCTGTATAAATTAAAGTAATAAATGTATAACCTCCTTATCTCATTTTGGTATACAGGTATACAGATATACCTAAATGCAAAATGCATTTATATATGTATTTATATATGGCAACAAGTATAAAGTTATTGACATATAATATATATAAATCAATATACTTGAATTAATCTTTATAATTAATATATTAATTAATATATATTACAGCAATACAACACATACACAGCTAATACCAACCAACACAAACCAATATACTGTAATAATACATGTCACACATTTATAATTATACAGTATATAGAACATATATCATCACAGCACATCAATCCATACCAATTAATATCAGCCACACACACATTATATTACTGCCATATATATTTAATTATACAGTATATATATATGTGTGTGTATATAGTATACATATTAATTTATATACAAATTAATTAAGTATAGATCTATAAATAGAATTAGGTATACCTTTATTATATTTTATTTATACCCATACCTAATTAGGCAAACTGTAATTAGGCAAATATATTTATATTATGTATTTATAAAAATATATAATGTATTGTTAAGTGTACCACCTGTACAGCATCTCCACCCCACATACCACTTTCTCTAATCCCACCAACTCATTTTCAGTATTATGTGTTGGCCAGGAGCTGGGCCAGTCTTTCCCAGCAATGTTAAGAGACGTCTGTTCCTGTGTCTAATAGCCCTGGCGTTTTATTCTCTTGAAGTAAAAGATCTTTTAAAGGCCTTGGAACTGTAATTTCCTGCACCCAAAAGGCTAGATCACTAGATCCAAATGTTTTGTGGCTCTTAGCTTGAGAAGTCAAGTTTTTCCTTGTCTGATAGTAAGGTAAAAGTAAAAGCTGTGTTACTCTTTGACCTTTATTAATTTGTACAGTTTTGATAGGCAGTGAGATCAAGACTTTAATTTCTCAATATCATCAGAATCTACTACACCATGCACCAGCGAAATTTCTTTTCTTTCTTTTTTTTTTTTTGTTTAATTTTTTTTTTAAAAGAAAGCGAGCTACGCCCCAGGACAAATCTTACAATGTCCTCAGATAGGGGGCCAGCCACTCCGGTTGGAATTGGAGTAAGCGGCACATCAGGGGTTAATATTGTTATTAAATCTCCTTGCCTTTTCGCTTTTCTCCTAGCCTGGGTGAGACCCCCCTGAGGGAGTTTTCTCCAAGGAGCACGCTCTGAATATTGTGTACTAAAAGCTCCTTTGTTTAAAAAACTTTTTATCTTCCTCAGTCTTAGGCAACACTTTGGGAGGCATTTGGGGCAAAGTGGGGAACTCCTGGGTCCTGGGAGGCACAATCGAAGGCGGTGGCGGTCTCCTTAAATCAGAAAGTGGTGGATAAGTTTTTTAAAGGTTTGCGCAGAGGGGGAGGGAGCTCGCCAGGGCTCTCGGCCGCAGCGTCCTGTAAGCCCTCTCCTTCCTCAGGAGGTAGACCACTTTCTCCCTCCTTTTTTTTTTTCAATGGCAGAAAATATGATCTGTGCAGTAAATGGAGACTCACCACCATCCACCTCTATAGCCTCCCCCATAGGCTATTTAACAGCCTTGTGACGGAGGTCCAGGACATTTCTAATCATATTCCACAGTCAATAAATATTTGTCTATTCTTTGATGCAGAGAAATCCATTTTTAATTTTTTTTTTTAATTTTAGAGAATATTTTTATTTATTTTGTAACCTCTTTACCCTGGCTAAACTGCAGAGGGGACTAGAAAAGAAGCCTCAAGGTGAGGATCAAGTTCATCCTTGGGACTAGAGAAAATCCTTCTCCGGGAAACTCCTAGCGGTGGCCCTTTACCCTGACATGGAGGAGGAGGCATAGGGGGATGGGAGCGTCCCGAAGTTTTCCTCTTCTGTTCCGGAGATCCTTTAACTGTTTGGTAACTAAATCTTACGAACTGTCTGATCGGGGATGTTTCCCTCAACCTCCTAGGAGCGGATGGTCTGATTAGGGATGTTTTCTTAAACTTTTAGGAGCATCTTTAGCTAAAAAAAAAACAATCCTCATCAGAATGGCATCAGCTGCTCTTTCCTCTAAACCTTTTTCAAATTGAGGGGAGAGCTGATCTTTCTTTTCATCCCTATCTTTTACATGCTCATTGGCAGTCATAGCGGCTAGCCATTCATTTAGCTGTCGATAGCTAGGTATAGCCTCTTCATTTTCACTTTTCTTTATAACAGGTACCTTTTCAGATTTGCTTTTTTGTTTAACAGGTACTTTTCCAACTTTACTTTCCTCTTTAACAGGTACCTTTTCAAATTCATGAGCTGGATCTAAAACATCTCTAGTCATATTCCACAGAGGAAAGGTGTAAGTAGGGATTTTTTCCAAACCTTGCTGAGCACAATAAGCTCTTAGCTGTCTTCCTAGTTTTTTCAAGATACCTAGGTTAACAGTGCCTTGTTGTAGAAACCAAGGGCAGTGGTCTTGTACAAATGTAAAAAATGATTGAATGGAAGATTTTTTAACCTTGATTCTTCTTTTACTTAATAACTGTAAAATTACTCCTATAAAGAGCTGTCTTTCATTTGATTCAGTGTTGCCCATGTCAGAAACTTAAGGATAGTAAAAGATTTTGCTTTTAGCTATCTAAAGATTAGGCCTTTTTTGTCAGCCTTTTTAGAAACCGTTTTTTCTCTCTAACTCTTCAACACTTCCCACTCCTCTCGCCCTGTCTATTCTACAGGGGGATCTGCAGCCCCCTAAGTGGGATCCTATCTGTCCCGAAAACTGAACACTGGGGGAATGGGGTTGGGGATTTACCTTCGAAATGCCTGTCTCGGGCGCCACCTGCAGAGGTCCAGCCCCAGCTGATCCAGGGTATTCGAAGGGAAGATGGAGTAGGCGACCTATGTATTTATTTATTTATTCATCAAAGATATAAAGAGTAATAGAATGAGGGTAGCTCAGTAGGAAAATTCAGTGGAGAAAAGCAGCTGAGTAGCTTGGTTTACGTGGAAAATCAATATAACCCGTGACACCAGGTTAGCTCTGACCACGGAGGCTGCAAGTGCCCTCTAGAATAGAGGAAGGTGCCCCACCTTAGACACCTTATCGAGTGGGTCTTCGAAGCCCAGGCAAATAAATGGCCGCAGAGGATATCCGCGCTCCAGATGGACACTCATCTGAAAATTGAGGGGAATAATGACATGGGGAGACCAAGCGTTGGCGAGCAGGGCCCGTAGCTTTATTTTCAACACAGGTTTTAATACCCTAAGTTACACATAGAGGATAATAGGGGATGCAAAGTCAGCAGTCTTTAATCCTTATCAAAAACCAGGGTTTCTTTTCTGCAGATTTATCATATAAAAATGGTTTAGATGATTTACATCATCTTCTGGCCAGAAGACCTATTAACATTTTATGACTCTTGACAAAGACTTATCAACCATAAGAGTTATTTTCTCTAAGAGTAATTGTTTAAGGTTTGGAGCCATCTTTCGAAGATAAAATTGCATTCCTATAGGGCGGATGTGTAATGGGTTTACAACAAAGAAAAGAATTTATTACCTTAAGGGTCTAAAGTTACCAACATCAAGGCCACTACTTATTTTTTCTACATACCAACTATATTAATTAACACACATTCAAGGATACAATTCAGGGGATGCGGAAACTTGGCAAAAAGCACTGGTTCATCAATGAAATCTTTTACTAGTTTTATTCTGACAGTTTCTAACTCTCTGAGAGGCTCTAAGCTATTTGAATATCTTAAACTTCCCGTGCATCTCGAGGCTGGGAGACTGTACACAATCGTATGCATAGCTGTAGGAGACCGGGTAAACTTGTCAGGCGAGTTAGAAAACCATCTGAGGGGTTTGGATTTAAACACTACTAATTGCACAGGAACATTATTAGTTGGAGCTGTAAGTTAGCTCTTTGACAGAGAGAGTGAGATGGTGGTGGGAGACATCCCCAGTAATGTCAGAGGTGAGAGAACAAAGCAATAAAGAAGGCAGACTTTGGTTTTTGGGGGTAGATGCTGAAGAATATACGGGGGAACTCCCGGAGGCTCGATCCCGCCTTTGCGTATGCCGAGACTCTTTCCTCATGACATTTGTCACGAGTGGAATGTCTCTCGCTGGCTCCCGGCAATCTTCCATTGCACCAAACGCAGTGGAGTCCCGAGAGGCCCCTCCCAACACCACAGTATCAGTGTCTTCTCAGAGGCACCCTGAGCAACTCCCTGAGGTCACCGGCACAAGTCGAGGGAACACAGGGTGTCCTGCCGCAACCCGAGAAAGACCTCAAGAGTCCGTCTTCAACGCGTCTTGAGGCCGGATTCCCCTACCATGACTCGAGAGCAATGACACGCTCCCCCTCGCCATGCGCATGGACACCTGACTTCCCTGGCGCCACATGAGAGGCTCCCTGAGCTCCCCGTCATACCTCGTGAGAAACCCCACACTGGCGCCGCAGCTCGGGAAAACCCACGAGACGCCACCGTCATCGCGAGATTGGGGACTTCTTTTCCTGCCTGACCTGGAGAGCAATCCCTGGTCCTTTCTCCAAACTTCACAGGAGGCTTTACTCCCTTTAGGCCACTCAATGGGCTCCAAGAGATACCTGTCGCGACTTGAGAGGAGAGCAGAGTACTTTGTTTCCCCTCGAGATGAGGCCTTACCTCGGGTGAGTCTGGAATGCAACCCCGAGATCCCTGTTGCCCCTGGAGAGGAACATTATGTCCTGGACAAAAGCCTAGATGAGGTCTATTTTGCCCTACAGTGACTCGAGAGCAACACCCATCTCTCCCTCGCAATTCGAATGGAAGATTAGTCTTCACTGGGCCAACACAAGAGGAAGTCTGAATTTCCCATTGTAACTCGAGAATCCCGCTGCAACTCTTAAAAACCACGTGGTTCCCCATTCATCGCAATATGAGGCCTTTGCCCGCTACAGAGTCTCAAGAGAAGTCCCATGTTTCGTCATAAAGTTCGAAATGCTACTTGGCACCCTTGATGCGACCCCAAAAGTTCCCCAATATACCGGTCTCACTCCAAGGGAACACCAAAGTTCCTGGCATCACTTCATTTGAGCCCCTTCTCCCCTCCTGATCACGGCAGGAAGGTCGATTCCCCTGCTTTGTCTAGAAGGGGTTCACAACCTTCATGGCGCACCTCAGGATGAGGCCAGTCTCACGAAGAAATTCGAGATGTAGCCTCATGTTGGTGCCACGTGCCGAAAGACCCCGATTTCTCGGTCTTGCTCTTGATAAGAACCCGATGCCCGGACACCTCTTCTAAGGCAACCCTGTGGATGAAGGCACTACACGAGGGGGCACTGGCAACCCTGTTCATCGTCCGGAAAATCCCGCAGGATCCACATACAGCTCCACAACTGGCCTGTCACCCCTTAAACAACGAGAGAGGCAAGCGGAGTTCCCTTCCTCAGACAAGACGAGGCCTGAGTATCCAATCCCAACTCTGCAGGCACGCTTCGATCTGAGTCAGAAATGGAGAGGAAACCTGAGGTTCCTGCCTCAACCCAAGATGAGGCCCTCTTCCATTAAAACAAACCCAGTGGAGTCCCGAGAGGCCCCTCCCATCTCCACAGTATCCATGACTTCTCCTAGGCATTCTGAGAAGCTCCTTGAGGCCACCGGCAAAAGTCGAGGGAAATAAGGGTTTCCTGCCACAACCGAAGAAAGACCTCGAGAGTCCTTCTTCAATGCGTCTTGAGGTCAGATTCCCCTACCATGGCTCGAGAGCAATAACCCGCTCCCCCTCGCCACGCACAAGGAGACCTGACTTCCCTGGCGCCACACGAGAGGCTCCCTGAGCTCCCTGTCGTAGCTCGTGTGAAACCCCACACTGGCGCCGCAGCTCGAGAAAACCCACAAGACCCCTCCGTCATCGCGAGATGAGGGCCATCTTTTCCTGCATGGCCTGGAGAGCAGTCCCAAGTCCTCTCTCCAAACTTCACAGGAGGCTTGACTCCTTTTAGGCCACAAAGTGGGTTCCAAGAGGTGCCCGTCGCGACTCGAAAGGAGAGCGGAGTCCTTTGCTTCCCTTCGACACGAGGCCTGACTCCCTGGGTGAGTCTGGAATGCAAACCTGAGATCCCTGTGGCCCTTGGAGATGAACATTAGGTCCTGGACACAAGCCTTGGTGGAGTCTCCTTTGCCCTGCAGTGACTAGAGCGCACCTCCAGATCTTCCTCAAATCTCGAATGGAAGATAAGACTTTTGTGAGCCAACACAAGAGGAAGCATGAATTCGCTGTGGTAACTCAAATATCCCACCGCAACTCGAGAAAAACCAAGTGGTTCCCCAGTCATTCCAAGATGAGGCCCTTGCCCACTGGAGCACCCCAAGAGAAGTCCCACGTTCCATTTTGAAGAGCGAAACGGTACTTGGAACGGTTTATGCGACCCCAAAAGTTACCCGACATACCTGTCTCAATTGAGGGAAACACCGAGGTTCCCAGCAGCACATCATCTGAGCCACTTCTCCCCTCCTGATCGCCACAGGAGGGTCGATTCCTCTGCTTTGTCTGGAAGGGTTTCATGACCTTCGCGGCACAACTCAGGATGAGGCCGGTTTCATAAGGAAATTCGAGACTAGCCACGTGGGTGGTGCCAAATCCTGAACGACCCCGATTTCCCGGTCCGCTCTTCATAAGAACTCGATGCCCGGACAGCTCTTCGAAGGCAACCCTGTGGATGAAGACAAAAACGAAGGGTCACTGACACCCCCGTGCATCGTCTGGAAAAACCTGCAGATTCCACACACAGTTTGACAAGGGGCCTGAAACCCCATGAACAACTCGAGAGGCAAGCGGAGTTCCATTCCTCAGAAAAGACGTAGCCTGACTCTCCTGTCCCAACTCTGCAGTGACCCTGCGGTCTGAGTCCGAAACGGAGAGGAAGCCTGAGGTTCCTGCCTCCCCTCGAGGTGAGGCCCTCTTCCATTGCGCCATTCCCAGCGGACTCCCGAGGGGCCCCGCCACCTCCACAGGATCCCTCGCCTCTCAGAGGCACCCTGGGAAGTTCCCTAAGGTCCCCGGCAGAAGGCGAGGGAAACGAGGGTTTCCCGCCGCCCCCCGACAAAGACCTCGAGAGTCCTTCTTCAACGCGTCTCGTGGCCCTAGTCCCCTCCCGTGACTCGAGAACCAGGACGCGCTCCCCCTCGCCACGCGCATGGAGACCTGACTTCCCTGGCGCCGCACGAGAGGCTCCCTGAGATCCTCGTCGTGCCTCGGGAGAAAACCCCCACGGGCGCCGCAGCTCGAGGAAACCCCTGAGACGGCCCTGTCCTCGCGAGCTGAGGGCCTTCTTTTCCTGCATGGCCTGGAGAGCAATCCCGGGTCCTCTCTCAAAACGCAAGAGGAGGCTGGACTCCCTTGAGGCCGCTCAGGGGGCTCCAAGAGACCCGCGTCGCGACTCGAGAGGAGAGCGGAGTCCTTGGCTCCCTCTCGAGACGAGGCCTGACTCCCCGGGGGAGCCTGGAATGCAACCCCGAGATCCCTGCCTTCCCTGGAGAGGAATATTAGGTCCCGGACACACGCCTAGGTGAGGTCTCTTCGGCCCTGCAGTGACCCAAGCGCAACCCCCAGCTTTCCCTCGCAACTCGAGGGGAAGATTGGGCTTCCCAGGGCCAACCCAAGAGGGAGACTGAGATCCCCGTCGTAACTCGAGAATCCCGCCGCAACTCGAGAAAAACCATGTGGTTCCCACCTCTTGGCAAGATGAGGCCCTTGCCCGCGACGGCGTCTCAAGGGAAGTCCCCTCTTCCGCCCTGAAGGGCGAAACGGTCCCTGACAGCCTTCCTGCGACCCCCAAAAGTTCCCCGACACGCCGGGTTCCCTCGAGGGGAACACCGAGGGTCCCGGCACCGCTTCATCTGAGCCCCTTCTCCCCTCCTGATCGCGACAGGAGAGTCGATTCCCCTGCGTGGTCCGGAGGGGTTCCTGGCCTTCCTGCCGCACCTGAGGATGAGGCCGGTCTCACGAGGAAATTCGAGATGAGCCACGTGGGTGGGGCCACATGCCGAACGCCCCCAAATCCCCGGTCCGCTCTTGAGAAGGACCCGAGGCCCGGACCCCTCTTGGAAGGCAACACTGTGGGTGAAGGCACAACACGAAGGGGCACTGCCACCCCCGTGCATCGTCCGCAAAGACCCACGGGTTCCACACACAGCTCGACGAGGGGCCTGAGACCCCCTGAGCAACTCGAGAGGCCAGCGGGTTTCCCTTCGTCAGACAAGACGAGGCCTGACTCTCCTGTCCCAACTCTGCAGGGACCCTGCGGTCGGAGTCCGAAACGGAGAGGAAGCTTGAGGTTCCTGCCTCCCCTCGAGATGAGGCCCTCTTCCGTTGCGCCAGACCCAGCGGAGTCCCGAGGGGCCCCGCCACCTCCACAGGATCCCTCGCTCTCAGAGGCACCCTGGGAAGTTCCCTAAGGTCCCCGGCAGAAGGCGAGGGAAACGAGGGTTTCCCGCCGCCCCCCGAGAAAGACCTCGAGAGTCCTTCTTCAACGCGTCTCGAGGCCCTAATCCCCTCCCGTGACTCGAGAGCCATGAGGCGCTCCCCCTCGCCACGCGCATGGAGACCTGACTTCCCTGGCGCCGCACGAGAGGCTCCCTGAGATCCTCGTCGTGCCTCGGGAGAAAACCCCCACGGGCGCCGCAGCTTGAGGAAACCCCTGAGACGCCCCCGTCCTCGCGACCTGAGGGCCTTCATTTCCTGCATGGCCTGGAGAGCAATCCCGGGTCCTCTCTCCAAACGGAAGAGGAGGCTGGACTCCCTTGAGGCCGCTCAGAGGGTTCCAAGAGACCCGCGTCGCGTCTCGAGAGGAGAGCGGAGTCCTTGGCTTCCCCTCGAGACGAGGCCTGACTCCCCGGGGGAGCCTGGAATGCAACCCCGAGATCCCTGCCTTCCCTGGAGAGGAATATTAGGTCCCGGACACACGCCTAGGTGAGGTCTCTTCGGCCCTGCAGTGACCCGAGCACAACCCTCAGCTTTCCCTCGCAATTCGAGGGGAAGATTGGGCTTCCCAGGGCCAACCCAAGAGGGAGCCTGAGATCCCCGTCGTAACTCGAGAATCCCGCCGTAACTCGAGAAAAATCACGTGGTTCCCACCTCTTCGCAAGATGAGGCCCTTGCCCGTGACAGCGTCTCAAGGGAAGTCCCCTGTTCCGCCCTGAAGGGCGAAACGGTCCCTGACAGCCTTCCTGCGACCCCCAAAAGTTCGCCGACACGCCGGGTTCCCTCGAGGGGAACACCGAGGGTCCCGGCACCACTTCATCTTAGCCCCTTCTCCCCTCCTGATCGCGACAGGAGAGTCGATTCCCCTGCGTGGTCCGGAAGGGGTTCCCAGCCTTCCCGGCGCACCTCAGGATGAGGCCGGTCTCACGAGGAAATTCCAGACGTGCCACGTGGGTGGTGCCACATGCCGAACGCCCCCGATTCCCCGGTCCGCTCTTAATAAGAACACGATGCCCGGGCACCTATTCGAAAGCAAACCTGTGGATGAATGCACAACACGAAGGAGTACTGACATCCCCATGCATAGTACGGAAAAACACGTAGATTCCAAACACAGATCGACAAGTGTCCTGTCATCCCTTGAAGAACTAGAGCGGCATGCGGAGTTCCCTTCCTCCAAACAAGAGAAGGCCTGACTCTCCTTTCCCAACTCTGCAGGGACCGTGCAATCGGAGTCAGAAATATAGATGAAACCTGACGTTCCTGCATCAACTCGAAATGAGGCCCTCTTCCATTGCGCCATACTCAGTGGAGTCCCGAGAGGCCCCTCCCAACTCCACAGTATCCCTGACTTCTCGGAGGCACCCTCAGAAGCTCTCTGCGGTCACTGGCACAAGTCGAGTGAACCCAGGGTTTCCTGCTGCATTCTGAGAAAGACCTCGAGAGTCCTTCTTTACCGCGTCTTGAGGCCCGATACCCTACCATGAATGGAGAGCAATGACGCATTTCCCTGGCCACGCCCATTGAAACCTAACTTCCCTGGCGCCACACGAGAGGCTCCCTGCGCTCCCCGTCCTACCTCATGAAAACCCCACACTGGCACCTCCGCTCGAGAAAACACATGAGACGCCCCCGTCATCATAAGATGAGGGCCTTCTTTTCCTACATGACCTAGAGAGCAATCCCGAGTCCACTCTCCAAACTCCACTGGAGGCCTGTCTCCCTTTAGGCCACTCAGTAGCCTCCAAGAGATACACGTCGCTACTCTAGAGGAGAGCGGAGTCCGTTGCTTCCCCTCGAGCTGAGGCCTGACTACTTGGATGAGTCTGGAATGGGGTCCCGAGATCCGTGTCGCCCCTGTAGAGGAAAACTCGGTCCTGGACACAAGCCTAAATGAGGTCTTTTTTGTCCTGCATTGACTCAAGTGCAATTCCCAGCTCTCCCTCGCAACTCGAATGAAAGATTGGACTTCCCTGGGCCAACACAAGAGGAAACCTGTATTCCCCGTTGTAACTCAAGAATCCTGCCGCAACTCGAGAAAAAACACGTGGGTCCCCCGTCAGCGCTAGATGAGGCCCTTGCCCACTACAGCGTCTCAAGAGAAGACCCAGGTTCCGTCTTGAAGTGCGAAACGGTACTTGGCACCCTTGATGCAACCCGAAAAGTTACCCGACTTACCAGTTTCACTCAAGGGGAGCACCGAGGTTCCCGGCACTACTTCATCTGAGCCCTTTCTCTCCTCCTGATCCCGAAAGGAGGGTCGATTCCCCTGCTTTGTCTGGAAAGGGTTCCCGGACTTTCCTGCGCGCCTCAGGATGAGGCCGATCTCACGAGGAAATTCGAGATGTAGCCTCATGGGTGGTGCAACATGCTGAAAGACCCCGATTTCCCGGTCCGCACTTGAGGAGAACCCGATGCCCGGACACCTCTTCGAAGGCAACCCTGTGGATGAAGGCACAACAGCAAGGAGCACTGACGCCCCCGTGCATCTCCGAAAAACCCGCAGGTTCCACACACATCACGAAAAGTGGTGTCAGAATTGAACAACTTGAGATGTAAGCGGAGTTCCATTCCTCCGCAGAACACGAGACCTGACACTCCTGAGCAAACTCAGCAGGGACCCTGCAATCTGAGTCAGATCCGGCTCCAGGAAGTCAGGAGCAGAACCCTGAGGTTCCTGCCTCAACTCGAGATGAGGCTCTCTTCCATTGCACCAAACCCAGAGGAGTCCCGAGAGGCCTCTCCCAAATCCATAGTATCCCTGATTTCTCAGAGGCACCCTGAGAAGCTCCCTGAGGTCACCGGCACAAGTCAAGGGAACCCAGGGTTTCCTGCCACAACCCTAGAAAGACATCGAGAGTCCTTTTTCAACCCGTCATGAGGCCCGATTCCCCTACCCTGACTTGAGAGCAATGACGCGCTCCCCCTTGCCCCGCCCATGGAGACCTGACTTCCCTGTTGCCACACGAGAGGCTACCTGAACTCCCCGTCGTACCACGTGAGAAACCCCACACTGGCGCCACAGCTCGAGAAAACCCACGAGACGCCCCCGTCATCTCGAGATGTGGGCCTTCTTTTCCTGCATGGCCTGGAGAGCAATCCCGAGTCCTCTCTCCAAACTGAAGAGGAGGGTTGACTCCCTTTAGACCACTCAGTGGGCTCCAAGAGATATGCGTCGCAACTCGAGAGGAGAGCCGAGTCCTTTGCTTCCCCTCGAGACGAGGCTTAACTCCCCGGGTGAGTCTGTAATGCAAACCCGAGATCCCTGTCGCCCTTGGAGAGGATCATTGGGTCCTGAACACAAGGCTAGCTGAGGTCGCTTTTGCCCTGCAGTAACTCGAGAGCACTCCCCAGCTTTCCCTCGCAACCTGAATGGAAGATGGACCTCCCTGGGCCAACACAAGAGGAAGCCTGAATTCCCAGTAGTAATTCGAGAATTCCGCCTCAACTCGAGAAAAACCACGTGATTCCCCCGTCATTGCAAGATGAGGCCCTTGCCTGCTCCAGCGTCTCAAGAGTAGTCCCACGTTCTGTCTTGAAGTGCGAAATGATATTTGGCACCTTTAATGCTACCCCAAAAGTTCCCTGACATATGGGTCGCACTCGAGGGGAACTCCGAGGTTCCTGGCACGACTTCATCTGAGCCCCTTCTCCCCTCCTGATCGCAAAAGGAGGGTCGATTCCCCTGCTTTGTCTGCAAGGGGTTCCCGACCTTCTCCGCGCACCTCAGATGAGGCTGTCTCATGAGGAAATTCGAGACGTAGCCTCGATGGTGGTGCCACATGCCTAAAGACCGCGATTTCCCGATCCGCTCTTGATAAGAACGCGATGCCCAGACACCTATAAGAAGATAGTGTGGATGAAGGCACAACACGAAGGGGCACTGACAACCCCGTGCATCGTCCAGAAAAGACCGCAGGTTACTCTTACAGCTCAACAAGTGCCTGTCACCCAGTGAACAACTCGAGAGGCAAGCGGAGGTCCATTCCTGCACACAAGACGAGGCCTGACTCACCTCTCCCAACTCTGAAGGGACCCTGCGATCGGAGTCCGAAATGGAGAGGAACCCAGAGGTTCCTGACTCCACTCGAGATGAGGCCCTCTTCCATTACACCAAAAATAGTGGAGGCCCGAGAGGCCCCTCCCAAATCCACAGTATCCCGACTTCTCAGAGGCACCCTTAGAAGCTCCCTGAGGTCACCGGCACAAGTCGAGGGAACACAGGGTTTCCTGACGCAACCCGAGAAAGACCTCGAAAATCCTCCTTCAACGCGTCTTGAATCCCGATTCCCCTACCATGACTCAAGAGCAATGACGCGTTCCCCCTCGCCACTCGCATGGAGACTTGACTTCCCTGGCGCCACACGAGAGGCTCCCTGAGCTCCCCGTCATACCTCGTGAGAAATCCCACACTGGCTCCCCAGCTCGAGAAAACCCACGAGACGCCTCCGTCATCGCGAGATGAAGGCCTTCTTTTCCTGCATGGCCTGGAGAGCATCTCGAGGCCTCTCTTCAAACTCCACAGGAGGCCTGACTCCCTTTAGGCCACTCTGTGGGCTCAAGAGATACCCGTTGGGACTCGAGAGGAGAGCGGAATTCTTTGCTTCCCCTATATACCAGGCCTGACTCCTCAGGTGAGTCTGGAATGCAACCCCGAGATCCCTGTCGCCCCTGGAGAGGAACATTAGGTCCTAGACACAAGCATAGATGAGGTCTCATTTGCCCTGAAGTGACTCGAGAGCAATCCCCTGCTGTCCCTCGCACCTCGAATGGAAGAATGGACTTCCCTGGGACAACACAAGAGGAAGCCTGAATTCCCCGTCGTAATTCGAAAATCCCGCCGCAACTCGAGAAAAACCACGTGGTTCCCCCGTCATCGCAAGATGAGGCCCTTGCCAGCTACAGCGTCTCAGGAGAAGCCCCACGTTCCATCTTGAAGTTTAAAACGATAATTGGCAACCTTGATGTTACCACAAAAGTTCCCCGACACCCTGGTCTCACTCGAGGGGAACACCAAGGTTCGGTGCACCGCTTGTTCTGAGCCCCTTATCCCCTCCTGATCACGATGGGAGGGTCGATTACCCTGCTTTGTCTGGAAGGGGTTCCGGACCTTCCCGGCGCACCTCAGGATGAGGCCGGTCTCACGAGGAAATTCAAGACATAGTCTTGTGGTTGGTGCCACACGCCGAAAGACCCCGATTTCCGTGTCTGCTCTTGATAAGAACCCAATGCTAGGACACCTCTTCCAAGGCAATCCTGTGAACGAAGGCACAAAACGAAGGGGTCTGACACCCTCGTGCATCGTTGGAAAAGCCCGCAAGTTCCACATACAGATCGAAAAGTGGCTTGTCACCCCATGAACAACTCGAGAGGCAAGAGGAGTTCAATTCCTCCACACAAGACGAGGCCTGACTCTCCTGTCCCAACTCTGCATGGACACTGAGATCCGATTCAGAAATGGAGAGGAACACTGAGGTTCCTGCCACAACTCGAGATAAGGCCCTCTTCTACTGCACCAAACCCAGTGGAGTTCGGAGCGGCCCCTCCCAACTGCACAGTATCCCTGACTTCTCAGTGGCACCCTGAGAAGCTCCCTGAGGTCACGGGCATAAGTCGAGGGAACCCAGGGTTTCCTGCCGTAACCTGAGAAAAATCTCGAGAGTCCTTCTTCACGCGTCTTGAGGCCCGATTCCCCTACCATGACTGGAGAAAAATGACGCGCTCCCCCTCGCCACGCGCATGAAGATCTGACTTCCCCGGCACCACATGAGAGGCTCCCTGAGCTCCCCATCGTACCTCGTGAGAAACCCCACACTGGCGCCGCAGCTCGAGAAAACCCACGAGACGCCCCTGTCATGGTGAAATGAGGGCCTTCTTTCCTGCATGACCTGAAGAGCAATCCCGAATCCTCTCTCCAAACTCCAAAGGAGGCTTGACTCCCTTTAGGTCACTCAGTGGGCTCCAAGAGATACTCGTCGATACTCAGGAGGAGAGCGGTGTCCTTTGATTCCCCTCGAGATGAGGCCTGACTACGAGGGTGAGTCTGGAATGCAACCCTGGATCCCTGTCGCCCCTGGAGAAGAACCTTAGGTCCTGGACAAAAGCCTAGAGGAGGTCTCTTTGGCCTTGCAGTGACTCAAGCGCAACCCCTAGCTTTCCCTTGCAACTCGAACAGAAGATTGGCCTTTCTGGGCCAACACAAGAGGAAGCCTGAATTTCCAGTCGTAATGCGAGAAACCCGCCGCAAATCGAGAAAAATCATGTGGTTCCCCGTATTGCAAGATGAGGCCCTTGATCCCTACAGCATCTCAAGAGAAGTCTCACATTCCGTCTTGAAGTGCAAAACAGTACTTGGCACCCTTGATGCGACCCCAAAAGTTCCACTATATACCGATCTCACTAGAGGGGACACTGAAGTTCCCGGCACCACTTCATCTGAGGCCTTTCTCCTCTCCTGATCGCGACAGGAGGGTCGATTCCCATGCTTTGTCTGCAAGGGGTTCCCGACGTTCCCCTCGAACCTCCGGATGAGGCCGGTCTCATGAGGAAATTCGAAAAGTAGCCTCATGGTTGGTGCCACATGCTGAAAGATCCCGAATTCCCGGTCCACTCTAGATAAGAACCTGACGCCCGGACATCTCTTCGAAGGCAACCCTGTGGATGAAGGCAAAACACGAAGGGACACTGACATCCCCACGCATCGTCTGGAAAAACCCGCCGATTCCACTCACAGCTCCAAATGTGGACTGTCACCCCGTGAACAACTCGAGAGGCAAGTGAAGTTGCATTCCTTCACACAAGACGAGGCCTTACTCTCCTGGCCCAACTCTTCAGGGACCCTGCGATCGGAGTCAGAAATGGAGAGGAACCCTGAGGTTCCTGCCTCAACTAGAGAAGAGGCCCTCTTCCATTGAACCAAACTCAGTGGTGTCCCGAGAGGCCCCTCCCAACACCACAGTATCCCTGAATTCTCAGAGGCTCCCTGAGAAGCTACCTGAGGTCACTGGCACAAGTCGAGGGAACCCAGAGTTTCCTGAAGTAACCCGAGAAAGACTTGGAGAGTCCTTTTTCAACGTCTCTTGATGCCCGATTCCCCTACCATGTCTCCAGAGCAAGGACGTGCTCCCCTCGCCACAAGCAGGAAAACTGACTTCCCTAGTACCACACAAGAGGCTCCCTGAGTACCCCATCGTACCTCGTGAGAAAACCCACAGTGGCGCCGCAGTTCGAGAAAAACCACAAGATGCCCCCGTCAAGGAGAGATGCGGGCCTTCTTTTCCTGCCTGACCTGGAGAGCAATCCCTGGTCCTCTCTCCAAACTTCACAGGAGGATTGACTCCCTTTAGGCCACTCAGTTGGGTCCAAGAAATACCCGGTGCGACTCGAGAGGAGAGCGGAGTCCTTTGCTTCCCTCGAGACGAGGCCTGACTCACCGGGTGAGTTTGGAATGCAACCCCGAGATCCCTGTCGCCCCTGGAGTGGAACATTATGTCCTAGACACAAGCCTAGATGAGGTCTATTTTGCCCTACAGTGACTCGAGAGCAACCTCCATCTCTCCCTCACAATTTGAATGGAAGATTGGTCTTCCCAAGGTCAACACAAGAGGAAGTCTGAATTTCCCATCGTAATTCGAGAATTCAGCCTCAAGTCTTAAAAACCATGTGGTTCCCCCTTCATCGCAATATGAGGCCCTTGCCAGCTAGAGTCTCAAGAGAAGTCCCACGTTCCATCTTAAAGTTCGAAATGCTACTTGGCACCCTTGATGCGACCCAAAAGTTCCCCAACATACCGGTCTCAGTCCAGGGGAACACCGAAGTTCCCGGAGTCTCCAGGGAAGTCCCATGTTCCATCCTTAAGTGCGAAACGGTAATTGACACCCTTGATGCGACCGCAAAAGTTCGCCGACACGCTGGGTTCTCTCGAGGGGAACACCGAGGGTCCCGGCACCACTTCATCTGAGCCCTTCTCCCCTCCTGATTGCGATAGGAGAGTCGATTCCCCTGCTTTCTCTGGAAGGGGTTCCCGGCCTTCCTGGTGCACCTCAGGATGAGGCCGGTCTCAGGAGGAAATTCGAGACTAGCCATGTGTGAGGTGCCACGTGCCGAACAACCCCGATTTTGCGGTCCGCTCTTGATAAGAACCCGATGCCTGGACACCTCTTCGAAGGCAACCCTGTGAGTGAAGGCACAACACGAAGGGGCACTGACACCCCCGTGCATCATCCGGAAAAACCCGCAGGGTCTACTCACAGCTCGACAAGGGGCCTGAGACTCCCGGAACAACTCGAGAGGCAACCAGAATTCCATTCCTCAGACAAGACGAGGCATGACTCTCCTGTCCCAACACTGCAGGGACCGTGCAGTCGGAGTCAGAATCGGAGAGGAAGCCTGAGGTTCCTGCCTCCCCTCGAGATGAGGCCCTCTTCCATTGCGACGAACCCAGCAGAGTCCCGAGAGGCCCTGCCAACTCCACAGCATCCCTCACCTCTCAGAGGCACCCTGGGAAGTTCCCTATAGTCCCCTGCAGAAGTCGAGGGAAACGAGGGATTCCCGCCGCCACCCGAGAAAGACCTCGAGAGTCCTTCTTCAACGCGTCTTGAGGCCCTAGTCGCTTCCCTTGACTCGAGAGTGATGACCAGCTCCCCCTCGCCATGCGCATGGAGACATGAGTTCCCTGGCGCCGCACGAGAGGCTCCCTGAGGTCCTCGTCATGCCTCGTGAGAAAACCCCCACGGGCGCTGCAGCCTGAGGAAACCCATGAGACGCCCCCGTCCTCGCGAGCTGAGGGCCTTCTTTTCCTGCCTGGCCTGGAGAGCAATCACGAGTCCTCTCTCCAAACTGAAGAAGAGGCTCGACACCCTTGAGTCCACTCATTGGGCTCCAAGAGATCCGTGTCGCGACTTGAGAGGAAAGCGGAGTCCTCTGCTTCCCCTCGAGGTGAGGCCTGACTTCCCGGGGGAGTCTGGAATGCAAACCCGAGATCCCTGTCTTCCCTTGAGAGGAATATTAGGTCCTGGACACACGCCTCGATGAGGTCTCTTTGGCCCTGTAGTGACTCGAGCAGAACCCCCAGCTTTCCCTCGCAACTCCAGGGGAAGATTGGGCTTCCCAGGGCCAACCCAGGAGGAAGCCTGAAATCCCCGTCGTTTTCGAGAATCCAGACGCAACTCGAGAAAAACGAAGTGGTTCCAACGTCTTCACAGGATGAGGCCCTTGCCCGCTACAGCGTCTCCAGGGAAGTCCCATGTTCCGTCCTGAAGTGGGAAACGGTACTTGGCTCCCTTGATGCGACCCCTAAAGTTCCCTGAAACGCCGGGTTCCCTCGAGTGGAACACCTAGAGTCCCGGCCCCACTTCATCTGAGCCCCATCTCCCCTCCTGATCGCGACAGGAGATTCGATTCCCGTGCTTTGTGTGGAAGGTGTTCCCGGCCTTCCCGGCGCACCTCAGGATGATGCTGGTCTCACGAGGAAATTCGAGATGAGCCACGTGTGTGGTGCCACATGCCGAACGACCCCGATTTCCTGGTCCACTCTTGAAATGAACCCGATACCCGGACACCTCTTTGAAGGCAACCCTGTGGGGGAAGACACAAAATGAAGGGGCAATGACACCCCCGTGCATCTTCTGGAAACACCCGCAGGTTCCACACACAGCTCGACAAGGGGCCTGAGACCCACTGAACGACTCGAGAGGCAAGCAGAGTTCCATTACTCAGACAAGATGAGGCCTGACTCTCCTGTCCCAACCCTGCAGGGACCCTGCGGTCGGAGTCAGAAATGGAGAGGAAGCTGAGGTTCCTGCCTCCAATCGAGATGAGGCCCTCTTTCATTTCGTCAAACCTAGTGGAGTCCCGAGAGGCCCCTCTAACTCCTCAGTATCCCTCACCTCTCAGAGGCACCTGGGAAGTTCACTAAGGTCCCCGGTAGAGGTCGAGGGAAACGAGTGTTTCCCACCCCAACCCAAGAAAGACCTCGAGAGTCCTTCTTAAATGCGTCTTGAGGCCCTAGTCCCTCCCATGACTCCAGAGCAATGACGCGATCTGCCTGGCCACACGCATGGAGGTCTGACTTCTCTGGCGCTGCACGAGAGGCTCCCTGATCTCCCCATCATATCTCGTGAGAAACCCCACACTGGCGCCGCAGCTCGAGAAAACCCATGAGACACTCCCGTCATCACGAGAGGAGGGCCATCTTTAACTGCATGGTATGCAGATGAAGCGTGAACCTTCTGTCCAAGCTACACAGGACGCTTGACTCCCTTTAGGCCACTCATTGGGCTCCAAGAGTTACATGTCGCGACTCGAGAGTATAGTGGAGTCCTTTGCTTCCACTCGAGACGAGGCGTGACCCACCGGGTGAGACTGGAATGCGACCCCGATATCCCTGTTGCCCCTGGAGAGGAACACTACGTCCTGGACCCAAGCCTAGATGAGGACTCTTTGCCCTGAAGTGACTCGAGAGCAACCCCCAGCTCTCTCTGACAAGTTGAATGGAAGATTGGACTTGCTGGGCCAACACAAGAGGAAGCCTGAATTCCCCGTCGTAACTCGAGAATCCCGCCACATCTCGAGAAAAACCACGTGTTTCCCTCGTCATCGCAATATGAGGCCCTTGCCCGCTAGAGCATCTCCAGAGAATTCCCACGTTCCGTCTTGAAGTGCGAAACTGTACTTGGCACCCTTGATGCGACATCAAAAGTGCCGTGACTTACCGGTCTCACTCGAGGGGACCACCGAAGTTCCCGGCACCACTTCATCTGAGCCCCTTCTCCCCTTCTGATCGCGACCGGTAGGTCAATTCCCGTGCTTTGTCTGCAAGGGTTTCCCTACCTTCCCGGCGAACCTCAGGATGAGGCCGGGCTCCTGAGGAAATTCGAGATGTAGCCTCGTGGGTGGTACCACATGCTGAAAGACCCCAATTTTCTGGTATGCTCTTGAAAAGAACCCGATGCCCGGACACCTCTTTGAAGGCAACCCTGTGGATGAAGGCACAACACGAAGGGGCACTGACACCCCTCTGCATCATCCGGAAAAACCCACAGGTTCCACACACAGCTCAACAAGAGGCCTGTCACTCCATGAACAACTCGCAAGGGAAGCGGAGATCCATTCCTCCACAGAAGACGAGGCGTGACTCTCTTGTCCATACTCTGCAGGTACTCTGCGACCCGAGTCAGAAATGGAGAGGACCCCTGAGGTTCCTGCCTGCATACGAGATGAGGCCCTCTTCAATTGCACCAAACCCAGTTGAGTAACGAAAGGCCCCTCCCAAATCCACAGTGTCCCTGACTTCTCAGAGGCACCCTGAGAAGTTGCCTGAGGTCACCGACACAATTCGAGGGAACCCAGGGTTCCCTGCCGCAACCCGAGAAAGACCTCGAGAGTCCTTCTTCAATGCGTCTTGAGGCCCGATTCGCCTACTATGACTCGAGAGCAATCACGCACTCCCCTTCACCACACGCACGGAGACTTGACGTCCCTAGCACCACACAAGAGGCTCTCTGAGCTCCCCGTTGTACCTCGTGAGAAATCTGATACTGGCGCCACAGCTGGAGAAAACCCACGAGACGCCCCCGTCATCGCAAGATGAGGGCCTTTTTTCCTGCATGGCCAGGAAAACAATCCCGAGTCATCTCTCCAAACTCCATAGGAGGCTTCACTCCCTTTACGCCACGCAGTGGGCTCCAAGAGATACCCGTCGCGACTTGACAGGAGAGCGGAGTCCTTTTTTTCCCCTCAAGACGAGGCCTGACTCTCCGGGTGAGTCGAGAATGCAACCCTGAGGTCCCTGTCGGCCCAGTAGTGGAACAATAGGTCCTGGACACAAGCGTAGATGATGTCTATTTTGCCCTGCAGTGACTGGAGAGCAATCCCCAGTTCTAACTCGCAACTCGAATGGAATACTGGATTTTCCTGGCGCCACACAAGAGGCTCCCTAAGATCCCCGTGGTACTTCATGAGACACCCCACACTGGCGCAGCAGCTCGAGAAAACCCACGAGATGCCACCGTCATCTCGAGATGAGGGCCTTCTTTTCCTGCATGGCCTGGAGTCCAATCCCGAGTCCTCTCTCCAAACTCCACAGGAGGCTTGACTCCCTTTAGTACACCCAGTGGGCTCCAAGAGATACCCATCACGACTCGAGACGAGAGCGGAATTCTTTGCTTACCCTCGAGGTGAGAACTGACTCCCCGGATGAGTCTGGAATGCAAACCCGAGATCCCTGTCGCCCCTGGAGAGCAACATTAGATCCTGGACACAAGCCTAGATTAGGTCTCTTTTGCCCTGCAGTGACTCTAGCGCAATCCCCAGCTCCCCCTCGCAACCCGAATGGAAGATTGGATTTCAAGGCCAACAAGAGGAAGCCTAAATTCCCGGTCATAACTCGAGAATCCCGCCGCATCTTGAGCAAAACCACGTGGTTCTCCCGTCATCGTAAGATGAGGCCTTTGCCCGCTACAGCGTTTCAAAAGATGTCCCAGGTTCCATCTTGAAATGTGAAACGGTACTTGGCACCCTTGATGCGACCCCAAAAGTCCCCCAACACGCCGGTCTCACTCAAGGGGAACACCGAGGTTCCCGGCACCACTTCATTTAAGCCCCTTCTCCCCTCCTGATCGTGACCGGTGGGTCGATTCCCCTGCTTTGTCTGCAATGGGGCCCGACCTTCCCTGCACAACTCAGGATGAGGCCGGTCTCATGGGGAAATTCGATACGTAGCTTTGTGGGTGGTGCCGCTTGCTGAAAAACTCCAATTTCCCGGTCCGCTCTTGATAAGAATCCGATGCTCGGACACCTCTTGGAAGGCAGCCTTGAGTATGAAGGTACAACACGAAGGGGCACTAACACACCTGTGCATCATCCGGAAAAACGGGCAGGTTACACACACAGCTCGACAAGTGGCCTGTCACCTCGAGAACAACTCGAGAGGCAAGAGGAGTCCCATCCTCCAGAAAAGACGAGGCCTGACTCTCCTGTACCAACATGCAGGGACCTTGCGATCTGAGTCAGAAATGGAGAGGAACACTGAGGTTCCTGCTTCAACTCGAGATGAGTCCCTCTTACATTCCACCAAATGCAGGGGAGTCTCGAGAGGCCCCTCCAAACTGCACAGTATCCCTGACTTCTCAGAGGCACTCTGAGAAGCTCCCTGAGGTCGCAGGCACAAGTCAAGGGAACCCTGGGTTTTATTCAGTGACCCGAGAAAGACCTCGAGAGTCCTTCTTCAACCCGTCTTGAGGCCCGATTACCCTACCATGACTCGAGAGCAATGACGAGCTCCCCCTAGCCATCTCATGGGGACCTGACTTCCCTGGCGCCACACGAGAGGCTCCCTGAGCTCCCTCTCGTACCTCGTCAGAAACCCGGCACTAGCGCGGCAGTCTAGAAAACCCACAAGACGCCGCCGTCATGGCCAGATGAGGGCCTTCTTTTCCTGCATGGTCTGGAGAGGAATCCCGAGTCCTCTATCCAAACACCACAGGAGGCTTGACTCCCTTTATGGCACACAGTGGGCTCCAAGACATACCCATCGCGACCCAAAAAGACAGCAGAGTTCTTTGCTTCCCCTTGAGATGAGGCCTGATTCCCCGGGTGAGTCTGGTATGCAAGCCCGAGATCCCTGTCGCCCCTAGGGACGAACATTAAGTCCTGGACACAAGCCTAGATGAGGTCTATTTTGCCCTGCAGTGACTCGACGGCAATCCCCAGCTCTCCCTTGAAACTCGAATGGAAGATAGGACTTCCCTGGGCCAACACATGAGGAAGACTGTATTCCCTGTCAAAACTCGAGAATCCCGCCACAACTCGAGAAACGCCACGTGGTTCCCCCGTCATCGCAAGATGAGGCCCTTGCCCCCTACAGCGTCTCAAGAGAATTCCCACGTTCCGTCTTGAAGTGCGAAACGGTATTGGCACCCTTGATGCGACCTCAAAAGTTCCTCGCCACACCAGTCTGACACAAGGTGAACACCGAGGTTCCCAGCACCACTACATCTGGGCCCCTTCTCCCCTCCTGATCGCGACAGGAGGGTCGATTCCCCTGTTTTGTCTTGAAGGGGTTCCCGCCTTTCCCGGTGCATCTCAGGATGAGGCCGGTCTCACGAGGATATTCGAGACATAGCCTCGTGGATGGTGACACATGCCAAAAGACCTCGATTTCCCGGTCTGCTCTTGATAAGATCCCAATGCCCGGACACCTCTTTGAAGATAACCCTTTTGATGAAGGCACAACACGAAGGGGCACTGACACCCCCGGGTATCGTCCGCAGAAACCCGCAGGTACCACACACAGCTCGAGAAGTGACCTGTCACCCCGTGAACAACTGGAGAGGCAAGCAGAGTTCCATTCCTCCACACAAGACGAGGCCTGACTCTCCTGTTCGAACTCTGCAGCGAAACTGCGATCCGAGTCAGATCTGGCCCAGGGGAAGTCAGGAGAGGAAACATGAGTTTCCTGCCTCCACTCGAGATGAGGCCCTCTTCCATTGCACCAAACCCAGTGGAGTCCCGAGAGGCCCCTCCCAACTGCACAGTATCCCTGACTTCTCAGAGGCACCCTTATACCTTCCTGAGATCACCGGCACAAGTCGAGGGAACCAAGGGTTTCCTGCCCCAACCCGTAAAAGACCTCGAGAGTCCTTCTTCAACGCGTCTTGAGGTGCGATTCCCCTACCATGACTCGAGAGCAATGACGCGCTCCCCCTAGCCACGCGCATAGAAACCTGACTTCCCTGGCACCACAGGAGAGGCTCCCTGAGCTCCCCATTATACCTCGTGAGCAACACCACACTGGAGCCGCAGCTCGAGAATACCCACGAGACACCCCAGTCCTCACGAGATGAGGGCCTTCTTTTGCTGTATGGCCTGGAGAGCAATCCTGAGTCCTCTCTCCAAACTCCACAGGAGGCTTGACTCATTTTAGGCCACACAGTGAGCTCCAAGATATACCCGTCGCAACTTCACAGGAGAGCAGTGTCCTTGGCTTCCCCTCGAGACGAGGCCTGATTCCCCGGGTGAGTCGAGAATGCAATGCCGAGATAGCTGTCGCCCCAGCAGAGGAACATTAGGTCCTGGACACAAGCCTAGATGAGCTCTATTTGGCCCTGCAGTGTCTCGAGAGCAATCCCCAGTTCTAACTCGCAATTCGAATGAAAACTGGACTTCCCTGGGCCAGTTGAAGAGGAAGCCTGAATTCCCCGTCGTCACTCGACAATCCCGCCGCAACTCGAGAAAAAACACGTGGTTCCAACGTCTTCGCAAGATGAGGCCCTTGCCCACTACGGCGTCTCAAGGGAAGTCCATTGTTCCGCCCTGAAGTGCGAAACGGTACCTGACACCCTTCGTGAGAACCCCAAAAGTTCCCCGACACCCCGGGTTCCCTCGAAGGGAACACCGAGAGTCCCGGCACCGCTTCATCTGAGCCCCTTCTCCTCTCCTGATCACGACAGGAGAGTCGATTCCCCTGCGTGGTCCGGAAGGGGTTCCCGGCCCTCCCGGCGCACCTCAGGATGAGGCCGGTCTCACGAGGAAATTCGAGACGAGCCACGTGGGTGGTGCCACATGCCAAACGCCCCCGATTCCCTGGTCCGCTCTTGAGAAGGACCCGAGGCCCGGACCCCTCTTCGAAGGCAACCCTGTGGGTGAAGGCACAACACGAAGGGGCACTGACACCGCCGTGCATCGTCCGCAAAGACCCGCGGGTTCCACACACAGCTCGACGAGGGGCCTGAGACCCCCTGAACAACTCGAGAGGCAAGCGGGGTTTCCTTCCTCAGACAAGACGAGGCCTGACTCTCCTGTCCCAACTCTGCAGGGACCCTGCGGTCGCAGTCCGAAACGGAGAGGAAGCCTGAGGTGCCTGCCTCCCCTCTAGGTGAGGCCCTCTTCCGTTGCGCCAGACCCAGCGGAGTCCCGAGAGGCCCCGACAACTCCACAGGATCCCTCACCTCTCAGAGGCACCCTGGGAAGTTCCCTAAGGTCCCCGGCAGAAGGCGAGCGAAACGAGGGTTTCCTGCCGCCACCCGAGAAAGACCTCGTGAGTCCTTCTTCAACGTGTCTCGAGGCCCTAGTCCCCTCCCGTGACTCGAGAGCCATGACGTGCTCCCCCTCGCCACGCGCATGGAGACCTGACTTCCCTGGCGCCGCACGAGAGGCTCCCTGAGATTCTCGTCGTGCCTCGGGAGAAAACCCCCACGGGCGCCGCAGCTCGAGGAAACCCCTGAGACGCCCCCGTCCTCGCGAACTGAGGGCCTTCTGTTCCTGCATGGCCTGGAGAGCAATCCCGGGTCCTCTCTCCAAACGGAAGAGGAGGCTGGACTCCCTTGAGGCCGCTCAGGGGGCTCCAAGAGATCCGGGTCGCAATTCAAGGGGAGAGCGGAGTCCTTGGCTTCCCCTCGAGACGAGCCCTGACTCCCCGGGGTAACCTGGAATGCAACCCCGAGATCCCTGCCTTCCCTGGAGAGGAATATTAGGTCCCGGACACACGCCTAGGTGAGGTGTCTTGGGCCCTGCAGTGACTCGAGCGCAACCCCCAGCTTTCCCTCGCAACTCGAGGGGAAGATTGGGCTTCGCAGGGCCAACCCAAGAGGAAGCCTGAGATCCCCGTCGTAACTCAAGAATCCGCCGCAACTCGAGAAAAACCACGTGGTTCCCACGTCTTCATAAGATGACGCCCTTGCTCGCGACGGCGTCTGAAGGGAAGTCCCCTGTTCCGCCCTGAAGGGCGAAACGGTCCCTTACAGCCTTCCTGCGACCCCCAAAAGTTCCTCGACATGCCGGGTTCCCTCGAGGGTAAAACCGAGGGTTCTGGCCCCACTTCATCTGAGCCCCTTCTCCCCTCCTGATGGCGACAGGAGAGTCGATCCCCCTGCGTTGTCTGGAAGGCTCCCCGGCCTTCCCGGCATACCTCAGGATGTAGCCGGCCTCACTAGGAAATTTGAGACTAGCCCCGTGGGTGGTCCCACATGCCGAAAGACCCCGATTTCCCTGTCCGCTCTTGAAAAGAACCCGAGGCCCGGACACCTCTTCGTAGGCAACCCAGTGGGTGAAGGCACAACACGAAGGGGCACTGTCACCGTCGTGCATCATCCGGAAACACCCGCAGGTTCCACACACAGCTGAACAAGGGGCCTGAGACCCCCTGAACACCTCGACAGGCAAGCGGAGTTCCCTTCCTCAGACAAGACGATTCCTGACTCTCCTGTCCCAACTCTGCAGGGACCCTGCGGTTGGAGTCCGAAACGAAGAGGAAGCCTGAGGTTCCTGCCTTTCCTGGAGATGAGGCCCTCTTCCATTGCGCCAAACCCAGCATAGTCCTGAGACGCCCCGCCAACTCCACAGCATCCCTCATCTGTCAGAAGCACACTGGGAAGTTCCCTAAGGTCACCGGTAAACTTTTATTGCACAAGGTCCACATGAAAAGGCCCACGCAGCAGGACAGCCACAGATTCTGTCTGCCATTAAAGGGCAGTAAGGTGCCCTCCCCCCTTCTTTGCTGCCTCGGCAGCCACCAGGGTGCAATTCGCGTACCCTTCCCTTTCCCATCCTAGCAGGTGCTCCAGGGCCCGCTGGCCTACAAAGTGCCAGAAGCAGGGCTTGGCCAGCCGGCCATAATTCAGGCTTCTGTCCCTTGGACTTCCAGCGGACACTAGGCTGCTTGGGAAAACCGCGCAGACTCTGAGGTTTTTCAGCAGAGGGGTGGAGTGGTAAAGGCCTTGACCCCAAAGACGAGGCCTTCCTGCGACCGCCAGGTTGGGGAGCTCTGAGACTGTGCCAACACAGGGCGGAATACATGGTTCCCTGCTCCACGCAGTCCCCGTTCCCTTACCTGTGTTCCGCACCCCTCCGCTGTGGCCAATGGATGCCGATCCTTGGGGATCCAGGAGTTCACGAAATGGGCATTCCCAGCCGCAGTGGTGACCCCCAACAGCACATCTGGAAAGCCCTCCCCCACCCCCGCCAGGAGCCAACCCCCGCTGCGAACGGACCCCCACCCCGCCCTGCGCCGCCAGGTTTTGCCCCGGCCCTGCTGGGCTCCCGGCGGGTTCCCAGCCATATTGGCGACCCCCGGGAGCACAACAGGGACCGACCCCCCACCCACAGCGAGCGGAATCTCGACCTGTGCAGCCCAGGTTTACCCCACCCTGGCTGAGCTCCCTGCGCGTTTCCAGCCACAGTGGCCATCTCCGAGAGCACAACTGGGAAGCCCTCCCCTACCCCCGCCAGGAGCCGACACCCGCCCTGTGCCGCCCGGGTTCGCCCCGCCCCTGCCGCGCTCCAGGGGCGCTGCCCACCTTCACCAGCGGCTCTCGGTGAGCCCCGTCCCCACGCCCGGTTCCAGGAGAGGCTCTAGGACCTCGCTGCTGCCGCCAGGTCAAACATGAGGACAATACATACACCCCACAGAGACAATCCAAGCTGTCTATGATTTAGGGATAAAACGAGGACTACAGAAAGGCAAGATGACCTGACCTAGGAGGGCCATGATATTCTATAGAACCAGACAAAGTTGGTTACCAAGGAAACTTTTTTCCTTGGAACCCGGAAAGCTGGTTCTTTGCATATGCAATGACCAACAATTAGCTTGTTACCCAAGCCTGCCTTACTGTCACCCCCATCCCCCCACTCCCCAGAAGACTGGCTCAAAGAAATATTTTAAATCTCAGGCGGAAACCTGGAAGATGTCTTGTCTGTCTGTTTGGATTAAGGTATGTGTCAGTGTGAGCCTTGTGTTTTTTGATAATATTGCTCAAGTTCTGTGTTCTGATTTCAATGGTCTCAAGACAAGGCAGCCCTTCCAAATCAAACTGCTGGAAATATAAGAAAACATTGACCTAAATGAATGTCAGAGTCCCGTGAACTGGGAACTAGTCAATATTAAATATCTAGTATTTTTGGTTTTGCTCCTCCATTATAGACATGTCTAAGAGTCAACAACATTAAGCACAACATGTTCATAGTGCCTAGGTTTCTTTTGAGGTAAAAATTGCTCTATTGTTATATCTGTCACAAGCTTGTCAGCAAGAAACTACCTGGAAACGACAACAACAAAAGTAAAAAATGTAAATGTGATATGAGCTTTTAGACAAACTCTTTACAATAATTATACTCTAAAATATCTGCCTCTCATAGTCTTGATTGAAGGCAGAGGAGAAGGGGATGACAGAGGATACGATGGTTGTATGGCATCACTGACTCGATGGACATGAGTTTGAGCAAGCCCCTGGAGTTGGTGACGGACACGGAAGCCTAGCGTCCTTCAGGCCACGGGGTCCCAAAGAGTCAGACACGACTGAGCAACTGAACTGAACTGAACTAACAAACGTTTCTCCAGGTGTTTTGGTTACCCGAGTTTCTATCCTTGTGACGACAGTGTATTGAATAGCTAGGTCATTTCCAAATAAATGAAAGTTCTGAAACATTCACGACTTGAAAGGACCTCCCTTTTACACAGAAACAAAAGAGATTTTTGACTCTCCATGAATAGTGTCTGGCACCATCCTGACATGTTAAATGTAAGAAAGCAATTGTTTTGTTTTGTTTTGTTCTGTTCTTGGGGGTGGGGGGAGGGGGGCGGGCTATAGCCAATGCCAATATAAAAGTCAGTTCTTGGTTGCTGAAGGGAAATGTATGACTTGTTATTACAAGAAAGTATGTGGAATGCAATGGCACTTGAGGAAGGAAAACGAAGTAGTTCTGTCTTACAGGTGGCAGTTTCAGGATGGGAGAAGCAAAGGAATGGGTACAGAATGGGATAAGGAGGTTGTAGGGAAAGTGGACCCCCAGAAAAGAGTTCTGTGCCTAGCACAAGTTTTCTTGAGATGTCGAATTGCCTTTGCTAATGGAGTTTAAGTTTCTTTACCTCTTAAGTGATCTCTTCTAGGTTGACCTAGAACAGAAATCTTTGTTTAGCTTTGGCTAAGTGGACAAGTAGTGTTTCACGGTGACATATGTGATCCTTCCTGACTGTTTGCAGCCCTTTTGATATCGATGCCTTGCTTCTGCTGCTGCTGCCGCCGCCGCTGCTGCTAAGTCGTTTCAGTCGTGTCCGACTCTGTGCGACCCCATAGACGGCAGCCCACCAGGCCCCGCAGTCCCTGGGGTTCTCTAGGCAAGAACACTGGAGTGGGTTGCCATTTCCTCCTCCCATGCATGAAAGTGAAAAGTGAACGTGAAGTCGCTCAGTGGTGTCCGACTCTTAACCACCCCATGGACTGCAGCCTACCAGGCTCCTCCATCCATGGGATTTTCCATGCAAGAGTACTGGAGTGGGGTGCCATTGCCTTCTCCCATATCTATGCACAAGCCTGCCTAAATAATTGACTTCTAGCTAGCTTTGGGATGCCAATGACCATCCACCCTTACCAGGCAACAGAGAAGAGAAAAACACTTACCACAGGAGGTCCTGGTAAGGAACAAGGAACTAACAAGCTCCCGCCAACCAGGATTCTGCAGAGGTCAACAAGAGGTCAGTAAGAGATGGAAGACTGCAGTCCAGAGGTCCTAGCAACTTCCATCTTGCAGCAGAGACCCAGCATAGTCAAAACGAATTCAATGTTGCAAAAAATAAGTAAACAAATAAAGGACAGAAGTTCTTTGAACACATGACTGAGATTAGGGGTGAGGCAATACATGTATGGTGCCCGGAAAATCTTAAAGTATGAGAAAGGAAAGAAATTAAAGACAACTATCAAGCTGTCCAAACTGATAAAAACGAAAGATTACACGGTTTTTTCTGTATATATTAGCAGATAATAATCTTAAAAGGAATTAAAAAAAATTCCCTTTCAATAATGTCAACATGAATACAACACTTTGCCATAGATGTAACGAGGATGACAAGACTGGTACACTGGAAATTATACACCCTGGCTGAAAACTATCCTGAATACATGGACAGATATTCCATAACAATGGAAAGACTTAAGATGGCAATACCATGGAATGCATCTTCAATCTGAAATGAAGATTTGATATGATTTGATCGCTCAGAGCTTTTGTGTCATCAATTGTTATTAAAGTATAAATGAGATAGAGAAAGCTGCTGACTTAGACTTGAGGCGGGGTGTACGCCCTGCTGGTCTCTAGCCAGATATTGTACAGGCACTAGCAGTCAGCTAAGGAAGGAAAGGCACTGACTCAGGGAATGGCACCAGGCCCCTCCCCCACGACATGCCTTGAGGTCACATTGGCAGCAGGTGAGTCATCCTGGGCCAAAAACTGATTGACATGAATCTTGAAGAAAGGCAGTATTGCAGGCAAATATATCATTTCCTTAACATAGATTAGGAGAACAAGGTACGAGGAAAACATACTGTTTTGTTCAAGTCGCTTCTGAGCCTATTGGGGGAAGCGACCTGAAGCCAGAGTCCAGCAGATATACATAGGATATTTACATCGCTTAAGACAAACATTTCCTCAGGAACAAATGCATTGCTTAGCTCAAGGTTTGTCTGCGAAATTCTTACACATCAGGAGATGGCTCCGAGCTGGGTTTCTACACACAAGAACATGAATGCAAAGGACAAGCCTGCACAGCCCATCTGCCCCCCTCCCCCACAGCCAGCAGCATTTCCAAGTGACCTCCTAAGGCCTTCCCCAAAATACAGGGGCACCTCTGGGTTTCCTGTTTCAAGCTCTTCGAACACTTTTCTTAAAAAAAAAAAAAAATCCTGCACACTTCTTGATAGAATGCCACAGTGCAAGGAAAACAGGCCTTCAATACTTAAACCTCCCTGTGCCAAACACTTGGGGCTTGGTTTTGTTTTGTTTTGTTTTTTAATTACACCACCACATAATTTAAACTTTTTACAATTTCTAATTATTCAGTACCAAAACACCAAACTTTTATTGCACAAGGTCCCCATGAAAAGGCCCACGCATCAGGACAGCCACAGATTCTGCCATGAAAGGGCAGCAAGGTGCCCTCCCCCCTTCTTTGCTGCCTGGGCGGCCACCAGGGTTTGAAATCCATGCACCCTACTAACTTTCTAGGGTGCAATTCGCGGACCCTTCCCTTTCTCATCCTAGCAGGTGCTCCAGGGCCCGCTGGCCTACAAAGTGCCAGAAGCAGGGCTGGGCCAGCCGGCCAGAGTTCAGGGTTCTGTCCCTTGGACTTCCAGGGGACACTAGGCTGCTTTGGAAAACCGTGCAGACTGAGATTTTTCAGCAAAGGGGTGGAGCGGTAAAGGCCTTGACACCAAGGGCAAGGCCTTTCTGCAACCGCCAGGTTGGGGAGCTCCAAGAATGTGCCAACAGAGGGCGGAATACGTGGTTCCCTGCTCCAAGCAGTCCCAGTTCCCTGACCTGTGGCCCGCAGCCCTCCACTGCACCCACTAGATGTGGATCCTTGGGGACACAGGAGCGTAGGAAATGGGCGTTCCTAGCCGCAGTGTCGACCCCCGAGAGCACAACTGGGACCAACCCCCCACCCACAGCCATCGAAATCTCGACCCGCGCAGCCCAGGTTTACCCCGCCCCGGGTGCGCTCCCGGCGCATTTCCAGCCGCAGTGGCCACCACCGAGAGCACAACTGGGAAGCCCTCCCCTACCCCCGCCAGGAGCCGAACCCCGCTCCGTGCCACCCGGGTTCACCCCGCCCCTGCTGCACTCCCAGCGCGTTTCCAGCTGCAGTGGGGACCCCCGAGAGCACAACTGTTACCGCCTCCCACCCCCTCCCGACCGGAACCCCGACCCGCGCCGCCCGGGATCGCCCCACCCCTGGCGCGCTGCCGGCGCGTTGCCCACTTCCACCAGGGGCTCCCGGTGAGCCCCGTCCCCACGCCCGGTTCCAGGAGAGGCTCTCGGACCTTGCTTCTGCCGCCACGTCAAACACAAGGACAATACATCCACCCCACAGAGACAATCCAAGCTGTCTATGATTTAGGGTTCAAACGAGGACTACAGAAAGGAAAGATGTCCTGACCTAGGAGGGCCATGAGAGTCTATAGATCCAAACAAAATTGGGTACCAAGGAAACTTTTTTCCTTGGAACCCGGAAAGCTGGTTCTTTGCATATGCAATGACCAACAATTAGCTTGTTACCCAAGCCTGCCTCGCTGCCACCCCCACTCCCCCCCCCACCACCACCACTTCCCAGGAAAACAGCTCAAAGAAATATTTTAAATCTCAGGCGGAAAACTGGAAGATGTCTTGTCTGTCTGTCTGGATTAAGGTATATGTCAGTGTGAGCCTTGTGTTTTTTGATAATATTGCTCAAGTTCTGAGTTCTGATTTCAATGGTCTCAAGACAAGGCAGCCCTTCCAAATCAAACTGCTGGAAATACAAGAAAACATTGACCTAAATGAATGTCAGAGTCCCGTGAACTGGGAACTAGTCAATATTAAATATCTAGTATTTTTGGTTTTGCTCCTCCACTATAGACATGTCTAAGAGTCAACAACATTAAGCACAACATGTTCATAGTGCCTAGGTTTCTTCTGAGGTAAAAATTGCTCTATTGTTATATGTGTCACAAGCTAGTCAGCAAGAAAGTACCTGGAAACAGCAACAACCAATGTAAAATATGTAAATGTGATATGAGCTTTTAGATAAACTCTTAACAATAATTATACTCTAAAATATCTGCCTCTCATAGTCTTGATTGAAGGCAGAGGAGAAGGGGATGACAGAGGATAAGATGGTTGGATGGCATCACTGACTCGATGGACATGAGTTTGAGCAAGCCCCTGGAGTTGGTGATGGACACGGAAGCCTGGCGTCCTGCAGGCCACGGGGTCACAAAGAGTCAGACTCGACTGAGCAACTGAACTGAACTGAACTTACAATCGTTCCTCCAGGTGTTTTGGTTACCTGAGTTTCTATCCTGGTGCTAAACTAAGTGACGACAGTGTATTGAATAGCTAGGTCACTTCCAAATAAATGAAACTTCTTAAACATTCACGACTTGAAAGGACCTCCCTTTTACACAGAAACAAAAGAGATTTTTGACTCTGCATGAATAGTGACTGGCACCATCCGAACATATTAAATGTAAGAAAGCAATTTTTTTGTTTTGTTTTGTTTTGTTCTGTTCTTGCAGGAAGCGGGGTGGGCGCTATTATCACTGATAGGTATGCTCACCAATCTATCAAATGCCAATATAAGAGTCAGTTCTTGGTTGCTGAAGGGAAATGTATGACTTGTTATTACAAGAATGTATGGAATGCAATCACACTTTAAGAAGGAAAACGAAGTAGTTCTGTCTTACAGGTGGCATTTTCAGGACGGGAGAAGCAAAGGAATGGGTACAGAATGGGATAAGGAGGTTGTAGGGAAAGTAGGCCCCCAGAAAAGAGTTTTGTGCCTAGCACAAGTTTTCTTGAGATGTTGAACTGCCTTTGCTAATGGAGTTTAAGTTTCTTTACCTCTTAAGTTATCTCTTCTATGTTGACCTAGAACAGAAATCTTTCGTTAGCTTTGGCTAAGAGGAGAAATATTGTTTCACGATGACATATGTGATCCTACCTGACTGTTCTCATCCCCTTTGATATCTATGCACTGCTGCTGCTGCTGCTGCTGCAGCTGCTAAGTGGTTCAGTTGAGGCCGACCCTGTGCCACGCCATAGATGGCAGCCCACCAGGCCCTGCAGTCTCTGGGGTTCTCTAGGCAAGAACACTGGAGTGGGTTGCCATTTCCTCCTCCTATGCATGAAAGTGAAAAGTGAAAATGAAGTCACTCAGTGGTGTCCGACTCTTAGCCACCCCATGGACTGCAGCCTACCAGGCTCCTCCGTCCTTGGGATTTTCCAGGAGTGGGGTGCCATTGCCTTCTCCCATATCTGTGCACAAGCCTGCCTAAATAATTGACTTCTAGCCAACTTTGGGATGCCCATGACCACCCACCCTTACCAGGCAACAGAGAAGAGAAAAACACTTACCACAGGAGGTTCTGATAAGGAACAAGGAACTAACAAGCTCCCACCTACCAGGATTCTGCAGAGGTCAACAAGAGGTCAGCAAGAGATGAGAGACTGCAGTCCAGAGGTCCTAGCTACTTCCATCTAGCAACAAACACCCAGCATAGTCAAAACGATTTCAATGTTAAAGAATAAATAAATAAATAAATAAATAAATAAAAGGACAGAAGTTCTTTGAACACATGTCTGAATTTAGGGGTGTGGCATTACATATGTGTCCCAGGATAATCTTAAAGTGTCAGAAAGTAAAGAAATTAAAGACAACTATCAAGCTGTCCAAACTGATAAAAATGAATGATTACACAGTTTTATCTGTATACATTAGCAGATAATAATCTGAAAAGGAATTTTAAAAAATTCCCTTTCAATAATATCAACATGAATAAAACACTTTGCCATGGATGTAACGAGGATGACAAGACTGGCACACTGGAAATTATACACCCTGGCTGAAAACTATCCTGAATACATGGACAGATATTCCATAACGATGGAAAGACTTAAGATGGCAATACCATGGAATGCATCGTCAATCTGAAATGAAGATTTGATATGATTTGATCGCTCAGAGCTTTTGTGCCATCAACTGTTATTAAAGTATGAAAGAGATAGAGAAAGCTGCTGACTTAGACTCAAGGCGGGGTGGGGGGGGGGTAGTAAGAGTACCCCCTGCTGGTCTTTAGCCAGATATTCTACAGGCACTAGCAGTCAGCTAAGGAAAGAAGTGAACTGTTTCAGGGAATGGCACCAGGCCCCTCCCCCACGACATGCATTGAGATAATATTGGCAGCAGGTGAGTCATCCCGGGCCAAAACTTGATTGACATGAATCTTGAAGAAAGGCAGTATTGCAGGCAAATATATCATTTCCTTAACATAGATAAGGAGAACAAGCTAGGAGGAAAACATGCTGTTTTTTTCAAATCACTTCTGAGCCTTTTGGGGGAACCGACCTGAAGCCAGAGTCTAGCGGAAATACATAAGATATTTACATCGCTTAAGACCAACATTTTCTTAGGAAAAAATGCATTGCTTAGCTCAAGGTTTGTCTGCGAAATTCTTACACATCAGGAGATGGCTCCGAGCTGGGTTTCCACACACAAGAACATCCATGCAAAGGACAAGCCTGCACAGCCCATCTGCCCCTCTCCCGAACAGCCAGCAGCATTTCCAAGTGACCTCCTAAGGCCTTCCCCAAAATACAGGGGCACCTCTGGGTTTCCTGTTTCCCTCACTTCGAACACTTTTCTTAAAAAAAAAAAAATCCTGCACACTTCTTGATAGAATGCCACAGTGCAAGGAATACAGTCCTTCAATATTTAAACCTCCATTTGCAAAACACTTGGGGCTTGGTTTTGTTTTGTTTTGTTTTTTAATTACACCACCACATAATTTAAAGCTTTTACACGTTCTAATTATTCAGTTCCAAAACACCAAACTTTTATTGCACAGTGTCCTCATGAAAAGGCCCACGCAGCTGGACAACCACATATTCTGCCATGAAAGGGCAGCAAGGTGCCCTCCCCCCTTCTTTGCTGCCTGGGCGGCCACCAGGGTTTGAAATCCATGCACCCTACTAAGTTTCTAGGGTGCAATTCGTGGACCCTTCCCTTTCCCATCCCAGCAGGTGCTCAAGGGCCCGCTGGCTTACAAAGTGCCAGAAGCAGGGCTGGGCCAGCCGGCAAGAATTCAGTGTTCTGTCCCTTGGACTTCCAGCGGACACTAGGCTGCTTGGAAGAACCGCGCAGACTCTGAGATTTTTCAGCAGAGGGGTGGAGCGGTAAAGGCCTTGACCCCAAAGGCAAGGCCTTTCTGTGACCGCCAGTTTGGGGAGCTCCGAGAATGTGCCAACAGACGGCGGAATACTTGGTTCCCTGCTCCACGCAGTCCCAGTTCCCTTACCTGTGGTCCGCAGCCCTCCGCTGCACCCATGGGATGGCGATCCTTGGGGACCCAGGAGTGGACGAATGGGAGTTCCCAGCCGCAGTTGCAACCCCCGAGAGCGCAACTGGGAACCCCTCCCCATCCCCCCTATGAGCCGACCCCCGCCCCGCGCCGCCAGTGTTAGCCCCGCCCCTGCCGCGCTCCCGGCGCGTTTTCAGCCTCAGTGTCCACCTCCGAGAGCACAACTGGGAAGCCCGCCCCCACCCCCGCCAGAAGCCGACTCCCGCCCCATGCCGCCCGCGTTCACCCCGGCCCTGCACGGTCCAGGTACCTTCCCAGCTTCTAGCGTTCACGCCCGGGTAGGAGCAGGATGTAGGAGTATGGGAGATGTGTCTGGAGCCTGACAGCCTCAGCTCCGCTCTGGCCTGCCCTTTGGACCTAGGAGCCAGGCCAACTTGCAGAGGGCTTAGGGCCCCATTGTATGCAAACTACCAAGGCCTACCGCAAGGAGAGCTCTGTCCGAGGGAAGGGAAGCGCCCCAGGCTGCGTTCCCGAGCTGTTGCTTGGCAATACAAACTCAGCGGTAAACGGAGGGAATCAGGGTCCTAGTGCCCCTGTCTTGGGGAGGAAGCTCCACAGCCAGAGTGTTCCTCCCTTTGTGCCCAGAAAGCGCCTGCCAGACTGGGCTTCCCCGGAGCTCTGTTGCAGAGCAGAGACGTGTGGATGTGTTTTGGGGCCTTGACATGTGCGTTTGGGCTCCCTAGCACAGCCCCAGCGTAGGGGAACCAGCCCCTGAGCAAAGAGCTCCAGGCAGTGCTTTGTGCCTGGCCTGGATGCCCAGTCCCAGCACGCGGGAGAGATGAGTTAGGCTGCCGGCGGGTCCTTGCAAGCCTGTATTGGAAAGGACCGAGTGAGCTTCCACACCGTCGGAGCTGCAGACCTGCGCCCAGGCGCGATAGGACAGAGCCCCTGTCGAGAGGCTGCTCTGCCTGGGCGAGCCTTGCCAAGCCCTTCCCAGCTTCTAGCGTTTGCGCCTGCAAAGGAGCAGGCTGCGGGAGTGTGGGTGACATGACTGGCTCCTGACTGGCCTCAGCTCCGCTCTTGCCTTCCCTTTGGACCTAGGAGCCAGGCCTCCTTGCAGACGGCTTAGAGCACGGGGGTGTGCAAACTGCGAAAGCCTCCCGCAAGGAGACCTCTGTCTGAGGGAAGGGAAATGCCCCAGGTTGCATTCCCAAGCTGTTGCTTGGTAGCCCAGACTCAGCGCTGAACGGAGGGAATCAGGGTCCCAGTGCCCCTGTCGTGGGGAGGGAGCTCCACAGCCAGAGTGTTCCTCCGTTTGTGTTCAGAAACCGCCTTACAGACTGGGCTTCCCCGGAGCTCAGCTCCAGAGCAGAGTCATGTGCATGTGGTTTGGGGCCTTCCCCTGTGCCTTTGGGCTCCCTAGCACAGTCCCAGCACAGGGGAACCAGCCCCTGAGCAGAGAGCTCCAGGCAGTGCTCTGTGCTCTGGATTGGAAGCCCACTCCCAGCACGCGGGAGAATAGAGTCAGGCCGCCGTCGGGTGCTTGCAAGCCTGTATTGGGAAGGACCGAATGAGCTTCCACTCCGGCGGAGCTCCAGATCTGCACCCAGGCGCGATATCGCAGAGCCCCGGCCTAGAGGCTGCTCTGCCTGGGCGAGCCTCGCCAAGCCCTTCCCAGCTTCTAGCTTTCGCGCAGGGGAAGGAACAGACTGCGGAAGTGGGGGAGACGTGACTGGCGGGCGCCTTACTGGCCTCAGCTCCGCTCTTCCCTTCCCTTTGCACCTATGATCCATGCCTCCTTGCAGAGGGCTTAGGGACCGAAGGAGAGCTCTGTCAGAGGGAAGGGAAGCGCCCCAGGCTGCATTCCCAAGCTGTTGTTTAGCCGCCCAGACTCAGCGCTGCACAGGGGTAATCAGGCTCTCTGTGGCCGCAGCTTCACACACAGGTGTGTCTCCGTAGGAATCAAGAAAGATCCTGACAGAGCGAGGTTCATTAGAGCTATACTAAAGAGCAAAGGCTTGTCCATGTGGTCTTGCCTTCCCCTGTGCCTTTGGGTCTCCAGGCTCGGCCCCAGCTCCGTGGAAACAACCCCTGAGAAAATATCTTCAAGATCCACTTTTCCCAGTGTCTGGGAACCGGGGTTCGTAGGAGGAGAGAAAAGCACGCCTCCATCGGGAACGAAAAGGCCGTCCACCTGCCTGTGTTTTGAAGCCTCTATTTGGAAGGAATGGGTTAGCTTCTCCTAAAGGAGACCTCCAGATCTGCTCAGAAGTCGGTAATTCCAGAGGCAGGGTACTGGTTCCTGACTGCCCTTTGCTAGCCTTGCAAAGATATTCCTAGATTCTAGAGTTATTTTCCATGAAGGAGCAGGCTTCGGGAATGTGTCAGACGGGACTGGCTCCTTATTGACCTCAGCTCAGCTATTGCCTTTCCATTCAAACTAGGGCAAGGCCCTACTTTATGAAGGGTAAGGGTCTTCTTCTTTGCAAACTGCCAAGGGCTACAGCAATGAGACCTCTGTCAAGGTGAGGGAAGCCTAAGAGGATGGATTCTCAAGCAGGTGCTTTGCCACAAAGCATCAGCACCCCACGGAGAGAATCAAGCTCCCTGTGCTCCAATGTTGGGAGTGTAGCTTCACACACAGAGTTGTCTCTATAGGAGCCAAGAATGTTCCTGAGAGATTAGGTTCACTAAACCTCTCCTACAGAGCATAGACCTGTCAATGTGGTTTTGCCTTCCCCTGTGAGTTGGGTCCTCGAGGTCCGCCACACCTCCGGGGAAACTGTCCCTGAGAAAAGATCTCCAGGAACCGCTTCGCCGAGGCTGGGAAATGCTGTTCACAGGAAGTAAGGCAAGCGAATCTCCTGCAGAGTAAAAGAGGCCTTACAGTCCCTGGAGGAGCAGGCTGCCAGAGTGTGTGAAACCTGACTGTTGCCTTACTGGCCTCAGCTCCGCCATTGCCTGTTCATCCGAGCTAGCACCCAGGCCTACTTGGAAAAGCGTTTGGGTGCAGATTTCTACAAAGTGCCAAGGGCTACAGCAGTGAGAATTCTCTCGGTGGTAAGGGAGAGCATTTTATGGATTCTCAAGCTGTTTTCTGAACGACAGCGTCAAAATGAACAGAGAGAATCAGGCTCTCTGTGCCCCTATGTTAGGTACGCAGCTTCACACACAGAGGTGTCTCTATAGGAGCCAAGAATGCTCCTGAGAGATGAGGTTCACTAGAGGTCTGCTACAGAGCATAGACCTGTCCATGTGGTCTTGCCTTCCCCTGTGCCTTTGGGCCCCGGGCTCGGCCCCAGCTCCGTTGAAAGAACCCCTGAGAAAATATCTTCAAGACCCGCTTTTCCCAGAGGCTGGGAACTGGGGTTCATAGGAGGAGAGAAAAGCAAGCCTCCTTCGGGCACGAAAGGCCGCCAACCTGCCTGTGTTTTGAAGCCTCTATTTGGAAGGAATGGGTTAGCTTCTCCTAAAGGAGACCTCCAGATCTGCTCAGAAGTCGGTAATTCCAGAGGCAGGGTGCTGGTTCCTGACTGCCCTTTGCCAGCCTTGCAAAGACATTCCAAGATTCTAGAGTTATATTCCATGAAGGAGCAGGGTTCGGGAATGGGCCAGAGGGGACTGGCTCCTTATTGGCCTCAGCTCAGCTATTGCCTTTCCATTCAAACTAGGACAAGGGCCTACTTTATGAAGTGTAAGGGTCTTCTTCTTTGAAACTGCCAAGGGCTACAGCAATGAGACCTCTGTCAAGGTGAGGGAAGCCTAAGAGGACGGATTCTCAAGCAGGTGCTTTGCTACAAAGCATCAGCACCCCACGGAGAGAACCAAGATCCCTGTTCCCCAATGTTGGGAGTGTAGCTTCACACACAGAGTTGTCTCTATAGGAGCCAAGAATGTTCCTGAGAGGTTAGGTTCACTAAACCTCTCCTACAGAGTATAGACCTGTCCATGTGGTTTTTCCTTCCCCTGTGAGTTGGGTCCCCGAGGTCCACCACACCTCCGGGGAAACTGTCCCTGAGAAAAGATCTCCAGGAACCGCTTCGCTGAGGCTGGGAAACGCTGTTCACAGGAAGTAAGGCAAACGAATCTCCTGCAGAGAAAAAGAGGCCTTACTGTCCCTGGAGGAGCAGGCTGCCAGAGTGTGTGAAACCTGACTGTTGCCTTACTGGCCTCAGTTCCACCATTGCCTGTTCCTCCGAACTAGGACCCAGGCCTATTTGGAGAAGCGTTTGGCTGCGGATTTCTACAAAGTGCCAAGGGCTACAGCAGTGAGAATTCTCTCAGCGGTAATGGAGAGCATTTTATGGATTCTCAAGCTGTTTTCTGAACGACTGCGTCAAAATGAACTGAGAGAATCAGGCTCTCTGTGCCCCTATGTTAGGTACGCGGCTTCACACACAGAAGTGTCTCTATAGGAGCCAAGAATGTTCCTGAGAGATGAGATTCACTAGAAGTCTGCTACAGAGCATAGACCTGTCCATATGGTTTTGCCTTGCCCTGTGAGTTGGGTCCCCGAGGTCCGCCCCAGCTCAGGGGAAGGAGCCCCTGAGAAAAGATCTCCAGGGACCACTATTCCCCCAGGCTGGCAAACGCAGTTCACAGGAGGTAACGCAAGTGAGCCTCCTGCAAGGCACAACAGGTCTTAGTGTCCCTGGACGATCAGGCTGCCAGAGTGTGTGAGACCTGACTGGTGCCTTACTGGCCTCAGCTCCGCCATTGCATGTTCCTCCGATCTAGGACCCAGGCCTACTAGGAGAAGGGTTTGGGTATGGATTTCTAAATACTGCCAAGGGGTATAGCAATGAGAACTGTGTCACGGGTAAGGAAGAGCATTGTATGGATTTTCAAGCTGTTGTTTGAACGACAGCTTCAAAGCTGCACAGAGAGAATCAGACTCTGTGTCTCCATGTTCGGTACACAGCTTCACAGACAGGGGTGTCTCCATAGGAAACAAGAATATTCCTGACAGAGTGAGGTTCACTAGAGCTCTCCTAGAGAGCAAAGACTTGTCCATGTGGTTTTTCTTCCCCTGTGCGTTTGGGGCTCCAGGCTCGGCCCCAGCTCCGTGGAAACAACCCCTGAGAAAAGATCTTCAAGATCCGCTTTTCCCAGAGGCTGGGATGTGGGGTTCATAGGAGGCGGGAAAAGCAGGCCTCCTTCAGAGAGCAAGAGGCAGCCAAGTGGCCTGCGTTTTGAAGCCTCTACTTGGAAGAATGGGTTAGCTTCCCCTAAGGGAGACCTCCAGATCTGTTCAGAAGTCGGTAATTCCAGAGGCAGTGTGCAGGGTCCTGACTGCCCTTTGCCAACCTTGCAAAGACATTCCTAGATTCTACAGTTATCTTCCTGAAGAAGCAGGCTTTGGGAATATGTCGGACTTGACTGGCGCCTTATTAGCCTCAGCTCAGCTATTGCCTTTCCATTCAAAGTAGGACAAGTGCCTAGTTTATGAAGGGTAAGGGTCTTCTTCTTTCCAAACTGCCGAGGGCTACAGCAATGAGACCTCCGTAAATGCGAGGGAAGCATAAGCGGATGGATTATCAGGAAGGTTCTTTGCCACCAAGCATCAGCACCCCACGGAGAGAATCAGGCTCCCTTTGCCCCTATGTAGGGTGTGTAGATTCACAGACAGTGGTGTCTCTACAGGAGCCAAGAATGTTCCTGAGAGATGAGGCTCACAAGAGCTCTCCTACAGAGTGCTCACCTGTACATGTGGTTTCACCTTCCCCTGTGAGTTGGGTCCCCGAGGTCCGCCCCAGCTCCGAGAAAACAGCCTCTGAGAAAAGATCTCCAGGAACCGCTTTTCGCCCAGGCTGGGAAAAGCTGTTCACAGGAAGTAAGGCAAGTGAGCCTCCTGCAGAGAAAAAGAAGCCTTACTGTCCCTGGAGGAGCAGGCTGCCAGAGTGTGTGAAAACTGACTGGTGCCATAATGGTCTTAGCTCCGCCATTGCTTGTTCCTCCGAACTGGGACTCAGGCCTACTTGGAGAAGGGTTTAGCTGCAGATTTCTACAAACTGCCAAGGGCTACTGCAATGAGAACTCTCTCAGAGGTAAGGGCGAGAATTGTATGGATTCTCAAGCTGTTTTCTGAACGACAGCATTAAACCTGCACAGAGAGAATCAGGCTCTCTGCCGCCATGTTGGGTACGCAGTTTCACACACAGAGGTGTCCGCATAGGAGCCAAGAACGTTCGTCAAAGACTGAGGTTCACTAGAGCTCTCTTAGAGAGCAAAGACTTGTTCATGTGGTTTTGCCTTCCCCTGTATGTGTGGGTCTCTGGGCATAACCCCAGCTCCGTGGAAACAACCCCTGAGCAAAGATCTCCAAGATCTGCTTTTCCCCCATGCTGGAAACCAGGGATCATAGGAGGCAGGAAAAGCAAGCCTCCTTCAGGCAAGAAGAGGCAGCCAACCGGCCTGTGTTTGGAAGCCTCTATTTGCAAGGAATGGGTTAGCTTCTCCAGAAGGAGACCTCCAGATCTGCTCAGAAGGTAGATATTCCAGAGGCAGGGTCGAGGTTCCTGACTGCCCTTTGCCAGCCTTGCAAAGACATTCCTAGATTCTAGCAATATTTTCCATGAAGGAGCAGGCATCGGGAATATGTCACAGTTGACGGGTGCCTCACTGGCCTCAGCTCAGCTATCGCCTTTCCTTTCAAACTAGGATCAGGGCCTACTTGGTGAAGGGTAATGGTCTGCTTCTTTCCAAACTGCCAAGAGACACAGCAATGAGACCTCTGTCAAGGCGAGGGAAGCATAAGCGGATGGATTCTCAAACAGGTGCTTTGCCACAAAGCATCAGCACCCCATGGAGAGAATCAGGCTCCCTGTGCCCCTATGTTCGGTGTGTAGCTTTACACACAGAGGTGTCTCTGTACGAGCCAAGAATGTTCCTAAGAGATGAGACACACTAACGTCTCCTACAGAGCATAGACCTGTCCATGTGGTTTTTCCTTCCCCTGTGAGATGGGTCCCCGAGGTCCACCCCAGCTCTGGGGATAGAGCCCCTGAGAAAAGATCTCCAGGAACCGCTGTTTGCCCAGGCTGGGAAACGCAGTTCACAGGAGGCCAGGCAAGCGAGCCTCCCACAGGGAAAAATAGGCCTTACTGTCCCTGGAGGAGCACGCTGCCAGAGTGTGTGACACCTGACTGGTGCCTTACTGACCTCAGCTCCGCCACTGCATGGCCATCCAAACCAGGACCCAGGCCTACTTGGAGAAGGGTTTGGGTGCGGATTTGTAAAAACTGCCAAGGGTTACAGCAATGAGAAGTCTCTCAGAGGTAAGGGAGAGCATTGTATGGATTCTTAAGCTGTTGTTTGAATGACAGCTTCAAAGCTGCAAAGAGAGAATCAGGCCCTGTGTGCCCCCTTGCTGGGTACGCAGCTCCACACACAGAGGTATCCCCGTGGAATCCAAGACTTTCCTCACATACTGAGGTTAACTAGAGTTCTCCTACAGAGCAAAGACTTGTCCATGTGGTTTTGCCTTCCTCTGTGCGTGTGGGTCTCCGGGCTCGGCTCCAACTCCGTTGAAATAGCCCCTGAAAAAAGATCTCCAAGAACCACTTTTCCCCCAGGCGGGAAGCGGAGTTCACAGGAAGCGGAACAAGCAAGCCTCCTTCGGGCAAGTAGATGCAGCCAACTAGCCTGTGTTTGGAAGCCTCTATTTGGAAGGAATGGTTAGCTTCTCCAAAAGAAGACCTCCAGATCTGCTCAGAAGATGGAAATTCCAGAGGCAGGGTCGAGGTTCCTGACTGTCCTTTACCAGCCTTGCAAAGACATTTCTAGATTCTAGCGTTATTTTCCATGAAGGAGCAGGCTTCAGGAATATGTCAGACTTGACTGGCGCCTTACTGGCCTCAGCTCAGCTATCGCCTTTCCGTTCAAACTAGGACAAGGGCCTACTTGGTGAAGGGTAAGGGTCTGCTTCTTTCCAAACTGCCAAAGGCTACAGCAAAGAGACCTCTGTCAAAGAGAGGGAAGTGGAAGCGGATGGATTCTCAAACAGGTGCTTTGCCACAAAGCATCTGTACCCCACGGAGAGAATCAGGCTGCATTTGCCCCTATGTTGGGTGTGTAGCTTCAAACACAGAGGTGTTTCTATAGGAGCCCAGAATGTTCCTGGGAGATGAGGTTCACTAGAACTCTGCTACAGAGCATAGACCTGTCCATATGGTTTTGCCTTCCCCTGTGAGTTGGGTTCCCGATGTTCGCCCCAGCTCCGAGGAAGAAACCCCTGAGAAAACACCTCCAGGAACTGCTTTTCGTCCAGACTGGGAAACGCAGTTCACAGAAGGCAAGGCAAGCGAGCCTCCTGCAGAGAAAAAGAGGCCTTACTGCCCCTGGAGGAGCAGGCTGCAAGAGTGTGTGAGACCTGACTGGTGCCTTACTGGCCTCAGCTCCGCCATTGCATGTTCCTCTGAACTAGGACCCAGGCCTACTAGGAGAAGGGTTTGGGTGCGGATTTCTAAAAAACTGCCAAGGGCTACAGCAATGAGAACTCTCTCAGAGATAAGGGAGAGAATTGTATGGATTCTCAAGCTGTTTTCTGAACGACAGCGTTAAACCTTCACAGAGGGAATCAGGCTCTCTGACCCCATAAGTTGTCCCTGTAGAAACCAAGAACGTTCGTCAAAGACTGAGGTTCACTAGAGCTCTCTTAGAGAGCAAAGACTTGTTCATGTAGTTTTGCTTTCCTCTGTATGTGTGGGTCTCCGGGCATAACCTCAGCTCCGTGGAAACAACCCCTGAGCAAAGATCTCCAAGATCTGCTTTTCCCCCATGCTGGGAACCAGGGATCATAGGAGGCAGGAAAAGCAAGCCTCCTTCGGGCAAGAAGAGGCAGCCAACTAGCCTGTGTTTGGAAGCCTCTATTTGCAAGGAATGGGTTAGCTTCTCCAGAAGGAGACCTCCAGATCTGCTCAGAAGATAGATATTCCAGAGGCAGGGTCGAGGTTCCTGACTGCCCTTTGCCAGCCTTGCAAAGACATTCCTAGATTCCAGCGCTATTTTCCATGAAGGAGCAGGCATCGGGAATATGTCAGAGTTGACGGGTGCCTTACTGGCCTCAGCTCAGCTATTGCCTTTCCTTTCAAACTAGGATCAGGGCCTACTTGGTAAAGGGTAAGGGTCTGCTTCTTTCCAAACTGCCAAGGGACACAGCAATGAGACCTCTGTCAAGGCGAGGGAAGCGTAAGCAGATGGATTCTCAAACAGGTGCTTTGCCACAAAGCATCAGCACCCCACGGAGAGAATCAGGCTCCTGTGCCCCTATGTTCGGTGTGTAGCTTTACACACAGAGGTGTCTCTGTATGAGCCAAGAATGTTCCTAAGACTTGAGATTCACTAAGGTCTCCTACAGAGCATAGACTTGTCCGTGTAGTTTTGCCTTCCCCTGTGAGTTTGGTCCCCGAGGTCCACCCCAGCTCCGGGGAAACAACTCCTTATAAAAGATCTCCAGGAACCGCTTTTCGCCCAGGCTGGGAAACGCAGTTCACAGGAGGCAAGGCAAGCGAGACTCCTGCAGGGAAAAGGAGGCCTTACTGTCCCTGGAGGAGCAGGCTACCAGAATGTGTGACACCTGACTGGTGCCTTACTGACCTCAGCTCCGCCATTGCATGGCCATCCAAACCAGGACCCAGGCCTACTTGGAGAAGGGTTTGGGTGCGGATTTCTAAAAACTGCCAAGGGCTACAGCAATGAGAACTCTCTCAGAGGTAAGGGAGAGCATTGTATGGATTCTCAAGCTGTTGTTTGAATGACAGCTTCAAAGCTGCAAAGAGAGAATCAGTCTCTCTGTGCCCCCTTGTTGGGTACGCAGCTTCACACACAGGGGTGTCTCCATAGGAGTCAAGAACGTTCCTGACAGAGTAAGTTTCACTTAGAGGTCTCCTGGAGAACAAAGACTTGTCCATGTGGTTTTCCTTCCCCTGTGCAATTGGGTCTCTGGTCTCGGCCCCAGCTCCATGGAAAAAACCCCTGAGAAAAGATCTTCAATATCCGCTTTTCCCAGAGCCTGGGAAGCTGGGTTCATAGGAGGCAGGAAAAGCAAGCCTCCTTCGGGCACGAAGAGGCAGCCGACCGGCCTGTTTTTGGAAGTCTCAATATGGAAAGAATGAGTTAGATTCTCCTAAAGGAGACCTCCAGATCTGCTCAGAAATCGGTAATTCCAGAGGCAGGGTGCAGGCTCCTCACTGCCCTTTGCCAGCCTTGCAGAGACATTCCTAGATTCCAGCGTTATTTTCCATGAAGGAGCAGGCTTCGGGAATATGTCAGACTTGACTGGCGCCTTATTGGCCTCAGCTCAGCTCTTGCCTTTCCTTTCAAACTAGGACAAGGGCCCACTTTATGAAAGGTAAGGGTCCTCTTCTTTCCAAACTGCCAAGGGCTACAGCAATGAGACCTCTGTCAAGGCGAGGGAAGCGTAAGCTGATAGATTCTCAAGCAGGTGCTTTGCCACAAAGCATCAGCACCCCACGGAAAGAATCTGGCTCCCTTTGCCCCTACGTTGCGTGTGTAGCTACACACACAGAGGTGTCTCGATAGGAGCCAAGAATGTTCCTGAGAGAGGAGGTTCACTGTTGGGGGCCAGAGTGAGGCACTCCGCCCATGGCAAACGTCATGAGGAAGGAGGCTCGACATACGCAAAGGCGGGATCGAGCCTCAGGAGTCCCCCTGGAAATCCTCGAGCATCTACCCCCATCACCAGAGCCTGCCTACCTTACTACTTTGTGCTCTCACCTACACCTCTGACTTTATGGGGGGCTGTCCCCCACCACCTCTTTCGGAGAAGGAGTTAACCTAGAGCTCCAGTTGATAAAAACCCCTGGGTGTGACAAGAGTGTTTTAACCTACAAACTCCTCTGAAGGTTCTCTAGCCTGCCTGACAGGCTTGTCCGGCCACATGTGATTGCTCACAGCCTCCCAACCATGAGAGGCACGAGATGCTTTAAACCTTCTAAAAACAGGTTCCTTAGGAAAATTAGAAAATTATTAGTATAAGTATAATGGGCTGATTAGAAATCATATTGGTGAAGGGTTTTTCATTTGTTGAGCTGATGTTTACTGCTAAGTCTCCACATCCCCTGCCCTTATACACATTAATGAATATATAGAAGAAATAAGTATTAACCTTTGATATAAATCACGTTAGACCTTAGGCTAAGTAAATTCTTTCCTTAACTAAAACCCACTACACCCTCACCCTATAGGAATGTAACTTTATTTGGGTGGCGTCTGTTTTAAGAATAATCACCCCTGGAGAAATAAGTGTCCTGGTTGACTGACCGCTGTCACAAGGAGAGGGTCGTAAATTGTCAGCAGGCCCCCCGGCCAGAAGATGATGTAACACCCCTAAGACCTCTGTATACTTTTGTATGAAGCACCTGACTTTGATAAAAGTCAGGACTGCTGACCCCACGTGACTTTTGCATAACATCTCAGTGTATAAAAGTAGACCATGGAAAATAAAGAATTGGGATCAGTTTCTCGAAATACTGGTCTCCCCATGTCTCTCTCTCTCTCTCACTCTGGTTGAGTCTCCATCTGGAGCGCGGAACCCACCAAGCTTACTAATTTTGCCTGGGCTTCTAAGATCCGACCGGGGAGGCCTCAGTGTCTCCTCTCCTTCGGGAGAACGGAAGGACGCCTGCGGCCTACGTAAGTGGTGCAAGCTTCTTGTCTTGAAGTTTTAGTGGTCCCCCGCGTAAACCAAGCTACTCAGCCTCTTTTCTCCACTGAATTTTCCTACTGAGCTATCCTCATTTTATTACTCTTTATATCCTTAATTAACGTTGAATTAAGCAGTTGTTCCCTGACCCTCGCCTACGCCGTCTCTGCTTCGAATACCCTGGATCAGCTGGGGCTGGACCCCGGCAGTTCACTAGAGATCTCCTACAGAGCATAGACCTGTCCATTTGGTTTTGCCTTCCCCTGTGAGTTGGGTCCCCGAGGTCCGCCCCAACTCCGGGGAAACAGCCCCTGAGAAAAGATCTCCAGGAACTGCTTTCCGCCCAGGCTGGGAAACGCTGTTCACAGGAAGTAAGGCAAGCGAGCCTCCTGAAGGGAAATAGAGGCCTTACTGTCCCTGGAGGAGCAGGCTGCCAGAGTGTGTGACACCTGACTGGTGCCTTACTGGCCTCAGCTCCGCTATTGCATGTTCATCTGAACTTGAACCCAGGCCTACTTGGAGAAGTGTTTGTGTGCCGATTTCCAGAAACTGCGAAGGGCTACAGCAATGATAACTCTCTCAGTGGTAAGGGAGAGCATTGTGTGGATTCTCAATTTGTTGTTTGAACGACAGCATCAAAGCTGCACAGAGAGAATCAGGTCTCTGTGTCTCTATGTTGGCTATGCAGCTTCCCACACAGAGATGTCCCCGTTGGAGCCACGAACATTCCCCATAGAGTGAGGTTCACTAGAGCACTCCTAGAGAGCAAAGACTTATCCATGCGGTTTTCCCTTCCCCTGTGCGTGTGGGTCTCCGGGATCGGCCCCTGCTCCGTGGAAACAGCCTCTGAGAAAAGATCTCCAAGAACCTCTTATCCCCCAGGCTGAGAAGCGGAGTTCGCAGGAGGTGGGATAAGCAAGCTTCCTTCGGCAAGAAGAGACAGCCAACCGGCCTGTGTTTGGAAGCCTATATTTGCAAGGAATGGGTTAGTTTCTCCTGACCGAGACCGCCAGATGTGCTGAGAAGATAGAAATTCCAGAGGCAGGGTCGAGGTTCCTGACTGCCCTTTGCCAGCCTTGCAAAGACATTCCCAGATTCTAACGTTATTTTCCATGAAGGAGCAGGCATCGGGAATATGTCAGACTTGACTGGCGCCTTACTGGCCTCAGCTCAGCTACTGCCTTTCCATTCAAACAAGGACAAGGGCCTACTTGGTGAAGGGTAAGGGTCTGCTTCTTTCCAAACTGCCAAGGACTACAGCAATGAGACCTCTGTCAAGGTGAGGGAAGCCTATGCGGATGGATTCTTAGCAGGTGCTTTGCCACAAAGCATCAGCACCCACGGAGAGAATCAGACTCCCTTTGCCACTATGTTGGGTGTGTAGCTTCATGCACAGAGGTGTCTCTGTAGAAGCCAAGAATGTTCCTGAGAGATGAGGTTCACTACAGCTCTCCTACAGAGCATAGACCTGTCCATGTGGTTTTGTCTTCCCCTGTGAGTTGGGCCCCCGAGGTCCGACCCAGCTCCAGGGAAACAGCTCCTGAGAAAAAATCTCTAGGAACAGCTTTGCGCCCAGGCTGGGAAATGCAGTTCACAGGAGGCAAGGCAAGCGAGCCTCCTGCAGGGAAAAAGAGGCCTTACTGCTCCTGGACGATCAGGCTGCAAGAGTGTGTGAGACCTCACTTGTGCCTTACTGGCCTCAGCTCCGCCGTTGCCTGTTGTTCCGAGCTAGGACCCAGGCCTACTTGGAGAAGGGTTAGGGTGCGGATTTCTACAAACTGTCAAGGACTACAGCAATGAGAATTCTCTTAGCAGTAAGGGAGAGCATTGTATGGATTCTCAAGCTGTTGTTTGAATGACAGCTTCAAAGCTACACAGAGAGAATCAGGCTCTCTGTTCCCCTATTTTGGCTGTGCAGCTTCACACACAGAATTTGACTCTGTTGGAGCCAGAAATATTCCTGAAAGACTTAGGCTCACCAAAGCTGTCCTCCAGAGCAAAGACATTGGATGTGGTTTTGCCTTCCCTTGCCAGTATGGGTCCCCTAGCTTGGCCCCAGCTCCGGGGATACAGCCTCTGAAAAAAATCTTGCAAGAAGCGATTTTTCCTCCAGGCTGTTAAGCGGAATTCGCAGTTTGCAAGTTAAGGAAGCCTGCTTCGTGGAAGAGCAAGCAGCCAACTGGCCCTGTGTTAGGAAGCCTGTATTTGAAAGGAATGGGTTAGCTTCTACAGCGGGAGAACCTCAGATCTGCTCAGGGGGCTGAAATACTAGAGTCAGGGTCGAGGTTCTCCCTTGTCCTTTGCGCACCTTGCAAAGACATTCCTAGCTTCTAGCATTAGTGTCCCTGTAGTAGCAGGCTGCAGGAGCGTGTGATAAATGACTGCTGCGTTCCTGTCCTCAGCTCCGCTATTGACTTTCTATTCGAACTAGAACCCAGGCCTACTTTGAGAGGGGTTAGGGTCCAGTGTTTCCAAACTGCCAAGGGCTACGGCAATGCGAGCTCTGTCAGAGGTAAGAAAAGAGCAATTGGTTGGATTTTTCAGCTGCTGCGTGGCTGCACAGCTTCCGCGCTGCATGGAGAGCGTGAGGATCCTTGTGGCCCTATTTTGGGTACGCAGCAACATGCACACAGAATGTCTGTGTTCACTTATGTACAGGCTTATGTACACTAGAGCTCTCCTACAGAGCAAAGACCACTCAGTTGGCTCCAAAAGATTCCTGTCGCGGCTCGAGAAGAGAGTGGAGTCCTTTGCTTCCCCTCGAGATGAGGCCTGACTCCCCGGGTGAGTATGGAATGCAACCCGAAATCCCTGTCGCCTATGGAGAGGAACATTAAGTCCTGGATACAAGCCTAGATGAGGTCTAGTTTGCCCTTCAGTGAATGGAGCCCAATCCACAGCTCTCCCTGGCAACTCGAATGGAAGATTAGACTTCCTGGGCTAACACGAGAGGAAGCCTGAATTCCCCGTCGTAACTCGAGAATCCCACCGAAACTCGAGAAAATCCACGTGCTTCCCTCGTCATCGCAAGATGAGGCCCTTTGTCCGCTACAGCATCTCAAGAGAAGTCCCACGTTCCATCCTGAAGTGCGAAACGGTACTTGGCACCCTTGATGCGACCCCAAAAGTTCCGCGACATACCAGACTCACTCAAGGGGAACACCGAGGTTCCCGGCACCAGTTCATCTGACCCCTTCTCCTCTCCTGATTGCGACAGGAGGGTCGACTCCCCTTCTCTGTCTGCAAGGGGTTCCCGACCTTCCGGGCGCACCTCAGGATGAGGCCGGTCTCATGAGGAAGTTCGAGACGTAGCCTCGTGGGTGGTGCCACATGCCGAAAGACCCCAATTTCACGGTCCACTCTTGAAAAGAACCCGATGCCAGCACACCTCTTTGAAGGAAAACCTGTGGATGAAGGCACAACACGAAGGGGCACTGACACCCGCGTGCATCGTCCAGAAAAACCCGCAGGTCCCACAGACATTTCGACAAGTGGCCTGTCACCCTGTAAACAACTCGAAAGGCAAACGAAGGTCCATTCCTCAACAGAAGACTAGGTGTGACTCTCTTGTCCCTACTCTGCAGGGACCATGGGATCCGAGTCAGAAACGGAGAGGAAGCCTGAGGTTCCTGCGTCCACTCGAGATGAGGCCCTCTTCCATTGCACCACACCAAGTGGAGTCCCGAGAGGCCCCTACCAACTCCACAGTATCCCTGAGTTCTCAGAGGCACAATGAGAAGCTCCCTGAGGTCACAGGCACAAGTCGAGGGAACCCTGGGTTTTCTGCCATGACTCGAGAAAGACCTCGAGAGTGCTTCAAAATGTGTTGAGTCGCGATTCCCCTACCATAACTTGAGAGCCATGACACGCGCCCCCTCTTCACGCGCATGGAGACCTGACTAACTTGGCATTGTACGAGAGGCTCCCTGAGATCCTCATTGTACCTCGTGAGGAAACCCACACTGCCGCGGCAGCTCGAGGAAACACATAAGACACCCCGGTCATCGTGAGATGAGGGCCTTATATTCCTGCATGGCCTGGAGACCAATCACGAGTCCTCTCTCCAAACTGAAGAGCAGGCTGGACTCCGTTGAGGCCGCTCTGGGGGATCCAACAGATCCTTGTCACGACTCGAGAGCAGAGCGGAGTCCTTGGCTTCCCCTCGAGACGAGCCCTGACTCCCCGGGGGAGCCTGAAATGCAACCCCGAGATCCCTGCCTTCCCTGGAGAGGAATATTAGGTCCCGGACACAGGCCTAGGTGAGGTCTCTTCGGCCCTGCAGTGACCCGAGCGCAACCCCCAGCTTTCCCTCGCAACTCGAGGGGAAGATTGGGCTTCCCAGGGCCAACCCAAGAGGAAGCCTGAGATCCCCGTCGTAACTTGAGATTCCCACCGCAACTCGAGAAAAACCACATGGTTCCCACCTCTTGGCAAGATGAGGCCCTTGCCCGCGACGGCGTCTCAAGGGAAGTCCCCTGTTCCGCCCTGAAGTGCGAAACGGTCCCTGACAGCCTTCCTGCGACACCCAAAAGTTCCCCGACACGCGGGGTTCCCTCGAGGGGAATACCAAGGGTCCCGGCACCGCTTCATCTGAGCCCCTTCTCGCCTCCTGATCGCGACAGGAGTGTCGATTCCCCTGCGTGGTCTGGAAGGGGTTCCCGGCCTTCCCGGCGCACCTCAGGATGAGGCCGGTCTCACGAGGAAATTCGAGACGAGCCACTTGGGTGGTGCCAAATGCCGAACGCCCCCGATTCCCGGGTCCGCTCTTGAGAAGGACCCGAGTCCTGGACTCCTCTTCGAAGGCAACCCTGTGGGTGAAGGCACAACACGAAGGGGCACAGCCACCCCCGTGCATCATCCGCAAAGGCCCGCGGGTTCCACACACAGCTCGACGAGGGGCCTGAGACCCCCTGAGCAACTCGCGAGGCAAGCGGGGTTCCCTTCCTCCGACAAGACGAGGCCTGACTCTCCTGTCCCAACTCTGCAGGGACCCTGCGGTCGGAGTCCGAAACGGAGAGGAAGCCTGAGGGTCCTGCCTCCCCTCCAGGTGAGGCCCTCTTCCGTTGCGCCAGACCCAGTGCAGTCCCGAGAGGCCCCCAAATTCCTCAGGATCCCTCGCCTCTCAGAGGCACCCTGGGAAGTTCCCTAAGGTCCCCGGCAGAAGGCGAGGGAAACGAGGATTTCCCGCCGCCCCCCGACAAAGACCTCGAGAGTCCTTCTTCAACGCGTCTCGAGGCCCTAGTCCCCTCCCGTGACTCGAGAGCCAGGACGCGCTCCCCCTCGCCACGCGCATGGAGTCCTGACTTCCCTGGCGCCGCACGAGAGGCTCCCTGAGATCCCCGTCGTGCCTCGGGAGAAACCCCACACTGGCGCCGCAGCTCGAGAAAACCCACGAGACGCCCCCGTTATCGTGAGATGAGGGCCATCATTAACTGCATGGCCTGGAGGGCAATCCCGAGTCGTCTCTCCAAACTCCACGGGAGGCTTGACTCACTAAGGCTACCCATTGCGCTAAATAGGTACCCGTCGCGACTCGAGAGGAAAGCGGAATACTTTGCTTCCCCTAGAAACAAGGCCGGACTTCCTGGGTGAGTCTGGAATGCCACCCCGAGATCCCTGTCACCCCTGGAGAGGAATATTCGGTCCTGGACACAAGCCTAGATATGGTCTATTTTGCCCCGCAGTGACTTGAGTGGGATCCCAGCTCACCCTCGCAACTCGAATGGAAGATTGGACTTCCATGGGCCAACACAGGAGGAAATCTGAATTCCCCGTCGAAACTCGAGACTCACGCCGCAATGCGAGCAAAAGCACGTGGTTCACTCGTTATCCCAAGATGAGGCCCTGGCCCGCTACAGCGTCTCAAGTGAAGTCCCACGTTCCGTCTTGAAGTGCGAAATGCTACTTTTCACCCTTGATGTAACCCCAAAAGTTCCCCAACACACCGTTCTCACCGAGGGGAACACCGAAGTTCCCGGCACCACTTCACCTGATCACTTTCTCCCCTCCTGATCACGACAGGAGGGTATATTCCCCTGCTTTGTCTGGAAGGAGTTCCCGCCCATCCCGGCGCACCTAAGGATGAGGCCTTTCTCAGGAGGAAATTCGAGACGTAGCCTCGTGGGTGGTGCCACATGCCGAAAGACCCCGATGGTGCGGTCCAATCTGGATAAGAACCCGATGCCCGGACACCACTTCGAAGGCAACCCTGTGGATGAAGGCACCACAGAAGGGTTACTAAAACTCCCGTGCATCGTCCAGAAAAACCCACAGGTTCTACACACAGCTCGACAAGTGGAATGTCACCCCGTGAACAACTCTATAGGCAAGCGGAGTTCGATTCCTCCACACAAGATGAGGCCTGACTCTCCTGTCCCAACTCTTCAGGGACCCTGCCATCCGAGTTAGAAATGGAGAGGAAACCTGAGGTTCCTGTCTCAACTCGAGGTGAGGCCCTCTTCCATTGCACCAAACCCAGATGAGTCGCGAGAGGCCCCTCCCAACTCCACAGTATCCCTGAATTCTCAGAGGCACCTTGAGAATCTACCTGAGGTCACCGGCACAAGTCAAGGGAACCCAGGGTTTCCTGCTGCGACCCTAGAAAGACCTTGAGAGTCCTTCAGCATGTCTTGAGGCCCGATTCCCCTACCATGACTCGAGAGCAAAGACCCGCTCCCCATCGCCATGCGCATGGAGACCTGACTTCCCTGATGCCTGAAGAGAGTCTCCCTGAGCTCCCCGTCGTACCTCTTCGGAAACCCCATTCAGGCACCGCAGCTCGAGAAAACCCACGATACGCCCCCGTCATCACGAGATGAGGGACTTCTTTCCTGCCTGGAATGGAGAGCAAAACCGAGTCCTCTCTCCAGTCTCCACAGGAGGCTTGACTCTCTTTAGCCTCTCAGTTGGGTCCAAGAGATAGCTGTCAGGACTTGAAGGGAGAGAGGAGTCCTTTGCTTCCCCTCGAGATGAGGCCTGACTCCCCGTGTGAGTCTGGAATGCAGCCCGAGTTCCTGTCAAACCTGGAGAGGAAAACTCGGTCCTGGACACAAGCCTAGATGAGGTCTATTTTGCACTGCAGTTACTAGAGAGCAATCTCCAGCTCTCACTTGCAACTCGAATGGAAGATTGGACTTCCCTGGGCCAACACAAGAAGAAACCTGTATTCCCCATCGTAACTCAAGCATCCTGCCGCAACTCGAGAAAAAACACGTGGGTCCCCCGTCAGCGCTAGATGAGGCCCTTGCCCACCACAGCGTCTAAAGAGAAGTCCCAGGTTCCGTCTTGAAGTGCGAAACGGTACTTGGCACCCTTGATGCAACGCGAAAAGTTACCCGACTTTCACTCAAGGAGAGCACCGAGGTTCCCGGCACTACTTCATCTGAGCCCTTTCTCTCCTCCTGATCCCGAAAGGAGGGTCGATTCCCCTGCTTTGTTTGGAAAGGGTTCCCAGACTTTCCTGCGCGCTTCAGGATGAGGCCGGTCTCACGAGGAAGTTCGAGACGTAGCCTCGTGGGTGGTGCAACATGCTGAAAGAACCCAATTTCCCGGTCCGCACTTGAGGAGAACCCGATGCCCGGTCACCTCTTCGAAGGCAACCCTGTGGATGAAGGCACAACAGGAAGGAGCACTGACGCCCCCGTGCATCTCCAAAAAACCCGCAGGTTCCACACACATCACGAAAAGTGGTGTCATCCTTGAACAACTTGAGATGTAAGCGGAGTTCCATTCCTCCGCAGAACACGAGACCTGACACTCCTGAGCAAACTCAACAGGGAACCTGCGATCTGAGTCAGATCCGGCCTCCAGGAAGTCAGGAGCAGAACCCTGAGGTTCCTGCCTCAACTCGAGATGAGGCCCTCTTCCATTGCACCAAACCCAGAGGAGTCCCGAGAGGCCTCTCCCAAATCCACAGTATCCCTGACTTCTCAGAGGCACCCTGAGACGCTCCCTGAGGTCACCGGCACAAGTCAAGGGAACCCAGGGTTTCCTGCCGCAACCCTAGAAAGACATCGAGAGTTCTTTTTCTACCCATCATGAGGCCTGATTCCCCTACCCTGACTTGAGAGCAATGACGCGCTCCCCCTTGCCCCGCCAATGGAGACCTGACTTCCCTGTTGCCACACGAGAGGCTACCTGAACTCCCCGTCGAACCTCGTGAGAAACCCCACACTGGCGCCGCAGCTCGAGAAAACACACGAGACGCCCCCGTCATCTCGAGATGTGGGCCTTCTTTTCCTGCATGGCCTGGAGAGCAATCCCGAGTCCTCTCTCCAAACTGAAGAGGAGGGTTGACTCCCTTTAGACCACTCAGTGGGCTCCAAGAGATACGCGTCGCTACTCGAGAGGAGAGCCGAGTCCTTTGCTTCCCCTCGAGACGAGGCCTAACTCCCTGGGTGAGTCTGTAATGCAAACCCGAGATGCCTGTCGCCCTTGGAGAGGATCATTGGGTCCTGAACACAAGGCTAGATGAGGTCGCTTTTGCCCTGCAGTAACTCGAGAGCACTCCCCAGCTTTCCCTCGCAACCCGAATGGAATATTGGACCTCCCTGGGCCAACACAAGAGGAAGCCTGAATTCCCAGTAGTAATTCGAGAATTCCACCTCAACTTGAGAAAAACCACGTGGTTTCCCCTTCATTGCAAGATGAGGCCCTTGCCCACTCCAGCGTCTCAAGAGTAGTCCCACGTTCTGTCTTCAAGTGCGAAATGATATTTGGCACCCTTAATGCTACCCCAAAAGTTCCCCGACATACGGGTCGCACTCGAGGGGAACACCGAGGTTCCTGGCACCACTTCATCTGAGCCCCTTCTCCCCTCCTGATCGCGAAAGGAGGGTCGATTCCCCTGCTTTGTCTGCAAGGGGTTCCCGACCTTCTCCATGCACCTCAGATGAGGCTGTCTCACGAGGAAATTCGAGACGTAGCCTCGATGGTGGTGCCACATGCCGAAAGACCGCGATTTCCCGATCCGCTCTTGATAAGAACGCGATGCCCAGACACCTATTCGAAGATAGTGTGGATGAAGGCACAACACGAAGGGGCACTGACACCCCCGTGCATCGTCCGGAAAAGACCGCAGGTTACTCATACAGCTCAACAAGTGCCTGTCACCCAGTGAACAACTCGAGAGGCAAGCGGAGGTCCATTCCTGCACACAAGACGAGGCCTGACTCACCTCTGCCAACTATGCAGGGGGCTGCGATTGGAATCAGAAATGGAGAGGAACCCTGAGGTTCCTGCCTCCCCTCGAGATGAGGCCCCCTTCCATTTCACCAAACCCAGTGGAGTCCCGAGAGGTCTTTCCCAACTCCACAGTATCCCTGACTTCTCAGAGGCACCCGGAGAATCTCCCTGATGTCACCGGCACAAGTTGAGGGAACTCAGGTATTCTTGCCAAGACCCGAGAGAGATCTTGAGAGTCCTTCTTCAACGCTTCTAGAGGCCTGATTCCCCTACCATGACTCGAGAGCAATGACGCGCTCCCCCTTGCCACACGCATCGAGACTTAACTTCCCTGGCGCCACACAAGAGGCTCCCTGAGCTCCCCGTCGTACCTCCTGAGAAACCAACACAGGCGCTGCAGCTCGGTAAAACCACTGAGACCCCCCCCGTCATCGTGAGATGAGGGCCTTCTTTTCCTGCATGTCCTGGAGTGCAATCCCGAGTCCTCTCTCCAAACTCCAGAGGAGGCTTGACTCCCTTTAGTCCACTCAGTGGGCTCCAAGAAATACCCGTCGCGACTCGAGAAGAGAGATAAGTCCTTTGTTTCCCCTCGAGACGACGCCTGACTCCTGGGTGAGTCTGGAATGCAACCCCAAGATCCCAGTCACCCCTTGAGAGGAACATTAGGTCCTAGACACAAGCCTGGATGAGGTTTCTTTTGCCCTGCAGTGACTCGAGCGCAACCCCCAGCTCTCCCTCGCAACTCGAATGGAAGATTGGGCTTCCCTGGGCCAACACAAGAGGAAGCCAGAAATCCCCTTCGTAACTCGAGAATCCCGCCGAAACTCGAGAAAAACCACGTGTTTCCAACGTCATCCCAAGATGAGGCCCTTGCTGCTATGGCCTCTCAAGAAAAGAACCACGTTCCGTCTTGAAGTGCGAAACGGTACTTTGCACCCTTGATGCGACACCAAATGTTCCTGGACACGCCAGTCTCACTCGACAGGAACACCTAGGTTCCCGCACCACTTCATCTGAGCACCTTCTCCCCTCCTGTTCGAGACAGGAGGGTCTATTCCCCTGCTTTGTTTGGAAGGGGTTCCCCACATTCCCGGTGCACCTCAGGATGAGGCCGGTCTCACGAGGAAATTCGAGACATAGCATCGGGGGTGGTGTCACATGCCGAAATACCCCGATTTCCCGGCCCACTCTTGAGAAGAACCCGATGCCCGGACACCTCTTCGAAGGCAACCCTGTGGACGAAGGCACAAAACGAAGGATCACTGACACTCCCGTGCATCATTCGGTAAAAGCCGCAGGTTCCACACACAGCTCGACAAGAGGCCTGTCATCCCATGAACAACTCGAGAGGCAAGCAGAGTTCCATTCCTCCACTCAAGACGAGGCCTGACTCTCCGGTCCCAACTCTGAAGGGACCCTGCGATCGGAGTCCGAAATGGAGAGGAACCCTGAGGTTCCTGACTCCACTCGAGATGAGGCCCTCTTCCATTACACCAAAAACAGTGGAGGCCCGAGAGGCCCCTCCCAAATCCACAGTATCGCGACTTCTCAGAGGCACCCTTAGAAGCTCCCTGAGGTCACCGGCACAAGTCGAGGGAACACAGGGTTTCCTGACGCAACCCGAGAAAGACCTCGAAAATCCTCCTTCACGCGTCTTGAATCCCGATTCCCCTACCATGACTCGAGAGCAATGACGCGTTCCCCCTCGAAACTCGCATGGAGACTTGACTTCCCTGGCGCCACACGAGAGGCTCCCTGAGCTCCCCGTCATACCTCGTGAGAAATCCCACACTGGCTCCCCAGCTTGAGAAAACCCACGAGACGCCTCCGTCATCGCGAGATGAAGGCCTTCTTTTCCTGCATGGCCTGGAGAGCAATCTCGAGGCCTCTCTTCAAACTCCACAGGAGGCCTGACTCCCTTTAGGCCACTCTGTGGGCTCCAAGAGATACCCATTGGGACTCGAGAGGAGAGCGGAATTCTTTGCTTCCCCTATATACCAGGCCTGACTCCTCAGGTGAGTCTGGAATGCAACCCCGAGATCCCTGTCGCCCCTGGAGAGGAACATTAGGTCCTAGACACAAGCATAGATCAGGTCTCATTTGCCCTGAAGTGACTCGAGAGCAATCCCCTGCTGTCCCTCGCACCTCGAATGGAAGAATGGACTTCCCTGGGACAACACAAGAGGAAGCCTGAATTCCCCATCGTAATTCGAAAATCCCGCCGCAACTCGAGGAAAACCACGTGGTTCCCCCGTCATCGCAAGATGAGGCCCTTGCCAGCTACAGCGTCTCAGGAGAAGCCCCACGTTCCATCTTGAAGTTTAAAACGATAATTGGCAACCTTGATGTTACCACAAAAGTTCCCCGACACCCTGGTCTCACTCGAGGGGAACACCAAGGTTCGGTGCACCGCTTGTTCTGAGCCCCTTATCCCCTCCTGATCGCGACGGGAGGGTCGATTACCCTGCTTTGTCTGGAAGGGGTTCCGGACCTTCCCGGCGCACCTCAGGATGAGGCCGGTCTCACGAGGAAATTCAAGACGTAGCCTTGTGGTTGGTGCCACACGCCGAAAGACCCCGATTTCCCTGTCTGCTCTTGATAAGAACCCAATGCTAGGACACCTCTTCGAAGGCAATCCTGTGGACGAAGGCACAAAACGAAGGGGTCTGACACCCTCCTGCATCGTTGGAAAAGCCCGCAAGTTCCACATACAGATCGACAAGTGGCCTGTCACCCCGTGAACAACTCGAGAGGCAAGAGGAGTTAAATTCCTCCACACAAGACGAGGCCTGACTCTCCTGTCCCAACTCTGCATGGACACTGAGATCCGATTCAGAAATGGAGAGGAACCATGAGGTTCCTGCCTCAACTCGAGATAAGGCCCTCTTCTACTGCACCAAACCCAGTGGAGTTCGGAGCGGCCCCTCCCAACTGCACAGTATCCCTGACTTCTCAGAGGCACCCTGAGAAGCTCCCTGAGGTCTCGGGCATAAGTCGAGGGAACCCAGGGTTTCCTGCCGTAACCTGAGAAAAATCTCGAGAGTCCTTCTTCACGCGTCTTGAGGCTCGATTCCCCTACCATGACTGGAGAAAAATGACGCGCTCCCCCTCGCCACGCGCATGAAGATCTGACTTCCCCGGCACCACATGAGAGTCTCCCTGAGCTCCCCATCGTACCTCGTGAGAAACCCCACACTGGCGCCGCAGCTCGAGAAAACCCACGAGACGCCCCTGTCATGGTGAAATGAGGGCCTTCTTTCCTGCATGACCTGAAGAGCAATCCCGAATCCTCTCTCCAAACTCCAAAGGAGGCTTGACTCCCTTTAGGTCACTCAGTGGGCTCCAAGAGATACGCGTCGATACTCAGGAGGAGAGCGGTGTCCTTTGCTTCCCCTCGAGATGAGGCCTGACTACGAGGGTGAGTCTGGAATGCAACCCTGGATCCCTGTCGCTCCTGGAGAGGAACCTTAGGTCCTGGACAAAAGCCTAGAGGAGGTCTCTTTGGCCCTGCAGTGACTCAAGCACAACCCCTAGCTTTCCCTTGCAACTCGAATGGAAGATTGGCCTTTCTGAGCCAACACAAGAGGAAGCCTGAATTTCCAGTTGTAATTTGAGAAACCCGCCGCAACTCGAGAAAAATCACGTGGTTCCCTGTATTGCAAGATGAGGCCCTTGCCCCCTACAGCGTCTCAAGAGAAGTCTCACATTCCGTCTTGAAGTGCAAAACAGTACTTGGCACCCTTGATGCGACCCCAAAAGTTCCCCTATATACCGATCTCACTAGAGGGGACACTGAAGTTCCCGGCACCACTTCATCTGAGGCCTTTCTCCTCTCATGATCGCGATAGGAGGGTCGATTCCACTGCTTTGTCTCGAAGGGGTTCCCGACCTTCCCGGCGCACCTCAGGATGAGGCCGGTCTCACGAGGAAATTCGAGACGTAGCCTTGAGGGCCATACTACATGCCGAAAGACCCCGATTCCATGGTCCACTTTTGATCAAAACCAGACTCCTGGACACCTCTTCGAAGGCAAGCCTGTGGATGAAGGCACAACACGTAGGGGCACTGACACCCCGTGCATCTTCTGGAAAAACCCGCAGGTTCTCACACAGCTCCACAAGTGGTCTGTCACCTCGTGAACAACTCGAGAAGCAAGCGGAGTTCCATTCCTCCACACAAGACGATGCCTGACTCTCCTGTCACAACTCTAGGGACCTTGCGCACCGAGTCAGAAATGGAGAGGAAGCCTGAGGTTCCTGCCTCCACTCAAGACGAGGCCTTTTCCATTGCCGCAAAACCAGAGGAGTCCCGAGAGGCCCTTCCCAAATCCACAGTATGCCTGACTTCTCAGAGGCACCCTGAGAAGCTCCCTAAGGTCACCGGCAGAAGTCGACGGAACCCAGGGTTTCCTGCCCCAACCTGAGAAAGACCTTGAGAGTCCTGCTTTAACGTATCTTGAGGCCCGATTCCCGTACCATATCTGGAGAGCAATGACGCGCTCCCTCCTTGCCATGCGCATGGAGACCTGACTTCCCTGGCGCCACACGAAAGGCTCTCTGAGCTTCCCGTCGCACCTCGTCAGAAACCGCACACTGGCACCACAGCTCGAGAAAACCAACAAGACGCCCCTGTCATCGCGAGATGAGGATCTTCTTTTCCTGCATGGCCTGGAGAGCAATCCCGAGTCCTCTCTCCAAACTCCACAGGGGGCTTGACTCCCTTTAGGCCACTCAGTGGGCTCCAAGAGACACCTGTGGTGACTCGAGAGGAGAGCGGGGTCCTTTGCTTCCCCTCGAGTCGAGCTCGGACTCCCAGGATGCGTCTGGAATGCAAACCCGAGATCACTGTCGGCCCTGGAGAGGAATATTAGGTCCTGGACACAAGCCTAGATGAGGTCTCTTTTGCCCTGCATTGACTCAAGAGAAAACCCCAGCTCTCCCTCGAAACTCGAATGGAAGATTGGACTTCCCTGGGCCAGCACAAGAGGAAGCCTGAATTCCCCGTCGTAACTCGAGAATCCCGCCGCACCTTGAGAAAAACCACGTGATTCCCCCGTCATCCCAAGATGAGGCCCTTGCCCTCTACAGTGTGTCAAGTGAAGCCCCAAGTCCGTATTGAAGTGCAAAACGGTACTTGGCACCCTTGAAGCGACCCCAAAAGTTTCCCAACACACCGGTTCCACTCGAGGGGAACACCGAGGTTCCCGGCACGACTTCAACTGAGCCCTTTCACTCCTCCTGATCGCGACAAGATGGTCGATTCCCCTGCTTTGTCTGGAAGGGGTTCCCGATCTTCATGGTGCACCTCAGGATGACACCAGTCTAACGAAGAAATTCGAGACGTAGCCTCATGGATGGTGCCACGTTCTGAAAGACCCCGATTTCCTGCTCCGCTATTGATAAGAACCCGATGTCCAGACACCTCTTTGAAGGCAACCCTGTGGATGAAGGCACAACACGAAGGGGCACTGACCCCCTCATGCATCTTACGGAAAAAACCGAAGGTTCCACTCACAGCTCGACAAATGGTCTGTTATCCTGTGAACAACTCGAGAGGCAAGTGGAGTTCCATTCCTCCACACAAGACGAGGCCTGACTCTCCTGTCCCAATTCTTCAGGGACCCTGTGGTCGGAGTTTTAAATGGAGAGGAACCCTTAGGTTCCTGCCTCAACTCGAGATGAGAACCTTTGCCATTGCACCAAACCCAGTGGAGTTCCGAGAGCCCCTCCCAAGTCCACAGTATGCCTGACTTCTCAGAGGCACCCTGAGAAGCTCCCTAGGTCACTGGTACAAGTCGAGGGAACCCAGGGTTTCCTGCCACAACCTGAGAAAGACCTTGAGACTCCTTCTTCAACGCGTCTTGAGTCCCGATTTCCCTACCATGACTCGAGAGCATTTATGGGCTCCCCCTCATCACACGCATAGACACCTGAATTTCCTGGCGCCACATGAGAGGCTCCCTGAGATCCCCGTTGTACCTCGTGAGAAAATTCATACTTGCGCCCCAACTCGAGAAAACCCACAAGATGCCCCCGTCATTGCGAGCTGAGGGCCTTCTCTTCCTGTATGGCCTGGAGAGCAATCCCGAGTCCTCTCTCCAACTCCACAGGAGGCTTGACTCCCTGGAGGCCACTCAGTGGGCTCCAAGAGATACCTATCGTGACCCAGGAGGATATCAGAATCCTTTGCTTCCCCTCAAGCCGAGGCCTGACTCACTGGGTGAGTCTGGAATGCGTCCCCGTGATCCCTATCGCCACTGGAGAGGAACATTAGGTCCTGGACACAAGCCTAGATGAGGTCTATTTTGACCTGCCGTGACTCGAGAGCAATTCCCACCCAGCTCTCTCTGGCAACTCGAATGGAAGAATGGACTTCCCTGGGCCAACAGAAGAGGAAGCCTGAATTCCCCGTCGTAAGTCAACAATCCCATCACAACTCGAAAAAAACCACGTGGTTTCCCCTTCATCACAAGATGAGGCCCTTGCCCACCACAGCGTCTCAAGAGAAGTCCCACGTTTCGTCTTGAAGTTTGAAACAGTATTTGGCAAGCTTCATGAGACCCCAAAACTTCCGTGACATACCAGTCTCACTCAAGGGGAACACCGAGGTTCCCGGCACCACTTCATCTGAGCCCCTTCTCCCCTCCTGATCGCGACAGTAGGGTCGATTAACCTGCTTTGTCTGGAAGGCTTTCCCGACCTTCCAGGGGCACCTCAGCATGAGGCCCGTCTCACGAGGAAATTCGAGATGTAGCCTCGTGTGTGGTGCCGCATTCCAAAAGACCCCGATTTCCTGGTCCGCTCTTGATAAGAACCCGATGCCCGCACACCACTTCGAAGGCAACCCTGTGGATGAAAGCACATCACGAAGGGGCACTGACACCGCCGTGCATTGTCTGGAAAAAACCGCAGGTTCCACACACAGCTCGACAAGTGGCCTGTCACTCCTTGAACAACTTGAGAGGCAAGCGGAGTTCCATTCCTCCACACAAGACGAGGCCTGACTCTCCTGTCCCAACTCTGCAAGGACCCTGCGATCTGAGTCCGAAATGGAGAGGAACCCTGAGGTTCCTTCCTGATCTCAAGATTAGGCCCTCTTCCATTGAAGCAAACCCAGTGGAGTCCCGAGAGGCCTCTCCCAGCTCCATAGTATCCCTGACTTCTCAGAGGCACCCTGAGAAGCTACCTGAGGTCACAGGCACAAGTCGAGGGAACCCAGGGTTTCCTGCCGCAACCCGAGAAAGACCTCGAGCGTCCTTTTTCATTGTGCTGAGCCCTGATTCCTCTACCATGACTCGAGAGCAATGACGTGCGCCCCCTCGCCACTCGTATGGAGACTTGACTTCCCTGACACCACACGAGAGGCTCCCTGAGCTCCCGGTCGTACCTTGTGAGAAACCCCACACTGGCACCGCAGCTCCAGAAAAACCACGAGACTCCCCCGACATCGCGAGATGAGGGCCTTCTTTTCCTGCATGGCCTGGAGAGCAATCCCGCGTGCTCTCTCCAAACTCCACAAGAGAGGAGCCAAGATTGCTGAGGAGTAGGACGGGGAGAACTCTTTTCCCCCCCAAACAATTTCATCAAAAGAGCATTTAAACGTCGAGTAAATTCCACAATACAACTTATGAATGCTGCCAGAGGACATCAGGCACCCAGAAAAGCAACCCAACTCTTGGAAAGTAGGTAGGAAAAAGTATAAAAGACAAAAAAAGAGACAAAAGAGGGAGGGAGGGATTTCCATCCCGGGAAGATAGTCTTAAAAAGAGAAAAGTTTCCAAACACCAGGAAAGCTTTTCACTGCCAAATCTTTGCCAAGCTTTGGAAGCACAAAGGGCAACATAAGGGGGATAAAAATAAATAAACAATTAAAATTCGCAGATTGCAAGACCTACGGTAACTCCCCCAGCCGCGAAGCAGTGCAGACGCCTGCTCACACCATTAGCAAGCAGGGGCTGGGCAGGGAGGCGCGGCGCGGGCTGCATCGCTTAGAGTAAGAATCTGGCCTGAATACCATGAGCGCTATCTGAACGAAATAACTTGGGCTAGCAAACCAGACTCTGGGATATCTACCACGCAAAAAGCCAGCCCTAACCTAAGACACCGCCAGGCCCGCGCACGGAACAAAGGACTGAACAGAGATAGCCGGCTGCAGACCTTCCCCCTCCGGTGACAGGCAGCCAGAGCCGGAAGGGGGCAATCGCAGCCCCAGAGAGACATTATCTATAAAACTGTAAGCAGGCTTCTTTGCTAACTAAAACTTCTTGGGGATCTGGACGGTCAACATCTGCCTGAGAAAGTGCGCCTGTTTTACACCCAGATAACCGAGTGGCGGGGAGGCGATAAGTCACAACATTGGCGCTCGCCAAACACCTCATCACCTGAGCTGCTCGGACCTGGGAAGAGCACAAAACGCAGGCCGAACTGAGTCTGTGCCTCTGAGGAATACCCGAGTGCCTGAACCTGAGCGGCTTGGACCTGGGAGGTGCATGCAGCCCAGGGCCAGCCTCGGATTGTTCCCGGTGGAACAACCTAGAGCCCGAGCAGTGTGGGCAGGAAGGCTACACGCGCCGTGAGCGGGGGCAGACCCAGTGTGGCTGAGGCACTGCGAACGCACGCCAGTGTTATTTGTTTGCAGCATCACTCCCTCCCTCCCTCCCCACAGCGCAACTGAACAAGTGAGCCTAAAAAAAAAAAGTGTCCTCCACCGTCCCCTTTGTGTCAGGGCGTAAACCAGACACTGAAGAGACCAGCAAACAAAAGAAGCTATAACAGAGGGAAACGCCTTGGAAGCTACAGGCAATAGATTAAAACCCTGTGGTTATTAGGACTACATAGGAAGGCGCCTATAGATCTTGAGAAATATAAGTCGGACCAAGGAACTAGCCAAAAATGAACCGAACCCACGATACTCACAACAAAACCAGAGAAAGTCCTAGATATATTTTTATGATCATTCTTTCTTTTTTTTAATTTTTTTAATTTTAAGTCCTCTATTGTTCATTTAATTTTCACTTTTATAACCTATTACTTTGCAAAAAAAGACCCTATTTTATTCTTCTTCAGCAAACTTCATATATATATATTTATATATATATATATAATAATTTTTTGACCTTGTTTTTTTGTTTTGTTTTTTTTTCTTCTTTTCTTTAACATTGTATTTTTGAAATTCCAAACTGTACTCTAGATTTTTAATTTATGCTTTTTGATATTTGATATCAATTTTATACCTGTAGTTTCTTTATAATTTTTGCGACATTGCTTGTTTTTGTTTGTTTGTTTTCTCTTTAGTTTTCTTCTTCCTTTTTTTTAACATTGTATTTTTGAAATTCCAAACTCTACTCTAGATTTTTAATTTTTGCTTTTTGGTATTAGTTATCAATTTTGTACCTGTAATTTCTTGATAATTTTTGCGACCATGTTTGTTTTTCTTTGTTCGTTTTTTCTCTCTTTCTTTTCCTTCTTCTTTTCTTTAACATTGTATTTTTGAAATTCCAAACTCTACTCTAGATTTTTAATTTTTGCTTTTATGTATTTGTTACCAATTTTGTACCTTTAAGAAACCAATCTTCAGTACCCATTTTTCACTAGGGAGCGAGATTACTGGCTTGACTGCTCTCTCTCCCTTTGGACTCTCCTTTTTCTCCACCAGGTCGCCTGTGTCTCCTCCCTAACCCCTCTCTACTCTACCCAACTCTGTGAATTTCTGTGTATTCCAGACGGTGGAGAACACTTAGGGAACTGATTACTGGCTGGATCTGTCTCCCTCCTTTTCATTCCCCCCTTTATCCTTCTGGCCACCTCTGTCTCCTTCCTCCTTCTTCTCGTCTCTGTATAACTCTGTGAACATCTCTGTGCGGTCCAGTTGTGGAGTGCACATAAGGAAGTGACTACTGGCCAGCCCACTCTCTCCACTATTGATTCCACCTCATCTCATTTGGGTCACCTCTAACTCCCTCCTCCCTCTTCTCTTCTCCATGTAACGCTGTGAACCTTTCAGAGTGACCCTCACAGTAGAGAAAATTTTCTTCTTTAACGTAGATGTTTTATCAATGGTGCTGTATAGAAGGAGAAGTTTTGAAACTACTGTAAAAGTAAGACAGATAACTGGAAGCAGGAGGCTTAAGTCCAAACCCTGACTCCAGGGAACTCCTGACTCCAAGGAACATTAATTGACAGGAGCTCATCAAATGCCTCCATACCGACACTGAAATCAAGCACCACACAAGGGCCAACAAGTTCCAGGGCAAGACATACCAAGCCAATTCTCCAGCAACAAAGGAACGCAGCCCTGAGCTTCAAGATACAGGCTGCCCAAAGTCACCCCAAAACCACAAACATCTCATAACTCATTACTGGACACTTAATTGCACTCCAGAGAGAAGAAATACAGCTCCACCCACCAGAACATGGACACAAGCTTCCCTAACCAGGAAACCTTGACAAGACACCTGTACAAACCCACACACAATGAGGAAATGCCACAGTAAAGAACTCCACAAACTGCCAGAATACAGAAAAGACACCCCAAACTCAGCAATTTAAACAAGATGAGACAGAGGAATACCCAGCAGATAAAGGAACAGGATAAATGCCCGCCAAACCAAACAGAAGAGGAAGAGATAGGGAATCTACCTGATAAAGAATTCCGAGTAAGGATAGTGAAATGGATCTAAAATCTTGAAATTAAAATGGAATCACAGATAAATAGCCTGGAGACAAGGATTGAGAAGATGCAAGAAAGGTTTAACAAGGACCTAGAAGAAATAAAAAAAAGAGTCAATATATAATGAATAATGCAATAAATGAAATTAAAAACACTCTGGAGGCAACAAATAGTAGAATAACAGAGGCAGAAGATAGGATTAGTGAATTCGAAGATAGAATGGTAGAAATAAATGAATCAGAGAGGATAAATGAAAAACGAATTAAAAGAAATGAGCACAATCTCAGAGACCTCCAGGACAATATTAAACGCTACAACATTCGAATCATAGGGGTCCCAGAAGAAGAAGACAAAAAGAAAGACCGTGAGAAAATACTTGAGGAGATAATAGTTGAAAACTTCCCTAAAATGGGGAAGGAAATAATCACTCAAGTCCAAGAAACCCAGACAGTCCCAAACAGGATAAAGCCAAGGCGAAACCCCCCAAGACACATATTAATAACATTAACAAAAATCAAACACAAAGAACAAATATGAAAAGCAGCAAGGGAAAAACAACAAATAACACACAAGGGAATTGCCATAAGGATAACAGCTGATCTTTCAATAGAAACTCTTCAAGCAAGGAGGGAATGGCAAGACATACTTAAAATGATGAAAGAAAATAACCTACAGCCCAGATTATTGTACCCAGCAAGGATCTCATTCAAGTATGAAGGAGAAATCAAAAGCTTTTCAGACAAGCAAAAGCTGAGAGAATTCTGCACCACCAAACCAGCTCTCCAACAAATACTAAACAGGAAACACAAAAACGGTGTATAAATTCGAACCCCAAACAATAAAGTAAATGGCAATGGGATCATACTTATCAGTAATTACCTTAAACGTAAATGGGTTGAATGCTCCAACCAAAAGACAAAGACTGGCTGAATGGATACAAAAACAAGGCCCCTACATATGTTGTCTACAAGAGACCCACCTCAAAACAGGGGATACATACAGACTGAAAGTGAAGGGCTGGAAAAAGATTTTCCATGCAAATAGGGACCAAAAGAAAGCAGGAGTAGCGATACTCATGTCAGATAAAATAGACTTTAAAACAAAGGCTGTGAAAAGAGACAAAGAAGGTCACTACATAATGATCAAAGGATCAATCCAAGAAGAAGATATAACAATTATAAATATATATGCACCCAACGTGGGAGCACCACAGTATGTAAGACAAATGCTAACAAGTATGAAAGGAGAAATTAACACTAACACAATAATAGTTGGAGATTTTAATACCCCACTCACACCTATGGATAGATCAGCTAAACAGAAATTTAACAAGGAAACACAAACTTTAAATGATACAATACACCAGTTAGACCTAATTGATATCTATAGGAGAATTCATCCCAAAACAATGAATTTCAACTTTTTCTAAAGTGCACATGGAACCTTCTCCAGGATAGATCACATCCTGGGCCATAAAGCTAGCATTGGTAAATTCGAAAAAATAGAAATCATTCCAAGCATCTTTTCTGACCACAATGCAGTAAGATTAGATCTCAATTACAGGAGAAAAACTATTAAAAATTCCAACATATGGAGGCTGAACAACACGCTGCTGAATAACCAACAAATCACAGAAGAAATCAAAAAAGAAATCAAAATTTGCATAGAAACGGATGAAAATGAAAACACAACAACCCAAAACTTGTGGGACACGGTAAAAGCAGTCCTAAGGGGAAAGTTCATAGCAATACAGGCACACCTCAAGAAACAAGAAAAAAGTCAAATAAATAAACTAACTCTACACCTAAAGCAACTAGAAAAGGAAGAAATGAAGAACCCCAGGGTTAGTAGAAGGAAAGAAATCTTAAAAATTAGAGCAGAAATAAATGCAAAAGAAACAAAAGAGACCATAGCAAAAATCAACAAAACCAAAAGCTGGTTCTTTGAAACGATAAATAAAATTGACAAACCATTAGCCAGACTCATCAAGAAACAAAGGGAGAAAAATCAAATCAATAAAATTAGAAATGAAAATGGAGAGATCCCAACAGAAAACACAGAAATACAAAGGATCATAAGAGACTACTATCAACAATTATATGCCAATAAAATGGACAACGTGGAAGAAATGGACAAATTCTTAGAAAAGTACAACTTTCCAAAACTGGACCAGGGAAGAAATAGAAAATCTTAACAGACCCATCACAAGCACGGAAATAGAAACTGTAACCAAAAATCTTCCAGCCAACAAAAGCCCAGGTCCAGACGGCTTCACAGCTGAATTCTACGAAAAATTTAGAGAAGAGCTAACACCTATCCTGCTCAAACTCTTCCAGAAAATTGCAGAGGAAGTTAAACTTCCAAACTCATTCTATGAGGCCACCATCAGCCTAATACCAAAACCTGCCAAAGATCCCACAAAAAAAGAAAACTACAGGCCAATATCACTGATGACATAGATGCAAAAATCCTTAACAAAATTCTAGCAATCAGAATCCAACAACACATTAAAAAGATCATACACCATGACCAAGTGGGCTTTATCCCAGGGATGCAAGGATTCTTCAATATCCGCAAATCAATCAATGTAATACACCACCTTAACAAATTGAAAAATAAAAACCATATGATTTTCTCAATAGATGCAGAGAAAGCCTTTGACAAAATTCAACATCCATTTATGATAAAAAATCTCCAGAAAGCAGGAATAGAAGGAATATACCTCAACATAATAAAAGCTATATATGACAAACCCACAGCAAACATTATCCTCAATGGTGAAAAATTGAAAGCATTTCCTCTAAAGTCAGGAACAAGACAAGGGTGCCCACTTTCACCATTACTATTCAACATAGCTTTGGAAGTTTTGGCCACAGCAATCAGAGCAGAAAAAGAAACAAAAGGAATCCAAATTGGAAAAGAAGAAGTAAAACTCTCACTGTTTGCAGATGACATGATCCTCTACATAGAAAACCCTAAAGACTCCACCAGAAAATTACTAGAACTAGCCAATGACTATAGTAAAGTTTCAGGATATAAAATCAACACACAGAAATCCCTTGAATTCCTATACACTAATAATGAGAAAACAGAAAGAGAAATTAAGGAAACAATTTCATTCACCATTGCAACGGAAAGAATAAAATACTTAGGAATATACCTACCTAAAGAAACTAAAGACCTATATATAGAAAACTATAAAACACTGGTGAAAGAAATCAAAGAGGACACTAATAGGTGGAGAAATATACCATGTTCATGGATTGGAAGAATCAATATAGTGAAAATGAGTATACTACCCAAGGCAATTTATAGATTCAATGCAATCCCTATCAAACTACCAACAGTATTCTTCACAGAGCTAGAACAAATAATTTCACAATTTGTATGGAAATACAAAAAACCTCGAATAGCCAAAGCGATCTTGAGAAAGAAGAATGGAACTGGAGGAATCAACCTACCTGATTTCAGGCTCCGCTACAAAGCCACAGTTATCAAGACAGTATGGTACTGGCACAAAGACAGAAATATAGATTAGTGGAACAAAATAGAAAGCCCAGAGATAAATCCACACACATATGGACACCTTATCTTTGACAAAGGAGGCAAAAATATACAATGGATTAAAGACAATCTCTTTAACAAGTGGTGCTGGGAAATCTGGTCAACCACTTGTAAAAGAATGAAACTAGAACACTTTCTAACACAATACACAAAAATAAACTCAAAATGGATTAAAGATCTAAACGTAAGACCAGAAACTATAAAACTCCTAGAGGAGAACATAGGCAAAACACTCTCTGAAATACATCACAGCAGGATCCTCTATGACCCACCTCCCAGAATATTGGAAATAAAAACAAAAATAAACAAATGGGGCCTAATTAACCTTAAAAGCTTCTGCACATCAAAGCAAACTATTAGCAAGGTGAAAAGACAGCCTTCGGAATGGGAGAAAATAATAGGAAATGAAGCAACTGACAAACAACTAATCTCAAAAATATACAAGCAACACCTACAGCTCAACTCCAGAAAAATAAATGACCCAATCAAAAAATGGGCCAAAGAACTAAATAGACATTTCTCCAAAGAAGACATACAGATGGCTAACAAACACATGAAAAGATGCTCAAAATCACTCATTATCATAGAAATGCAAATCAAAACCACTATGAGGTACCATTTCACGCCAGTCAGAATGGCTGCAATCCAAAAGTCTACAAATAATAAATGCTGGAGAGGGTGTGGAGAAAAGGGAACCCTCTTACACTGTTGGTGGGAATGCAAACTAGTACAGCCACTATGGAGAACAGTGTGGAGATTCCTTAAACAACTGGAAATAGAACTGCCTTATGATCCAGCAATCCCACTGCTGGGCATACACACTGAGGAAACCAGAAGGGAAAGAGACACGTGTACCCCAATGTTCATCGCAGCACTGTTTCTAATAGCCAGGACATGGAAGCAACCTAGATGTCCATCAGCAGATGAATGGATAAGAAAGCTGTGGTACATATACACAATGGAGTATTACTCCGCCATTAAAAAGAATAGAATGAATCAGTTCTAATGAGGTGGATGAAACTGCAGCCTATTATACAGAGTGAAGTAAGCCAGAAAGAAAAACACCAATACAGTATACTAACGCATATATATGGAACTTTGAAAGACGGTAACAATAACCCTGAGTACGAGACAGCAAAAGAGACACTGATGTATAGAAGAGTCTTATGGACTCTGTGGGAGAGGGAGAAGGTGGGAAGATTTGGGAGAATGGCATTGAAATATGTAAAATATCATGTATGAAAAGAGTTGCAAGTCCAGGTTTGATGCATGACACTGGATGCTTGGGGCTAGTGCACTGGGACGACCCAGAGGGATGCTATGGGGGGGAGGAGGGAGGAGGGTTCAGGATGGGGAGCACATGTATACCTGAGGCGGATTCATTTTGATATTTGGAAAAACTAATACAATTATGTAAAGTTTAAAAATAAAATAAAATTAAAAAAAAATCCACAGGAGGCTTGACTCCCTTTAGGCCACTCAGTGGTCTCCAAGAAATACCCGTGGGGATTCGAGAGCAGAGCAGAGTCCTTTCCTTCCTCTCGAGATAAGGCCTGACTCCTCGGGTGCGTCTAAAATGCAACCCCGAGATCTCTGTCGCCCCTGGAGAGGAACATTAGGTCCCGGACACAAGCTTAGATGAGGTCTCTTTTGCCCTGAAGTGACTCGAGAGCAATCCCTAGCTCTCTCTCGCAACTCTAATGGAAGATTGGACTTCCCTGGGCCAACACAAGAGGAAGCCTGAATTCCCCATCATAACTCGAGAATCCCGCCGAAACTCGAGAAAAACCACATGGTTACCCCGTCATCGCAAGATGAGGCCCTTGCCCGCTACAGCGTCTAAAGAGAAGTCCCAGGTTTCTTCTTGAAGTGTTTTCACACTTCAAGTGTGAAAACTTGGCACCCTTGATGCGATTCCAAAAGTTCCCCAACACCCTGGTCTCTCTCGAGGGGAACACCGAGGTTCCCGGTACGACTTCATCTGAGCCACTTCTCCCCTCCTGATTGCGACTGGAGGGTCGACTCCCGTGTTTTGTCTGGAAGGGGTTCCCAACCTTCCCGGCGCACCTCAGGATGAGGCCGGTCTAACGAGAATATTTGAGACGTAGCTTCATGGGTGGTAACACATGCTGAAAGACCCCGATTCCCCGGTCCGCTCTTGATAAGAACCCGATGCCCGGACACCTCTTCAAAGGCAACCCTGTGGAAGAAGGCACAACACGAAGGGGCACTGACACCCTCGTGCATCGTCCGGAAAAACCCGCAGATTCCAAACACAGTTCGACAAGTTGCCTGTCACCCCATGAATAACTCGAGAGGCAAGCGTAGTTCCATTCCTCCTTACAAGACGAGGCCTGACTCTCCTGTCCCAACTCTGCAGGGACCCTGCGATCAGAGTCAGAAATGGAGATGAACCTTGAGGTTCCTGCCTCCACTCGAGATGAGGCCCTCTTCTATTGCACCAAACCCAGTGGAGTCCCGAGAGGGCCCTCCCAACTCCAGGGTATCCCTGACTTCTCAGAGGCACACTGAGAAGCTCCCTGAGGCCACCGGCACTAGTCAAGGGAACCCAGGGTTTACTGCCGTGACCCAAGAAACACCTTGAAAGTCCTTCTTTAACGGTTCTTGAGGCCCAATACACCTTCCATGACTCTAGAGCAATGACGCGCTCCCCCTCGCAATGCGCATGGAGACCTGACTTCCCAAGCGCCACATGAGAGGCTCCCTGAGCTCCCCGTACTACCTCATGAGAAACCCCACACTGGCGCTGCAGCTCGAGAAAACCCACGAGACGCCCCCTTCATCGCGAGATGATGGCCTTCTTTACCTGCATGGCCTGGAGAGCAATCCCGAGTCCTCTCTCCAAACTCCACAGGAGGCTTGACTCCCTTTAGGCCACTCAGTGGGCGCCAAGAGATACCCGTCGCAACTCGAGAGGAGAGCGGAGTCCTTCGCTTCCCCTCGAGACAAGGACTGACTCCCCGGGTGCATCAGGAAAGCAACCCCGAGATCCCTGTCCCCCCTGGAGACGAACATTATGTCCTGGACACAAGCCTAGATAAGGTCTCTTTTGCCCTGCAGTGACTCAAGCGCAATCCCTAGCTCTCCCTCGCAACTCGAATGGAAGACTGGACTTCCCTGGGCCAACACAAGAGGAAGCCTGAATTTCCTGACCTAACTCGAGAATCCCGCCACAACTCGAGAAAAACGACGTGGTTAACCCGTCACCACAAGATGAGGCCCTTGCCAGCTACAGCGTCTCAAGAGAAGTCTCACGTTCCGTCTTGAAGTTTGAAACGGTACTTAGAACCTTTGATGTGACTCCAAAAGTTCCCCGACATCCCAGTTTTACTCGAGGGGAACATCGAGGTTCCCGGCACCACTTCATCTGAGCCCTTCTCCCCTCCTGATCGGGACAAGAGGGTCGATTCACTTGCTTTGTCTGAAAGGGTTACCGACCTTCCTGGTGCACCTCAGGTTGAGGTCCGTCTCAAGAAGAAATTCGAGACGTAGGCTTGTGGGTGGTGCCACATGCCGAAAGACCCTGATTTCCTGGTCTGCTCTTGATAAGAACCTGAAGGCTGGATACCTCTTCGAAGGCAACCCTGTGTATGAAGGCAAAAAACAAAGGGGAACTGACACCCCCATGCATCGTCCGGATAAAACCGCAGGTTCCACACACAGCTCGACAAGTGGCCTGTTATCTGGTGAACAACTCGAGAGTCCAGTGGAGTTCCATTCCTCCACACAAGACGAGGCCTGACTCTCCTGTCCTAACTCTGTAGGGACTCTGTGTTCAGAGTCAGAAATGGAGAGCAACCCTGAGGTTCCTGCTTCAAATCGAGATGAGGCCCTCTTCTGACAAGGTCCAGCCTCGGCTGGTCCAGGGTTTTCAAAGGGGAGACAGAGTAGGCGACCTATTGATTTATTTATGAAAGATATAAAGAGTAATAGAATGAGGATAGCTCAGTAGGAAAATTTAGTGGAGAAAAGAAGCTGAGTAGCTTGGTTTATGCGGAAAATCAGTATAACCCGTGACACCAGGTTAGCTCTTACCACGGAGGCCGCAGTCTCCCTCTCGAAGAGCGAAAAGTGCCCCACCTTAGACATCTTCTTAAGTGGTCTTCGAAGCCCAGGCAAATAAATGGTCGCAGAGGATATCCGCGCTCCAGATGGACACTCATCTGAAAATTGAGGGGAAGAATGACATTAGGAGACTAAGCGTTGGCAATCAAGGCCCGTAGCTTTAGTTTCAACAGGGGTTTTTATACCCTAAGTTACACATAGAGGATAATGGGGATGCAAAGTCAGCAGCCTTTGATCCTTATCAAAAACCAGGGTTTCTTTCCTGCAAATGTATCATATACAAATGGTTTAGGTGATTTACATCATCTTCTAGCCAGAAGACCTATTAACATTTTATGACTCTTGACAAAGACTTATCAACCGTAAGACTTATTTTCTCTAAGAGTAATTATTTTAAGGTTTGGCCCCATCTTTCGAAGATAAAATTGCATTCCTATAGGGCAGATATGTAATGGGTTTACAACAAAGGAAAGAATTTATTACCTTAAGGGTCTAAAGTTAGTAACACCAAGGCCACTACTTATTTCTTCTACATACCAACTATATTAATTAATACACATTCAATTATACAATTCAGGGGATGTGGAAACTTGGCAACAAGCATTGGTTCATCAATGAAATCTTTTACTAGTTTTATTCTGACAGTTTCTAACTCTCTGAGAGGCTCTAAGCTATTTGAATATCTTAAACTTCCCGTGCCTCTCGAGGCTTGGAGACTGTAAACAATTGTATGCATTGCTGTAGGAGTCCGGGTAAACTTGTCAGGCGAGTTAGAGAGCCATCTGACATGTTTGGATTTAAACACTCCTAATTGCCCAGGAACTTTATTAATTGGAGCTGTAAGTTAGCTCTTTGACAGAAAGAGGGAGATGGTGGTGGGGGACAGCCCCCAGTAAAGTCAGAGGTGAGAGCACAAAGCAATAAAGTAGGCAGACACTGGTTTTGGGGGGGTAGATGCTCAAGAATATCCGGGAGGACTCCCGAGGCTCGATCCCGCCTTTGTGTATGCCCAGCCTCCTTCCTCATGACCTTTGTCACGAGTGGAATGTCTCTCGCCGGCTCCCGGCATCTTCCCGTTTTTTATTTCTTAAAACAGCCAGATGTAGCTCAGTCGCGAGCCTCTGAATACTCTGCCGAAGAATCCTGACAATACAAGGAAGAATGATTATGAGAAGCAGAATTAAAGCAGCCACCGCAGCATAGCTAAAGACATTAGACAGAATATTCTTTCCTGAGATGTAGTTAGGGAAAGTATGGAAGAAATCATTTGCTGTTCCAGCAGCAGTAAAATCTAATCGGGAGTGCTCCATGGTTGCTATTTGATAGTGAAGTTTCCCTACGTCTCAACCAATGTCAGAGCTGTTCCAGATACCTGAAATATGGTTTTTAATCTTTTCCCATTCAAAATCTGTCTCATTTACTTTCAGGGGTGTTACACATATCCACCGATAGTCAGCATGACAAGACAATGCCATTTTCACCTTTAAAGCCTGCAATTCAGTCCCAATATGTATTACTGCTTCCTCTAGGGCGTCTACCCTCATTTCTAATTTTCTCTCTATAGCTTCCTGTGTTGCCAATGTTAAAGAAACATTTTTGGACATAGAATCAACATATTGAGCAGTATGTACTTGTTGAGTCAATGATATTGCTGCCACAGTAACAGAAGTGATTGCACTTATCAAAGCTGCTGTTCCCAAGATAAGTAAGCCCACAAACCGTCGTGTTTGCATTAAATCCTGTAGTTGTTGTAATACAGCAAGACCATAATTCAATAAGTGGTTACATCATAAGATAAGGTGGATGTTGTAGCATTACAAAGGAGCAAACATTATATTGAGGGTTTAAACAAGATGAACCAGGGAGCAGCTGTAGGCGTCAGCCCGGGGGAGCAGTGTCCCCAGCATCAGGAGGCAGAACACGAGCGGCAGGCTGTGGGCCAAGGCGCCTATGGTGGGCGGAGGGGCAGGGTTCGTGGTTTAGGGCTAGCCGCCACCGCTTGGGCTCAGGGCGGTCCCCTCTCGCCGGTGGGGCCACTCTGGTCTGGACAGCACTCCGTGGGTGCGCTTTCCTCTCTGGCCCTCACTCGCTGCACAGACTTCTTTGCTCTAGGTCACGGGGTGCAGCGAGGTGGGTGCGAGGCACTGCTGGTGGCACGGAGGCGAGAGCTGGCTGGGGGAGGGGGAGCGAGCGAGTGCGCGCGCCGCAAACCTGGTCTTTGGGGAATGTGACATGACGAATTTGTCTGAGATCCAAACCGGAGAATCTGCATTCTGTAGAAATATACAAGCATACCCTCTCCCACAAGTTAGCAACACATCTGGCCTTTTTCACTCTCCCGTAAGGAGGCCTTTTTACTTGACCAGGGGCCGAGTCGTAGCCTGTAATTCAGGCATCTAGTGTCTCATCATTGTAGTCTGCCCCTGTGTGTTTACGTTTAAGTGATTAATTACAATTGGAACATAACTTCACTATTTGTCTAGCTGTTTCCCTATGGATATGTTAATTTAGGTCTAATGTTTAGTTTAGGTCTCTGTATAAATTTAAGTAATAAATGTATAACCTCCTTATCTCATTTTGGTATACAGGTATACAGATATACCTAAATGCAAAATGCATTTATATATGTATTTATATATGGCAACAAGTATAAAGTTATTGACATATAATATATATAAATCAATATACTTGAATTAATCTTTATAATTAATATATTAATTAATATATATTACAACAATACAACACATACACAGCTAATACCAACCAACACAAACCAATATACTGTAATAATACATGTCACACATTTATAATTATACAGTATATAGAACATTTATCATCATAGCACATCAATCCATACCAATTAATATCAGCCACACACACATTATATTCTGCCATATATATTTAATTATACAGTATATATATGTGTGTGTATATAGTATACATATTAATTTATATACAAATTAATTAAGTATAGATCTATAAATAGAATTAGGTATACCTTTATTATATTTTATTTATACCCATACCTAATTAGGCAAACTGTAATTAGGCAAATACATTTATATTATGTATTTATAACAATATATAAAGTATTGTTAAATGTACCACCTGTACAGCATCTCCACCCCACATACCACTTTCTCTAATCCCACCAACTCATTTTCAGTATTATGTGTTGGCCAGGAGCTGGGCCAGTCTTTCCCAGCAATGTTAAGAGACGTCTGTTCCTGTGTCTAATAGCCCTGGCGTTTTATTCTCTTGAATTAAAAGATCTTTTAAAGGCCTTGGAACTGTAATTTCCTGCACCCAAAAGGCTAGATCACTAGATCCAAATGTTTTGTGGCTCTTAGCTTGAGAAGTCAAGTTTTTCCTTGTCTGATAGTAAGGTAAAAGTAAAAGCTGTGTTACTCTTTGACCTTTATTAATTTGTACAGTTTTGATAGGCAGTGAGATCAAGACTTTAATTTCTCAATATCATCAGAATCTACTACACCATGCACCAGCGAAATTTCTTTTCTTTCTTTTTTTTTTATTTAATTTTTTTTTAAAAGAAAGCGAGCTACGCCCCAGGACAAATCTTACAATGTCCTCAGATAGGGGGCCAGCCACTCCGGTTGGAATTGGAGTAAGTGGCACATCAGGGGTTAATATTGTTATTAAATCTCCTTGCCTTTTTGCTTTTCTCCTAGCCTGGGTGAGACCCCCCTGAGGGAGTTTTCTCCAAGGAGCACGCTCTGCATATTGTGTACTAAAAGCTCCTTTGTTTAAAAAACTTTTTATCTTCCTCAGTCTTAGGCAACACTTTGGGAGGCTTTGGGGGCAAAGTGGGGAACTCCTGGGTCCTGGGAGGCACAATCGAAGGCGGTGGTGGTCTCCTTAAATCAGAAAGTGGTGGATAAGTTTTTTAAAGGTTTGTGCAGAGGGGGAGGGAGCTCGCCAGGGCTCTCGGCCGCAGCGTCCTGTAAGCCCTCTCCTTCCTCGGGAGGTAGACCACTTTCTCCCTCCTTTTTTTTTTTCAATGGCAGAAAATATGATCTGTGCAGTAAATGGAGACTCACCACCATCCACCTCTATAGCCTCCCCCATAGGCTATTTAACAGCCTCGTGACGGAGGTCCAGGACATTTCTAATCATATTCCACAGTCAATAAATATTTGTCTATTCTTAGATGCAGAGAAATCCATTTTTAATTTTTTTTTTAATTTTAGAGAATATTTTTATTTATTTTGTAACCTCTTTACCCTGGCTAAACTGCAGAGGGGACTAGAAAAGAAGCCTCAAGGTGAGGATCAAGTTCATCCTTGGGACTAGAGAAAATCCTTCTCCGGGAAACTCCTAGCGGTGGCCCTTTACCCCGACATGGAGGAGGAGGCATAGGGGGATGGGAGCGTCCCGAAGTTTTCCTCTTCTGTTCCGGAGATCCTTTAACTGTTTGGTAACTAAATCTTACGAACTGTCTGATCGGGGATGTTTCCCTCAACCTCCTAGGAGCGGATGGTCTGATTAGGGATGTTTTCTTAAACTTTTAGGAGCATCTTTAGCTAAAAAAAAAAAAAAAAAAAAAAACAACAATTCTCATCAGAATGGCATCGAGCTGCTGTTTCCTCTAAACCTTTTTCAAATTGAGGGGAGAGCTGATCTTTCTTTTCATCCCTATCTTTTACATGCTCATTGGCAGTCATAGCGGCTAGCCATTCATTTAGCTGTCGATAGCTAGGTATAGCCTCATCATTTTCACTTTTCTTTATAACAGGTACCTTTTCAGATTTGCTTTTTTGTTTAACAGGTACTTTTCCAACTTTACTTTCCACTTTAACAGGTACCTTTTCAAATTCATGAGCTGGATCTAAAACATCTCTAGTCATATTCCACAGAGGAAAGGTGTAAGTAGGGATTTTTTCCAAACCTTGCTGAGCACAATAAGCTCTTAGCTGTTTTCCTAGTTTTTTCAAGATATCTAGGTTAACAGTGCCTTGTTGTAGAAACCAAGTGCAGTGGTCTTGTACAAATGTAAAAAAATGATTGAATGGAAGATGTTTTAACCTTGATTCTTCTTTTACTTAATAACTGTAAAATTACTCCTATAAAGAGCTGTCTTTCATTTGATTCAGTGTTGCCCATGTCAGAAACTTAAGGATAGTAAAAGATTTTGCTTTTAGCTATCTAAAGATTAGGCCCTTTTTGTCAGTCTTTTTAGAAACCGTTTTTTCTCTCTAACTCTTCAACACTTCCCACTCCTCTCGCCCTGTCTATTCTACAGGGGGATCTGCAGCCCCCTAAGTGGGATCCTATCTGTCCCGAAAACTGAACACCGGGGGAATGGGGTTGGGGATTTACCTTCGAAATGCCTGTCTCGGGCGCCACCTGCAGAGGTCCAGCCCCAGCTGATCCAGGGTATTTGAAGGGAAGATGGAGTAGGCGACCTATTTATATATTTATTTATTCATCAAAGATATACAGAGTAATAGAATGAGGATAGCTCAGTAGAAAAATTCAGTGGAGAAAAGCAGCTGAGTAGCTTGGTTTACGCGGAAAATCAATATAACCCGTGACACCAGGTTAGCTCTGACCACGGAGGCTGCAAGTGCCCTCTAGAATAGAGGAAGTTGCCCCACCTTAGACACCTTATCGAGTAGGTCTTCGAAGCCCAGGCAAATAAATGGTCGCAGAGGATATCCGCGCTCCAGATGGACACTCATCTGAAAATTGAGGGGAATAATGACATGGGGAGACCAAGTGTTGGCGAGCAAGGCCCGTAACTTTATTTTCAACACAGGTTTTAATACCCTAAGTTACACATAGAGGATAATAGGGGATGAAAAGTCAACAGTCTTTAATCCTTATCAAAAACCAGGGTTTCTTTTCTGCAGATTTATCGTATTAAAATGGTTTAGATGATTTACATCATCTTCTGGCCAGAAGACCTATTAACATTTTATGACTCTTGACAAAGACTTATCAACCATAAGAGTTATTTTCTCTAAGAGTAATTGTTTAAGGTTTGGCGCCATCTTTCGAAGATAAAATTGCATTCCTATAGGGAGGATGTGTAATGGGTTTACAACAAAGAAAAGAATTTATTACCTTAAGGGTCTAAAGTTACTAACATCAAGGCCAGTACTTATTTTTTCTACATACCAACTATATTAATTAACACACATTCAAGGATACAATTCAGGGGATGTGGAAACTTGGCAAAAAGCATTGGTTCATCAATGAAATCTTTTACTAGTTTTATTCTGACAGTTTCTAACTCTCTGAGAGGCTCTAAGCTATTTGAATATCTTAAACTTCCCGTGCGTCTCGAGGCTGGGAGACTGTACACAATCGTATGCATAGCTGTAGGAGACCGGGTAAACTTGTCAGGCGAGTTAGAAAACCATCTGAGGGGTTTGGATTTAAACACTACTAATTGCCCAGGAACATTATTAGTTGGAGCTGTAAGTTAGCTCTTTGACAGAGAGAGTGAGATGGTGGTAGGGGACATCCCCAGTAATGTCAGAGGTGAGAGAACAAAGCCATAAAAAAGGCAGACTTTGGTTTTTGGGGGTAGATGCTCAAGAATATACGGGGGAACTCCCGGAGGCTCGATCCCGCCTTTGCATATGCCGAGACTCTTTCCTCATGACATTTGTCATGAGTGGAATGTCTCTGGCTGGCTCCCGGCAATCTTCCATTGCACCAAACGCAGTGGAGTCCCGAGAGGCCCCTCCCAACACCACAGTATCAGTGTCTTCTCAGAGGCACCCTGAGCAACTCCCTGAGGTCACCGGCACAAGTCGAGGGAACACAGGGTCTCCTGCCGCAACCCGAGAAAGACCTCAAGAGTCCGTCTTCAACGCGTCTTGAGGCCGGATTCCCCCACCATGACTCGAGAGCAATGACACGCTCCCCCTCGCCATGTGCATGGACACCTGACTTCACTGGCGCCACATGAGAGGCTCCCTGAGCTCCCCGTCATACCTCGTGAGAAACCCCACACTGGCGCCGCAGCTCGGGAAAACCCACGAGACCCCACCGTCATCGCGAGATTGGGGACTTCTTTTCCTGCCTGACCTGGAGAGCAATCCCTGGTCCTTTCTCCAAACTTCACAGGAGGCTTTACTCCCTTTAGGCCACTCAATGGGCTCCAAGAGATGCCTGTCGCGACTTGAGAGGAGAGCAGAGTACTTTGTTTCCCCTCGAGATGAGGCCTTACCTCGGGTGAGTCTGGAATGCAACCCCGAGATCCCTGTTGCCCCTGGAGAGGAACATTATGTCCTGGACAAAAGCCTAGATGAGGTCTATTTTGCCCTACAGTGACTCGAGAGCAACACCCATCTCTCCCTCGCAATTCGAATGGAAGATTGGTCTTCACTGGGCCAACACAAGAGGAAGTCTGAATTTCCCGTTGTAACTCGAGAATCCCGCCGCAACTCTTAAAAACCACGTGGTTCCCCATTCATCGCAATATGAGGCCTTTGCCCGCTACAGAGTCTCAAGAGAAGTCACATGTTTCGTCATAAAGTTCGAAATGCTACTTGGCACCCTTGATGCGACCCCAAAAGTTCCCCAATATACCGGTCTCACTCCAAGGGAACACCGAAGTTCCTGGCACCACTTCATTTGAGCCCCTTCTCCGCTCCAGATCACGGCAGGAAGGTCGATCCCCCTGCTTTGTCTAGAAGGCGTTCCCGACCTTCATGGCGCACCTCAGGATGAGGCCAGTCTCACGAAGTAATTCGAGACGTAGCCTCGTGTTGGTGCCACGTGCCGAAAGACCCCGATTTCTCGGTCTTGCTCTTGATAAGAACCCGATGCCCGGACACCTCTTCTAAGGCAACCCTGTGGATGAAGGCACTACACGAGGGGGCACTGGCAACCCTGTTCATCGTCCGGAAAATCCCACAGGATCCACCTACAGCTCCACAACTGGCCTGTCACCCCTTAAACAATGAGAGAGGCAAGCGGAGTTCCCTTCCTCAGACAAGACGAGGCCTGAGTATCCAATCCCAACTCTGCAGGCACGCTTCGATCTGAGTCAGAAATGGAGAGGAAACCTGAGGTTCCTGCCTCAACCCGAGATGAGGCCCTCTTCCATTAAAACAAACCCAGTGGAGTCCCGAGAGGCCCCTCCCATCTCCTCAGTATCCCTGACTTCTCCTAGGCATTCTGAGAAGCTCCTTGAGGCCACCGGCAAACGTCGAGGGAAATAAGGGTTTCCTGCCACAATCGAAGAAAGACCTCGAGAGTCCTTCTTCAATGCGTCTTGAGGTCAGATTCCCCTACCATGGCTCGAGAGCAATAACGCGCTCCCCCTCGCCACGCACATGGAGACCTGACTTCCCTGGCGCCACATGAGAGGCTCCCTGAGCTCCCTGACGTAACTCGTGTGAAACCCCACACTGGCGCCGCAGCTCGAGAAAACCCACAAGACCCCTCCGTCATCGCGAGATGAGGGCCATCTTTTCCTGCATGGCCTGGAGAGCAGTCCCAAGTCCTCTCTCCAAACTTCACAGGAGGCTTGACTCCCTTTAGGCCACAAAGTGGGCTCCAAGAGGTGCCCGTCGCGACTCGAAAGGAGAGCGGAGTCCTTTGCTTCCCTCCGACACGAGGCCTGACTCCCTGGGTGAGTCTGGAATGCAAACCTGAGATCCCTGTGGCCCTTGGAGAGGAACATTAGGTCCTGGACACAAGCCTAGATGAGGTCTCCTTTGCCCTGCAGTGACTCGAGCGCAACCCCCAGCTCTCGCTTGCAACTCGAATGGATGATTGGACTTCCCTGGCCCAACACAAGAGGAAGCCTGAAATCCCCGTTGTAACTCGAGAATCCCGCCGCAACTCGAGAAAAACCACGTGGCTCCCCCGTCATCGCAAGATGAGGCCCTTGGCCGCTACAGCGTATCAAGAGAAGTCCCACGTTCCATCCTGAAGTACAAAACGGTACTTGGCACCCTTGATGCGACCCCCAAAGTTCCCTGACATACCGGTCTCACTCGAGGGAAACACCAAAGTTCACGGCACCACTTCCTGTGAGCCCCTTCACCCCTCCTGATCGCGACAGGAGGGTCGACTCCCATGCTTTGTCTGCAAGGGGTTCCCGACGTTCCCCGCGAACCTCTGGATGAGGCCGGTCTCATGAGGAAATTCAAAAAGTAGCCTCATGGTTGGTGCCACATGCTGAAAGATCCCGAATTCCCGGTCCACTCTAGATAAGAAACTGACGCCCGGACATCTCTTCGAAGGCAACCCTGTGGATGAAGGCACAACACGAAGGGACACTGACATCCCCATGCATCGTCTGGAAAAACCCGCCAATTCCTCTCACAGCTCCAAATGTGGACTGTCACCCCGTGAACAACTCGAGAGGCAAGTGAAGTTGCATTCCTTCACACAAGACGAGGCCTTACCCTCCTGGCCCAACTCTTCAGGGACCCTGCGATCGGAGTCAGAAATGGAGAGGAACCCTGAGGTTCCTGCCTCAACTAGAGAAGAGGCCCTCTTCCATTGAACCAAACTCAGTGGTGTCCCGAGAGGCCCCTCCCAACACCACAGTATCCCTGAATTCTCAGAGGCTCCCTGAGAAGCTACCTGAGGTCACTGGCACAAGTCGAGGGAACCCAGTGTTTCCTGAAGTAACCCGAGAAAGACTTGGAGAGTCCTTTTTCAACGTCTCTTGATGCCCGATTCCCCTACCATGACTCCAGAGCAAGGATGCGCTCCCCTCGCCACAAGCAGGAAAACTGACTTCCCTAGTACCACACAAGAGGCTCCCTGAGTACCCCATCGTACCTCGTGAGAAAACACACAGTGGCGCCGCAGTTCGAGAAAAACCACAAGATGCCCCCGTCAAGGAGAGATGGGGGCCTTCTTTTCCTGCCTGACCTGGAGAGCAATCCCTGGTCCTCTCTCCAAACTTCACAGGAGGATTGACTCCCTTTAGGCCACTCAGTTGGGTCCAAGAAATACCCGGTGCGACTCGAGAGGAGAGCGGAGTCCTTTGCTTCCCTGGAGACGAGGCCTGACTCCCCGGGTGAGTTTGGAATGCAACCCCGAGATCCCTGTCGCCCCTGGAGTGGAACATTATGTCCTAGACACAAGCCTAGATGAGGTCTATTTTGCCCTACAGTGACTCGAGAGCAACCTCCATCTCTCCCTCACAATTTGAATGGAAGATTGGTCTTCCCACGGTCAACACAAGAGGAAGTCTGAATTTCCCATCGTAATTCGAGAATTCAGCCTCAAGTCTTAAAAACCATGTGGTTCCCCCTTCATTGCAATATGAGGCCCTTGCCAGCTAGAGTCTCAAGAGAAGTCCCACGTTCCATCTTAAAGTTCGAAATGCTACTTGGCACCCTTGATGCGACCCCAAAGTTCCCCAACATACCGGTCTCACTCCAGGGGAAGACCGAAATTCCCGGCGTCTCCAGGGAAGTCCCATGTTCCGTCCTTAAGTGTGAAACGGTACTTGACACCCTTGATGAGACCGCAAAATTTGCCGACACGCTGGGTGCCTCGAGGGGAACACCGAGGGTCCCGGCACCACTTCATCTGAGCCCCTTCTCCCCTCCTGATCGCGACAGGAGAGTCGATTCCCCTGCTTTCTCTGGAAGGGGTTCCTGGCCTTCCTGGTGCACCTCAGGATGAGGCCGGTCTCAGGAGGAAATTCGAGACTAGCCATGCGTGAGGTGCCACGTGCCGAACGACCCCGATTTTCCGGTCCGCTCTTGATAAGAACCCGATGCCCGGACACCTCTTCGAAGGCAACCCTGTGAGTGAAGGCACAACACGAAGGGGCACTGACACCCCCGTGCATCATCCGGAAAAACCCGCAGGGTCTACACACAGCTCGACAAGGGGCCTGAGACTCCCGGAACAACTCGAGAGGCAACCAGAATTCCATTCCTCAGACAAGACGAGGCATGACTCTCCTGTCCCAACACTGCAGGGACCGTGCAGTCGGAGTCAGAATCGGAGAGGAAGCCTGAGGTTCCTGCCTCCCCTCGAGATGAGGCCCTCTTCCATTGCGCCGAACCCAGCAGAGTCCCGAGAGGCCCTGCCAACTCCACAGCATCCCTCACCTCTCAGAGTCACCATGGGAAGTTCCCTATAGTCCCCTGCAGAAGTCGAGGGAAACGAGGGTTTCCCGCCGCCACCCGAGAAAGACCTCGAGAGTCCTTCTTCAACGCGTCTTGAGGCCCTAGTCACTTCCCATGACTCGAGAGTGATGACCAGCTCCCCCTCGCCATGCGCATGGAGACATGAGTTCCCTGGCACCGCACGAGAGGCTCCCTGAGGTCCTCGTCGTGCCTCGTGAGAAAACCCCCATGGGAGCCGCAGCCTGAGGAAACCCATGAGACGCCCCCGTCATCGCTAGATGAGGGCCTTCTTTTCCTGCCTGGCCTGGAGAGCAATCCCGAGTCCTCTCTCCAAACTGAAGAGGAGGCTCGACACCCTTGAGTCCACTCATTGGGCTCCAAGAGGTCCGTGTTGCGACTTGAGAGGAAAGCGGAGTCCTCTGCTTCCCCTCGAGGCGAGGCCTGACTCCCTGGGGGAGTCTGGAATGGAAACCCGAGATCCCTGTCTTCCCTTGAGAGGAATATTAGGTCCTGGACACACGCCTCGATGAGGTCTCTTTGGCCCTGTAGTGACTCGAGCAGAACCCCCAGCTTTCCCTCGCAACTCCAGGGGAAGATTGGGCTTCCCAGGGCCAACCCAAGAGGAAGCCTGAAATCCCCGTCGTTTTCGAGAATCCAGACGCAACTCGAGAAAAACGACGTGGTTCCAACGTCTTCACAGAATGAGGCCCTTGCCCGCTACAGCGTCCCCAGGGAAGTCACATGTTCCGTCCTGAAGTGGGAAACGGTACTTGGCTCCCTTGTTGCGACCCCTAAAGTTCCCTGAAATGCCGGGTTCCCTCGAGTGGAACACCTAGAGTCCCGGCCCCACTTCATCTGAGCCCCATCTCCCCACCTGATCACGACAGGAGAGTCGATTCCCCTTCTTTGTGTGGAAGGTGTTCCCGGCCTTCCCGGCGCACCTCAGGATGATGCTGGTCTCACGAGGAAATTCGAGATGAGCCACGTTGGTGCTGCCACATGCCGAACGACCCCGATTTCCTGGTCCGCTCTTGAAATGAACCCGATGCCCGGACACCTCTTTGAAGGCAACTCTGTGGGGGAAGGCACAAAATGAAGGGGCAATGACACCCCTGTGCATCTTCTGGAAACACCCGCAGGTTCCACACACAGCTCGACAAGGGGCCTGAAACCCACTGAACGACTCAAGAGGCAAGCAGAGTTCCATTACTCAGACAAGACGAGGCCTGACTCTCCTGTCCCAACCCTGCAGGGACCCTGCGGTCGGAGTCAGAAATGGAGAGGAAGCCTGAGGTTCCTGCCTCAACTAGAGAAGAGGCCCTCTTCCATTGAACCAAACTCAGTGGTGTCCCGAGAGGCCCCTCCCAACACCACAGTATCCCTGAATTCTCAGAGGCTCCCTGAGAAGCTACCTGAGGTCACTGGCACAAGTCGAGGGAACCCAGAGTTTCCTGAAGTAACCCGAGAAAGACTTGGAGAGTCCTTTTTCAACGTCTCTTGATGCCCGATTCCCCTACCATGACTCCAGAGCAAGGACGCGCTCCCCTTGCCACAAGCAGGAAAACTGACTTCCCTAGTACCACACAAGAGGCTCCCTGAGTACCCCATCGTACCTCGTGAGAAAACACACAGTGGCGCCGCAGTTCGAGAAAAACCACAAGATGCCCCCGTCAAGGAGAGATGGGGGCCTTCTTTTCCTGCCTGACCTGGAGAGCAATCCCTGGTCCTCTCTCCAAACTTCACAGGAGGATTGACTCCCTTTAGGCCACTCAGTTGGGTCCAAGAAATACCCGGTGCGACTCGAGAGGAGAGCGGAGTCCTTTGCTTCCCTCGAGACGAGGCCTGACTCCCCGGGTGAGTTTGGAATGCAACCCCGAGATCCCTGTCGCCCCTGGAGTGGAACATTTTGTCCTAGACACAAGCCTAGATGAGGTCTATTTTGCCCTACAGTGACTCGAGAGCAACCTCCATCTCTCCCTCACAATTTGAATGGAAGATTGGTCTTCCCACGGTCAACACAAGAGGAAGTCTGAATTTCCCATCGTAATTCGAGAATTCAGCCTCAAGTCTTAAAAACCATGTGGTTCCCCCTTCATTGCAATATGAGGCCCTTGCCAGCTAGAGTCTCAAGAGAAGTCCCACGTTCCATCTTAAAGTTCGAAATGCTACTTGGCACCCTTGATGCGACCCCAAAGTTCCCCAACATACCGGTCTCACTCCAGGGGAAGACCGAAATTCCCGGCGTCTCCAGGGAAGTCCCATGTTCCGTCCTTAAGTGTGAAACGGTACTTGACACCCTTGATGAGACCGCAAAAGTTCGCCGACACGCTGGGTGCCTCGAGGGGAACACCGAGGGTCCCGGCACCACTTCATCTGAGCCCCTTCTCCCCTCCTGATCGCGACAGGAGAGTCGATTCCCCTGCTTTCTCTGGAAGGGGTTCCCGGCCTTCCTGGTGCACCTCAGGATGAGGCCGGTCTCAGGAGGAAATTCGAGACTAGCCATGCGTGAGGTGCCACGTGCCGAACGACCCCGATTTTCCGGTCCGCTCTTGATAAGAACCCGATGCCCGGACACCTCTTCGAAGGCAACCCTGTGAGTGAAGGCACAACACGAAGGGGCACTGACACCCCCGTGCATCATCCGGAAAAACCCGCAGGGTCTACACACAGCTCGACAAGGGGCCTGAGACTCCCGGAACAACTCGAGAGGCAACCAGAATTCCATTCCTCAGACAAGACGAGGCATGACTCTCCTGTCCCAACACTGCAGGGACCGTGCAGTCGGAGTCAGAATCGGAGAGGAAGCCTGAGGTTCCTGCCTCCCCTCGAGATGAGGCCCTCTTCCATTGCGCCGAACCCAGCAGAGTCCCGAGAGGCCCTGCCAACTCCACAGCATCCCTCACCTCTCAGAGTCACCATGGGAAGTTCCCTATAGTCCCCTGCAGAAGTCGAGGGAAACGAGGGTTTCCCGCCGCCACCCGAGAAAGACCTCGAGAGTCCTTCTTCAACGCGTCTTGAGGCCCTAGTCACTTCCCATGACTCGAGAGTGATGACCAGCTCCCCCTCGCCATGCGCATGGAGACATGAGTTCCCTGGCACCGCACGAGAGGCTCCCTGAGGTCCTCGTCGTGCCTCGTGAGAAAACCCCCATGGGAGCCGCAGCCTGAGGAAACCCATGAGACGCCCCCGTCATCGCTAGATGAGGGCCTTCTTTTCCTGCCTGGCCTGGAGAGCAATCCCGAGTCCTCTCTCCAAACTGAAGAGGAGGCTCGACACCCTTGAGTCCACTCATTGGGCTCCAAGAGATCCGTGTTGCGACTTGAGAGGAAAGCGGAGTCCTCTGCTTCCCCTCGAGGCGAGGCCTGACTCCCTGGGGGAGTCTGGAATGGAAACCCGAGATCCCTGTCTTCCCTTGAGAGGAATATTAGGTCCTGGACACACGCCTCGATGAGGTCTCTTTGGCCCTGTAGTGACTCGAGCAGAACCCCCAGCTTTCCCTCGCAACTCCAGGGGAAGATTGGGCTTCCCAGGGCCAACCCAAGAGGAAGCCTGAAATCCCCGTCGTTTTCGAGAATCCAGACGCAACTCGAGAAAAACGACGTGGTTCCAACGTCTTCACAGAATGAGGCCCTTGCCCGCTACAGCGTCCCCAGGGAAGTCACATGTTCCGTCCTGAAGTGGGAAACGGTACTTGGCTCCCTTGTTGCGACCCCTAAAGTTCCCTGAAATGCCGGGTTCCCTCGAGTGGAACACCTAGAGTCCCGGCCCCACTTCATCTGAGCCCCATCTCCCCACCTGATCACGACAGGAGAGTCGATTCCCCTTCTTTGTGTGGAAGGTGTTCCCGGCCTTCCCGGCGCACCTCAGGATGATGCTGGTCTCACGAGGAAATTCGAGATGAGCCACGTTGGTGCTGCCACATGCCGAACGACCCCGATTTCCTGGTCCGCTCTTGAAATGAACCCGATGCCCGGACACCTCTTTGAAGGCAACCCTGTGGGGGAAGGCACAAAATGAAGGGGCAATGACACCCCTGTGCATCTTCTGGAAACACCCGCAGGTTCCACACACAGCTCGACAAGGGGCCTGAAACCCACTGAACGACTCAAGAGGCAAGCAGAGTTCCATTACTCAGACAAGACGAGGCCTGACTCTCCTGTCCCAACCCTGCAGGGACCCTGCGGTCGGAGTCAGAAATGGAGAGGAAGCCTGAGGTTCCTGCCTCCAATCGAGATGAGGCCCTCTTTCATTTCGTCCAACCTAGTCGAGTCCCGAGAGGCCCCTCTAACTCCTCAGTATCCCTCACCTCTCAGAGGCACCTTGGAAGTTCCCTAAGGTCCCCGGTAGAGGTCGAGGGAAATAAGTGTTTCCTGCCCCTACCAAGAAAGACCTCGAGAGTCCTTCTTAAATGCGTCTTGAGGCCCTAGTCCCTCCCATGACTCCAGAGCAATGACGCGATCTGCCTGGCCACACGCATGGAGGCCTGACTTCTCTTGCGCCACACGAGAGGCTCCCTGAGCTCCCCATCATATCTCGTGAGAAACCCCACACTGACGCCGCAGCTCGAGAAAACCCATGAGATGCTCCCGTCATCAAGAGAGGAGGGCCATCTTTAATGAATGGTATGCAGATCAAGCGTGAACCTTCTGTCCAAGCTACACAGGACGCTTGACTCCCTTTAGGCCACTCATTGGGCTCCAAGAGTTACACATCGTGACTCGAGAGGATAGTGGAGTCCTTTGCTTCCACTCGAGACGAGGCGTGACCCACCAGGTGAGACTGGAATGCGACCCCGATATCCCTGTTGCCCCTGGAGAGGAACACTACGTCCTGGACCCAAGCCTAGATGAGGACTCTTTGCCCTGAAGTGACTCGAGAGCAACCCACAGCTCTCTGTGACAAGTTGAATGGAAGATTGGACTTCCTGGGCCAACACAAGAGGAAGCCTGAATTCCCCGTCGTAACTCGAGAATCCCGCCGCAACTCGAGAAAAACCACGTGTTTCCCTCGTCATCGCAATATGAGGCCCTTGCCCGCTAGAGCATCTCCAGAGAATTCCCACGTTCCGTCTTGAAGTGCGAAACTGTACTTGGCACCCTTGATGCGGCCTCAAAAGTGTCGTGACATACCGGTCTCACTCGAGGGGACCACCGAGGTTCCCGGCACCACTTCATCTGAGCCCCTTCTCCCCTTCTGATCGTGACCGGTGGATCGATTCCCCTGCTTTGTCTGCAAGGGTTTCCCTACCTTCCCGGCGCACCTCAGGATGAGGCCGGTCTCCCGAGGAAATTCGAGACGTAGCCTCGTGGGTGGTACCACATGCTGAAAGACCCCAATTTTCTGGTACGCTCTTGAAAGAACCTGATGCCCGGACACCTCTTTGAAGGCAACCCTTTGGATGAAGGCACAACACGAAGGGGCACTAACATCCCTGTGCATCGTCTGGAAAAACCCGCAGGCTCCACACACAGCTCAACAAGTGGCCTGTCACTCCGTGAACAACACGAAAGGCAAGCGGAGATCCATTCCTCCACAGAAGACGAGGCGTGACTCTCTTGTCCATACTCGGCAGGTACTCTGCGACCCGAGTCAGAAATGGAGAGGACCCCTGAGGTTCTTGCCTCCATTCGAGATGAGGCCCTCTTCGATTGCACCAAACCCAGTTGAGTAATGAAAGGCCCCTCCCAAATCCACAGTGTCCCTGACTTCTCAGAGGCACCCTGAGAAGTTGCCTGAGGTCACCGACACAAGTCGAGGGAACCCAGGGTTCCCTGCCGCAACCCGAGAAAGACCTCGAGAGTCCTTCTTCAATGCGTCTTGAGGCCCAATTTGCCTACTATGACTCGAGAGCAATCACGCACTCCCCTTCACCACATGCACGGAGACCTGACGTCCCTAGCACCACACGAGAGGCTCTCTGAGTTCCCCGTCGTACCTCGTGAGAAATCTGATACTGGCGCCGCAGCTGGAGAAAACCCACGAGACGCCCCCGTCATCGCGAGATGAGGGCCTTTTTTCCTGCATGGCCAGGAAAACAATCCCGAGTCATCTCTCCAAACTCCATAGGAGGCTTCACTCCCTTTACGCCACGCAGTGGGCTCCAAGAGATACCCGTCGCGAATCGACAGGAGAGTGGAGTCCTTTTTTTCCCCTCAAGACGAGGCCTGACTCTCCGGGTGAGTCGAAAATGCAACCCTGAGATCCCTGTCGGCCCAGTAGTGGAACACTAGGTCCTGGACACAAGCGTAGATGATGTCTATTTTGCCCTGCAGTGACTGGAGAGCAATCCCCAGTTCTAACTCGCAACTCGAAAGGAATACTGGATTTTCCTGGCGCCACACAAGAGGCTCCCTGAGATCCCCGTGGTACTTCATGAGACACCCCACACTGGCGCCGCAGCTCGAGAAAACCCACGAGACGCCACCGTCATCTCGAGATGAGGGCCTCCTTTTCCTGCGTGGCCTGGAGTCTAATCCCGAGTCCTCTCTCCAAACTCCACAGGAGGCTTGACTCCCTTTAGTACACACATTGGGCTCCAAGAGATACCCATCACGACTCGAGATGAGAGCGGAATTCTTTGCTTACCCTCGAGGTGAGAACTGACTCCCCGGATGAGTCTGGAATGCAAACCCGAGATCCCTGTCGCCCCTGGAGAGCAACATTAGATCCTGGACACAAGCCCAGATTAGGTCTCTTTTGCCCTGCAGTGACTCTAGTGCAATCCCCAGCTCCCCCTCGCAACCCGAATGGAAGATTGGATTTCAAGGCCAACAAGAGGAAGCCTAAATTCCCGGTCATAACTCGAGAATCCCGCCGCAACTCGAGCAAAACCACGTGGTTCTCCCGTCATCGCAAGATGAGGCCCTTGCCCATTAAAGCGTTTCAAAAGATGTCCCAGGTTCCGTCTTGAAATGCGAAACGGTACTTGGCACCTTTGATGCGACCCCAAAAGTCCCCCAACACGCCGGTCTCACTCAAGGGGAACACCGAGGTTCCCGGCACCACTTCATTTAAGCCCCTTCTCCCCTCCTGATCGTGACCGGTGGGTCGATTCCCCTGCTTTGTCTGCAAGGGGGCCCGACCTTCCCTGCACAACTCAGGATGAGGCCGGTCTCATGGGTAAATTCGATACGTAGCTTTGTGGGTGGTGCCACTTGCCGAAAGACTCCAATTTCCCGGTCCGCTCTTGATAAGAATCCGATGCTCGGACACCTCTTGGAAGGCAGCCTTGAGTATGAAGGTACAACACGAAGGGGCACTAACACACCTGTGCATCATCCGGAAAAACGGGCAGGTTACATACACAGCTCGACAAGTGGCCTGTCACCTCGAGAACAACTCGAGAGGCAAGAGGAGTCCCATCCTCCAGAAAAGACGAGGCCTGACTCTCCTGTACCAACATGCAGGGACCTTGCGATCTGAGTCAGAAATGGAGAGGAACACTGAGGTTCCTGCTTCAACTCGAGATGAGTCCCTCTTACATTCCACCAAATGCAGAGGAGTCTCGAGAGGACCCTCCAAACTGCACAGTATCCCTGACTTCTCAGAGGCACTCTGAGAAGCTCCCTGAGGTCGCAGGCACAAGTCAAGGGAACCCTGGGTTTTATGCAGTAACCCGAGAAAGACCTCGAGAGTCCTTCTTCAACCCGTCTTGAGGCCCGATTACCCTACCATGACTCGAGAGCAATGACGAACTCCCCCTAGCCATCTCATGGGGACCTGACTTCCCTGGCGCCACACGAGAGGCTCCCTGAGCTCCCTCTCGTACCTCGTCAGAAACCCGGCACTAGCGCGGCAGTCTAGAAAACCCACGAGACGCCGCCGTCATCGCGAGATGAGGGCCTTCTTTTCCTGCATGGGCTGGAGAGGAATCCCGAGTCCTCTATCCAAACAGCACAGGAGGCTTGACTCCCTTTAGGGCACACAGTGGGCTCCAAGAGATACCCATCGCGACTCAAAAGGACAGCGGAGTTCTTTGCTTCCCCTCGAGACGAGGCCTGATTCCCCGGGTGAGTCTGGTATGCAACCCCCAGATCCCTGTCGCCCCTAGGGACGAACATTAAGTCCTGGACACAAGCCTAGATGAGGTCTATTTTGCCCTGCAGTGACTCGTGGACAATCCCCAGCTCTCCCTTGAAACTCGAATGGAAGATAGGACTTCCCTGGGCCAACACATGAGAGAGACTGTATTCCCCGTCGAAACTCGAGAATCCTGCCACAACTCGAGAAATGCCACGTGGTTCCCCCGTCATCGCAAGATGAGGCCCTTGCCCCCTACAGCGTCTCAAGAGAAGTCCCATGTTCCGTCTTGAAGTGCGAAACGGTATTGGCACCCTTGATGCGACCTCAAAAGTTCCTCGACACACTGGTCTGACTCGAGGAGAACACCGAGGTTCCCGGCACCACTACATCTGGGCCCCTTCTCCCCTCCTGATCGCGACAGGAGGGTCGATTCCCCTGTTTTGTCTTGAAGGGGTTCCCGCCTTTCCCGGTGCATCTCAGGATGAGGCCGGTCTCACGAGGATATTCGAGACATAGCCTCGTGGATGGTGACACATGCCGAAAGACCCCGATTTCCCGGTTCACTCTTGATAAGATCCCAATGCCCGGACACCTCTTTGAAGATAACCGTTTTGATGAAGGCACAACACGAAGGGGCTCTGACACCCCCAGGTATCATCCGGAGAAACCCGCAGGTACCACACACAGCTCGAGAAGTGACCTGTCACCCCGTGAACAACTGGAGAGGCAAGCAGAGGTCCATTCCTCCACAGAAGACGAGGCCTGACTCTCCTGTTCGAACTCTGCAGCAAAACTGCGATCCGAGTCAGATCTGGCCCAGGGGAAGTCAGGAGAGGAAACATGAGTTTCCTGCCTCCACTCGAGATGAGGCCCTCTTCCATTGCACCTAACCCAGTGGAGTCCCGAGAGGCCCCTCGCAACTGCACAGTATCCCTGACTTCTCAGAGGCACCCTTAGACCTTCCTGAGATCACCGGCACAAGTCGAGGGAACCAAGGGTTTCCTGCCCCAACCCGTAAAAGACCTCGAGAGTCCTTCTTCAACACGTCTTGAGGTGCGATTCCCCTACCATGACTCGAGATCAATGACGCGCTCCCCCTAGCCACGCGCATAGAAACCTGACTTCCCTGGCGCCACAGGAGAGGCTCCCTGAGCTCCCCATTATACCTCGTGAGCAACACCACACTGGAGCCGCAGCTCGAGAATACACACGAGACGCCCCAGTCCTCACGAGATGAGGGCCTTCTTTTCCTGTATGGCCTGGAGAGCAATCCTGAGTCCTCTCTCCAAATTCCACAGGAGGCTTGACTCATTTTAGGCCACACAGTGAGCTCCAAGATATACCCGTCGCGACTCGAGAGGAGAGCGGTGTCCTTGGCTTCCCCTCGAGACGAGGCCTGATTCCCAGGGTGAGTCGAGAATGCAATGCCGAGATCGCTGTCGCCCCAGCAGAGGAACATTAGGTCCTGGACACAAGCCTAGATGAGCTCTATTTGGCCCTGCAGTGTCTCGACAGCAATCCCCAGTTCTAACTCGCAATTCGAATGAAAACTGGACTTGCCTGGGCCAGTTGAAGAGGAAGCCTGAATTCCCCGTCGTAACTCGAGAATCCCGCCACAACTCAAGAAAAACCACGTGGTTCCCCCGTCATAGAAAGATGAGGCCCTTGCCCGCTACAGCGTCTCAAGAGAAGTCCCACGTTCCGTACTGAAGAGCGAAAAGTTACTTGGAACCCTTGATGCGACCCCAAAAGTTCCCCGACATACCAGTCTCACTTGAGGAGAACACCGAGGTTCCCGGCACCACTTCATCTGAGACTCTTCTCCCCTCTTGATCGCGACAGGAGGTTCGATTCCCCTGCTTTGTCTGGAAGGCGTTCCCGACCTTCCTGGCGCACATCAAGATGAGGCCAGTCTCACGAGGAAATTCGAGACATAGCCTCATGGGTGGTGCGACATGCCAAAAGACCCCGATTCCCTGGTCCGCTCTTGATAAGAACCCGATGGCAGAACCCAACTCGAAGGCAATCCTGTGGATCAAGGCACAACACGAAGGGGCAGTGACACCCCGGTGCATCGTCCAGAAAAACCCGCAAGTTCCACATACAAATCGACAAGTGGCCTGTCACCCCATGAACAACGCGAGAGTCAAGCGGAGTTCCATTCCTCCACACAAGACGAGGCCTGACTCTCCTGTCCCAACTCTGCAGGGACTCTGGGATCCGAGTCAGATCCGGCGCATTCGAAGCCAGGAGAGGAACCCTGAGGTTCCTGCCTCAACTTGTCATGAGGCCCTCTTCCATTGCACCAAACCCAGTGGAGTTCCGAGAGGCCCCTCCCAACTCCACAGTGACCCTGACTTCTCAGAGGCACGCTGAGAAGCTTCCTGAGGTCACTGGCACAAGTCGATGGAACCCAGGGTTTCCTGCTGCAACCCAAGAAAGGCCTTGAGAGTCCTTCTTTAACACGTCTTCAGGCCCAATTCCCCTACCATGACTCGAGAACAATGACGGGCTCCCTCTCACCACGTGCATAGAGACCTGACTGCCCTGGCACCACGTGAGAGGCTCACTGAGCTCCCAGTCTTACTTCGTGAGAAACCCCACACTAGCGCCACAGCTCGAGAAAACCTACGAGACGCCCCAGTCATTGGGAGATGAGGGCCTTCATTTCATGCATTGCCTGGAGAGCAATCCCGTGTCCTCCCTCCAAACACCAGAGGAGGTTTGACTCCCTTTAAGCCACTAAGTGGGCTCCAAGACATACCCGTCCGACTCGAGAGGAGAGCAGAGTCCTTTGCTTCCCCTCGAGACGAGGCCTGACTCCAAGGTGAGTCTGGAATGCAACCCCGAGATTTCTGTCGAGTCTTGAGATGAACATTAGGTCCTGCACACAAGCCTTGGTGGGGTCTCTTTTGCCTTCAGTGACTAGAGCGCACCTCCAGCTCTTCCTCGAATCTCGAATGGAAGATAAGACTTTTGTGGGCCAACACAAGAGGAAGCATGAATTCCCTGTGGTAACTCAAATATCCCACCGCAACTCGAGAAAAACCAAGTGGTTCCGCAGTCATTCCAAGATGAGGCCCTTGCCCGCTGGAGCACCCCAAGAGAAGTCCAACGTTCCATTTTGAAGAGTGAAACGGTACTTGGAACGCTTTATGCAACCCCAAAAGTTACCCGACATACCTGTCTCACTTGAGGGAAACACCGAGGTTCCCAGCAGCACTTCATCTGAGCCACTTCTCCCCTCCTGATCGCCACAGGAGGGTCGATTCCTCTGCTTTGTCTGGAAGAGTTTCATGACCTTCGCGGCACACCTCAGGATGAGGCCGGTTTCATGAGGAAATTCGAGACAACCCACGTGGGTGCTGCCAAATGCTGAACGACCCCGATTTCCCGGTCCGCTCTTCATAAGAACCCGATGCCCGGACACCTCTTCGAAGGCAGCCCTGTGGATGAAGGCACAAATCGAAGGATCACTGACACCCCCTTGCATCGTCTGGAAAAACCTGCAGATTCCACACACAGTTTGACAAGGGGTCTGAAACCCGATGAACAACTCGAGAGGCAAGCGGAGTTCCATTCCTCAGAAAAGACGTAGCCTGACTCTCCTGTCCCAACTCTGCAGGGACCCTGCGGTCTGAGTCCGAAACAGAGAGGAAGTCTGAGGTTCCTGCCTCCCCTCGAGATGAGGCCCTCTTCCATTGCGACAAACCCAGCGGAGTCCCGAGAGGACCCGCCAACTCCACAGTATCCATCAACTCTCAGAGACACCCTGGGAAGTTCCCTAAGGTCTCCGGCAGAAGTCGAGGGAAATGACTTTTCCCGACACAACCAGAGAAAGACCTCGATAGTCCCTCTTCAACGTGTCTCGAGGCCCTAGTCCCCTCCCGTGACTCGAGAGCCATGACGCGCTCCCCCTCGCCACACGCAGGGAGACCTGACTTCCCTGGCGCCGCACGAGAGGCTCCCTGAGATCCTCGTCGTGCCTCGCGAGAAAACCCCCAAGGGCGCTGCAGCTCGAGGAAACCCCTGAGACGCCCCCGTCCTCACGAATGAAGGGCCTTCTTTTCCTACATGGCCTGGAGAACAATCCCGAGCCCTCTCTCCAAAATGAAGAGGAGGCTTGACTCCACTGAGGCCACTAGGGGGCTCCAAGAGATCCGCGTCACGACTCGGGAGGACAGCGGAGTCCTTGGCTTCCCCTCGAGACGAGGCCTGGCAACCCGGGGGATCCTGGAATGCAACCCCGAGGTCCCTGCCTTCCCTGGATAGGAACATTAGGTCCTGGACACACGCCTAGATGAGGTTTCTTTGGCCCTGCAGTGACTCAAGGCAGCCCCCAGCTTTCCCTCGCCACTCGAATGGAAGACGGGGCTTCCCAGGGCCAACAGAGGAGGAAGCCTGTAATCCCTGTCGTCACTCGAGAATCCCACCGCAAATCGAGAAAAAACACGTGGTTTCAACGTCTTCGCAAGATGAGGCCCTTGCCCACTACGGCGTCTCAAGGGAAGTCCCATGTTCCGCCCTGAAGTGCGAAACGGTACCTGACACCCTTCGTACGACACCCAAAAGTTCCCTGACACGCCGGGTTCCCTCGAGGGGAACACCGAGAGTCCCGGCACAGCTTCATCTGAGCCCCTTCTCCCCTCCTGGTCGCGACAGGAGAGGCGATTCCCCTGCGTGGTCCAGAAGGGGTTCCCGGCCTTCCCGGCGCACCTCAAGATGAGGCCGGTCTCACGGGGAAATTCGAGACGAGCCACGTGGGTGGTGCCACATGCCGAACGCCCCCGATTCCCCGGTCCGCTCTTGAGAAGGACCCGAGGCCCGGACCCCTCTTCGAAGGCAACCCTGTGGGTGAAGGTACCACTCGAAGGGGCACTGACACCCCCGTGAGTCGTCCGGAAAAACCCGCGGTTTCCACACACAGCTCGACGAGGTACGTGAGACACCCTGAGCAATTCGAGAGGCAAGCGGAGTTCCCTTCCTCAGACAAGACGAGGCCTGACTCTCCTGTCCCAACTCTGCAGGGACCCTGTGGTTGTGGTCCGAAAAGGAGAGGAAGCCTAAGTTTCCTGTCTCCCCTCGAGATGAGGCCCTCTTCCATTGCGCCAAGCCCAGCGGAGTCCCGAGAGGCCCCGCCAACTCCACAGCATCCCTCACCTATCAGAGGCACCATGGGAAGTTCCCTCAGGTCCCTGGCAGAAGTCGAGGGAAATGAGGCTTTCCCGCCGCCACCCCAGAAAGACCTCGAGTGTCCTTCTTCAACGCGTCTGGAGGCCCTAGTCCTCTCCCATGACTCGAGAGCCATGACGCGCTCCCCCTCGCCACGCACACAGAGACCTGACTTCCCTGGCACCGCACGAGAGGCTCCCTGAGATCCTCGTCTTGCCTCGTGAAAAACCCCCACGGGCGCCGCAGCTCGAGGAAACCCCTGAGAAGCCCCCATCCTCGCGAGGTGAGGGCCTTCTTTTCCTGCCTGACCCAGACCGCAATCCTGAGTCCTCTCTCCAAACTGAAGAGAAGGCCTGACTCCCTTGAGGCCACTCAGTGGGCTCCAAGAGATCTGCGTCGCGACTTGAGAGGAGAGCAGCATCCTTGGCTTGCCCTCGAGGCTAGGCCTGACTCCCCGGGGGAGTCTGGAACGCCACCCTGAGATCCCTGTCTTCCCTTGAGAGGAACGTTAAGTCCCGGACACAGGCCTAGATGAGGTCTCTTTGGCCCTGCAGTGACTCGAGTGCAACCCCAAGCTTTCCCTCGCAACTCGAATGGAAGATTAGGCTTCCCAGGGCCAACACAAGAGGAAGCCTGAAATCCCCGTCGTAACTCTAGAATCCCGCCGCAACTCGAGAAAATCCACATGGTTCCAACGTCTTCGCAAGATGAGGCCCTTGCCCCCTACGGCGTCTCAAGGGAAGTCCCAGGTTCTGTCCTGAAGTGCGAAATGGTACCTGACTCCTTTCATGCAACCCCCAAAAGTCCCCCACACACCGGTTTCTCTCGAGGGTAACACCGAGGGTTCCTTCCCCACTTCATCTGAGCCCCTTCTCCCCTCCTGATGGCGACAGGAGAGTCGATCCCCCTGCGTTGTCTGGAAGGGTCCCCGGCCTTCCCGGCACACGTCAGGATGAAGCCGGCCTCACTAGGAAATTTGAGACTAGCCCCGTGGGTTGTCCCACATGCCGAAAGACCCCGATTTCCCGGTCCGCTCTTAAAAAGAACCCGAGGCCCAGACACCTCTTCGAAGGCAACCCAGTGGGTGAAGGCACAAGACGAAGGGGCACTGTCACCGTCGTGCATTTCCAGAAACACCCGCAGGTTCCACACACAGCTCAACAAGGGGCCTGAGACCCCCTGAGCACCTCGAGAGGCAAGCGGAGTTCCCTTCCTCAGACAAGACGATTCCTGACTCTCCTGTCCCAACTCTGCAGGGACCCTGCGGTCGGAGTCCGAAACGGAGAGGAAGCCTTAGGTTCCTGCCTTCCCTGGAGATGAGGCCCTCTTCCATTGCGCCAAACCCAGCAGAGTCCTGAGAGGCCCCGCCAACTCCACAGCATCCCTCATCTGTCAGAAGCACACTGGGAAGTTCCCTATGTTCACCGGTAAACTCTTATTGCACAAGGTCCCCATGAAAAGGCCCACGCAGCAGGACAGCCACAGATTCTGTCTGCCATTAAAGGGCAGTAAGGTGCCCTCCCCTCTTCTTTGCTGCCTCGGCGGCCACCAGGGTGCAATTCGCATACCCTTCCCTTTCCCATCCTAGCAGGTGCTCCAGGGCCCGCTGGCCTACAAAGTGCAAGAAGCAGGGCTGGGCCAGCCGGCCAGAATTCAGGGTTCTGTCCCTTGGACTTTCAGCAGACACTAGGCTGCTTGGGAAAACCGTGCAGACTCTGAGGATTTTCAGCAGAGGGGTGGAGTGGTAAAGGCCTTGACCCCAAAGACGAGGCCTTCCTGCGACCGCCAGGTTTGGGAGCTCTGAGACTGTGCCAACACAGGGCGGAATACATGGTTCCCTGCTCCACGCAGTCCCCGTTCCCTTACCTGTGTTCCGCACCCCTCCGCTGTGGCCAATGGATGCCGATCCTTGGGGATCCAGGAGTTCACGAAATGGGCATTCCCAGCCGCAATGGCGACCCCCAACAGCACATCTGGAAAGCCCTCCCCCACCCCTGCCAGGAGCCGACCCCCGCTGCGAACGGACCCCCACCCCGCCCCGCGGTGCCAGGTTTCGTCCCGGCCCTGCCGGGCTCCCGGCGGGTTCCCAGCCATATTGGCGACCCCCGGGAGCACAACAGGGACCGACCCCCCACCCACAGCGAGCGGAATCACGACCTGTGCAGCCCAGGTTTACCCCACCCTGGCTGCGCTCCCGGGGCGTTTCCAGCCACAGTGGCCATCTCCGAGAGCACAACTGGGAAGCCCTCCCCTACCCCCACCAGGAGCCAACACCCGCCCTGCGCCGCCCGGGGCGCCCCACCCCTGCCGCGCTCCAGGGGCGCTGCCCACCTTCACCAGCGGCTCTCGGTGAGCCCCGTCCCCACGCCCGGTTCCAGGAGAGGCTCTTGGACCTCGCTGCTGCCGCCAGGTCAAACATGAGGACAATACATACACCCCACAGAGACAATCCAAGCTGTCTATGATTTAGGGATAAAACGAGGACTACAGAAAGGCAAGATGACCTGACCTAGGAGGGCCATGATATTCTATAGAACCAGACAAAGTTGGTTACCAAGGAAACTTTTTTCCTTGGAACCCGGAAAGCTGGTTCTTTGCATATGCAATGACCAACAATTAGCTTGTTACCCAAGCCTGCCTTACTGCCACCTCCATCCCCCCACTCCCCAGAAGACTGGCTCAAAGAAATATTTTAAATCTCAGGCGGAAACCTGGAAGATGTCTTGTCTGTCTGTTTGGATTAAGGTATGTGTCAGTGTGAGCCTTGTGTTTTTTGATAATATTGCTCAAGTTCTGTGTTCTGATTTCAATGGTCTCAAGACAAGGCAGCCCTTCCAAATCAAACTGCTGGAAATACAAGAAAACATTGACCTAAATGAATGTCAGAGTCCCGTGAACTGGGAACTAGTCAATATTAAATATCTAGTATTTTTGGTTTTGCTCCTCCATTATAGACATGTCTAAGAGTCAACAACATTAAGCACAACATGTTCATAGTGCCTAGGTTTCTTTTGTGGTAAAAATTGCTCTATTGTTATATCTGTCACAAGCTTGTCAGCAAGAAACTACCTGGAAACGACAACAACAAAAGTAAAAAATGTAAATGTGATATGAGCTTTTAGACAAACTCTTTACAATAATTATACTCTAAAATATCTGCCTCTCATAGTCTTGACTGAAGGCAGAGGAGAAGGGGATGACAAGGGTACGATGGTTGGATGGCATCACTGACTCGATGGACATGAGTTTGAGCAAGCCCCTGGAGCTGGTGACAGACACGGAAGCCTGGCGTCCTTCAGGCCACGGGGTCCCAAAGAGTCAGACACGACTGAGCAACTGAACTGAACTGAACTAACAAACGTTTCTCCAGGTGTTTTGCTTACCCGAGTTTCTATCCTTGTGATGACAGTGTATTGAATAGCTAGGTCATTTCCAAATAAATGAAAGTTCTGAAACATTCACGACTTGAAAGGACCTCCCTTTTACACAGAAACAAAAGAGATTTTTGACTCTCCATGAATAGTGTCTGGCACCATCCTGACATGTTAAATGTAAGAAAGCAATTGTTTTGTTTTGTTTTGTTCTGTTCTTGGGGGTGGGGGGAGGGGGGCGGGCTATAGCCAATGCCAATATAAAAGTCAGTTCTTGGTTGCTGAAGGGAAATGTATGACTTGTTATATCAAGAAAGTATGTGGAATGCAATGGCACTTGAGGAAGGAAAACGAAGTAGTTCTGTCTTACAGGTGGCAGTTTCAGGATGGGAGAAGCAAAGGAATGGGTACAGAATGGGATAAGGAGGTTGTAGGGAAAGTGGACCCCCAGAAAAGAGTTCTGTGCCTAGCACAAGTTTTCTTGAGATGTCGAATTGCCTTTGCTAATGGAGTTTAAGTTTCTTTACCTCTTAAGTGATCTCTTCTAGGTTGACCTAGAACAGAAATCTTTGTTTAGCTTTGGCTAAGTGGACAAGTAGTGTTTCACGGTGACATATGTGATCCTTCCTGACTGTTTGCAGCCCTTTTGATATCGATGCCTTGCTTCTGCTGCTGCTGCCGCCGCCGCTGCTGCTAAGTCGTTTCAGTCGTGTCCGACTCTGTGCGACCCCATAGACGGCAGCCCACCAGGCCCCGCACTCCCTGGGGTTCTCTAGGCAAGAACACTGGAGTGGGTTGCCATTTCCTCCTCCCATGCATGAAAGTGAAAAGTGAACGTGAAGTCGCTCAGTGGTGTCCGACTCTTAACCACCCCATGGACTGCAGCCTACCAGGCTCCTCCATCCATGGGATTTTCCACGCAAGAGTACTGGAGTGGGGTGCCATTGCCTTCTCCCATATCTATGCACAAGCCTGCCTAAATAATTGACTTCTAGCTAGCTTTGGGATGCCAATGACCATCCACCCTTACCAGGCAACAGAGAAGAGAAAAACACTTACCACAGGAGGTCCTGGTAAGGAACAAGGAACTAACAAGCTCCCGCCAACCAGGATTCTGCAGAGGTCAACAAGAGGTCAGTAAGAGATGGAAGACTGCAGTCCAGAGGTCCTAGCAACTTCCATCTTGCAGCAGAGACCCAGCATAGTCAAAACGAATTCAATGTTGCAAAAAATAAGTAAACAAATAAAGGACAGAAGTCCTTTGAACACATGACTGAGATTAGGGGTGAGGCAGTACATGTACGGTGCCCGGAAAATCTTAAAGTATGAGAAAGGAAAGAATTTAAAGACAACTATCAAGCTGTCCGAACTGATAAAAACGAAAGATTACACAGTTTTTTCTGTATATATTAGCAGATAATAATCTGAAAAGGAATTAAAAAAAATTCCCTTTCAATAATGTCAACATGAATACAACACTTTGCCATGGATGTAACGAGGATGACAAGACTGGCACACTGGAAATTATACACCCTGGCTGAAAACTATCCTGAATACATGGACAGATATTCCATAACAATGGAAAGACTTAAGATGGCAATACCATGGAATGCATCTTCAATCTGAAATGAAGATTTGATATGATTTGATCGCTCAGAGCTTTTGTGTCATCAATTGTTATTAAAGTATAAATGAGATAGAGAAAGCTGCTGACTTAGACTTGAGGCGGGGTGTACGCCCTGCTGGTCTCTAGCCAGATATTCTACAGGCACTAGCAGTCAGCTAAGGAAAGAAAGGCACTGTCTCAGGGAATGGCACCAGGCCCCTCCCCCACGACATGCCTTGAGGTCACATTGGCAGCAGGTGAGTCATCCTGGGCCAAAAACTGATTGACATGAATCTTGAAGAAAGGCAGTATTCCAGGCAAATATATCATTTCCTTAACATAGATTAGGAGAACAAGGTACGAGGAAAACATACTGTTTTGTTCAAGTCGCTTCTGAGCTTATTGGGGGAACCGACCTGAAGCCAGAGTCCAGCAGATATACATAGGATATTTACTTCGCTTAAGACAAACGTTTCCTCAGGAACAAATGCATTGCTTAGCTCAAGGTTTGTCTGCGAAATTCTTACACATCAGTAGGTGGCTCCGAGCTGGGTTTCTACACAAAAGAACATGAATGCAAAGGACAAGCCTGCACAGCCCATCTGCCCCCCTCCCCCACAGCCAGCAGCATTTCCAAGTGACCTCCTAAGGCCTTCCCCAAAATACAGGGGCACCTCTGGGTTTCCTGTTTCAAGCTCTTCGAACACTTTTCTTAAAAAAAAAAAAAATCCTGCACACTTCTTGATAGAATGCCACAGTGCAAGGAAAACAGACCTTCAATACTTAAACCTCCCTGTGCCAAACACTTGGGGCTTGGTTTTGTTTTGTTTTGTTTTTTAATTACACCACCACATAATTTAAACTTTTTACAATTTCTAATTATTCAGTACCAAAACACCAAAGTTTTATTGCACAAGGTCCCCATGAAAAGGCCCACGCATCAGGACAGCCACAGATTCTGCCATGAAAGGGCAGCAAGGTGCCCTCCCCACTTCTTTGCTGCCTGGGCGGCCACCAGGGTTTGAAATCCATGCACCCTACTAACTTTCTAGGGTGCAATTCGCGGACCCTTCCCTTTCTCATCCTAGCAGGTGCTCCAGGGCCCACTGGCCTACAAAGTGCCAGAAGCAGGGCTGGGCCAGCCGGCCAGAGTTCAGGGTTCTGTCCCTTGGACTTCCAGGGGACACTAGGCTGCTTGGGAAAACCGTGCAGACTGAGATTTTTCAGCAAAGGGGTGGAGCGGTAAAGGCCTTGACACCAAAGGCGAGGCCTTTCTGTAACCGCCAGGTTGGGGAGCTCCGAGAATGTGCCAACAGAGGGCGGAATACGTGGTTCCCTGCTCCAAGCAGTCCCAGTTCTCTGACCTGTGGCCCGCAGCCCTCCGCTGCACCCACTAGATGTGGATCCTTGGGGACACATTAGCATAGGAAATGGGCGTTCCTAGCCGCAGTGGCGACCCCCGAGAGCACAACTGGGACCGAACCCCCACCCACAGCCATCTAAATCTCGACCCGCGCAGCCCAGGTTTACCCCGCCCCGGGTGCGCTCCCGGCGCGTTTCCAGCCTCAGTGGCCACCACCGAGAGCACAACTGGGAAGCCCTCCCCCACCCCCGCCAGGAGCCGAACCCCGCCCCGCGCCACCAGGGTTCACCCCGCCCCTGCCGCACTCCCAGCGCGTTTCCAGCTGCAGTGGGGACCCCCGAGAGCACAACTGTTACCACCCCCCACCCCCTCCCGACCGGAACCCCGACCCGCGCCGCCTGGGATCGCCCCGCCCCTGGCGCGCTCCCGGCGCATTGCCCACTTCCACCAGGGGCTCCCGGTGAGCCCTGTCCCCACGCCCGGTTCCAGGAGAGGCTCTCGGACCTCGCTACTTCCGCCAGGTCAAACACGAGGACAATACATCCACCCCACAGAGACAATCCAAGCTGTCTATGATTTAGGGTTCAAACGAGGACTACAGAAAGGAAAGATGTCCTGACCTAGGAGGGCCATGAGAGTCTATAGATCCAAACAAAATTGGGTACCAAGGAAGCTTTTTTCCTTGGAACCCGGAAAGCTGGTTCTTTGCATATGCAATGACCAACAATTAGCTTGTTACCCAAGCCTGCC